>NC_085841.1:5281135-5881135 GCF_035594765.1 Anolis carolinensis
TTTGATTTTCAACTCCCTTTCTTCTGCTGTACTATCTACAAAGAAATAACTCATTGTATTTATCCGGATTTTAAATGTGATGCCAGGCACTGCCAGCTTAAAGCCCAGATTTCTGTGCATTTTCCAAGTAATTTCCCCGTCTAACCATGGTGCAGGTTAATAAAAAAATTGGCGAAGAGAGTAATTTCCTTTCCTCAATCTGAAATCCAGTTGAAGAGAGGCATTCCACAGCACAGCTGAACACTATATACTACAGTAGAGTCTCACTTATCCAAGTCTCGCTTATCCAACGTTCTGGATTATCCAACGCATTTTTGTAGTCAATGTTTTCAATATATCGTGATATTTTGATGCTAAATTTGTAAATATATTTTCAATATATTCCCCAGTGTGTCAGCAAAAATGGCTAGGCGTGTCAGTGCTGACACGCATGTCATAGGTTGGCCATCACTGGCCTATGCCAACAAGATGAAGATGTATTGGATAGCAAAACCCAGCTGGTTGTGAGATTATGGGAATTGTAATTTGAACATTCTAGGAAGCACCAGGTTGGGAAAGGTGGCACTATTATACAGTTTGCTATTATATAATAATGGAGAAGACTACAGCTCTTTGCCTTTCTGCAGAGTTCTCACAACTCTTCGTAAAGCTAAGCTGTTATGCCTTCATAGTGATAAGGTCAAACGAAAACATTAGCTCTGGGGCAGAATTAGGGAAATGGCCATGAAAAGGTCACCCAAGTGGGAAGGCGGCACCCACTCATCTGCATCTTTATTGCCACAGGAAGAGGAGAGTAAGTCAAGAAAAGGTCACTGAAGCAGAACCACGAGGCAATGCATTTGTGCTAAGTACGACTTACTACGAAAGATCACGTTGTAGTACTATTGCTCAAGCTAAGTCTACCTTTCCTCTTTGGGAGATGCAGCATAATGGAGTGCAGGCATGGGCAAACTTCGGCCCTCCGGGCATTTTGGATTTCAACTCAAGGGGCTCTGTGATTGTAGGTGAACTATAAATCCCAGCAACTACAACTCCCAAATGTCAAGGTCTATTTTCCCCAAACTCCACCAGTGTTCACATTTTGGCATATTGAGTATTCATGCCAAGTTTGGTCTATATACATCCACAGTGCTCTCTGGATGTAGGTGAACTAAAACTCCAAAACTAAAGGTCAATGTCCACCAAACCCTTCCAGTATGTTCTGTTAGTCATGGGAGTTCCATGTGCCAAGTTTGGTTCATTTCCATCATTGGTGGAGTTCAGAATGCTCTTTGATTGTAGGTGAACTATAAATCCCAGCAACTACAACTCCCAAATGGCAAAATCAATCCCCCTCAACCCCACTAGTATTTAAATTTGGGCGTATCGGGTATTTGTTCCAAATTTGGTCCAGTGAATGAAAATACAACCTGCATATCAGATATTTACATTATGATTCACAACAGTAGCAAAATGACAGTTATGAAGTAGCAACGAAAATAATTTTATGGTTGAGGGTCACCACAACATGAGGAACCGTATTAAAGGGTTACGGCATTAGGAAGGTTGAGAACCATTGCTGTAGGGTCAGAATAGAAAATATAAAACACCAATAATCCAAAAATGACAAAGTCTATAAAGTCAAGAGAGCCAACATCCACAACGGTACTTCAAACATAAATCCATGAACAAGAAAACAGGAACTTTTCCAAGGTAAACGCTCCAAGAAAACAAAGGCATGGACCAGAACAGGAAACTTGAGGATACTTGAATCATGAACTTGAGAGCCGAGAAAGACAGGAGAGTCATCCCATATGGCAACATCGTCTCCTCTGAGAGGCATGAAGCCAACTCCACTTAATTTAAGCCCGTCCAAGTAGCCATGAGATCATGTCGAGTGCACCTATTCCTCATGGCCTTATCATGGATTCTCTGAGAATGTCTAATTAGCCTATTTTTCACTCCTTCCATTCTCAAGCCTAATCCAGCTTCTCAGGAAAACTCCCCATTGGCCAAAGGCCATTTCTCAAGAGAAATGGATGTTTCACTTCTTTCACTTTCCCTGGAATTCCACTTTCACAGGAATCCAAAACATTGGCCTCATCTGCCTGCAATTCTCTCCAAACATTGACACACTTAACACTTTGAACCCCATCTGTAAAGAAGTATGAATTTTAGTTTACAGATGTCATGTTTAACTGCGTTTTAAAAGTCATGTTTAACTGTGTTTTAAAAGAGTCAGTATTTCAGTTACTCTGCTCTCATGAGTGGTTGCCATGGAGAAGGGGGTGGAGTCAACTGCGTTTAGCTGAAGAGAGAGCAGAATTTGGAGGGAAACTGTGTCTGTGGTCAGAGAACCACAGGGAAGGTTGATTTTAGAGTCTGTGTTCTTATGAGACACAGAGAAGACTGATTCTCCGTGAAGGGATCAGGGAGGCTCAAATGTTTGATTTTGAGTCAATTTTAAAAATAAGTTTGGTGACTTATTTTAAGTAGTCTGTGCCCTGATAAGGAACAGGGAAGTCTGATTCTCAGTTGAAGGGATCAGGGAGACTCAAGAGTTTATTTGAGTCATTTTAAAAATAAGTTTGGTGACTTATTTTAAGGTAACCTGTTTCCAGATAAGGAACAGATAGGCTGTGATTGTAATTCACAGGGTGACTGCAGGTTAAAGCAGAAGAGAGAAAGAAGTGGCATTTTAAAGTTTGAAACACCTCAATATAGCTTTGCAACAATTATCTAAGTGCCTTTCAAGAAGTTACTGTAATCATTAAGCTTGTGCCTGAATAAATGTGTTATTATTCCTTCAAACATCTCAGTCTCTGTCATATATACACACATCAAGAATAAATAATAATAAGAAAAACAAAATTTAAAAAGTCTCCTCTCTAAGTAGCTAGTGGCTACGTATCCCTATAGTGGTGGCAAGAGCTGATGATCCCCTTGACATCTGGTGGCCGCATTATAAACATCTTTACCTCTGGTGGCAGCGTAAATAAACATCTTTAATAAGTGGTGGCAGCAATAATACAAATATAATTAATTAATAGGAACTCCTCCACATCTCCGCAAATTGGTGTCAGAGGTGGGATCAAAAGATACCCCCTACCTGACTTCTCCTCAAATTGGTGGCAGCGGTGGGATTCAAAAGGATTCCCCCCTGCCTTAGTTCTTCACACTATCAAACCTCTCATAATCTGAAATTTCAGAAAAATCTTCCCTCTAAACACTGTCTAAAGTTATAGTTGGGTCTGTGTGCCAAGTTTGGTCCAGGTCCGTTGTTGGCGGGAATCACAGGGCTCTCTGGGTGTGGGAGCCCACCCACAAAAATAGATACATACACACATGTTCACAATAGATGGATAGATAGATAGATTACTCTCTAAGGTTTATCAGTTCATAAGGCTGCCCGACGTTGACACCAACCTGATGAAATATGTTTTAACTAGATCAGCTGTATTGAGTGGCAAGTCAACACATGTAGATCCCATTGATTTAACGGTTCTACTCAAGTTGGGAGAAGCAATTGGATTTCTGATCCCAAACAGACATATCACATTGATGATATAGAAAGAGTTGAGAGAAATGGGATTATTTCAGCCTTCTCTGAGCTCCTCTCCAGCTGAATGCACCACACTGGGTTTCCTCCTGGGACATGGAGAGCAACCACTCCCTGCTGCCTTTGCAAGGAAATGCTTAGCTGACCTCTCCTGGTGCTTTCCCTTGACCTGCAATGGCTGTATGTGGTCACTGATTATAGCTGCCCCCCACGGAGCAGAAGCAAAAGGCTAATCACCTTACCCGAAACCGTTGAAGTTAGCCATGACACTAGATAAACTTGGGTTATACGAGGTTAAGAACCCAGTGATGAAAGAGCTGGAGGCGGGATGGGATGTTGTTTCTATACATCATCTCTAAGAGAAGCAATGCACAAACCAGTCGGAGATGGATTATGAATGAACTGGCATGGGATGCCATGAAAGAGAAAATCAAGGGATTCATGTGCAGATCTTTATCAAAGCAAGAGTGTTCCAGGATCCTTGTAAAGGTAAACAATGTCTGGAATATATTATGGAATTGGAAGATTTGCAACAGTCAGTGGGTTTCAAAACAACCCAGGAGTATTTGCAACTATTGTGGCTTTCCCAAGAACTTGCATAGTTCTTTGAACTACAAGTCCTAGTGATCATTCCTATGAGGGTTGAATGAAAAGTATTGCATCCACCTTCGTAACTCCTCAACAGATGGCAGTCCTGGTCTGCAGAAGGTACTGGCTTGTTCAGTAGACTCTACAGTTCCATTTGGTTGTGTTAAAGTGCGAAGTATAGAACCCTGCGCAGACGGTCGGTCAATGCGACTTAAGCAACATGCAGTCATTGAATTCTTGACAGCAGGAGGTGTCACCCCAAAGGAGATTCACCAGAGAATGCAAGCTGTTTATGGTGATTGTGTGATGTGAGTCCTGTGCATCATTGGGTGAGTAAGTTTAAAGATGTTGAGGTGGGAACATCTGACTTGCATGACAAACAAAGAATTGGACGTCCTGTGACAGCAACCACCAAGCAAAAGATTGACAGATTGATTCAGGACGATCGTTGTATCACTCAGAGAAATTTCAAGCATCATCGGCATTTCACAAGAACGTGTGGGTCGCATTATTGCTTTACTTGGCTATCGGAAGATCTGTGCACGACGGTTCCTGTGAGATGCTGGTTGCGGAAACAGAGTGTCGACTTCTTCCGTGACGGCTTCAGAAAACTTGTTCATTGTTGGCAGAAATGTATCCAATTGTCTGGTGATTATGTGGAAAAGTGAATAGTGGTACAGTAGAGTCTCACTTATCCAACACTCTGGATTATCCAACGCATTTTTGTAGTCAATGTTTTCAATACATCGTGATATTTTGGTGCTAAATTCGTAAATACAGTAATTACTGCATAGCATTACTGCATATTGAACTACCTTTTCTGACAAATTTGTTGTTAAACATGATGTTTTGGTGCTTAATTTGTAAAAGCATAACCTAATTTGATGTAGAATAGGCTTTTTCTTAATCCCTCCTTATTATCCAACATATTCGCTTATCCAACGTTCTGCCGACCCGTTTATGTTGGATAAGTGAGACTCTACTGTAGTTAAAGAGCACATTCCAAGGATTATTTCTGCGTTTGATTTATTAATATATTCCAATCCAAACCCAAGTAACGAAGGTGGAAGCATTACTTTTCATTCAACCCTCGTAGATGTGTCAGTAACCCAACCTGCCTGCCATATTTAGAACTAACTGGAGTTCCCTAACTCGGTGCAAAGTCAGCCCAGTGTACAAAACATTGCAAAAAATCAACTCTTCGGGTTAACCAGCTCATGCAAGCATCACCTTAAGATAGAAAAAAAGAAGCAAGAATACATTTTCTATGCTCGTAAGCACAGAGATAGAAAAGAAAGGAATGATGGTCACCAGCTGACATTTCTTACACTCCTGTCTGAGATGCTGAATAGACTGTTGACTTACTTTGAGGAGCCACGTGAGCACTGAGTCGCGGTATGGGACAAACTTATTCTTGTTTTTGCCAGCAGCTTGATCCGCAAGCGCAGAAATGACCAATCCCAGAGTTGTCAGGGACCTGCACAGGAAAAAGGTTTTGAAACACTATAACCAACAAATATAGTCTCACACAAGTTGAGCAGCACCTGACCTTTCTTACACCCAACAGGAAGATTTGAGTTGCATTTATATGGGTCACAGCAATGTCATTGGGATCTGGGCTTTTGTGGAAACCTCCGCAAATAAAACCTTACCATGAATGAACACAGAGTGAACCTGGAACCAGGGGGGGAAAATCTTGCGGGAGATAGGGCAGAATACAAATAAAGTTTTATTATAAAGTTTTATTAAAGAGAATCAGAATTGGGGAAAAATTTGCTTTTGGACATGTAATAAAATTTGAAAAAAATCTGTTCCTGATTTGAAAGTATTGTTTCCTGTTTAATTGTGTAGTACAATGATGGGCAACCATTTGCACTTTAGTGTGTCAAAATTCACCAAAAAACCTAGTGTGATGTCTCAGGGACCCTTGCTCCATGATCCCACAGCCATCATAGATCAAACTGAAGAGGATATGGGTTTTTTCCCATCTCAGCAAGATTCTGTTCCATTCCAGATGTTCCCTGTTGACATTTTGGTGCCAAAGCAAAGTACGGACACACTTGAAACGGAGCCTGGTTCCCGGAAAGTGTTGTGTTTGATAGGAAGTCTTTTCTCAAAACACATCACTCCAATAAGGAATTTTTGAGACGAAGTGCGAGATTATAAGAGAGAGAGGATTTTAATTAATCAGTTTCCCTTGGGAAGCATTGGGGAGGCAGGCATGTTGACACAGCTACTTTCTCTGGGAACAATAGGGGAGTTAAACACCTGCTGGGGGGAACTCTTGAACTTCCATAAAAGTTCTGCACTGAGCTCTCCCTATTGCAGTGTCAACATGACTAATCCAAGAAGAACATCGTCTCTTGTTTCCTGAGCTCCTAAGCGGCCTTTCGGTGCGCTTACTCACGAGTAGACCGGGAGTTGCGTTTTCACTCCTGTTCAAGTTTGGACTGCGTTTCAGATCCACCACGAATTACCTTGCCTAGCCTCGAATCCTTGTCTGGACTTACTTCAAGAATCTCCCGGTGAATCCTTGCTCTTTCCCCACTCAAACCTCCAAAGAGTTTGAGTGTGTTTCAGTTATTGGATTGTAGACTTTGGACTCTAATACTGGACATATAACTTCATTTATTTGGACTATTTTTGATCTTTCTTATAAGGACAATTGCTTGACTATATACTCTGCATACTTTTGTTTTATTCTTTTATTGCATTAATAAAGATATTAGATTGTTTATTGGCCTCTGTGTTCGTTTCCAGTGCTACCGCAGCCTAGAGGCGTTACACCTAGCATAACTTGGGTGGTGTGTCACTTCAAGAAAAAACCCATAATTTCACAATATATATAATTTAAATAACAAAAATATATAATTGTAATATATAACTGTATTTAATAAATCAAAAACTATTTAATATCATTATTTCCATGTATAACAATCTATGGTACTCTTGCAGTTTCCACGCTGATTTCTCTCTATTGTAGTTTCAATGTAGTCATGAATAATGAATAATATAATAATAATATAATAGTAATAATATGATAATATACTACAATAATAATAGAATAATAGAATGATTATATATATATATGTATATATATAAATGTAATGTGCATAATTCCCATGGAGTAAACAACAAAACCACTGGACCAAATCACACCAAATTTGGCCACAAAAGACATAGTCATCCAATCAATCTGCATGCGGCAGCGTGTCAGCAAAAATGGCTAGGCGTGTCAGTGCTGACACGCGTGTCATAGGTTGGCCATCACTGGTGTAGTACTTATTTTGAAGGTAGTTGTTCTGCTCTAAAAACTTTGTTTCTGTGGCTGCCACAAACTATGTTGGAATGGGTTGTTAACTATGATGAGATATTCATTGGAAAACTAGAACAAAATGTGCTGGAGGAAGTTCCTCCAGCAAAAACGAAGTTTTTGCAGTTTAATAAACTTTTCCCATGTTTTTCTGATAGAACCAATTAGATAATGACACTTATAACCCAGGAACAACAAATGTGTTACACTGTGTTATCAATCACTATATCAGCTAACACCTCCCAACAAAGGATTCCCCCAGCTAGGAAGCAGCTAGGCTTTAAAGCTGCAAGGCTTTTCAGTGCTAATCAAGCTGGGCAAGTGCAACATTCACACTTGCCTCCAACAGACAGGAGTTCTTTCTCCCACACTGGACATTATTCCACAGATATATAAATCCCACTGGCCTAGTTTCCAACAGACCTCACAACCTCTGAGGATGCCTGCCACAGATGTGGGTGAAACATCAGGAGAGAATACTTCTGGAACATGGCCAAACAGCCCAAAAAACTCACAGCAACCCAATCAGAATACCATTCTGGCTCTCTAGTATTTGCCAGTCAACAAGGGTACTGGGAGACATAGTACAAATGTTATATCTCCCTTGCTCTAGATTGTTTTGTTCTGAATCCAACCATTTTCTGATGCTAATTCCTGATATTTATTTATTTATTGACAGTATTTATATTCTGCCCTTCTTTCTCACCCTGAAGGGGACTCAGGGTGGATCACAATAGATCCCAGTCGGGTGGCCTTTTGCAGTTGGCAGATCGTAATTTTGTCAATGTCTATTGTTTCCAAATGCCGGCTGAGATCTTTTGGCAGAGCACCCAGTGTGCCGATCACCACCGGGACCACCTGCACTGGTTTCTGCCAGTCTTTGCAGTTCCATCTTGAGGTCCTGATAGCGGCTGAGTTTTTCCTGTTGTTTTTTGTCAATGCGACTATCACCTGAGATGGCAACATCAATGTTGTTGTTGTTGTTGTTGTTGTTGTTGTTGTTGTTGTTGTTGTTGTTATTATTATTATTATTATTATTATTATTATTATTATTATTATTATTGTGATTTATTGCAGCTGGATACTATCCAGCCTGCACCACAGCCTGGCCCAACTTACTGAGGTAAGTGCAAATAAGGTTGCCACCTTTTCAAAGGGAAGCGAAAGAAAACATGTAAAAAACAGCAATCAGGTGAGTGGGGAAATCTAGGTAAAGTTTTCTTCTTTTCCTCCAGATTTCAAGGTAGCTCAACTCTCTTCTTATGAGATCAGAAATATCGGTCCTTGCTCTTTTTGGTGAACCTCATGAATGAATGAGTATTGAAGTACATGCATCCTGTTTGCTATTCCGTCGTTTCAAAACACCGAGCTCCTTCCTAAGGAAGCCTTACTTGTTGATGTTGCTCCCCTCCTTCAGCCTGTCTCCTGCGGCGCCGGTCTTGGTGGCCCTTTCGCTGCCGGCTAAGTCCACGAGGCTCAGCTTGCCCACTTTCTCACCCGACGTCTGTGAAAAGAAAAAGAAAGGTTAGACTCTAAACATCCTCTGTGCTCCTGCTTGGGATGTGCCACACATTTCAACACAAGCAGAGCTAATGTTTCAGTACAAAATTCAGCAGAATGGGGTTGGATTAGGTGACCCTTGAGGTCTCTTCCAACTACAGTAGAATCTCACTTATCCAACATAAACGGGCCGGCAGAATGTTGGATAAGAAAAAAAATGTTGGATAATAAGAAAGGATTCAGGAAAAGCCTATTACAAGTCAAATTACATTATGATTTTAAAGCAATGATGGGCAAGCTTTTGTGCTTGGTGTGTCAAAATTCACCAAAAAACCTAGCATGACTTGGGTGGTGTGTCACTTCGAGAAAAAAACCATAATTTCGCAATATGTATAGTTTAAATAACAAAAATATATAATTGTAATATATAACTGTATTTAATAAATCAAAAACCATTTACTACCATTATTTCCATGTACAACAATCTATGGTACCTCTTGCAGTTTCCACGCAGATTTCTCTCTATTCTAGTTTCAACTGCAAGCCACTTCTGTTTTGAGAGAATTGGCAGTCTGCAAGGACGTTGCCCAAGGATGCCCGGATGTTTCGACATCCTGTGGGAGGCTTCTCTCATGTCCCCGCATGAGAAGCTGGAGCTGACAGGCGGGTGCTCACCCCGCTCCCAGGTCAGCAGTCCTGCCAGCACAAGGGTTCAACCCACTGCATCACCGGGGACTCCATGTAATAATAATACACTTTATTTATATTCCACCCTTCTCCCCAAGGGGACTTACAGCATTTACACACATAGGCAAGCATTCAATGCCTTTACAATCACAAGAGACACATAAACGCAAACAAAGGCAAGGCTTCTCCTTTCATTTCGGCTTCTGGCAGCAGTGCACATCTCTGGCTCGGGGGAGGCGATTTTTCTCCACTTTCAACCCAAGGAGCCTGCGTTGTCACCTCCTGGTCATGTGGCCAGCAAGATTGCTTGGAATGTCTCTTTTTCCACCGAAGCTGTAAATATTTATCTACTCACATTTGCATGTTTTCGAACTGCTAGGTTGGCAGGAGCTGGGGCTGACAGACAGAGCTCACCCCGTCTTGCGGATTCAAACTGCCAACCTGCAGGTCAGCCGTTCAACAGCACAAGGGTTTAATCCACTGCGCCACTGTGGCCCCATTTATATAAGTCTTTCCAGATTCCAAATCCTTTTATACCATAGGTCTAAACTGCCTGGCCGCTAATAAGGCAATCCTCAATACACAAGGATTTTCATTCCTAAAAAATGTAGTAATGCCAGTCCAAGATCAAGTGTGATATGGTATTCCATCATCGGGTTAATGTTTGGTTGTCTATCCTATCATAATCTTATTTATTAATCTCACTGATTATTTATATGCTGTCTTTCTCCCAAGGTGAGACCTAAGGTGGCTCTGAAAACAACAAGTTAAAATATTTGCTATCACACGACAATCCCACCATGTATGTAGATAGGATCCTATCAAACCAAGGTTTCTCCATAATGAAATACACTAGGTAACACGATTTTTGTTCCTGAGTTATGAATGTCATTTCCTAATTGGTTCTGTCATAAAAACTTTGCAAAAACTTTGTTACTGCAGGAGGGACATCCTGCAGCATATAATTTTTCAATTAATATCTCATTGAGTTTCAACCAATTCAACCTAGTTTGTGGCAGCCACAAAAACGAAGTTTCAGGAGTACAACTATTTTCAAAGTAAGTAGCGCACAATGAAACAGGAAATAACACTTTCAAACCAGGAACAGAACATTTTTCAGATTTTGTTGCATAGTATTATTGCTGTTATTGATATTACTGTGATTATATTAGTATCATTTATTTATTTGTTTACTATATTTATATCCCGCCCTTCTCAACCCCGAAGGGGACTCAAGGCGGCTCATGCATAAGCAACAATTTAACACCTTAAACCAATGTACAATTAAATAAACATTAAAATAAAAATACTGTATATACTCGAGTATAAGCCTAGTTTTTTCAGTCCTTTTTTTAGGACTAAAAAAGCGCCCCTCAGCATATACTCGGCTGAGGATCTTGGTTGGCTTATATTTGGGTCATCTTATACTCGAGAATATATGGTACATTTATTATTTTTCTCTATTATTATTGGTATTATTACATTTATTATTTTACTCTATTTTTATTACAGTTATTATTGTACTCTACTCTTGTTGCTACTATTACATTTATTTTACTCTATTATTATTAATAATAATATTAATAATACATTTATTATTTCACTCTGATCTTATTATTATTATGTTTATTATTCTACTCTATTTATTATTACATGTATTATTTTCCTGTATTTATTATTATTATTATTATTATTACATGTATTACTTTACTCTATTATTGTTAAAAAGATACATAAGCACATTTACATTGAAGATGATGAAAATAATTTTCTAATCAGAGCTATACAGTCTTATCTTAAATTAGAGCTTGAAGTAAATATTCAAAAACATTTAACCTACTGATGCCTCAATTAATGTAATTTTTGCTATCTATTTTTGTTTCCGAAATTTCCCACCCTCGGCTTATACTTGAGTCAATGATTTCCTAGTTTTTTTTGTGGTAAAATTAGATGCCTCAGCTTATATTCGGGTCAGCTTATATTTGAGTACGGTACATTAAAATATCGAAAAACATTACAGTCACTATTAAAACCACACTATCCATGTGACTATTATATACTCCAATTTTTCAGAAGGAAGATACCTCTGATATATCATTTTAAGCAAATCTGGTCCCAATAAAATCTGTATCAGCCTACAATTGAGAAAGCATATTTTAAGAAGTCCCGTTTTCTGAATCCAGAACACCTGCATGCATTATAATCTCAATGTCATATTTTAACCTGTGTGGCCTCTAGCCATCAAATAGTCACCTGGATACAAGCCTTGTGGTTTCTCCAAATATATGGGGCTCATTCAGAGACCAAAACCAAGATTGTTCTCCTACATTCCCCCCTCATTATTCTATAAATTTTTGGGTCTATTCTGCTTGTGGCCAATACCAACAATAGTTTATGATGTCCAATGGCCTTATGGAGAAATTATCATTTTTCTGGCATCTCTTCTTCAAGAATGCTAGCAATGTAATCTGTGGGTATTTGCAGTATCGCCTTAAGTGTTTTCTTTGCAAACAAAGAAATGCAAAGGCTATCCCAGGCATGGGCAAACTTGGGCCCTCCAGGTGTTTTGGACTTCAACTCCCTACCGGCTGTTAGGAATTGTGGGAGTTGAAGTCCAAAACACCCGGAGGGCTGAAGTTTGCCCATGCCTGGGATAGCCCGTTTGCATTCCTTTGTTTGCAAAGAAAACACTTAAGGCGGTATTGCAAATATAGCTCCAAAGATGCACCCAGGTTAAACATGAGTATGTTTGGAGTGGAAAAACACAACAGCCAGGCTCTTTTTTTCCCCCCGGGGACATGGCCTGAAATACCTTGCAAGAAGCAGGTGTGGTTATGCATAACAACACAAGAATGTGGGCATCTTTGAGATGTGTCAGCATTATCTGGCAGATACCAGGAGATTAAAGGTCCCTGTGACCCTGGTTTCCCTTGAGCCAATACAGCATTAGCTTCCTTCCTTTCACCAGAATTTTTCTATGCCTAGCAATGTTTTATACTTTCCAGCCAGGATGGTATAAAAAGTATGGAGAATTTTGGAATTCTGGACGAAGAAGGCTCAATCTTGTAATAACATTTTGGAGACTTCCAGGGTCCCCATAGCTACACTGGTTGGGGGGATCTTAGGAGTTGTAGTTTTCAAAGTTGAATTTACAGCTCTAATGTCAGATGAAGATTCTATTTTTTCTGGTTTGAATTCCCTTTTGTGCTGTGGTTTATTTGCCTTGAATGGCCGAACAAGCCCTTTCCCCACCGGTCAATCCATTCTGTTTGCAGACTCCCATAAAAGCAAGCAGCATGGTGCCGCCCGAGCCTCCGGCACCATTGATCAATATTGTCTGTCCCTTTTGGAGCAGAGTTCGTTCATATGAGGAATGGATGCCCTGGTCCCTTTGTCGCAGGAAAAAGGCATGGAAGAATAGAGCTTTGGTGCTTAATTTGTAAAATCATAATGTAATAATTTGACATTTAATAGGCTTTTCCTGAATGCCTCCTTGCTGCTGCTTAGTCGTTTAGTCGTCTCCGACTCTTCGTGACCTCCTGGACAATCCACACCAGAGCTCCCTGTTGGCTGTCACCGCCCCCAGTTCCTTCAAGGTCGAGCCAGTCACTTCAAGGATACCGTCCATCCATCTTACCCTTGGTCGGCCTCTCTTCCTTTTTCCTTCCATTTTCCCCAGCATCGTGATCTTTACCAAGCTTTCCTGTCTCCTCATGATGTGGCCAAAATACTTCTTCTTTGCCTCTCATATCCTTCCCTCCAGTGAGCAGCCATTGGGCATTATTTCCTGGAGGATGGACTGGTTGGATCTCCTTGCCAAGGTCCAAGGCACACTCAGGATTTTCCTCCAGCACCAGAGTTCAAAAGCGTCTCTCTTCCTTCGCTCAGCCTTCCTTATGGTCCAGCTCTCGCATCCATAGGTTACTCTGGGGAATACCATTGCTTTAACTATGCAGACTTTCACTGCCAGTGTGATGTCTCTGCTCTTCACTATTTTATCGAGGTTGGTCATTGCTCTCCTCCCAAGAAGGAAACGTCTTCTGATTTCCTGGCTGCAGTCTGCATCTGCAGTGATCTTTGCGCCTAGAAATATAAAGTCTGTCACTGCCTCCACGTTTTCTCCCTCTATTTGCCAATTATCAATAGGTGTAGTTGCCATGATCTTGGTTTTCTTGATGTTTAACTGCAGCCCAGCTTTGCACTTTCTTCTTTCTTTCACCTTGGTGATAAGGCTCCTCATCTCCTCCTTGCTTTCGGCCATCAGAGTGGTATCATCTAAGGTTGTTAATGTTTCTTCCAGAAATTTTAACTCCAGCCTTGGATTCCTCAAGCCCCGCATGTCGCATGATGTGTTCTGCGTACAAGTTGAATAGGGAGGGTGAGAGGATGCAGTCCTGATGTCCGCACTCCTTTCCCAATCTTGAACCAGTCTGTTGTTCTGTGGTCTGTTCTTACTGTGGCTACTTGGTCTTTATACAGATTTCTCAGGAGACAGACAAGGTGACTTGGTATCCCCATACTGTTAACGAGTGTGTATAGCGGAACCAGTAGCGTCCAGTTAACACCATGTGCAAAAGACTCAGACCAGGCAGAGGAATTGAAAGAACAAAGGAACTTTACTTGTTGAGTTGAAGTTAAGTAAACAGTTCAGCAATCGTATAATATCCTTGTAGTTGTGTAGGATCAATAACAAATCAATCAGCAATCAATATATCCGGCATAGCATATTCAAACTGCTACTTGACCGTAGCTAGGGAGCCTGTCTTTTTGTGTGCTCTCCCTGCAAGCACAGATTCCCAACTGACAAAACCCAGCCATCTGCCAGCAAACTGATACATTGTTTTGAAGCTTGGCTTGCCTCTGCAAAAAGCTCAGCTCTCTTTTTGCAGAGATCTTTTGCAAGCAACTTTGCAAGGATTTCTTTACACACACACACACATATAGCAATTTGGCGCAATACATACCACCAAGAACATGCCATAGTTTATTATGATCCACATAATAAACATAACCTCCTTATTATCCAACATTTTTGCTTATCCAACATTTTGCCAGCCCGTTTATGTTGGATAAGTGAGACTCTACTGTATTTCTTCATTCATAGGATCAAAATACGTTGAAGTCAACTTGTCATCAGTTAACAACAACAAAAACAAGTTACTTCCTTTGTCTGAGAAAGTAGGGATCTATTAATGTAACAGCAGCACCACGCTATTGAGCTATGCTGAACTGAACTTACCCCTGATTTGACGTCGTACAAGGTGTGCGTGAGGATGATCTTGAAGACCGCGTGGGATCGACTGCTCTCTTCGTTCATGTTGGTTGCGGCGACTGTCCGGGACTTATTGCCTTCAGACATCAAAGACTCTATGTCCTAGGGAAAAGACAAGAGTCACAAAGCACCAGCATTAAGAAATGAAGAATGGTTCTTGTATCTTATGTCAACTTGATATAAAATATAAGAGAAGTTTTCTTTATCCTAGTCCAGTATTCTTCATAGAGCAGGCATGGGCAAACTTGGGCCCTCCAGGTGTTTTGGACTCCAACTCCCACAATTCCTAGCAGCCGGTAGGCTGCTAGGAATTGTGGGAGTTGGAGTCCAAAACACCTGGAGGGTCCAAGTTTGCCCATGCCTGCTCTAGACATTCTAACTCTTCCAATATTCCTGTTATGTTTGAACTGTGATGACAGAAATGCAATCAGGGGCCCTAGTGCTTCAATGCCAACTCTTTTTTGAAGGCACTTAAGGCTCTACCTGTAAAGTTTTTGCAAAAGGAATTAGTGTACAGTATTGCTTGCCAAACCAGTTTTGCAAGATCCTCCCCTTCGCAGGGAGGTTCTTCAAGGTTTCCATGTGTCAGTTTATCGTATAGTTTATCATTTCCTGAATCAGTCTATAGCTCGAATATTGGAAAGTGGGGTGAGGGGCCCAGGCTATGGGGCACTGACAGGTTTTGCATGACTTATTAGCCACAGACCAGTGAATATTCTGAGTGAAAATTTCCCAGAGACTCCATGATTGCAGGGGCAAATGGGGGATTGCACTTAATATGTCCGGGAGGCAAATTCCAGAGCTTCATGAATACAAAGGGTCATATTTCTAAATTCTTTGCCTCTAACGGTCAGTTGCATGTTTTAGAAGGAATAACCTTCTTCCTGAAGTTTGGTTTCCAAACATCTTCTCTGAACAAGTTCCAACTTGTCAATATCTTTCCTGAACTGCAGTATCCAAAACTGGACACAGGATCATGCCAGGTCAGGTCTGGTCAAAGCAGATAGGAGCAATAATAACACTCTCTTTGATCTGGAAACTATATCTTTTTGCACACTGCCCAGAACCGCATTGACTTTGATGGCATCACACTACTGATTCATACTTAGCTCATACTCTACTGAGACCCCTAGATCATTTCCCCATGCACTGCTTTCAAGGCAGATGTCAATTATCCTGTATTTTTCAAAGAAGCGGCCATGTTAATCTCTTCTAGAATAATAATAATAATAATAATAATAATAATAATAATAATAATGATAATAATTCAAGATTATCTTGAAGAAAAAAACATCTTGCCAGATGAACAGAAAGGCAACAAACGGAAAAGCAGGGGCACAAAAGACCAGTTATTAATTGACAAAATGATTCTGGAGAACTGTAAAAGCTGAAAAGCTAATCTTCACATGACGTGGATTGACTACAAAAAGGCCTTTGACTCACTCCCACACAGCTGGATCATCAAGTGCCTGGACGCCATCGGGATTAGTAAAAACATTGGCACCTTTATTAAAAACATGATGGAGCACTGGAAAACTGAACTGTTTGTTGGAAATGAAAGCTATAGACTAGTCAACATCAGAAGAGGAATGTTCCAGGGGGACTCACTGTCCCCTCTGCTTTTCATTATTGCCATGATCCCTCTGTCAACAATCTTACAAAAAAAAATCTCGGCTATCAAACATCTAAGAAATTTCACAAAATTTCGCATCTGATGTACATGGATGTCCTGAAGCTGTATGAGAAAACGGAAACTGAAATCCAGTCTCTGACTAACACTGTCCGAATTTTTAGCACTGATATCAACATAGAGTTTGGTTTGGACAAATGTTCGAGAGTGGCATTGAAGAAGGGAAAAATCATTGAAAGTGAGGGCATAAATATGCCCAATGGCCAAACAATAAAGTGTCACCAGCCAGAGGCCTATAAATATCTGGGCATATTACAGCTGGACAACATCAAGCATGAACATGTGAAAACTGTGGTCAGTAAAGAATACACACAAAGGGTCCAAAAAATTCTCAAAAGCAAGCTCAATGGAGGCAACACCATCAAGGCCATAAACACCTGGGCCATACCTGTCATAAGATATACTGCTGGCATTATAAATTGGACACAGGCTGAGCTGGACAATTTGGACAGAAAAACAAGAAAACTCATGACCACTCACTGCACCCTCGCAGTGATGTTGAACGGCTATATCTGCCTAGAAGATCAGGAGGCAGAGGACTCTTGCAAGTAAAACAAGCAGTCAAAGAAGAAGAACATGCCCTAGCAGAATATGTAAAGCAAAGTGAAGAACCTGTTTTGAGTGAAGTCAAAAATCAGAAACTCCTCAAAGCACAGCAGACAAAACACCAGTACAAGAAAACCACACTACAAACTAGAGCTGACAGCTGGCACAACAAAACATTGCATGGAAATTTCCCTGACAAAATTGAAGGAAAAGCTGATAAGGAGAAGACCTGGCTCTGGCTCACGAATGGGACCCTGAAGAAGGAGACAGAAGGCCTGACCTTGCAGCCCAGGAGCAAGCCATCAGAACAAAGGCAATTAAGGCCAAGATGAAAAATCAGCTGATGACCCAAAATGCAGACTGTGCAAGGAAACCGATGAAACCATTGATCATATCCTCAGCTGCTGTAAGAAAATTGCACAGAGAGACTACAAACAGAGGCACAACTATGTGGCCCAAATGATTCATTGGAACTTATGCCTCAAGTCCCACCTTCCAGCAGCAAAGAACTGGTGGGATCACAAACCTGCAAAAGTATTGGAAAATGAGCACGCAAAGATACTGTGGGACTTCCAAATCCAGACTGACAAAGTTCTGGAACACAACACACCAGACATCACAGTTGTGGAAAAGAAAAAGGTTTGGATCATTGATGTTGCCATCCCAGGTGACAGTCGCATTGACGAAAAACAACAGGAAAAACTCAGCCGCTATCAGGACCTCAAGATTGAACTTTAGAGACTCTGGCAGAAACCAGTGCAGGTGGTCCCGGTGGTGAGGGGCACACTGGGTGCCGTGCCAAAAGATCTCATTTGGAAACAACAGACATTGACAAAATTATGATCTGCCAGCTGCAAAAGGCCACCCTACTGGGATCTGCACGCATCATCCGAAAATACATCACACAGTCCTAGACACTTGGGAAGAGTTCGACTTGTGATTCTGTGATATGAAATCCAGCATATCTATCTTGTTTGCTGTGTCATAAAACAAAATAATAATAATAATACCAATCTTTTCTCTGTCCATTGAGACTCAAAGAGGAAAGGAAGGGAGAGGAAAAAATGAACAAATATGGCATCATCTTCAAGACAGCTATTTTTGCATGAGCTTTGGTGGATATAAACCCACTTCTTCAGATGCAGGACTGAGCAGTATTAATATCACATAGCCATGTTACTCAGAATATCAAGGCAGAAAATCCTATAATATCTGAGTCCACGCTACCATATATTCCAGTTCAACGCAGATAAGGACAGGTTGCTCACCTGTAACCATGTTTCTTCGAGTGTACTCTGTGAATTCACACTAATGGAGAAGCTGCGCCTGCGCAGGTTCCGACGGAAACTCTTCCAAGCTGAAGTTCAAATTTTGGCGGTAACCACGCCCCCCTTCCCAAGGGGCATATAAGGCAGCCCCAGGCGCACGCTCCCCAGTTCCTACGCCGCCAAGGCAACGAGAAAGGGAGAGGTTTGCCAGAGGGGAAGGAAGGGCGGGTTTGTGTGAATTCACAGAGTACACTCGAAGAAACATGGTTACAGGTGAGCAACCTGTCCTTTTTCTTCGTGTACTCTGTGAATGCACACTAATGGAGACTGACACGCTTAGGTCCCGGATGGTGGGACAAGGCAAACTCGACAAACAGTGAATGTCCAAACATACGTTTATTAGGACAAATTGAGATAACAGTCCCAAGAGACCAGTGCAATAATTTGTCCGAAAGGACCAGTGCAATGCAACATGAGCATAGTAGAAGAGGAAACATAACATAGAGTTTTATCAATAAACATAATAGACACACGCAATTGCGTATAGTGCATATAAACGCACTCCCGGGGGGGAGAGGGGAAAAACATCATGCCTTTTGACATAACCGCCAGGATAAATAAGGCACTACAAAGCAACAGAGCAACTGTTCAACACAATCAGGGAAAAAACAGATCCCTAGAGGTAGGTATGGGAAAAAGAGAGACCGGCCCAAACTTGAAGGAGAGGTATAGAGAGTCACCTGCGGGTAAGTATAAGGAGAAAGGACGTTTGACAGTCAGGAGAGGCAAGATGAGAGTACTGATCTTGCGAAGGCCGAGTCCTTTAAGGTTTTACTGTCCAGTCTGTAGTGAGAGACAAACGTAAGAGGGTTTGACCAGATAGCCGCTTTGCATATGGAGTCAAGCGGAATACCTCTAAGGAAGGCAGTCGAGGCCGAGAGGCCCCTAGTCGACCTCGGGCGGATGGATGGAGGAGGAGGTCGCTTGGCTAGTTCGTAGGCCAACTCAATGGCCTGAGCGATCCAGTGGGACAGTCTTTGGGAAGAGATGGGATTACCCAACTTGTCCTGGGCATAGGCGACAAAGAGTTTTTGTGTCTTACGGATGCCCTTGGTACGGTCCCTGTAGAAGAGAAGCGCCCTTCGAACGTCGAGAAGGTGCAGTTTCTGCTCGAGAGGAGAGGAGGGGTTAGCGAAGAAAGCTGGTAGGACAATGTCCTGGTTGAGGTGGAAAGCTGACACCACCTTAGGGAGAAAGGTAATGTCCGGGCGAAGAACAGCGCGGTCATGGTGAAAACGTAGATAAGGTTCGTCGACCCTGAGAGCAGTAAGCTCGGATGGCCTTCGCGCCGACGTGATCGCGACTAGAAAAGCCAGCTTCCAGGAAAGCAGGCGGAGATCGGTCGAGGCAAGCGGTTCGAAGGGAGGAGAAGTGAGTTGAGAAAGTACAAGTTCAAGGTTCCAGCCCGGCGTAGGTGGTAGCGACGGCGGGCAGATGTTATTGTAGCCTCGGAGAAAGGTTTTGATCAAGTGGTGAGAGAAGAGAGATGGCTGACCATGGCGTTGAAAGGACCAGGAAAGGGCTGCGAGATACGCCTTGATAGAAGCGAGAGAGAGTTTCTTCTCGACGAGGGTCATGAGGAAGTCGAGGACCACCGGTACCGAGGTCGGAAAGGTGTCGACATTACGGGATCGAAGGAAGGCGTGAAAGCGAGAGAGTTTATAAGAGTAAGCCTTGGTAGTAGACGGCTTATGGGCTGCCCGAAGGACATCTTGCAGGTTCTGCGGAAGGGAGGCTAGGTGAGAATCCTCCATGCAGTGAGATGAAGGGAAGGGAGGTCCGGGTGAAGAATTTTGCCGTCCTCCCTTGAGAGAAGGTGCGGCGAGGGAGGCAGAGGGCGAAACGTTCCTCTGGAGAGACGAAGAAGGGCCGGATACCACGGTTGGCGGGGCCAGGCCGGAGCTATGAGAATCGCTGTGACCGAGATAGAGAGAAGTCTTTCGAGAACTTTCGGTATGAGGGGAATCGGTGGAAAGAGATAAAGCATCTCCGCCGACCAGTCCAGTAGAAAGGCATCCCCTAGACAGCCGGGAAAGGAGTTCGGGGGAAGTCTCGCTCCGTAGCGGGGTAGCTGAGCGTTGTGGGGAGACGCGAAGAGATCCAGAGTAGGGCGTCCCCAGTGGAGGAACAGACCGTCGAGGATCTCGGGATCGAGCTTCCACTCGTGAGAGGAAGAAGTCATCCTGCTGAGGGCATCTGCTAAGTCGTTTTGGGCACCCGGCAGGTGGATTGCAGAGACCTGTACGTCGTGGGCTATGCACCAAACCCATAGACGGGAGGAGAGGAGCATCAATTTCCTCGAACCCGTACCGCCCTGTTTGTTGATGTAGAATACTGCTACGAGGTTGTCCGATTGAATGAGGATGGCCTTGTGACGGATGAGGCGAGAGAAAGCTTTTAGGGCTTTGAAAATGGCGAGAAGCTCGAGGAAGTTTATGTGGTTGGCCCTCTCGGATGGGGACCAAAGATCTTGAACCGTTAGACCGTTCATGTGGGCTCCCCAAGCGTAGGTGGAGGAGTCCGTTGTTATGGTTAGCGACGGCGGGGCTGGATGAAATGGGAGACCCCTGCACACGTTTTGGTGAGACGTCCACCATGAGAGGGACTGGCGGACGAACAACGGTACCGACAAGTACTTGGAGTTGTGGTGGTAGAACGGCTTGAAAGTGTCTATGAACCACCTTTGTAGGACCCGAAGGCGCAGCCTGGCAAACGGGGTCGTGAGGACCGTGGAGGCCATGTGGCCCAGAAGGACTTGAATGGCACGGGCTCTGACCCTCCTGGCGGATCGACAAAGGACGATGTGGTGGTGGAGAGCCAGGAATCTGTCGAACGGTAGTGAGACAGTCTCTGTGACGGAGTCGAAGAGGGCCCCGATGAACCGGATTCGGGTTGACGGGGAGAGATTTGACTTCTCGGAGTTGAGTTGGAGGCCGAGAGATTTTAGAAGACGCAGCGTGAAGGAGACCTGGTTCGCGAGAAGAACCGGATCGGGCCCGACGAGAAGCCAGTCGTCCAGATAAGGAAAGACCGTGATGCCATGTAGCCTGAGGTGGGCCGCTACGGCGGCGACGACCTTGGTAAAGACCCTCGGGGCCGTAACGAGACCGAAGGGTAAAACGGTAAACTGGTAGGTTTGGTCGAGAACTTTGAAGCAGAGGAACCTTCTGTGCGCCTCCCGTATCGCCACGTGGAAGTAGGCGTCTCGTAAGTCTATGGAGGCAAAGTAGTCTCCCCGCTGCAGCATCGGGAGGATAGAGGCAATAGAGACCATCCTGAATTTGGAAGGGCGAATGAATATATTGAGGGCCCTTAGGTCCAGAATGGGGCGTAGCCCGCCCCCCTTCTTCGGGACTGTAAAGTATCTGGAGAAAAAACTTAAGGGGTCCAGTTCGGGAGGGGAGGGACGGATGGCGCCTTTGGCCAGTAATGCCTCGACTTCGGCCAGTATCTCTGGAGGAGTTGAGTAGAGAATGCGACCTGTAGGTGGGAGGTCTGTGAACTCTAAGGCGTAGCCGTCTTGGACAATGCGAAGAACCCATGCATCTGAAGTAATGGACTCCCATTGATTGTAAAAGGGGGCTAGGCGGTCGGCGAAGGCACAGGAGGGACGAGGCAGCGTGGGCTCCACAGCGGTAGCGGGCGATGAGCTCTGGCAGGGGTTGGCGTCAGGCACGCCGGTTGGCCTGCGGAGGGGCGGGGGTGGTTCGACCGCGTTGCTTTTGCGGATGAGGTCCCCGACGAGGTTGGTGATGGGTCTGATTATTCGAGCCCGAGGGCTGCCTGAAAGAGTGGTGTTTGAAAGATTGCGGCGGGAAGCGGCGGGAGCAGTGCGGGAACCAGCGGGTGCGCTGAGGTTGCGGTTGGTCACCGCATTTAGACGCAAGAATTTTAAAGTCATGGTTAGACTTGAGTTTATCATCGGTACCGGAGTTAAATAGTCCGAGCGCGTCAAAGGGAAGGTCCTCAATGACCTGCCTGGAAGATGAAGATAGACCCGAAGACCTCAGCCAGGCGTGACGGCGGATGGATATCGCGTGGGCAATCATCTTGCCCGCAGTATCACCTGTATGTTTCGCCATTTGTATTTGGTGGTGGGCAAGCGAGTCAGCTTCCTGTTGGAGGGTAGTGAGGACGGAGCGGTCTTCGTCTGACATTTTAGCGAAGAAAGGCTGTGCCTTCTCCCAGATAATCTGCTGGTAGGCACCCATGCAGGCTCCATAATTCGCCATGCGGCAAAGCAAAAGGGCTCCAGAGTAAAGTTTTCGACCCACGGCGTCGAAGCGCTTCCCTTCTCTGTCGGCCAGAGTGTTCGACTGACGACCTGAGGATTGAGAGGCCTTAACGACCAGGGAGTTGGGGTCGGGGTGGTGTTTGAGCCACTCCAAGGAATCATCGTCGGTACGGTACCAAGTCTCGATCCTCTTCGAGGTCGGAGGAATGGAGAAAGGGGTTTTCCAGGAGGCCTGGATAACGTCCAACAGATAAGGCAGGAAAGGGAGTAGCGTGGCCGGCGGAGCTTGGGCCTGCACCCTTTTGAAAACTGGATCAGACACTGCTTTGGAAGTCTGCTTGATCTCCAAACCCAGGGCGTCGGCCATTCTGACCATTTGATCAGAGAAAGCACGAATATTGTCAGTAGGAGAAGGCGGGTCCGCCTCATACGCATCGTGGGGAGGAGAGAGGTCGAGACCGAGGGAGACCACCGAGGCCGAAAGGACAGAGTCTGGGCGGTCAACATCAACATCTTCCTCCTCAGCCCCTTGGGGGGACTGAGGGGGAGAAGAAAGCACAGTCTCGGGAGGAGGCATGGCCTCGCGGGAAGAGAGGGTCGGGAGCCGAGGATCCTTAGAGGCTGAGGCCTGGGCTGCTCGAGCCAGGCGAGCCGTTTGTCTGCCACGCTCCGGTGTCGAGGTGGGAGGGAAGAGCTGTTGGCGCGACGAGTGAGGCAGCCCAAGGGGTTCCGGCACCGGCACCCTGACCACCGTTTGGGTAGAGTGGTGGGGTGAGTCCTGCAGCTCCCCGTCAGACAGGGGGTGCAATGGAGATTGAGATACATCTCTAGGGCTCTGGGCTGGCCGAATTGGAGAAGACCTTCTCGAGGAGGTTGCCGAGGAGGACGGCCGGTCCCGCCTTGAGGAGGCCGAAGAAGAGGAGCGTTGAGTTAGCCGTTTTTTTGTCGGCGGTTGCTTAGATGCAACCCTCAAGGACTTGCCAGGTGTGGGAGGAACCACAGCTGAGTCGGATTGTGCTCGACGAGATTCTTCTTGAGCCCTCTTAAAGGCTATCTTAATAGCAGAGGAGGACGGCGGGGAACCAATACGGGAGCGGACCGAGGTCACCGAAGCCAGAGAGCTCGACGTCGAGGAAGGCCCCACCTTGCCGGAACGGGTGGAAACGGTAGCCGTCGTCACGGTACATGGCGGTTTAGCCGGTTTAGCAGTCCTGGAAGCCCTGGACGCCTTGGACGAGACCGAGGAGGCTTTAGTCGTCGTGGGCCTAGCTGGCGGCGCCGACATCGCTCTTAGAGCTGAAGAAGACGACGTACCCGACGTCGACGGAGTCGGTTCTGGCGCGAGAGATTTTTCGTAGAGCGCCGCTCTAAGCCGAGCGGCTCTGTTCTTTCTGGCCTGAGCCGTGAGAGCTAGGCAGAAACGGCAGGTACTGACCACATGAGCCTCGCCAAGACAGAAGAGGCACTTGGCGTGGCCGTCCGAGTCAGGAATTTTAGCAGCACACTGCGTGCAACGCTTGAAACGAGTAGTAGACATGCGAAGAGTCCGAAGTGAACCTTGCGGCGGAAAAAAAGGAACTGGGGAGCGCGCGCCTGGGGCTGCCTTATATGCCCCTTGGGAAGGGGGGCGTGGTTACCGCCAAAATTTGAACTTCAGCTTGGAAGAGTTTCCGTCGGAACCTGCGCAGGCGCAGCTTCTCCATTAGTGTGCATTCACAGAGTACACGAAGAAAAATGTGGGATTTTATTCAACTGTGTGGAAGGGGCCTTAGGCTTCGATAGTACTTGGTACTACATCTGAAAAAGTGGGTTTGCTATATCCACCAAAGCTCATGCAAAAATAAAAACAGGTTTGTCATTAAGATGCTGCCACTTTTTTTCTCCATCTTCCTTCTCTCTTTTCCTCCTAAAATTGTGCATAAGTGGCTGAGGGAGAAAAGATAGGCTGTTAGGAATTGTGGGAGTTGAAGTTCAAAACACCTGGAGGGCCCAAGTTTGCCCATGCCTGGTCTAGACATTGAGAGCTTTGCTACATGACATGTAACTCCTTACATTTATCCTTGCTGAAATGCATTTGGTTATTTTGGTCCCAGTTCTGGAATCATGCAAATAAATAGTTTATGATGACCATCTTGCAATGGACTTCTTTACCTTGTAGCTGGCCACGGCCAATTTGGAAAGCCCATCCACGTAAGGCCCATAGACGCTGTGTTCTCTGACTTTTAAGGACTGTCGGCTCCTGTTTTTAAGGAAGCAAACACAGAAGACGGCATGATTTCCCTTTACATAATTGGGACAAGAAGCAACAAAGCTGAGTGCTTTTTCGAATTCACCCTGGCATCCGGCAGCACACGCTTAAATCTTTAATTCTTGGAAGCAAAAGTACTTTTTTTTTTACTTTGGCTGGCATGTTTCAAGTCAGGGCAGATTTATCAACCGATTTCTGCACCCAGTTTGCAGTACATGGATGTTAGCAACAGCAACAAAAACCCCACAAAGTCTTCTAATATGGAGAGGGAACATGAGGTGAAAGAAATAAAAAGGAACTCTAAAACCTTTTGCATTCTCACTGTGAATTGTATGTGGTTTGCTATTCACATTGTATGTTTTCAGATTCAGGAAAAGCAGCAATCACATTGATAATGAAATTAACAGTCTCCGGTTTTGCAACCTCTGCTTTCAACAATTGTCATTTTCACTATAGTTAATATCTTCTAATGGTTTATTTCTTATGTGGACAGTGAAGACAATATATATTCTGCCAGGTTTTCAGTGGGTTTCATTTGTCAGTTAATTGTGCCATTCTTTGTGTTGTCGAAGGCTTTCATGGCCAGAATCATTGGGTTGCTGTGAGTTTTCTAGACAGTAAGGTCATGTTCCAGAAGCATCCTCTCCTGACATTTCACCCACATCTATGACAGGCATCCTCAGAAGTTGTGAGGTCTGTTGGAAACTAGGCAAGTGGGTTTATATATCTGTGGAATGATGTCCAGGGTGGGAGAAAGAACTCTTGACTGTTGGAGGCAAATGTGAAATGTTGCAATTGGCCACTGTGATTAGCATTGAATAGTCTTGCAGCTTCAAAGCCTGGCTGCTTTCTACCTGGGGGAATCCTTTGTTGAGAGGTGTTAACTGACCCTGATGGTTTCCTGTCTGGAATTCCCATTTTTCTGAGTGTTGTTCTGGAACATGGCCACATAGCCCAGAAAACTCACATCAATCCAAATTAACATACTTCATCAGTTGTAAAAATTAACAGATTTTTGCAACGGGCCAATTATTTATGTAGAGGTTATCTAATGCAACTCTATGACCAACTTCTACTACAATTCCTAGCTTCTCCAGTGCAACTCTTTGCACAACCACCACTAGAAGCTGACCATAGAAATGTGTGGACAGAAATACATAAAAAATAGAAAAAATGTCAAAGCTATAGTTGAGAATTTTCCATTTTTGTAGGCATCTTGCGTGCATACATAACCCCAGTGAACATGGAGGACTGACTGTGCAAAAATACTCTCTCTTTCCCAGTGGAGAAAAATTATGGAAATCATTTATTGTCGAAGGCTTTCATGTTTGGAATCCTTAGGCTACTGCGAGTTTTTTCGAGCTATATGGCCATGTTCCAGAAGCATTCTTTCCTAACGTTTCACCTGCATATATGGCTGGCATCTTTAGAGGTTCTGTTGGGAGTAAAGCAAGTGGGGTGTTGACTGACTTTGCAAACTTCACTGATTGACTTTACAAACTTTATGGCTACTCAAATGCTAATTCAAGCTTGCTAATTGCAACATCCACACTTGCTTCAAACAGGTAAGGGTCCTTTCTCCCAACCTGGACAATATTCCACATATATATATATATATATATATATATATATATATATATATATATACACACTCCACTTGCCTCACTGTTAACAGAACCTCTGAAGATGTCAGCCACGGATGCAGGAGAAACGTTAGGAGAGAATGCTTCTGGAACATGGCCATACAGCCTGAAAAACTCACAACAATCCACAAATCTTTGCAAGCAAACGGACCAAAGTTTACTAAATTACTTTATCTGCCACAGATAAAACCTGTAGTGTTTGATTTGGAGTAAGACATGCTCCTGAGTCTCCTTGAGGAATGAGTTCACCACCTTGCCATGCTTTTCATGATCGTCTTCCTTACCCTTTTGGGTCCAGCAGGTCTCTGACCTTCTCGTTGTAAATCTCCATGTAGGACACCTCCACTTTGAAGCTCTGCTCCTCGCTCTCCTCCTTCTGGGCCCTTTCGAAGAGGGTGCTGCAGAGTCGCGGGATTAATCCCGGTTGGTCGGCGGTGCCCATCATGGTGTAGGATTTTCCGGACCCTGAATAAAGAGGAAGAGATAAATAAGCCAAAATGGTGCAGTGATCTGAATGTTGTACTGTGATGCTGGACAAATGCCATTGGCCATTGAAACATATTGGATGACCTCAAACAAGCCACTCTCTCTCAGCAGAAGGCAACGGCAAACCCAACTCTGAACAAATCCTTCCAAGAAAACTTAATGATAAGTCACCATAAGTTAGAAATGACTTGAAGGCATGTTGTGGTAATCTTTGAGCAGTTAGACTCAATTTAACCCTCTCTGGGGGGAGATGCCACCAAAAATCAGCAGAGTAGCAAAAGCAAAAGCTTTCAAATGCAACAGTTACTTACACGGGGTGAGCAAGAGAAGCCTTTGACCATTTAGGATTGCAATTGACTGCAGAGTCTCAGTAAAAGTTCAAAAAGTATTTATTCAGGTAAAAAGAGCTCCATTGTAGATAGAAAGGCTTGGGAGCTGTCTAGTCTACTCTAGACTGGTTTCTAAGGAAAAATAAGAAAGGAAAAATAACAAACATCTAAATAGTTACATCTTGCCAGGAGAGAGGGCGAGATGCTTCTTGGTAGCTTGAAGAACAAAGGGAGAAGACTGAACCAAAATGGTTCCAACCTCATGGTCTTATTGGGGCCATAAAAGACATTCTGACCAATGAGAAGTTACTGTCCCTAGAGATTCACATTTCTACTAACTTCAAAGTAAGGGATGTGACGTAAACAGGATAGAGTGAAACACAGTAAAGCCTGTCTAGGCATGCTTTGGAAACAGGGAAAGGATTCCCTCAATCTAACTCTATCATCTATCTAACTACATCTAGACTTGAGTAGTCCAGGGTGATTCCCAACAGTAGTGACTGTCATAAGTCAGAGAAACCTAAAGGACTCTGGATCATCCCAGTTGCATAGGAGAAAATCATCAATATATTGATTAATGGTTGTTTGCTTTTTTGAAGCATGTCGCAGCCCACAAACATTCCTGGGGCAATGAACAATTAAAAGCCAATTAAAGCAATGTATGTGTGTATGTGTCTTCAAGTTGCCATTCTCAAATTATGGCAAGTCCATTAATTTTATAGGGTTTTCACAGGCAAATAATATTCAGTTGTGGCTTTTGTTGTAGCCTGGTCAGATTCTGAGTGCTCAGAAGATGCGGAAGGGGATGCTTGGATAGATTTGGAGGCCCTAGAGAAGGGTAGAAGTGGCCTGGAGAGAGTTGTTTTGGAATCTCCTGGGAGTTCCCAGGAGACTGGAGAAAGTGGTGTCAGTTCTCATGAGAATCTGCCATAGGTGCAGACTGAGAGAAATGTGGGAGATGAATGTTTGTCCAGGTCAAGGTGCTTGGAAATTCGGAGGCAGAGCGTACAACAGAGACAGACTCGCTTTTCCCAGCGGCTTAGAGATAAGGAGAGGAAAATCAGGTGTGTGAGGAATGATGTCATGGGAGGGTTTGAGGACTTTTAACTGGTTTTCTGCTGGTACAATCCTTTGTGACAGCAACATTATATTCAGAGGAACAGCTCTCGGCTCCTGGTCCTATGTTTGTGTATTCATGTATTCAAGTTTCTAAGCTTGTTCTTGCTTCCAGTTCATGTGAGGCACAGGTTGGATTCATGCTATGGATATATTTGTGGATTGACGCTGGAGACTGTATTTGAAAGGATTTTGGACTCTTGGCTGTCTTGGAAATAACTTTTTTAACTTTGATTCTCCTTGCTTATTTTTATATACAGTAGAGTCTCACTTATCCAACACTCACTTATCCAAAGTTCTGGATTATCCAACGCATTTTTGTAGTCAATGTTTTCAATACATCGTGATATTTTGGTGCTAAATTCGTAAAGACAGTAATTAATACATAGCATTACTGTGTATTGAACTACTTTTTTTGTCAAATTTGTTGTATAACATGATGTTTTGGTGCTTAATTTGTAAAATCATAACCTAATTTGATGTTTAATAGACTATCTGGATAATTTGAGAAAATGAAGATTACGAGAGACAATTTTGCTATTTTTTTTTCTTAGCAAGAAAAAATATTACTGAATAATAAGAAAATATTATCCAAGAAGATGGAATGGAAGTCTTTTTTTTTCTCCACATTTTTTTTAGTGTGTGTGTTGGTATATTTTTGT
Source organism: Anolis carolinensis (assembly GCF_035594765.1). Lineage (NCBI taxonomy): Eukaryota > Metazoa > Chordata > Lepidosauria > Squamata > Anolidae > Anolis > Anolis carolinensis. Next base: position 5,310,316 of record NC_085841.1, read on the forward strand.
AGAATGTAGACTTTTATCTTTCTCTCTTTTTCCTACTTTTCTATACCTTGGTTGTTCTCACTCTTTCGGTGTAATATAAAAAATTTAATAAATTTCTTTTTTTAAAAAAGGCTTTTCCTTAATCTCTCCTTATTATCCAACATATTCGCTTATCCAACGTTCTGCCGGCCCGTTTATGTTGGATAAGTGAGACTCTACTGTACTCTTCTTTGAATAAACTTCCACTTACAAGATTACCTGATTAGTGTGTGGTTTGTGGTGAAAATTTGTTTCAGGACTCTAATGCAACAGTTTTGCCAATTCCATCCTATGAAATACAGTGTACAACACCTGATGACATTTTGTAATAAAATTTGAATTTTTTTCTATTCCTAGTTTGAAAGTGTTATTTCCTGTTTAATTGTGCAGGACTTACTTGGAAAGTGCAATAGAGTCTCGCTTATCCAACATAAACAGGCCGGCAGAACGCTGGATAAGCGAAAATGTTGGATAATAAGAAGGGATTAAGGAAAAGCCTATTAAACATCAAATTACGTTATGATTTTACAAATTAAGCACCAAAACATCATGTTTTACAACAAATAGACAGAAAATGCAGTTCAATACACAGTAACGTTACATAGTTAATTACTGTATTTACAATTTTAGCACCAAAACATTGCAATGTATTGAAAACATTGACTACAAAAAGATTGGCTACTAACAAATTGACTATAAATACCGTTAGAATTGCATAAAATGAACTTGCAGCAACAACATTTTTGGAAGTTAAATCCGTAAAATGTTCAGTCCTTGCTGCCTAGAGAAACAGCTGTAAATCTGGGCAGGAGGCAGAATGTGTTGGATAATCCAGAGTGTTGGATAAGCAAAGGTTGGATAAGTGAGACTCTACTATAGTTGTTATTCTCCAGAAACTTTGTTTTTGTGGCTGCCACATACTAAGTTGAATTGGCTGAGGCTTGATGAGAAATTCATTGAAAAACTACAGTAAAATGTGCTGCAGGATGTCGCGCAAAAACAGTTTTGCAGTTTAACAAAGTTTTCCCATGTTTTTATGATAGAACTAGCTGTGCCCTGCCACGCGTTGCTGTGGCCCATTGGAATTGCACTGAATAGCTCAGTTTTTTGGGTTTTTTAAGGCCCTATGGAGGTTTGTGACGTGATATTTTGTGGTTTCAACCTCAAAGCATGGATGATGGATTGTGTTGTGAAATTTCGAGGTTGGGGGGTGTTTAGTTTTGTTGTTTTGCTTGGTGCCAGGATTCCATCACTCTTTTATATATATAGATAAGTAATCCCAAAAATCTAAAAGCAACACTAGAATCCAGTTTTTGAGCAATGATGTATAATACTAAGCCTTATGAGGAACATTCACTGTTTTGACTTTTTTGCTCCAACTGCATGTCCTTCAAATGAAGAAACACAGAATACTATCAATCCTAGTGTGACACTTGTCAATAATGATGCCAGCAGGCAACACGAATTGTCATGTGGGTATTCTATGGCCTTCTGATATAGCAACTACATAGCTGGAAATGTGCATGTACCATTAAGGGAAAACCTACATGCCCATGATTCTCCAAACAGAGAGAGAGAAGTGTAAGTCACATTCAAAGTATGCAACGATGCTCATTTTCTCCATATAGGCCAGGCATGGGCAAACTTTGGCCCTCCAGGTGTTTTGGACTTCAACTCCAAAACACCTGGAGAGCCAATGTTTGTCCATGCCTGATATAGATCGACTGCAGAAATGTTGGATTATTTTAGGGACTATAAGACCCAGCATCCTCCCGTTCAATATTCTAGGAGCTGTAGCCATATCTCTGCTCAACAAGGTCCTCGTGAAGCATGGTAAAGCAGGCATGGCTTGATCTGAGCCAATAATGCCCTCATGCTCTTAAGGAAGGAGGCACATTCAGGACAGATTAGTTATACTTTAATGCGCCTGACTGTGTGCCTCAGCTTTTTGCATTTTAAATGCACATGGCTGTACTGTGTAGGGATGCTCAAAATTCAAAGGCAAGGAAAAACAAGACTGAAGGCAGCCCCACTCCTTGCAGTAAACCCACTGTGAATACACTATGTAACACGATTTTCGTACCTGGGCTATAAATGTCATTTCCTAATTAGTTCTATCATAAAAACATGGAAAAAGTTTATCAAGTTCTAAAACCTTTGTTTTTGCGAGAGGGACATCATCCTGCAGTACACTGTGCTATGGTTTTTCAATTAATACCTCACCAAGTCTCAACCAATTCAAAATAATAATAAGAAGAACTGGTGGGATCACAAACCTGCAAAAGTATTGGAAAATGAACACGCAAAGATACTGTGGGACTTCCGAATCCAGACTGACAAAGTTCTGGAACACAACACACCAGACATCACAGTTGTGGAAAAGAAAAAGGTTTGGATCATTGATGTTGCCATCCCAGGTGACAGTCGCATTGACGAAAAACAACAGGAAAAACTCAGCCGCTCTCAGGACCTCAAGATTGAACTTCAAAGACTCTGGCAGAAACCAGTGCAGGTGGTCCCGGTGGTGATGGGCACATTGGGTGCCGTGCCAAAAGACCTCAGCTGGCATTTGGAAACAGTAGACACTGACAAAATTACGATCTGCCAACTGCAAAAGGCCATCCGACTGGGATCTGAGCGCATCATCCGAAAATACATCACACAGTCCTAGACACTTGGGAAGTGTTCGACTTGTGATTTTGTGATACGAAACCCAGCATATCTATCTTGTTTGCTGTGTCATACAATGTTGTTGTGTCAATAATAATAATAATAATAATAATAGAAAACAATAAACCCTGACAAAATTACAATCTGTCAACTGCAAAAGGCCACCTTACTGGGATCTGCACACATCATCCGAAAATACATCACACAATCCTAAACGCTTGGGAAGTGTTCGACTTGTCTTTGTGTCAATAATAATAATAATAACAATAATCCTTTATTTATATAATACCACTCCATCTCCTCGAGAGGACTCAAGGCAGTTTCCAGCATTCCACGTAGACTGGAACGTACTTAGTCCTAATCTTTTTTTATACTGGTTTTGAACCACTTCATTAGATGTGTTGCAATAGCAGATTCCCAGATTAGCTTAGTGTTTACACCCTATTTTATTTTTGGGGGTTATTTAATATTTAATGTTTATTTTACTTAAGTGATATTTGTTTTTACTGTTCTAATGTAGCACAAATCCTATGTAAAATCATACTACATATTTTTGACATTAATATTGAAATCTGAAATATATACAGAAAGTCTTTTACAACAGTCAGTTGTCAAAACAACATACAACGGCATGAACAAACAAACATAATAAAAACAGTATCATAGAACAGCAGTTAAAACAGTTCAATCTAAAAATGAACACAGTTCCAATCAACATGTACCAATCAACATGAAGGAGTTCAATATAGTAATCAGGGTAGACATAATCAATTAAAAAATAGGTAAAGACTTGTACTTCAGTGTAACATAGTTTGTGGCAGTCACAAAAATGAAATTACTGGAATAGAGCAACTACAGTAGAGTCTCACTTATCCAACACTCGCTTATCCAACGTTCTGGATTATCCAACGCATTTTTGTAGTCAAGGTTTTCAATATATCATGATATTTTGGTGCAAAATTCATAAATAAAGTAATTACTACATAGCATTACTGCATATTGAACTACTTTTTCTACCAGATTTGTTGTATAACATGATGTTTTGGTGCTTAATTTGTAAAATCATAACTTAATTTGATGTTTAATAGGCTTCTCCTTAATCTCTCCTTATTATCCAACATATTCACTTATCCAACGTTCTGCCGGCCCGTTTATGTTGGATAAGTGAGACTCTACTGTACTTTCAAAGTACAGTAGAGTCTCACTTATCCAAGCCTCGCTTATCCAAGCCTCTGGGTTATCCAAGCCATTTTTGTAGTCAATGTTATCAATATATTGTGATATTTTGGTGCTAAATTCGTAAAAACAGTAATTACAACACAACATTACTGCATATTGAACTACCTTTTCTGTCAAATTTGTTGTATAACATGATGTTTTGGTGCTTAATTTGTAAAATTATAACCTAATTTGATGTTTAATAGGCTTTTCCTTAATCCCTCCTTATTATCCAAGATATTCGCTTATCCAAGCTTCTGCCGGCCCGTTTAGCTTGGATAAGTGAGACTCTACTGTAAGTACCACACAATTCAATAGGAAATAACTCTTAAATAGAATAGAAATTTTTTCAAAATTTTGTTACATAGTGTTAGGAATAGGTAGGCAGTAGAGTCTCACTTATCCAACATTCTGGATTATCCAACGAATTTTTGTAGTCAATCTTTTTCAATACATAATGATATTTCAGTGCTAAATTTGTAAATACAGTAATTACTACATAGCATTACTGCATATTGAACTACTTTTTCTGTCAAATTTGTTGTATAACATGATGTTTTGGTGTTTAATTTGTAAAATCATAACCTAATTTGATGTTTAATAGAATTTTCCTTGATCCCTCCTTATTATCCAACATATTCGCTTATCCAACATTCTGCCGGTTGGATAAGTGAGACTCTACTGTACAACTGAAAAACAGCAAAACAGGCAATCCTACACATGATCCAAAGCCCATTCCTCTTGAGCCATGAGTGTTATGATTGAGCCTCATGGCTCTGTTACTGACAGACGTGGGCGTAAGACTCCTCGAGAGTCAGATACTCTCGAGGAGCGAGAGAGAAAAAGACTGCGAGACATATTTGCAGCACCATCTGACGAGGAGTCTTTCGAAGGGTTTACGGAGAGAATGGAGGAGGGGCTGGTTAGCTCAGAGGAGGATGAGATGGATTGGACTCGGGTAAGGGAGGAAGTGGGTGCCACTGGCCATGATGGGACAGAAGATGAATGGGGACCTTCAGGATTAGACCCATGGCTTAGCTGGAGGGATGGGACGGGATCCACAGCTGGAGATGCTGTTGGGCGTAGTCAGAGGTGTTCCAGCTCTGACGAGGAAAGTGATGAGGAAACGCCCGGGTTAAGGAGGACAGCTGACAGTGATGAAGATTTGTAACTGGCATAAAATGGGGCTTGAGAGCAATTGCAATTTGCGTTGGGCAAGGTAATCTGGGCAAACGCTTGGGATCCGTGTGTGTGTGGGACGCTTCCCTGAAGACTTGTGTGCTTTCCTGTGCTGTGACGTAAGTTGATTGGAATCCAGGGTCAGACGGCGGGAGGGATTGTGTGGGCATTTGTTTGTGCAAACCTGTGCTTACTCTTATTAGCTTGACCTTCCGTCGTCTTCTTGACGGACGCCATCTCCTGCTTTGAGAACTCGGACTGAACTGACCACGGCTTGTCTTCCCCCCTTCTTGGACTTGGAAAAACTACAAACGTCTGCTTCTGGCTTTGATCTACGGAACGGAACTGGTCTACTCAACTGCTACAATCCTTGGCTGATTTACTCGTGTTGGAGATCCTGTCTGCTGTGTGTGTGGGGGAGCGACGCAAGTTACTCTAAGCACAGTGTTGGCAGCAGAGAGGAATCTGCTGCCAATTAGTTGCATTCTTTGTATCTTTTGTTCCTTGGCTTTCGTTTCGTTTATACCCAGGCTGAAGCAAGCAGTTTGTTTTTACCCGGATTAAACTCCGGTTTAATCCGGTTTATCTTTTGAACATTTACTTTTGCTCCTTTTTGCTCCTAAAGGCAAAAACTGCCTGGCCCTTGTGTTTTACGGGCATTTTTGAGTTCTGTAATCTAATAAACTCTGTTACTTTGAATCTTGTGGCGTTCTGTCCTTGACAATGAGTCTTTCAAAACAAACATGTTTTCTTTTATACCTGCCTGCGGATATACACCAATGAATGTGGTTTAAATTAATGTTTTCACCAGAGTGTTAGTTTACCGGTTTTTTTAATGTTTTGTATTATATATTGTTCTAGCTATGCTTTGTTTTAACTTTTATGTTGCAAGCCACTGGGAGAAAAAAAAATGCAGAGACTAAATAAACAAACAAAGCAATAATAACCCCATGCAACTCACAACTTTTCTCCCCTACAAGCAAGCGCTTACCGGTCTGTCCGTAGGCAAAGATACAGGCATTGTAGCCTTCAAAAGCATTCTGGAGAATGTTTTCTCCAAGGCACTTGAAAACAATATCTTGGCCTAAAATTAGAACAAAAAAAATTCAGATTATTAGGGGAAGGTGTTAAAAGAAACCCACTCATCCATCTCCTTTGATTAAGACCATCAAGGGTTTTCAAAAGTTCATAAAAATGCACACCACGTGAAAACTCTTTGATGTCTTTCATGTGAGTCCAAAGGCAATAAAACCTTTGTGGATAAGAGAACATAGAAAAATATTCATCTGGACCACATTTCTTCAGAAACTCCCTTCCGAGTTACTCAATACTTAAACGGTGCCAAAGTAACAACAGAAGTGCGTACACTTGGGACCACTGATTAAACGTGCATCTACACAGTGGAATGAATGCAGTTTAGAACCATTTTAACTGCTACGGCATCATGGGAAATGCAGGTTGTTGAAACGCCAGCTCTGTTTGGCAGTGAAAGATAAAGATGTTGTAAATAGTATTAAGCAATGGCAATTAAAATGATGTCAAACTGTATTAATTTTACAGTGTAGATGCTCCCTAGAGCCCGAGAAAAGGAATCAATTGTATATATGTTCAAGAGGCACATTTCACTGAACATCACTTTCCCTCCAATAATAATAATAATAATAATAATAATAATAATAATAATAATAATAATAATAATAATAATTTTGTCAATGTCTATTGTTTCCAAATGCCGGCTGAGATCTTTTGGCACGGCACCCAATGTGCCCATCACCACCGGGACCACCTGTACTGGTTTCTGCCAGAGTCTTTGAAGTTCAATCCTGAGGTCCTTGTGATATGAAATCCAGCATATCTATCTTGTTTGCTGTGTCATAATATAATAATAATAATAATAATAATAATAATAATAATAATAATAATAATATCAGAACAAATGCAATCAAGGCCAAGATCGAAAAATCAGTTGATGACCCAAAATGCAGACTGTGCAAGGAAACCGACAAAACCATTGATCATATCCTCAGCTGCTGTAAAAAAATCGCACAGACAGACTACAAACAGAGACACAACTATGTGGCCCAAATGATTCATTGGAACTTATGCCTCAAGTACCACCTCCCAGCAGCAAAGAACTGGTGGGATCACAAACCTGCAAAAGTATTGGAAAATGAGCATGCAAAGATACTGTGGGACTTCCGAATCCAGACTGACAAAGTTCTGGAACACAACACACCAGACATCACAGTTGTGGAAAAGAAAAAGGTTTGGATCATTGATGTCGCCATCCCAGGTGACAGTCGCATTGACGAAAAACAACAGGAAAAACTCAGCCGCTATCAGGACCTCAAGATTGAACTTCAAAGACTCTGGCAGAAACCAGTACAGGTGGTCCTGGTGGTGATCGGCACATTGGGTGCAGTTCCAAAAGATCTCAGCTGGCATTTGGAAACAATAGACATTGACAAAATTATATATGGCAAACATTCAATATACAACTGAAAACAAAGACAGACAGTACATAAACAGAGGCAAGGCTTCCTTCATTTTTCAACTCCGGCATCTGGAGGCTGTGCTCGACTCGGCCATGGGGAGGTGCTGTTCTTCTTCTTTTCCACGTCAAGGAGCCTGTTGTCCATGAGTGCCTTCCTGATTGAATTGCCAGCATTTCGATCAGGGGCGCCTTTTTATCTCCCCGCCAAAGTGGTACCAATTTATCTACTCACATTGCTGTTGGGGCTGGTTTGTGGCGCAGGCTGGTGAGCAGCCAGCTGCAATAAATCACTCTGACCAACGGGTCATGAGTTCGAGGCCAGCCCGTGGCAGGGTGAGCAACCAACAATTAAAAATAAAAAATAGCCCCTGCTCGTTGCTGACCTAGCAAACCGAAAGATAGTTGCATCTATCAAGTAGGAAATTAAGGTACCACTTATAAAGTGGGGAGGCTAATTTAACTAATTTACGACTCCATAAAAAATCATCCAGCCGCCTTTGGAATGAGGAAGTGCTGTCGCAGTGGATGACAAAGCAGCTGCTCCCCTGTGGCTGGAATCGAACATCCCCTCAGGAGAAGGTTAAATTGCCTCTGCGTCTGTCTCTGTTCTATGTGTATATGGCATTGAATGTTTGCCTTATATGTATACAATGTGATCCGCCCTGAGTCCCCTTCGGGGTGAGAAAGGCGGAATATACATACTGTAAATAAATAAATAAATACATTTTCAAACTACTAGGTAGGTAGAAGCTAGGGCTGACAGCGGGAGCTCACCCCAACCCGCAGCTTGAATTGCTAACCTTCCAGTTGGCAAGATTTTCTGTAGCTGGTGGTTTAACTCACTGTGCTAGCTGTGGTCCCACAAAGAAATTCAGAGTGGAATGTATAGAGGAGATCTTGCATTCAACAGCGAGTTAGACTAGATGGCCTCTGGGGTCCCTTCCAACTCTATGAATTGCAGGGTCAGCACGACCTAGAAATCCTATTGTTCTAATTGTTTCCTCTTCAACGAAGCACCCATCTCATATATTTCAAGCTGTATTCACAGTAACAGTATCACCTGTAATACCATCAATAATACTTCTGCCAACTTTTTATAGTTGTTATTTATAATTATTATTTCTGGGAGTTGTAGTCCAAAAGAGCAGATCCTGCTCCACCCCCCAATAATTTTTATATTGAGAATATATAATAATGGTGTGGCTGTTAATTTTCCCAACCTAGTAAAGTTAATCTGAGAAATAACCAAATCCATGAAGGTTCATTACCTGCATATTTTTCTTTGACGGCTTCATCCATTGACCAGAAGCAGTGATCGTAAGCAAAGACCTGTGAAGAAAAGATCAATAATGAGGAGAATATTTTCAATACTTATTTCAGCATGCCTTTACTAAGATAGCAGATCTACCTAACATCACACAAATTCTATAGTATATCTCCAAGGATGGAGGTGGACAAAATTCAGTCTTGTAGGATATAACCCGTAAGATCTACCAATCAGAGCTTGATTTAAATCTTGGATGATATAATCTACTGGGTTTTTAAAAAAGTAGAAATGTACGTCTGGAAACGTTTGTTGATGTCAAAGGTATTTGACAGCAATATTTGCTTTATCTACTTCTATGCTACAATTTGGTTAAGTCGTTTTGTTTGAACAACGGTTGTATCTTCACTGCAGAATTACAGTGAATTAATATCCCCTTAATATCCTGTGGAGTTACTGGAATCTGTAGTATCATCAGTGTTGTAGTACAGCCTGAGGCTGGTGGGTTCACTGATGTTTTAGAGAGAAATGTGGGATTTCCTGTGAGATTTCCTGGGGCACAAAGTGAGGAAGATTCAAGTCAGAGAAATGATGGTTCTCTCTGGGAAGAACCTGATCCAGAAAGTGCAGGACTTCAAGGTCAATTAGAGAAGCCAGAAACTGCAGCATTAGATAAGGAGTCAGGCAAAGAGCCAAGTGATATAGAAGGCTCTTGGGGAAAAACACCTGGTCAACAAAAGTCTTCATTTACAGAGTAGAGAATAAAATAGACAGCTCCGGTCAGAGCTCCCACATGGGAAAGTTGAGGAGAGAATTCATGGGAAAATAAATGACTTCATGGGTGTCTATTAATTGGCAAGTTGTTGACAAGAGTTAGCTCAGGCAACGTAGCATCCAAGGGAGAAGCTAGGCCTGAGTTCTCTGGTTCTTGTTTCAAGTCAAGCCTTGGTTTTGCATTGAAGTATCCTGGAAGCTGTCTATGTTCTTGTTTTGTATTCTTGCTCAAGTTTGACTACATATACTACTGCTTGTGGACTTATGCTATACTTGTGACTTTCTGGCTAGTCCTGGTCTATATTACCTTCGAATCCGCATGAGACATTTGAATTGCTGCCTGGTTATCACCTATTGCTGACCCTTTCCTGGATTGTACATCTTTTGTCTTTATATCTGATTTTCCTGTATTTTTACAATAAACGGTTTGCTTATACTCTGTACTCTTGTGTGGTGCTGTGGTCATAGGGGCTTCCAGCAACAATCAGGTACTTGGAACTCTCCAGTTTGCTTTCCTAAACTATGAATAAGTTTTAATCGTTTCTAACTGTGATTTTTTAAAATACTGTTCATATTTAATCCAGGTTTAATGTTTGCATATTTGTATATTTTAAATTGTATGCTGATTCTTTTATGTTAAGCCATCTTGAGTCTGCTTCGGGAAAGATAAAGTGGGGTATAAATAAATATAAATATAATAGTAGTAATAGTAGTACAATAGAGTCTCACTTATCCAACATAAACGGGCCGGCAGAACGTTGGATAAGTGAATATCTTGGATAATAAGAAGAGATTAAGAAAAAGCCTATTAAACATCAAAATAGGTTATGATTTTACAAATTAAGCACCAAAACATCATGTTATACAACAAATATACAAACAGAAAAAGTAGTTCATTGCACATTAATATTGTGTAGTAATTACTGTATTTACGAATTTAATAATAATAATAATAATAATAATAATAATAATAATAATAATAACAATAACAAGAACTTTATTTTTATACCCCGCCCCATCTCCCCGAAGGGACTCGGGGCGGCTTACATGGGGTCAAGCCTAGAACAACAATATAATAACAGCAACAAGACAATAAAACAAATATCCCAACAATAAAATCTCCGCATCAATAAAACAAAAAATAAAAAAACAATAAAAAATAAAAGAATTTAACACCAAAATATCACAATGCATTGAAAACATTGACTACAAAAATGCGTTGGATAATCCAGAATGTTGGGTAAGTGAGGCTCTATTGTAGTAGTAGTAGTAGTAGTAGTAATAATAATAATAATAATAATAATAATAATAATAATAATAATATTACTATGGCACTAGAGCTCTCTGGCAAAGGGGTCTGAGTCCTGAACCAACCTGGAGTCAAACTACATTAATTCTGTAGTGTAGATGTACCTTGAGATGGAGTTTCTGTGGTCAAAAAAGTAGACTTTACAGGCTGCATGTGACCCATAGGCCACTTTAAGGACACTATGAGATGAACGTAATGGGGTAAACAGCCCTCCAAGGGTCTCCTGGGTCTCCAAAATCATCCATTTCTTTTTTAGAGAAGCAGTTAAAAAGACCTCTGTGTGTCAATATTAGAATCAAACAAGAAACTGCAGTCCCAATGTTTGCAAATACAAGAAAGCGTTTTTGTTTTGCTTCTTTGGGAACACGCACAACAGGATCTTTCTTCCTCAGTCCCCAATGCTCAGCGCATGCAACTGTTTCCCTCATTTGTTCCTATGACTCATGTCTTGGCCACCAATGCAAAAATGGCACTTTAATTTCCTCTCCTTCCACAAACAGTAGCACACTGAGAAATAAAGCATCGCACCAGGGTTGTTGTTTTTTGTTTTTTTTTGCATAAAATGCAAAACATTTTGCAAATAATTATCAGAATGTTATTTTCACAATAGGTAATCAAAACCTCTTACCTTTGGCTGGCTCCTAGTTTCAGAAGAAAGCAACGCAGGACATGAAATAAAAGAAGAAACAGAAAGCAGCTGGTTAATAATGGGAAGATTTCGTTTTTCATTGCAAAAGAAAGAGTAAAATTTTAAAATTCATTAAACATTCAATTCAGCCAATGACAGACACACAACTTCTAATGAGTCACTTATTATCTTTTTAAAGGCACAAGCACATTACTTTTAGGTTCTCCCTTGTTTTGGTCTCTTGAGTTTGAGATAAAGATGAGACGTCTGTCTCAAGCTGTTTGTGTATCACTGGGTCTGTCTCCTGGCAGATAGATTTTGAACACTCCTCTTCCCTTTTTACTATTGTTAGGATTTTCTGTGTTAAGGAGAACTCCCAAAATACAACAGAGCATCCAAAAATACAAAGTTGAGCATTCAGCTCACAGCAAGCAGAGCATGAAGTGCCATGTGGCTGTAAAGAATTTAGAGCTTAGACAGGCAAAGATGCAGAGTACAATCTTCACGATTACAAAAGGTTTATTTACAAAAGCAATAACTACATTTCTGAATAGTAAATAATTGGGTCCTAGCTACATGGACCAGCGTGAGCTGGTCCATGAGGTCACGAAGAGAGGTCATGAAGAGTCAGAAGTATTTATGACAGTGTTTAGTCTCCATGGCCTTCTGGAGGATGTCTTACACTACTTTCTGAGACTAGTATCGTATGCCTTCAAATTACTTTGGGCTTATAATACGAGAGTTGAATGAAAAGTAATGTCTCCACCTTTGTTACTTCGGTTTGGATGGGAATGTTTTAATAAATCAAATGCAGAAATAATCCTTAGAATGTGCTCTTTAACTACCACTATTCACTTTTCCACATCATCACCAGACAATTGGATACATTTCTGCCAACGATGAACAAGTTTTTCTGAAGCCGTCACGGAAGAAGTCGACACTCTGTTTCCGCAACCAGCGTCTCACAGCACCCATCATGCACAGATGTTTTGAACTTCAATTCTACATTTCCTAACAGCTGGTAGGCTGTTAGGAATTATGGGCATTGAAGTCCAAAACACCTGGAGGGCCCAAGTTTGCCCATGCCTGGTTTAAATCCTAATGCTATGGCGACTGAACAAGGATTTCAGCTTGAATTACATTGTCCGCAATGGCACAACATGAACTTGGTCTTAACACAACTGTTATTCATTCTCCTGAGAAACGTCAATGGGAATTTATTTGTAGGAAACTGATACGATGCATTACTTCTGAGAGTGTCAGGAAAAGAGCAAACACTGGATACAGACACCCAAACGCAAAATGCTTGGGAAATTTGCTTTATTGGGGGGATTAACTCTGAAAGTATCTCTGCCAACCTGGCCATTGGCAAAGCCAACTTGGAGATTCTTGGAATTACAGTCCGAAAAAGTAACTTTTCCAAGGTTTGGGTCCAACCGAGAACATCAAGCTGCAATGACTTCTAGCTCTCATCCAAAGTCCATGCCAGGATTATACTACGACAGAGCACTTAAAACGTTTAGGCCTTTATTGTGTTTATATTATTCAGCATTTGGGGATTAAAGGCAGCCATAAGAATATAATCCCTATGGCCATTTCCCACATATGGAGGTTTCAACAAGGGGATTATATTGTGTAAAACAAGCAGCTCAGTGAAGGCCACGAGGCCAATTTCAAATAAGCATAATGTTCTTTTCCACAAAGATGCACTCATGGCCTCATTTCACATTCACAAGCAAGGAGGGCTCAGGAAAACTACGGGCTCCATACAACTAAAACTGTCACCAGAAATTCATTGGTATTAACCACAGTCATTAGATCATCACACATGCATGCAGAACCAGTTCGATTCAAAAACCCAAGCATGTGTATTTGGAAATCACTGGTGATGGGATGCTGTCTGAATTCCTGCGTTTGGACCAAGAAGTGGGAGAATTCTCAACAATAGGGCAACATATTCTGGCCAGAATCCTATATGTCATCCTATGTATTTTAGAGGTATAATCCTATATACTCGTGTATGAGTCTCAACAAATTAGTCAAAAAATCAATCCAAAAAACTTGGTCGACTTATCCACCAGACAGTGTACTATACCTTAACTCTTATATGTGTCTCCTTGGCATCCAGTCAACTCTGGGATTATACCTGGGTGCAGACCAGTTGCTCATGTATACCTGGGAAGGAGGTGTAAACCCTTTATCTCTGTGTGTACATGGCTAAACACAACACACCAGCACAGTCAATCCGTGGCAGAGTGAGATGTGTTCATAACCCTTCCAGTAAGGTTACCCAGCTGAATGCAGTTGGGTTGTCACATTGAATACCAGGACCAAAACTTTTTATAATGAACTAGCTGTGCCCGGCCATGCGTTGCTGTGGCTTATGGGAATGCTTTGTTGGCCAGGTGGAATAACTGTGAATAGCCTTGCAGCCTCAAAAGCCTGAACCCTGGCTGTACCCTGGTGCCATTGTGGCCGAGGGGGTTGCTAGGAGATGAAGTGGGTGGGGTCTAAAGGGGGCAGGGCCTACCCTTCTGACCAGCAACCAGGGTTGAAAATGGCTCTTCCTCGTTCTCTAATTTGGGAGGGTTTTTTTTGTTTGAAAGACAAAGATTGGATTACTATGTCTTTTGTAGCCAAATTTGGTGTGATTTTGTTCAGTGGTTTTGTTGTTTACTCAGTCCTACAAACACACACTACATTTATATATATATAGATAGATTGGGAGCAGGAAGACATATTGAGACTTTCCACTACACATTTTCTGCCTTGCTCCCTCAAACCCATCTTTTAGATGATACTTCCTTCCCAACACAGCCATAAACTGGCCAGTTGAGACTGAGAACGTTCTACAGAGCTTCTTAGACAAAGCCTGGATGGCCATCAGTCGAGAATATCTGGAATGTGTATTCCTGCATGGCGGAAAAGAGTTGGACTGGATCACCCTTGTGGTCTTTAAGGTTATTTATTTATTTACAGCATTTATATTCCGCCCTTCTCACCCCGAAGGGGACTCAGGGCGGATCACATTGCACACATAAAGGCAAACATTCAATGCCATAACATAGAACAGAGACAGTGACAAGACGCAGGCACGGGCTGACCTCGAACTCATGACCTCTTGGTCAGAGTGATTTGTTGCAGCTGGCTTGCTTTCCAGCCTGCGCCACAGCCCAGCCTGTTGTTCTATTGTTTGTAGTCCTAGACCTGAACATGCACTAGTGAAGCAACAATTGGCCTGCTTATTGTGTGAGCTCATTGAGAGCACTTTCATTTATACACAAATCGCTTTGAATGCCTCAACTAGAATCACTTAACTTCTGATGATACATCTGGTGGTCAACTTCCACCAGATATTCCATCAGAAGGTCCACCTGATGGTCACAGCTCTCTAATAATGGAGTATGTTGCTTCGAGTCAGGTGGTGTCACCTTCTCTCTAGGTTTTTAAACGAAGACTAGATGGCCATTGGTCAGAAGGGCTTGGATTGTGTCTTTCTGCACAGCGTTGGGACTGGATGGCCCTTGTGGCCTCTTCCAAATTTATGATTCTATGAAGACTACGTTCCAGATGGGTAGAATAAATCAAAGAAGCCATGGCTACCTTGGATCTGCAAGAACTGAGCAAGACTGCTGATAATAGTGTGACTAGGATGTCTACCATTCATAAAGTCAAAGTCAACTTGGGGAGCAGTTAACAACAACTTATCACCAGATTTCATCACCATCACTCCATTTCACAGGTTGAAGTTAGGTAGGAGAGAAGATAATTGCCACAGATTATCTTTGGGGCACCGTGCAGAGGAAAACAGACGCTGGCTCCCCATCTGGGGGTCGTCTTTGTGTGTCTGGCCAAGAGATTAAATCCCTGCATTTCATATTCTCATATCTTTAATCTCAAATAATTAAATGGAGGTTCCAAGTTAAAACAAAAGCCTTTGGAGAGACATGGCAACAGGCAGCCTTCATAGTTTCCTTAAAATCCATTCCATTTTGCCTTCTTAAAATATATATGTTTCTTCATTTTCCTTTTTTTGTTTTATTAATCCTACATACTCAGTTAATACTGGCTTCCTTTCAAGGCAGGCATGTCAGTGAGAGCAAGCTGCCAATATATTTGGGGTTGATGACATACGATTCCTGAAACTTTCGAAAACCACGGCAGCGTTAAAATTGCAGTAGCAATTCATGACTCAACATTTGTAAATGTGTCCAACTTAGGTGAGAACAGATGAGCAAACAAAAGACTGGAAGAAACCCAGACCAGAAACAACACTTTCAAAAGTCACAGTCAGAGAACACATTTCTTCCCCATCGACTTGTGGCAGAATCTTCATTTCTGAAAAGCCATTCCATGACATTCCCCTCCACCATAACATTCCCCTATAATGTCATTTTCGCCAATTTGACCAACCAGCGGTTTGAAGAATTTGAATTGGGATTTTTTTAAATTACTCATTAAAGAATTGGACATGGGTTACAAATTTACAAATGCAATTAACCAAATTTATGACAAACAAGAAGCTAAAATTAAAATTAACTCCGAGGAATCAAAATATTTCAAAATAAGCAAAGGAACTAGACAAGGATGCCCATTGTCTCCGCTGTTGTTCATTTTTTCACTGGAAATTTTACTAAATAATATTAGAGATGACCCCAAACTGAAAGGTGTAAAAATAAGAAAGTATAATTATAAGTTAAGGGCATTCGCAGACGATCTTATTTGTGTAGTAGATGACCTCATAAATACAATTCAATATTGGCTTTCCAAAATAAGAGAATTTGGCGATAACTCGGGACTAAGAATAAACATGGATAAGACCATGTTACTAACAAAAAATATGACAGAAAAAAGTCAAAAAGAATTAACAAAAATTTCTGGGATTCAGATTAGGAAGAAAATAAAATACCTAGGCATAACAATAACAGCAAGAAATTCACAACTATTAGAAAACAACTACGATCTCAAATGGAAAGAAATACAAAGGGACCT
Organism: Anolis carolinensis; assembly: GCF_035594765.1. Taxonomy (NCBI): domain Eukaryota; kingdom Metazoa; phylum Chordata; class Lepidosauria; order Squamata; family Anolidae; genus Anolis; species Anolis carolinensis. The sequence continues at coordinate 5,326,862 of NC_085841.1, forward strand.
AGAAAGATGGAGGTATGCAAATTTATCGTTATTAGGAAGAATATCGGTAATAAAAATGACGATCTTACCTAAATTACTTTTCTTATTCCAAAATATACCAATTATTAGAAATACCCAAAAATTCAAAAACTGGAACAAAGAAATAAGCAAGTTCATTTGGAGGGGAAAAAAACCGAGAATTAAAAGAATCTACTTGATAGACGAGAAGAAAAGAGGAGGTCTGGGTCTCCCAGATCTCCAACTCTATCATGATGCGAGTGGCCTAAATTGGGTGAGAGACTGGGCCACACTGGGGAATGCAAAAATCATAGCATTAGAAGGAATAGATTTGAGGGCGGGGTGGCATGCGTATCTGTGGTATAATAAAAAATTAACGGAAAAAAATTTTGGTAATCATTTTATTCGATCATCGCTGATAAAAATTTGGGAAAAATATAAAATGAAATTATATTTGAAGACTCCAAAATGGATCTCCCCACTAGAAGCATGCCAAAGGAGAGAAACGGGGGGAGAAATTTGGCCGAGATATAAAGACATATTAACCAAGGAAAATGGGACATATACTATGAAAAGCCAAGAAGAGATTAACCATGAATTTAGAATTGTAGGTTGGTTCCAATACAGACAATTAAAAGAATATTACAATAAAGATAAAAAAATGGGATTTGAAGAAACAGAAAGATTTTGGGACAAAGTGATGAAATTAGAAAGGAAACAAATATCTGTAATATATGCAAAACTAATTGAATGGGAGACAGAAATGGTACCAGTAAAAGACAGTATGATCAAATGGGCAAAGAATCTGGGGAAAAAATTTATTTAGAAGAATGGGAGAGGGCCTGGAACTCCAGATTAAAAATCACATATGCAACAGAATTGAAAGAGAATTGGATTAAAATGTTTTACCGCTGGTATTTGACCCCCCAAAAAATATCAAAATATTACAAAAAAACCTCAAACAAATGTTGGAAATGCGAAGACCAAGTAGGAACGTTCTTCCACTGTTGGTGGACTTGTAAAAAAGCAAAGAAATATTGGAAAGAAATCCATCAGGCAATACAAAAGATGTTGCAAATTAAACTAGACTTAGATCCTAAATACTTCCTCCTGGGGATGCTTAACATTGAAAATAAAAAAAACAAAGAGATGCTTTTCAATTATCTCACTACGGCGGCTAGAATTACATATGCCAAATACTGGAAAAAGAAAGAAACCCCTGAATTAGGCTGTTGGTTAATTAAGATATTGGAAATAATGAATATGGATAAATTAACGTATTTACTAAAAAACAATTATGGCATTCCAAAAAAGCAAACAAACTGGGATCTGATTAAAAAATATTTGGCAGAAACACAAATGAAGGTGCTAATATAAACTGTAAAGAAGGTTGGTACACCAACTGAAAGTAGTATGAAGATGCTGTCACCATATAGAGAGAGGGAAGTAAAAGAACAGACAAGAAGTAAAACAACTTACTTCTTTAAGTAGCAGTGGAGGAGATGGAAGTCACTCCTTTGGATTTTACTATTATATCTGTTTTTGTTTTATTTATGTATATATGTTATGTAACTCTCTGTGTCTCGGTGTTTTTTCCTGTTTTGTCTTTCTTTATTGCTTCGGTCTGAGACTCTCTTTCCTCCCCCCGCCCCCCCCCACGGTCTTTTTTCTTTCACTCTACTTTTCGCACCTTTTTTTTTTTCCCTCGGGAATGTTTGTCCCACACTTTCTTATTGTAAATCACAAACGCAAAATCAATAAAAATTTAAAAAAAAAAAAAAAAGAATTCAATGGGTCACTGCTGGGGCAACTTGTGCTATATAGGTAACTGATCCATTTATGAACAAGGACTGGTGAGAGTAACAAAGATGGCAACAAGACTTATTTACATCAAGCACTGGGCAAATTTCAACCCTTCAGGTGTTTTGGACTTCAACTCCCACAATTTCTTACAGAATTGTGGGAGTTGAAGTCCAAAATACCTGGAGTACTGAAATTTGCCCATGTATGATTTATATCATTCTTTTCTCCCCAGCATTGGGACACACGGTGGTGGTAGTGGTTGTTGTTGTTGTTGTTGTTGTTATTATTATTATATTGTATGACACAGCAAACAAGATAGATATGCTGGATTTCGTATCACAAAATCACAAGTCGAACACTTCCCAAGTGTCTAGGACTCTGTGATGTATTTTCGGATGATGCGCGCAGATCCCAGTAGGGTGGCCTTTTGCAGTTGGCAGATCGTGATTTTGTCAATGTCTATTGTTTCCAAATGCCGGCTGAGATCTTTTGGCACGGCACCCAGTGTGCCCATCACCACCGGGACCACCTGCACTGGTTTCTGCCAGAGTCTTTGAAGTTCCATCTCGAGGTCCTGATAGCGGCTGAGTTTTTCCTGTTGTTTTTCGTCAATGCGACTGTCACCTGGGATGGCAACATCAATGATCCAAACCTTTTTCTTTTCCACAACTGTGAGGTCTGGTGTGTTGTGTTCCAGAACTTTGTCAGTATGGATTCGGAAGTCCCACAGTATCTTTGCGTACTCATTTTCCAATACTTTTGCAGGTTTGTGATCCCACCAGTTCTTGACTGCTGGGAGATGGTACTTGAGGCATAAGTTCCAATTGATCATTTGGGCCACGTAGTTGTGCCTCTGTTTTTAGTCTGTCTGTGCGATTTTCTTACAGCAGCTGAGGATATGATCAATGGTTTCATCAGCTTCCTTGCACAGTCTGAATTTTGGGTCATCAGCTGATTTTTCGATCTTGGCCTGAATTGCCTTTGTTCTGATGGCTTGCTCCTGGGCTGCAAGGATCAGGCTTTCTGTCTCCTTCTTCAGGGTCCCATTCGTGAGCCATAGCCAGGTCTTCTCCTTATCAGCTTTTCCTTCAATTTTGTCAAGGAACAAAATGTAAGCCGCCCTGAGTCCCCTCGGGGAGAAGGGCAGGGTAGAAATATCGGAAATAAATAAAATAAATAAACTTTCCATGCAGTGCTTTGTTGTGCCAGCTGTCAGCTCTAGTTTGTGGTGCAGTTTTCTTGTACTGGTTTTTTGTCTGCTGTGCTTTGAGGAGTTTCTGATTATTATTATTATTATTATTATTATTATTATTATTATTATTATTATTTGTTGCTTTTTCTTTCTTAGAGATGGTGATGGGTCTCAGAGAAAGATCTCTTCTGAAGTTCTGAGACCAGGTAGGTTCATCAAGGCAGATACAACCTGCCAAATAGCCTGGAACTAAACCACATGGGGTTTTATAGGTTATCACCATCACTGTTCTTTGGAAGGTTGTATCCTTGTGATGGTTGATTTTGAAGACCTATCTAGACTTGATAATGCATTGCAGACATTGGCTTTCAGAAATGCATCATTGTTCCTGCAGACATATTTGGCCTTGATAATGCATTTCCAGCATTGGCTCCCAATTCCAGGAAAGCATTACTACTTCCGGAGACATATCTGGCATTCAGTAATGCATTTCTGGCATTGGGTTCCAAAGATACCACCACTCTTCCAGGACTTATTAATGCTTGATATCAATGATTGATGGGACCCAGTGCTGAAGACCTTCAATGTTCCTCTAATGGTCAATTTGGAAGGTTCAACTCAGGTCTTTTGAGGCAACTATGGCAGGAGTAGGGAGTATAGAAGGTCTCCATATCTTACTGAACCACAACTCATGGCATTCCTTTTCATTGATTGTGCAATTCTAGGACTGCTGGTAGTCTTAGTGTAACGTTGTGTAATGTTGTAGGGCTGCCACAAAAATTTATAACAGCTCAACTGACAGCTTGTCTGTTCCTAATGCAACTGGGCTTTGAGAAATGACGAAGTAGGATGGGCATTGCATCATGTACTGGAATTTCCATTTGTTGTTATTTTTGTGTGTGCTGTAGTTACCACCCATCCCTGCATTGTGGAATGACTTGACCGGAGAGATTCAATAAGTGAATTTCTGAATGTAAAACAACCATAAACACCTGTCTCTTCCGGCAGGCCTATCCAGATGGTTTTTAAATTATGAATCTTAAATTGTCTACTGGCTGTTTTAATGTGTGTTAAATGTATATGTCATTTTAGCCAGATGCTTTAACTAGGTGATGTGATGCAACCGATTCTGCATGTTGAATTTTAATGTGTTCTTGTTCTCCACATCAATCCACAGGGAAGGGAAGGTGAGAAATAACAATATCGGCGCCAGAAAACTCCATGATAGGGTCACTTTAGGGTCAATGTCAGTCCCAAATGACTTGAAGGCACAAACAACATCACGTTGCCTTGAGACCCAAACTCTTCATGCCCTGGAAAGGATATGTTTTAGTGTCTTGAGAGGAGCTATTAAAAGTAGAGATCCCCAGCATTTTCTTCTGAATTGCTTGTAGACCATTAGTTCCAAACATGTTGGCACATGAATGGCTATGAATACCTCATCCCAAGTCTGACCACATGCACTACCAAGTCTATTTGCAGCCCTATGAGCTAGCAGAAAATAGATCTTCTTCTCTCCTTCATCACCCCAACAGAATCGGACTCAGCTAAGTTTTTCCGGGTGGTGCAACTTGGCATTTCAAACTGGAATCCCCAGATGGTCCGCCAACTGCGACTCGTGGCAAGGCGTTTGCTAAGCTCTCCTGCCAATTGAGTCATTCACACTTTGGTCAACACTGTGGGTGATATGTTCCTCGACTTTGCATAAAGGAACAAAACCTGAAATAATAGCAAACCCTATTGAAATGATGGACTTCCAGTCCAAGAATACAACAGTGTTGTGCTGGAGGATCTAGAAAATGTCTACAGAGGACATATTGTTTGGACTTCAGATACAGGAGTTTTGGTTTTGACTTTTGCGGATTTGATTATTCACTGATTTGGTCATGAATGTTCTCTTTGAATCTCTAGATCCTCCAGTGCAATCCCATAGTCAAGTTCCAACTGAAGTTACCTTCCTCAGAACCCGAATTACCTAAAATACCTGTTTTCACCTGCAGTTACTTCCAAGAAGGTATGTCCTTCATACCTACATCTCCTGTCACCACTTTGTGAAGGTATGCAGTACCTTTCAAAATGGTAACATGTCACCATTCTTTCTCAATAACATCACAGAAGGCCACTTCACCTAGCAACAGCCAATCCTCACCTAGAGACAGCCAATCCAGTGAGGACCACTTCACCTAGCAAAAAAACTTGGTGGTACAAACAATGATACCATGTTTCCGCGAAAATAAGACAGTGTCTTATATTAATTTTTGCTCCCAAAGATGCTCTAGGTCTTATTTTCAGGGGATGTCTTACTTTTCCATGAAGACGAATTCACATTTATTGTTGAATTAAAAAAAATAACATTTATTATATCCTGTACTGTAGTTGTCATCTCAAACCAGCATAACCAGACAAACTGTGAATCCTATAAAGAATTTCTTGCTATTACCATTATTTCCATGTACAACAATCTATGGTATGTACATTTACCAAACCTGCATGTTCTGGTGTTCTGTTCGGTGGGCATGCTTCCAAACACAAATGGTGCTAGGTCTTACTTTCGGGGGAGGCCTTATATTTAGCAATTCAGCAAAACCTCTACTAGGTCTTATTTTCTGGGGATGTCTTATTTTTGGGGAAACAGGGTACAAACATATATATTTTAGCATATACAGTAGAGTCTCACTTATCCAACATAAACGGGCCGGCAGAACATTGGATAAGCGAAAATGTTAGATAATAAGGAGGGATTAAGGAAAAGCCTATTAAACATCAAATTAGGTTATGATTTTACAAATTAAGCACCAAAACATCATGTTTTACAACAAATTTGACAGAAAAAGCAGTTCAATACGCAGTAATGCTATGAAGTAATTACTGTATTTACAAATTTAGCACCAAAGCATCACAATGCATTGAAAACATTGACTACAAAAACATTGACTACTAAAAGGCTGACTGCATTGGATAATCCAGAACGCTGGATAAGCGAATGTTGGATAAGCGAGACTCTACTGTATCTATAAACTATTACACACACACATACATATATATTAGATATTAGATTATAATAACAAAATTTGGAGAAAATGCTTTCTAAGACATATGACAGCCCACAGAGGTATCTATAAACTATTACACACACACATCTATATATATAAAAGGGTAATGAAATTTCGGCCTAGGACAAAACAACAAAACTACACATCCCAGAAACACTAAACTTGGCAGCACAACCCCTCATCCATGCCTCTAGGTTCATTCAACAAAAAGAAAAGAAACATAAAGTCCTAATTAGAGGGAGAGGAATAATTGTTTTTATCCAATTGCAGCCAGTTAGAAGGCTAAGCTCCGCCCACTTGGTCTCCTAGCAACCCACTCAGCCCAGGGGACAGGCAGAGTTAGGCCTCACTTAGGCCTCTTCCACACTGCCTATAAAATACAGATAATCTGATTTTAACTGGATTATATGGCAGTGTAGACTCAAGGCCCTTCCACACACCTATATAACCCATTTATAATGGACTTAATGTCAGGAGAAAACCTTTGCCCTTTACCTTAACTACCACCAATTCCTCAAGAGTTTATTTCCCATACCACCAGACTTCGCCACAGCAACGCGTGGCCGGGCACAGCTAGTATACATATATATTAGATATTAGATAATAACAACAAAATTTGGGGGAAATGCTTTCTAAGACATATGACAGCCCACAGAGGTCACAAACCATGGCAAAATCCTCCCAATGGCTTTTTGAGGATTTATGATGAACTTTAAATTATGTTTTGATTGTTTAAAAAGCAGAGCTCTGCTATCTCAGGTTTCACAATACTTCCCGTTGTTCAGAAATACACACATGACAACCTTGATCTACATACAAAGGCCATGACATTGTGCACTATGAAGGCTCTGGAGGCTTGGACATCTGGATACATATCCCCGATCCTTCAAATTAGACCAATTAATTTGCATCCTCTGCATTTCCTCGGGACCGTTTCCCGCTTGCAGGCACACCCCCATGACCCCCGGTGCCACGTCGCATCAGTGGCGCCATGCAGACTCCCCATGTTCCTGTCATTCCAAGTCCATCAGTGTTTCACTACTGGGAAGAGATCGGGGACTAAGCTTTGGTTGACCTGATTTGTATGGAAAAGGGAGCAAGGAAAAAATTCTCCTTATGCAACAGACATGGCGACTGAAGCATCAATATAACTGCATCCTACTACATCCTTACTCATTATGGCTTTGGGACCATTCCCCTTTTTCCAAAGCATGAAATACAAGAGCTTGCTCGCTTTGGCTACAGAAATTCACCCCAGTAGCCTTTCAATTAAAAGGGACTTTGTTTTGAAAAAAAAAGCACTAAAGGCCTGGAGGGGTAAAATGGGGAGGGGGAGACATAGGGAAACACAGATTTTAGTGACAGATGGGCATAAAAGCCAAAGAACAATCCAATGGAGGCTTAATAACGAGCAGCGAGCGAGAGAAGATGCAGGGATGTTGCAAGAAGAATTCCCAGCAAAGTGTTAAAACGGAAAAATTTGGGTCTCTCTGCGGAGAATGTGGCTCATCTTGCAGGCTTCTTTCTCTGCATGAGAACAGTTTCTGCAAAATGAACCTCTTGGCTTGAACCACATTCCACCCATTTTTAAAGCCTTGTCCTACTTTCCTCCTATTTCGGAGGGTGGTCTTGCAACATCTGTCCCTATTATTCTCCCACCCAGGAAGGACAGCAAACACATTGAGAAAAGCCTTTTATGCTGGGAGATATAGATGTTAAGGTCTTATCCTAAAAGGCTCTTGTGAGATGTATAGTCTAGCCCAAGGTGAGGAGATTGGGACCCAAGTCTTCCAAGGCAGGTCATTTGCTCAGTTGTAAATGATTGATTGCTCGTGAAAGACAGAATAGACATAAAGTCAAACCAGGACAAATTTGCCTGCAGACAAATCCTGGAAATCTTACTTTGGAACACTATAGCTTCCCAAACCGATAAGCCATCAATGTGATTCTAGGAATGGTAATCTGAAAATGTAGCTTTTCCTAAGCCAATGATGGGCAACCTTTTGCACTTTGTGTGTCAAAATTCACCACAAAACCTAGCAGGACTTGGGTGATGTGTCACTTTGAGAACAAAAAACCATAATTTCACAATATGTATAGTTTAAATAACAAAAATGTATAATTGTAATATATAACTGTATTTAATAAATCAAAAAACTATTTACTACCATTATTTCCATGTACAACAATCTATGGTACCTCTTGCAATTTCCACGCTGATTTCTCTCTATTCTAGTTTCAATGTAGTCATGAACAATGAATAATATAATAATAATATAATGGTAATAATATGATAATATACTACAATAATAATAGAATAATAATAGAATAATATTATATATATATATAGTAGAGTCTCACTAATCCAAGCCTCGCTTATCCAAGCCTCTGGATAATCCAAGCCATTTTTGTAGTCAATGTTTCCAATATATCGTGATATTTTGGTGCTAAATTCGTAAATGCAGTAATTACAACATAGCATTACTGCATATTGAACTACTTTTTCTGTCAAATTTGTTGTATAACATGAAGTTTTGGTGCTTAATTTGTAAAATCATAACCTAATTTGATGTTTAATAGGCTTTTCCTTGATCAGTCCTTATAATCCAAGATATTCGCTTATCCAAGCTTCTGCCGGCCCGTTTAGCTTGGATTAGTGAGACTCTACTGTATGTGTGTGTGTGTGTGTGTGTGTGTGTGTGTGTGTGTGTATATATATATACACATACATACACATACATACATAAAATGTAATGTGCATAATTCCCATGGAGTAAACAACAAAACCACTGGACCAAATCACACCAAATTTGGCCACAAAAGATATTAGTCATCCAATCAATCTGCATGCGGCAGCGTGTCAGCAAAAATGGCTACGCGTGTCCATGCTGACACGCGTGTCATAGGTTGGCCATCACTGTCCTAAGCTCTTCTTACACAAAGAATGTTGCCACACAATTTTGGGTCAAAACTCACTTAGGATGCATCTACACTGCAGAGTTAATGCAGTTGATGCCACTTTAACTGTCATGGCCCAATGAGATGCAATCTTGAGATTTGAAGTTTGGTGAGGCAACAGCATGCTTTGGCACTGAATGCTAAACACCTTGTAAAACTGTAAGTCCTATGATTCCACAGCATTGAAGCATGTGTTTTGGTGTATGTATTTTATAGTTGTGTACTTTCATATGTGTGTGTGTGTTTTGATTGTGTTGTATCCCGCCTTGATCCATGAGGAGAAGCAGGTAATTAATAATAATAATAATAATAATAATCCACTTAATTGGATATGTTGCAATAGATTCCCAGATTAGCTTAATGTTTACACCTTATTTTATTTTTTTGGGTTATTTAATATTTAATGTTTATTTTACTTAAGTGATATTTGTCTTTACTGTTCTAATGTAGCACAAATCCTATGTAAAATCATACTACATATTTTTGACATTAATATTGAAATCTGAAATATATCCAGAAAGTCTTTACTTTCCCGTCACTGTCTCCCACAGGGACGCAAGACAGCTTACAAAATAACACACAAAGATGCCCTACATAAAATACATAATACAGAAAATAAAATATATCAACATGAAAACAATAACATTACAAATAAATATATAAATAATATTTTTTATTTTTTAAATATTTATTTATAAAGACATTTACATACTGCCTTTGAGCACCTCCAATTATTATTATTAAGTCAAGACCATTAAAGTGATATCAAACCGCCTTAATTCTACAGTGTGGATGCACCTCCAGTGCTTCTTCTGCACTTGCCCAGAAAGTATATAGAAATTAAATGTATACTAAAACGTTTCCCATGTGTCTCATCTTTTTTGTATCTTGGCCCTTTGAAAAACCAAGACGCAAAACGAACACAGGCATCGTCTTCTTCATTTCTAAATCCACACTTATGAGTGGTTGGCATCCAACTGCTCTGTGGGCAAGGAATCCTTCTAGTTGCTTAAAAGAAGTATTAGGAACAGCGTACCAAGATTTCTTCAAAGGATCCAGAAAATGTGAAGAATTAGGCTACATCATCCAGCAACTTGCAACCACAAAGCTTTTATTCTTTGCTGGAATTAGATTAGAAGCACTGCATTTATAAATGTATGTGTCAGTGGCATTTCCCAGGCTGTGGGTTTCATAAACATTGCAGAAAATTGACATGTCAGTAGTCTTATATAAAAAGGAAAAGGGTGTCAAATAATCTTACTTAATCGTTATTTTTTAAAATAGGGATTAATATGCAGTTAGAACAGCAGGGCAGTCATGAAAGTGGAAAAGTCGCAAAGCTTTAAAACCTGAGAAAACACTTTTCTAGGAATCTGGGTAGGTTTAGCTTGGAGAAAAGAAGCCTTTATGATTACAACTTTATGATTCTATGACATAATACAGTAGAGTCTCACTTATCCAAGCCTCGCTTATCCAAGTTTCTGGATAATCCAAGCCATTTTTGCAGTCAATGTTTTCAATATATCATGATATTTTGGTGCTAAATTAGTAAATACAGTAATCATAATAACATTACTGCGTATTAAACTACTTTTTCTGTCAAATTTGTTGTATAACATGATGTTTTGGTGCTTAATTTGTAAAATCATAACCTAATTTGATGTTTAATAGGCTTTTCCTTAATCTCTCCTTATTATCCAAGATATTCGCTTATCCAAGGTTCTGCCGGCCCGTTTAGCTTGGATAAATGAGACTCTACTGTAATAAAAAATTATATTTGTCACCCGCCTCTCCTCATTGCTCCTCACCAAGAAGACATGGGTATTGCGAGGGTTGAATGAAAAATAATGCCTCCACCTTCGTTACTTCGGTTTGGATGGGAAGATTTTAATAAATCGAACGCAGAAAAAATCCTTAGAATGTGCTCTTTAACTACCACTATTAAGTTTTCCACATCACCACCAGATAGTTGGATACATTTCTGCCAACAATAAACAAGTTTTCTGAAGCCGTCACAGAAGAAGTCGACACTCTGTTTCCGCAACTGGCATCTCGCAGGACCCATCGTGCACAGATCTTCTGATAGACAAGCAAAGCAATAATGTGACCCACATGTTCTTGTGAAATGCCGATTATGCTTGAAATTCCTCTCTGAGTGATACGTCGATCGTCCTGAATCAATCTGTCAAACTTTTGCTTGAGAAACTCGGTGGTTGCTGTCACAGGACGTCCAACTCTGTCACACAAGTCAGATGTTCCCACCTCAACACCTTTAAACTTACTCGCCCAACAATGAACAGTCCTCACATCAACACAATCAACATAAACAGCTTGCATTCTCTGATGAATCTCCTTTGGGGTGACACCTTCTCCTGTCAAGAATTCAATGACTGCACGTTGCTTAAGTCGCATTGACCGACCGTCTGCGCAGGGTTCCATACTTTGCACTTAGCAACACAACTGTTCAATGCTAAGGCTTCCCGCCAAATGGAACTGTAGAGGAGAGTCTACTGAACAAGCCAGGACTTGCCGCAGACCAGGACTGCCATCTCTTGAGGAGTTACGAAGGTGGAGGCATTACTTTTCATTCAACCATCGTAATTAAATGGGATCACAGAAGAGGGCCTTTTTGGTGGCTACTCCCAGGATCTGGAACTCCCTTCCAAGAGACATTATCTTCCATAGTAAACTTCCATTGGAGGCAAAGAGACCTTTTTATTTCAATTTGGTTTTAAGGACTCACTGCAGATGGAGAAAGAGCCTGTCACAATGTTCTGCATCATCTACATCTGTTGTTTTGTTGTGCATTTAATGAAGCGATGAGCAGAACTAAAAATATAACATGACCAAAATGTTTCAGTTTCCAACTTGAGACGAAGCATCTCTCTTCTCTAACAGATATGCTTTTAAATTGCTCTTGATTTTATCAACATCTTAAAATAAATTTTAATTTTTGTATGTCTTTAGCAATGTGAATTTGCTTTTAATTTTTGGAAGTTTCCTTGAGGCAGGAAAGAGGAGGCGGGATATAAATGAAAGATGCCACTGCCCTAGCTTTGGGGGGGGAAAGAAGAGGCAGGCACAGCTTCACGTCATTGAGAGAAAGTAAGCAGGATACAAATGCTACGAGGGTTGAATGAAAAGTAATGCCTCCACCTTCGTAACTCCTCAACAGATGGCAGTCTGCGTCAGGTCCTGGCTTGTTCAGTAGACTCTCCTCTACAGTTCCATTTGGAGGGAAGCCTTAGCATTGAACGGTTGTGTTGTTAAAGTACAAAGTAAGGAACCCTGTGTAGACGGAACATGGCCATTCAGCCTGGAAAACATACAACAACCCTGTGATCCCGGCCATGAAAGCCTTCAACAACACAAAAACACACAGAGCAACAAAGTTTAGGATGAAGATTCATGAAGAATCAGAAAAGATTTTAAAAAGAACATTTATAAGAAAACCAGAGTATTATCTATTAGGATTTACAGATTTAGACTTACAATTGACGGAACAAGAAGATAAACTTTTTACTGTTATTACGACTTCCGCTAGAATTGTCTTCGCTAGAGAATGGAAACAGGAATTAGTCCCACCAATTGAGTGGGAGAAGGTAAGAGAAATAAAGGATATGGACAAACTGACTTTTTTGTTGAAGAAAAATACAGGCAAGACAATGAAAAGAACGAATTGGGATGATCTTCAGGAGTATATGGATAATTTGAGAAAATGAAGATTACGAGAGACAATTTTGCTTTTTTTTTCCTCCTTAGCAAGAAAAAAATATTATTGAATAATAAGAAAATATTATCCAAGAAGATGGAATGGAAGTCATTTTTTTTTGGCTTTTTTTGTGTAGGTATATTTTTGTAGATTGTAGACTTTTACCTTTCTCTCTTTTCCCTACTTTTCTATACCTTGGTTGTTCTCACTCTTTCGTTGTAGTATAAAAAAATTAATAAAATTCTTAAAAAAAACACACACACACAGAGAGAGACCAATGTTATGTCTTCCTTAGGAGGCTTTTCTTTATAGCAAAATAATATGTTTATATAGTTACAAAAACAAGATTTCCATAACACAAAGTTCTTTAGACTTTCATCTTTGCTTCCACGCTGGGCTTCTTTCTCTTGCAGATAAACAGCTTCTCTCTCACAGAGCCTCCTCTCACACTGAACTTACACAGGAGCTTCACAAAGTAGCATTACACACAGTAACCTTCACATTGGAACTTCTCTCACGAGGCCTACTGTTGCACCTCATGTTAGCTTCACTTTGCTAGAGACACCAAGCCACACACAGGAAGTAGTCTTTTGTAGTTTATTTAGAAAATAGGCAAAAGATAGTTCATAAAAGGGTAAAAGTTCAGTTCCAAAAGATAGGTACAAAACCAAGGCTGTAAGCAATAAGTCCATAGAAACATAGAGCGTAAAACAAGGTCCTTTCCACAGAAGCCAAAAGTCCCAGAAAACAGAATATATCCACGAGATATTACAGGAAAGCAAAACTTGGCACAGGGAAACTGACTTGCTTCTACATCAAGAAATGGAGTTGCATTGACAGAGATCTCTCTGCGAGCAGACTGTTTTAAAAGCATGACATAAAAGCGTTCCTTTGCCCTTTGAATTCTCATTTATTGGTTATGTGAAGGCTTCTCGGCAACCCTCTAAATTCCAGTCTTGTAGCCGATCGAGATCCCCAGAGTCAAGGCCACTGAGCCCATTATCAGGAGGCAACGTGTTATCCTCCCTTTCTTCTCCCTGCACCTGAAATTCCTCGTTAGAAACAACATCATGATTAATTCCCATGGGAACAACTCCCTGCTCTTCATTTCCCACAGCTGAAACGCTCCTAGAATTCCCAGCATCAGCGTCATCCTCAAATTCATCCTGAATCCCATCATTATGCACATATAACCCAGAATCTTCATCGGAATCACACAAAGGCAACACCTACAACCTGGGGCTTCTCTCACCGAAGCTTCTCACACCGGAGCTTCTCACACTGAGGCTTACCTCACACTGAGGCTCACCCTCACACAGAAGCCCTATCATACAGAGGCCCTCCCTCACACTGAGGCCTACTCAGCTACAGGCACACTTGCTTACATTGAACTGAAGCTTTTGCTGAGTCATTGCATCCATTTAACCCTTTCAGTGCTTGACTCACATTTTTGTAATTAAAAATACCTAGTTAATTTTTAATACTTCTGACAGAAAGCAGATTAAAACTCAGTTTATCTATATATATAAAAGGATAAAGTTGTGGGGGCAGTGACTATAACAACAAAACTAAACATCCCAGAAATACGAAACTTGGCAATACAATGCAAAAGCCTTGCCTCCCGGTTGTAACAACACAATCACACCACAACAACACACTGGACCCACAAAACTCACAACAACGCATCGTGACTATAACAACACAACCAAACGCCCCAGAAATACGAAACTTGGCACACAACTAAACGCCCCAGAAATACAAAACTTGACAACACAATGCAAAAGCCTTGCCTCCTGGTTGTAACAACACAACGACACCACAAAACCACAATCAGAACCCATAAAACTCACAACAATGCATCGTCACTATAACAACACAACTAAACCGGATGGCCATCTGTCGGAGAGATTTGGGTGGGTTCTTCCTCCATGACAAAAAGAAAGAAAGGGGTTGGACTGGATGCAAACTACAAATTCCAGCACCCCATGGCATGGAGTCCATGCATTTCAATTAGAGGCCTCTTCCTTCTCCCTTTCCCCGCCATCCAACCCACTGACCCAGTTCCATGGCTCCGCAGGCAGGAAAGGCTGGAACGGATAGAACGAAGGAAGGAGAGAGGGAGGGAAGCGAAGGAACGCCAAGGACAAGAGCCCTCCCTCTCTGCCCGGAAGGCCAAGAGCAAAAGGGAGAGAAAGACCATTGATCCAGTTATATTTACCCTCCTTTCTGACCAGTGTGTTATCAGCAAGCTCAGGATCAGAGCAGAGAAAGAGAACAGCATAGGAATAAAGGAAACAAGGAGAGCACCCACTCTATCTATCCATCCACTCATCTATCCATCCACTCACCCACTAATAATAAATACCTACACAGGCAAGAATCAGCCATGCACTGAGGCTACAAGGCCATTCAGTGCTCATCCACCTCCCCAATCCCTACATTCACACTTGGCCTCCAAAAAAACAATTACAATAATAACAATGACAACAATAACAATAAGAATCAACACCATCACAGGCAAGAAGCAGCCAGGCACTGAGGCTGAAAGGCCAGTCAGTGCTACACTGGGCCTCCAAAAAACAATACAGTAGCATCTAACTTATCCAGCCTTCACGACCACTACAACAACAATAATAATAATAAACACCTACACAGGCAAAACAAAAAAAAGACTATTGTACCTCAATAAGATATAAACCGCACTCAGCAGAATCAGACATCACGATTAACAACAAACCAAAGACAACAGGGATCTCAAGCAATTATCAATCAACACAAAAATTGAAGAAGGTAACAGACTTCAAATACTACTACTAATGAGAGTATAAAGAAGGGCGGAGGTCACAGCATAAATACAACCTAATGTAGACTGACCAACACCACCAGACTAAGCCACAGCAACGCATGGCCGGGCACAGCTAGTAAAGTATATAAACCTTTCTCTTTGAACGGTCCATTATAAATCGTTGCCTGCATCTCTCAACACTCAAGAGTAAAACACCCAGTTTTGCTCCTGGATCTCAAAGGGTTCTCCATCAACATAAAGAGGAGCAGAAATGGATTTGATGACTTAATTTTTTTCCAAAGTTCTTTTCAAAGAAGGGCAAAAGAGGTTATCTTTCAGCCTTTTCCATTCCCATCCTGTAGTTAACTCATGATGACAGACAACCACTAAGAAGTGAGGAGAGAGGAAGGAAGGAAAGTGAGCAGTGTATGACAAAATATATATATCAAGCATTTAACCTTCTCACACTAGGATCAAAATGATTTGGTTGTTTGAACAGTGGTACATTTTATGACCCCGATTCGAAAGCATAAGCATGTTCCACATCTAAAGGCATGCTTGTGCATGCAAAAAGGAAGCGTATTCCATCCCAAAAAATCAATTTGTCAGAAAATATAGAATGGAACAACAAATAAAATTAAAAGCGGATCAATTAAAAGGATAACATGGTCAACCCATCTGATTATGTATTTTTGTTTCTTCTGGTTGTTGTTATTGTTTCTTATGGTCTTCATTGTTTTATGAGTTGTATAGGTCTTTAATTTTGTTTAATAATGTGTGTATTGTGTTGCTTGTAATGTATGTTGCTGTTTTTATGCTTGTAAACCCATCGGGGAGACAGAGCGGTATATAAATAAAGTTTTACTTCCTCAGTTTATCCATACCTCACAACCTCTGAGGATGCCTGCCATAGATGTGGGCGAAACGTCAGGAGAGAATACTTCTGGAACATGGCCACACAGCCCGAAATACATACAACAACCCTGTGATCCCAGCCACGAAAGCCTTCGACAACACATTTTACTTACTTACTTACTCTGCTGAAATAACAAGTCAAATCTGAATTCTTCTTAAGATGATTAAACTGAGGTTGTCATATAATAATAATAATAATAATAATAATAATAATAATAATAATAATAATAATAATAACTTTATTTTTATACCCCACCCCATCTCCCCGAAGGGACTCGGGGCGGCTTCCATGGGGCCAGGCCCGATAAAACAAACAAAACAGTAACAAAGCAATAAAACAATTATCCCAGTAAAAAAACATCAACATCAATAAAAACAATCATTAAAATCAACAAGCAGGATACAGTGTTAAAAACAGGAGACTAATTCGTAGATCCCAGGCGCGAGGCAGAGTGATACGAAATGGGAAAAGGAAAAGGAATATCATGAGATGACATAACTGATTGGAAAAAAAAACTTACTATGGCTGGTAAAGTGGGTGGGAATAGGAAAAGAGGGAAACCACTAAAGTTGGGTTGAGTAATAAAAGAAGCCCTAAGTTTGCAAAATCTGAGCAAGGTGGTTCACAACCTCACAATGTTGGTGGTCACTCATTCATATTTTCTAAGTCCAGTTCAATTTAATAGCAAATGACAATAACAAAAATATGTCCCATATTTCCCTGATCACAATGAATCCCAGTACAGTAGAGTCTCACTTATCCAACATAAACTGGCCGGCAGAATGTTGGATAAGCGAATATGTTGGATAATAAGGAGGCACTAAGGAAAAGCCTATTAAACATCAAATTAGGTTATGATTTTACAAATTAAGCACCAAAACATCATGTTATACAACAAATTTGACAGAAAACGTAGTTCAATACGCAGTAATGCTATGTAGTAATTACTGTATTAACAAATTTAGCACCAAAATATCAAGATGTATTGAAAACATTGACTACAAAAATGCGTTGGATAATCCAGAACGTTGGATAAGCGAGTGTTGGATAAGTGAGACTCTACTGTATTTATAAACACACACAATCCGACCAGTCCTGATCACCTATGCTTTGAGTTGCATTGGTTAACTGAAACAAAGCATGGGATGGTGTTTTTTTTTGTATGCTGCATTAGAAAGAAAAGTATAATCCAGTGGGGAAAGATCTAGACATTAATGTCGATTGATTTGGGGCAATTCTGATCTCATTGGTTTAAATACAAAACCATAGCGTTGGAAAACAACTCTCAAGACTCTCCTTGTTCAACAACGTCCTGCCAAGTGGAAAAATGCATACTGAAAGAACAAAGATGGGAATATGAGTTTTTCGGGCTGTATGGTCATGCCATAGCAGCATTCTCTCCTGACGCTTCGCCTGCATCTGTGGCTAATGGCATCTTCAGAGGTTTTATTGGCAGTGAGGCAAGTGGAGTGTTTATATACCTGTGGAGTGCCCAGAAAGAACCCTTGTCTGTTTGAAACAAGTGTGAATATTGCAATCAGCAAGCTTGAACTAGCATTGAGTAGACATGAAGTTTGCAAAGTCATTCAGTGAAGGTGTCTGCATAGAAGTAGCCTGGCTGTTGTTGTTGCCTGGAGGCATCCTTTGTTTGGGAGGTGTTAACTGGCACTTGAGTGTTTGCTGTCTGGACTTCACCTGTTTCTGAGTGTTGTTCTTTATTTACTGTCTTGATTCTGATGTTTTTTTAATACTGATAACCAGATTGGGTTCCTTTTCATGGTTTTCTCCTTTCTGTTGAAATTGTCCACATGTGTGTGGATTTCAATGGCGTCTCTGTGTAGCCTGACATGATTTTTGTCAGAGTGGTCCAGCATTTCTGTGTTCTCATATAATATTCTGCGTCCAGGTTGGTTCATCAAGTGCTCTGCTATAGCTGACTTGGAGCTCCCAGTGGCGCAATGGGTTAAGTCTTTGTGTCGGCAGGACTGTTGACCGATAGGTTGGCGGTTCTGATACAGGGAGAGTGGGTGAGCTTCCTTTGTCAGCTCCAGTTCCCCATGCAGGGACATGAGAGAAGCTTCCCAGAAGGATGGTAAAACATTGAACATCTGGGCGTCACTGGGAAGCAGCCTTGCAGATGGCCAATTCTCTCACACCAGAAGCAACTTGCAGTTTCTCAAGTCACTCCTGACACGAAAAAAAATAGCTGACTTATCTGGTTGACTTTGCAGCTGCAAGGCTACTTAATGCTAATCATGCTTGTTAATTACAACATTCACACTTGCTTCAAACAGACAAGGGTTCTTTCTCCCACCCTGGGCATTATTCCACAGGTACAGTAGAGTCCCACTTATCCAACATAAACAGGCCGGCAGAACGCTGGATAAGTGAACATGTTGGATAATAAGGCGGGATTAAGGAAAAGCCTATTAAACATTAAATTACATTATGATTTTACAAATTAAGCACCAAAGCATCATATTTTTCAACAAATCGACAGAAAAAAGCAGTTCAATACACGGTAACATAATGTAGTAATTACTGTATTTATGAATTTAGCACCAAAATATAGCAATGTATTGAAAACACTGACTACAAAAACATTGACTACTAAAAGGCCAACTGCGTTGGATAATACAGAATGATGGATAAGTGGAGGTTGGATAAGCGAGACTCTACTATATATACAGTAGAGTCTCACTTATCCAACACTCACTTATCCAATGTTCTGGATCATCCAACGCATTTTTGTAGTCAATTTTTTCAATATACAGTAGAGTCTCACTTATCCAACATAAACGGGCCGGCAGAATGTTGGATAAGCAAATATGTTGGATAATAAGGAGGCACTAAGGAAAATCCTATTAAACATCAAATTAGGTTATGATTTTACAAATTAAGCACCAAAACAACATGTTATACAACAAATTTGACAGAAAATGTAGTTCAATACACAGTAATGCTATTTAATAATTACTGTATTGACGAATTTAGCATCAAAATATCATGATGTATTGAAAACATTGACTACAAAAATGCGTTGGATAATCCAGAACGCTGGATAAGCGAGTGTTGGATAAGTGAGACTCTACTGTATTGTGATATTTTGGTGCTAAATTTGTAAATACAGTAATTACTACCTAGCATTACTGCGTATTGAACTACTTTTTCTGTCAAATTTGTTGTATATCATGATGTTTTGGCGGTTAATTTGTAAAATCATAACCTAATTTGATGTTTAATAGGCTTTTCCTTAATGCATCCTTATTATCCAACATATTCGCTTATCCAACATTCTGCTGGCCCGTTTATGTTGGATAAGTGAGACTCTACTGTATATACACTCCACTTGCCTCATTTCAAACAGACTTCTGAAGATGCCAGCCACAGATGCAGGCAAAATGTCAGGAGAGAGTGCTACTGAAATATGGCCATAATGCCTGAAAACGCACAGCAACCCAGTGATTCCGGCCATGAAAGCCTTCAACAACACATCTTAAGACTTATTTGTCCCAAACACTTTCATCTTTCACTTGTAAGTTAAAGCTATATCAATGTACGCAACAATGGGAACGGAACAATGCGAGCGATTAATTTGTCTTTGCCACAGTTTGTATTGTTTTGATAGCAATTGTAATTTATTGTCTTGCATCCCTGTCGCTTTAAGGAGCATGTGATTGTGTGATTTTTAGCCCGTAGTCATCTGTAATTTGTGGTTTCAGCTGGGACTCCATGGCAACCAGTTTGACTCAGGACACCACGGCGCACTGTTCTTTGCCAAATAGTTGTGTCCAGCCGCGATGCCGCAAATTCAATCCGGTCGGCCGGCTCCAGGATCCAGGTGCGAAACACACTGCAAGTGGGACTCATCAGCCGGACAGATGTTCGTTCCCCGGCGAGGACATCCCGTCAAATTGCCGCAAGGAGCAAAAGAGGGCCAAACTTCCCCTCTCTCTTCCGTCATCTTTAAAAGGCAAAGCACTTGCCTTGATTAAAATAGCCTTAGCAGATGTAAAATATTAATACCAAACTTTCAACAACTCAAAGAGTGAGTAAAGAGTGCTCCATCTTGCTGACCAAAATCACAGCTGCGAAACAAGAAACGAAGGAAGCGGAGAGAGCTTTAAGCTCTTAAAAGTAATCTTAAATTCCTCTTGCCTGACTATGCATAGCTTTAAAACCATTTGGGAGTGGTGGTGGAATACATCTTGATTCTTAAAGGTGGTTAATCTGAATCCAACCGCAAAAGCCACAAGTTTTCTCCCCAGTTTCTTCCAAAACCAGAGCCTGTGAGAAACGCTGACTATATCTGATTTCCTGCATTAGGGAAGTTTCTTGTGAAAAAGACGAATTTCGCTTTGCTTTCTGAGCAAAGAGGAACTGTAACTGATACCAAAACATGCAAATAAACAAAAAGATGATTTATGAGGAAGCACAAAAGGTCCATCTTGCACATCATACAATCTTCGGAGAGTATACAGAGCTAGCCTTTGCCCTCTCCGTGGAATGACCCTTAACTTATCTACAGGTCATACTAAAATCCAAAATTTTGCCCCCCAAAACCTCTCCTTGAGTTATACATTATACAATACTTTTAAAGCAAAATCCTGACTCACCCTAACTAAATAATCTAACTTATATTTCTCCCTCTTACTCTTAACTGAAGCCTAGTAACTGCCCTGTCTAATTCAATCCCTCTCTTCCCAGTCTAAACCTGATCTCTTTCCAATCTAACTCTAACTCTGATTTCTCGCCAGTCTAACCCTGACCTCTTTGCAATCTAACTCGAACCCTGATCTTTCTGCAGTCTAACATTAACCCTGATCGTTCCCCAGTCTAACACTAACCCTGATCTCTCCACACTTACTCTAACCCTGATCTCTCCCATCTAACCCTGATCTCTCCGGAGTCTATAACACTAACCCTGATCTCTCCAGACTTACTCTAACCCTGATCTCTCCTGTCTAACTAGCCCTGATCTCTCTGAAGTCTAAGACTAACCCTGATCTCTCCACACTTACTCTAACCCTGATCTCTCCACAGTCTAACACTAACCCTGACCTCTCTGCAATCTAATACTGTTTATTTATGTATTTATTTACTTACAGTATTTATATTCCACCCTTCTCACCCCGAAAGGGACTCAGGGCGGATCACATTGCACACATATAAGGCAAACATTCAATGCCATAACACAGAACAGAGACAGATGCAGGCACGGGCTGGCCTCGAACTCATGACCTCTTGTCAGAGTGATTTGTTGCAGCTGGACGCTATCCAGTCTGCGCCACTAACCCTGATCTCTCCTCAGTCTAACATTAACCCTGATCTTTCCCCAGTCTAACACTAACCCTGATCTCTCCACACTTACTCTAACCCTGATCTCTCCCATCTAACTAACCCTGATCTCTCTGAAGTCTAACACTAACCCTGATCTCTCTACACTTACTCTAAACTAACCCCGATCTCTCCACACTTACTCTAACCCTGATCTCTCCCATCTAACTAACACTGATCTCTCCAGTCTAACACTAACCCTGATCTCTCCACACTTACTCTAACCCTGATCTCTCCACACTTACTCTAACTCTGATCTCTCCCATCTAACTAACACTGATCAGTCTAACACTAACCCTGATCTCTCCACACTTACTCTAACCCTGATCTCTCCCATCTAACTAACCCTGATCTCTCTGAAGTCTAACACTAACCCTGATCTCTCTACACTTACTCTAAACTAACCCTGATCTCTCCACACTTACTCTAACCCTGATCTCTCCCATCTAACTAACACTGATCTCTCCAGTCTAACACTAACCCTGATCTCTCCAAACTTACTCTAACCCTGATCTCTCCAATCTGTCTGCAGTCTAAAACTAACCCCGATATCTCTACACTTACTCTAACCCTGATCTCTCCCGTCTAGCTAACCGTGAGCATTCTGCAATTTAACTCTAACCCTGTTCTCTCCGCAGTCTAACAATAACCCTGATCTCTCCGCAATCTACCTCTAACCCTGATCTCTCTGAACTTACTCTTTTCTTTCCCTAGTCTAACTAACCCTCCCTTCTCCGAATTCACTTTAACCCTGATCTCTCCCCAGTCTAACTCTAACCATGATCTCTCTGCACTCACTCTAACCCTATCTCTCCCCAGTTTAACTCTGATTTCTCTGCTGTCTAAGTCTAACCCTGATCTCTCCTCCAGTCACGCTAATCTTGACCTCTCTGCAATCAAACCCCAATCTCTTCCCAGTCAAACTCTATCTCCTCATTCTGACCAATCACCCTACCTTCTAGCATTCCTAGCCTACATTCAAACATTTCATATTTTCAACTCTCCCAACCTACTTATTGCACATAATGTAACTCACATGTATAACCACATTTTAACTTTTAGTTCTATAATAAACACAATGCTTCCCTAAGCTGCATGACAGGATTCTATAGGATATTTCCATGGCAGTTAAAGTGGGACCCAACGTGTTATATCATGTGAAAATGTCCCCTTTTTCCCAGCGTTGTCTGGTCAAGCATCACCTCAAAATACAACTTCCACACAGCTAGGGCTGATGGGAGCCGTAGTCCAACATATCTGGGGTGGGTTGGGCGAGTTTCATTTTAGTATGCCTTCAGCAAGAACCTTTTTCTTGGCCCTGTCACTATTTCCTCATTCTCCTTGTGATATTTTAGCATTGGCACACTACTAACATTATGAACTGTTCCCAGCGGAAGAATCAGACTGTTTAGATCTAACACGCAGGCTTCCATTAATTGTTCCATTGGGCAGAAGGGAAATTCCGCTGCCTTAGAATTAAAAACATATGTGCACAAACACACACATGCTTTAAAAAATATCAAAGCTACCTTATACTCACTAAGAGAGACAACAAAGTGTTATGGTTTGAGTACTGCAGAATCAGATATCACATTGCTCTGCATGTTGGTGAAACTTGACATCAATCTAGCAATATTTCAATGACAAAAACACAGTTATATATTAAAACATTCATATCATATGTATAGTATGAAGAGTGAGAATAAGTACTTCCCCAGATCCAAAATCCTTTGCATGTTGACAATAAAGTCATGCTGAAGGATTCCCAGAATTCTCAAAATATATTAAAATTCATTTGTGGAGTAAAGCAGCTTCTCCTGGTTGAAAAAAGAAACTTTGCAAAAGGGGAAAGTACTATATGTATTTATGTATGTATGTATATATTTATGCATGTTGTGTGTATGTATTTAACATAAAGTTAAATTATTGTGTTTATCTATTAGGAGCCATCTGTTTATTTAAGGTCTAGCTGGTGTTTAGCAATTCCAATAAGCCTCCTGTTCAGGCAACGCCAATTTACACTGAGCTTCAATTAGCCGAATGACTCACTCCTCTGTGGTCAAACAAACTACCTCTTCCATATTTGATCATGGGTTTGCCTAATGCCTCGCCCAGAAAGAAAAGGAGGAGACAGGTTTCTCCCAATTCTCGGAAACCAAAGTCACCAGCAAAAGGGATCCCAAACAGATTCGAAAGGACACCTTGCAAGAGATATCACGTAAAAGCCCCATATCGGCGGGGAATACATTCCCAGACTTACCATGGAAACATGAAACAACAGATAATGGTGAACCCTATCAAAATGAATGATTTCTGGAGGAAGCATTTCTAGATTCTCCTGTGCTGAATTACACAGGAGGACTTTGACAATGGCTGGACAGAACACATCTCTAGTATTTCTACATTCCCCAGCATGTCAACATCTGGTAGAAGCATATCACACTAAATCAGGGGTCCCCAAACTAAGGCCCGGAGGCCGGATGCGGCCCTCCGAAGTCATTTACCTGGCCCCTGCCCTCAGTTTTATAATATAATATATTGTATATACATATAATATTGATAATAATATTATAATATAATACAATATAACACTAATAATAATACCATATAATAATATTAATTATATATTTTATATTACATATAATATTACTAATAATATTATAGTATAGTGGTATAGTT
Source organism: Anolis carolinensis (assembly GCF_035594765.1). Lineage (NCBI taxonomy): Eukaryota > Metazoa > Chordata > Lepidosauria > Squamata > Anolidae > Anolis > Anolis carolinensis. Next base: position 5,351,294 of record NC_085841.1, read on the forward strand.
CAATATAGTAATATATAATGGTAATATTGTGCTATGCTAATAATATAATATATTGTATGTACATATAATTTGTAAGCCACTCTGAGTCCCCTTTGGGGTGAGAAGGGTGTGATACAAATGTAGTAAATAAATGCAGTAAATAAATAAATAATAAATAAATAAATTTTAGACTTAGGCTCACCCAAAGTCTGAAATGACTTGAAGGCACACGACAACAACAACAACAACAACAACAACAACAACAATCCTAATTAACTTGACTATCTCATTGGCCAGAAGCAGGACTACACTTCCCATTGAAATCCTGATAAATGTATGTTGGTTAAAATTGTTTTTATTTTTAAATTTGCACTACAAATAAGACATGTGCAGTGTGCATCGGAATTTGTTTGTATTTTTTTTTCAAATGATAATCCGGCCCCTCAACAGTCTGAAGGATTGTGGACCGGCCCTCGGCTTAAAAAGTTTGAGGATCCCTGCACTAAATAATAAAATTTGAAAAAAAAAATCTGTTCCTAGTTTGAAAGTGTTATTTTCTGTTTAATTGTGCGGTCCTTACTTTGAAAGTAGTTGTTATATTCCAGAAACTTCGTATTTGTGGTTGCCAATAAACTATGTTGAATTGGTCAAGACTCTGAGATATTCATTGCAAAACTACAGCAAAATGTGCTGTACAATGTCCCACTAATACAAAGTTTTTGCAGTTTTACAAACCTTTTCCATGTTTTAATGACAGAACCAATTAGGAAATGACATTTATAACCCAGGAACAAAAATTCTGTTACATAGTGTTACAAAATCATGCTGGAGGATTTAGAACATGCCTACGGAGAACATTTTCTAGCATGTCTTGGTCTTCCAGTGGTTAACTTCTGGTGGCATCAAACCATAGAATCAACGAGACACACAAGGAGGACTTGAGTGATCTTTGGGGTTCCCTTCAAAATCTAGTGTAATATAGGCCTTCCAAGGCAATTCTGTGGTCCACATGTGATGGAAGCCTACCACAGAATCATACTAGAGGACCTAGAAAATGCCTAGGAAGAAGACCTCTTTGTCATCTCTAGGTTCTTCAGTACAGCTCTCAGGTCAACTTCTAGTATCATTATACCATAGAATCAACAAGATACACAACGAAAGCTTGGATTGTGTCTTCCAACATGGCAGAAGGGGTTGGACTGGATGGTCTTTGGGGTCCTTCCAATTCTAATGGAATACTTCCAAAGTCTCTCCTTCTTTGGAAGTGTTTAAAGGAAGGCTGGATGGACATCTGTTAGGAAAGCTTGGACTGTGACTGGAGAGCCCTGGGAGGTGTCTTTCAACTTTATTTAAGATTTTGGGGTGGCAAATGGAATTCAGTTTCATTCTTCTATCTCCCTTGAGTATTTTACAATGCCCAAAACACTAGACAAGACTGCTTACTGGGCTGGATTTCCGTTGGCAATGGTTTCCTAACAAGTATATGGAAGGATTTACTTGTTGGTATTCCTGTTATGAATTTCCTTCCATCGGAGACTGATGTTTTATTGTTGGGATATTTGTTTTATTGTCTTGTTGTTGTTGTTACATTGTTGTGTTGGGCAAGGCCCCAGGTAAGCCGCCCCGAGTCCCTTCGGGGAGATGGGGCGGGGTATAAGAATAAAGTTATTATTATTATTATTATTATTATTATTATTATTATTATTATTATTATTTTATTATGACACAGCAAACAAGATAGACATGCTGGATTTCGTATCACAAAATCACACGTCGAACACTTCCCAAGTGTCTAGGACTGTGTGATGTATTTTCGGATGATGCGCGCAGATCCCAGCAGGGTGGCCTTTTGCAGTTGGCAGATCGTGATTTTGTCAATGTCTATTGTTTCCAAATGCCGGCTGAGATCTTTTGGCACGGCACCCAGTGTGCCCATCACCACCGGGACCACCTGCACTGGTTTCTGCCAGAGTCTTTGAAGTTCAATCTTGAGGTCCTGAGTTTTACTTGTTTTTCATCAGTGCGACTGTCACCTGGGATGGCAACATCAATGATCCAAACCTTTTTCTTTTCCACAACTGTGATGTCTGGTGTGTTGTATTCCAGAACTTTGTGAGTCTGGATTCAGAAGTCCCACAGTATCTTTGCGTGCTCATTTTCCACAACCTTTGCAGGTTTGTGATCCCACCAGTTCTTTACTGCTGGGAGGTGGTACTTGAGGCATAAGTTCCAATGAATCATTTGGGCCACATAGTTGTTATTATTATTATTATTATTATTATTATTATTATTATTATTATTATTATTATTATGAATCCCTAAAAACGTCCATCTTTCAGGTGCAGGTTAAAATCATACAACGTTACAGGGAATGATGCAAATGATTCATTTGTCTTTGCTGCTGTTTGCAGTTGCTTCGATGGCATTTTAGCACATAGCAGTGATTTACGGTTTTAGACGTTTGTTATTTCAGACGCATGCAACCGTGTAGATTTTTAAAGACTAATTTTAGTCATCTGTAATTTGTGGTTTCGACACTGTGCTTATTATGTAGGGTTCTTCAACTGCCCTGAGCTCTTCTGTGGAAGAGGGAGCTATAAATCATATTTTTCCCTGTGTCTGTGTCTGTGTGCAAGATGCAGGCCATGCGCTTTAAGGAAACAGATATCTCCCTCCCAGTCCATACAACTGAGCTCTTGATGGACAAGGAAGGAAGTCAGGATAACTGCTGAAAGCTGCTGCAAGCCAATATCTTGATCCGCTGCCGGCTGAGTACATAAGATCTCCTTATCTGTTGAAACCTACAACCAGCGGAAGAATAGATGCTGTGAAAGAGGCTGGATTGAGCTCCCAAAGGGACAAAGGTGATGGAGAGGGTTGCAGGTACAGGTCAGCAAAACCAACAGCCTGGAAATGTTTCAGCCAAACAGTAATCTCTTGATAGGATTGAATGAAATCTTTGTCTCTTTCTTTCCCTAGACATTTCTAGAATAAACTTAAAAAGCTGCATATGAAGAATACTCTAGTCCAGAGCTTTCCAAACATTTCATGTTGGCTGCATGCTTTTTTAGACGTGCATCGTTTGGCAACACAGTAATCCAATTTTACTAACAAACTAGAGATTAAACCAACCCCTTATAAGAGATATGGGCACATACATACACTGTAATAACATCGCTCATGAAAACTTTCAATGGGTTAAATCCTTGTGCCAGCAGGACTACTGAACAACAGGTCAGCTATTTGAATCCAATGTCAGCTGGTTGAGCTCCCTCTGTCAGCTCCCGCTCCCTATGCAGGGACATGAGAAGCCTCCCACAGGATGATAAAACATCAAACATCTGGGCATCTCCGGGCAATGTCCTTGCAGACAACCAATTCTCTCACACCAGAAACAACTTGCAGTTTCTCAAGTAGCTCCTGACACACAAAAAACCCCCACACACAACAAATCCTACACACTGCAGCTGAAACACTAACATGTTGTGACACACAGTTTGCAAAGCTCTGCTCTAGTTGGAGGTCCTGAAATGAGTTGGCTCATGTTGCATCTACATAGGTTACTCCAAGGTATTTCCTTCTTGAAGTTGCCCAAGATATAGCATGTACCTGCTCAATGCCAAGTGTCCAGATGGCCCAACCTGAACCATCCCATTGCTTTGTCCTCATGGTTGTTCCCCTCTGGCCACAGAGTTCCTTGTGAGTTTCCTGCCATGACCTTCTGAGATCTTAAAGAAGTATCCTCATAATCAACAAGGAAGAGATAGAAAGAATCTTGCTGGTTTCACGGTCACCCGATTCTGATATCGGAATGGGCAGGAAATCACAAACTCAATAAGTTGGAAGAGGCCACTATTCAAGTCCAGCCTCTTGCTATGCAGGAAACCAAAACACTCCTGACAAATGGCAATCCAGCCTCTACTTAAACATTTTCCCGAGAAGAAAATTCCACCACACTCCAAGGCAGCATAGTCCACCGTTGAACTGGATCCATTGCTCAGTGTTCTAGTCTCCAAAGAAGCAAAAAATAAGCTTGCCCTGTCTTCAACATGCCACCCTTTCAGATATTTAAACATCACCATCATTGTCCCCTCTTTCAACCTCTTCTCCAAGCTAAACACTCGCAGCTCTCTAAAAGGCTGTGGCCTATTTTGGCCATCCTTCTCTAGACACCATCCAATTTGTCAATATCCTTTTTGAACTATGGTGCGCTGAATGGGACACAAACACAATGGCCAAGCGCTTCCCCAGAGTGCAGTGACCAGTGGTAGCAAGGGATGAGTTCATGAGCGAAGGGAAAGTGGGATTGTAGTAGTGACCATCTGGATGACAGATTTGGCCAAAATGGACCTGATTTAGTTGTCTAAAAGACCACAAAGCCCTGATGTAGACTATCAGAGAGCTGAATTCAAGATGAGTCTAGGTTGTTTTATCCATGTAAACACACCCTTCGTGGATTGTAGGACCCTTTCCAACTTTATTAGTCTATTAGACCTTTAAATTCAGAAAAACCAATACATGCTTGTGGCAACTTGAAGAGAAGCAGGCTGGACACAGGTTTTTGTGGACTTTCAACTCTTTTCATGAGAGGCACATAGAATGGATTGCCATATGACGAAATGGGATGGGAATTCTCAAAAAGCCCCACCATGCTGAACTTGTTTGTCTTCAGGGTGTTGCAAGACATTGTCATTGTTTTTGCCGCAACACCACACTCCTTGAAATTTTCCAAAAGAAAGCAAAATTCAATTGGTTGGTACGAGGAAGGGGACAGCAACAAACCAGATTACTCAGGGCAAATGGTTTCTGATTGTCCTGTTTTGCCTTTCAAGAACATCCTTAAAACACTGTGGTAAGTAAATGAAAACTGCTTTACTTCAGCAAAACATAAAGTACAGCACACTCAGTGGAATAATGCAAAATGAAGCAAGGAAGTCTTGCAAACACAGTTCTTAGTGCCTGATAAACTCGCAAATCAAATAGCAGTCTTACTTCAGACAAAGAAACAGCAATAAATCCAGATGCAAACTCGAAGCAGGCACACGGGGAGCGAAGGCATTAGAGTCAGTTTGTTACCAGCAAGACCTGACTGCACCTGCTTCTGCTTTATAGCCCTGAGTCCCCTCACAGCTGCCAGGGCAATTCCTAATTACTCAGCTGCATTTCTGGCAGCTAATCTAGCTGAATGATGTCTCTGCTCTGTTTCCTTTCACCTTTCCTGAAATGAGGGTACTTGCAAAGTCTCCTCCTCAGATTCCAACTCACCCTCAGATTCATGAACACTTTCTGAAGAAGAGGAATCCCTAACACTGATGGTGTAAAAAGTAAAGCCAACAAGAACAGATAACTTGCAGCTTGCAACAACTGGCCTTAACAAAGGTTGCAATTCCCAAATTATCATCTGTAGGCTTAAATGGAAAGGGTCACCTGCAATGGACATTCACTAAACATACTCACGAAATACCTATGCAATAAGACATTCCAGCCATCATATAGCACAGGCACACACCCGGCAAGTGCCCTATAATTTAATGCCAAATTCAGGGGTGGAAAACATGCAGACATTAATAGACTACCAGTCCAGCAGCCATAAGCAGCATAACCAAGAGTAAGAGATGCTGGGAATTGTGACCCAACATAATCTGGAGAAACTACAAAAAGTATTTATAGTTAATTCCAACTAGAGCAAATCCAATGATATGGTGGGAACCTGGCAAAAAGTTGGGGCACCATTTTGTAGAAAGCTGGCAAAACCATCACTGAGTTTTCCCAACTATGAAATTCACGGTTGCCAAAAGTCAACAAGCGACTAGGAAGGCAAAGGCACGCATAAATATGCACAAGACAGCTTACAAAAAGCAAACATACCCAACAAGCTGCGATATTAAAGTACAATGAAACAGATTACCATATGAAAACAAACCGCCCAAATAAATTTAAAACCAATTGGGTGGAGAAAAACAACAACACAACAATGCCACCTACAAAGCGCCTTCCTGTGCCGCATCTATTGCAAAAAGCTTTAATGATTTTATGAAAAGCCTTTGCCTCGTTGCTAAACAAACACAAAGGAGGGCAAGATGGTTTCCAACAACAAGGTGGTTTCACATCTGGGAGAAGCCACTTTGTCACAGGATCCTTGGACAGCGTGCATTACAAACAATTTAAAATGCTGTTTTTGTGTGCCTTCAAGACTTGTGGAAACTCTAAGGCAAACGTATCATGGAGTTTTCTTGGCAAGATGTGTGTTGAGAATGTGTTTATGGAGAAAGTGCGATTTGCCCAAGGTTACTCTGTGGGTTTCCATGACTGAGCAGCAATTTGAACCTCAGTCTCCAGAGCCATAGTTCAACACTCCACAAAACTGGCTCTATAAAATACTATACAAACTATTTAAAACACAGGGTGCATCTACACTGTAGAACGAATATACGAGGGTTGAATGAAAAGTAATGCCTCCACCTTCGTTACTTGGGTTTGTATGGGAATATTTTAATAAATCAAACGCAGAAATAATTCTTAGAATGTGCTCTTTAACTACCACTATTCCCTTTCCCACATAATCACCAGACAATTGGATACATATCTGCCAACGATGAACAAGTTTTCTGAAGCCATCACAGAAGATGTCGACACTCTGTTTCCGCAACCAGCGTCTCACAGTTCTCTCAACGTCTTCATCAGAAGCATAATGATTTCCCCACAGATCTTCTTTCATTATGGAGAACAGATGGATTCTCTGAAGAATCTCCTTTGGGGTGACACCTTCTGCTGTCAAGAATTCAATGACTGCATGTTGCTTAAGTCGCATTGACCAACCATCTGCACAGGGTTCCATACTTTGCACTTTAACAACACAACCGTTCAATGCTAAGGCTTCCCGCCAAATGGAACTGTAGAGGAGAGTCTACTGAACAAGCCAGTACCTGCTACATACCAGGACTGCCATCTGTTGAGGAGTTACGAAGGTGGAGGCATTACTTTTCATTCAACCCTCTTAGTTTGGCACCACGCCATTGCCCCACATCCAGACCTCTGGCTTAAGTCTCTTTTCTCTCACCTTGCTCTAAACACAGATTGCAGTGTAGAGACTATAGATAATAGCTCATTCTTCAACATCTTTAAAATTTGGTGCTAAAATCAATCTGCAAAAGTCTGGTTTAAAACAAGATCCAAATAGTCTCTGTCCGGTAAATGCCATTTTCAGGTTTGCATGCAGAGGAGGTTATAACATCTGAGCTTATAATAAAGCCAAGCTGAAATGTCCTGAAGGCACCAGATGCCACTCTGATCTTGGAAAGAAAGCAAGTCTAGGTTTTGATTAGCGTTTGGATGACGGACCACCAAGGAATACCATGTGTTGCGGGCTGTATTTCAGAGGAAGGCAATGGCAAACCACTTCTGAGAGCAGTATTCCTTGCCTAAGAAAACCTTACAGAATTCATAGGGTTCAAATCAATAAGCAACGTACAGCAGCAACTGTGAAAACGGCACGGTCTCCAGAACTGCAGTAGGCATGCAAACTCCAGAAAAATCATATGCCAAGATGCTGGAATCTGAAATATTTCTTCGAACTCGTTGATATTAGGATTATGAACATTCTTCTAATAAACTACAGCTCAAGTCGGCAGCAGGCACAGTGTTTCAGCAATCGCCCATTTAAGATCAAAAAAGGGGGAGAAGTAGGTAACAGGTTGGATGTTGAGGATTTTTAAAGCATTTATTTATTTATTTTGGCTGTAGAATTGATAATTTATAAACTAAGTTTGGTCAAATTTGATATTTGGTAGGGGTGTGCACGTAGTAACCTCTTTCCAAAACTGGATCCGGGAATTTCGGCAGTTCCGAAAACCGAATCTCCAGAAACAGGACGAACGACAGGGCTTGAATTTGTTAATGTGGGATTTGTGTATTGATAGTGTTTAAATGCAATTTGTGTCTTTCCTGTATTGCATACTGATTGCATCATCCAGAGTGTAGCATAGTCTGGAAAGAGTTAATTACTAAGAAGCTGTAATGACCTTGATGTGTGGCTGGAACTGGGGAGTGTCCAGACACAACTGTTTGTGCATTACTGATTGCATCAGTTCAGTCCTGAGTAGAGTTGCGGTCTGTCTGCCTAGAGTGAAAGTCAAGTCCTGTGTTTGTCTGCAAGTCTGTTTGTCTTGATTATTATTGCTTACAGTAAAACTTGTATATAGTTTTACCAAAGTCTCTGGATGTCACTTCGTTCTGCGTTCCACTGATTCCATCCAACTATTGCTGCGTTGCAAATACTCTGACATAATTGACTTGACCAAAACGGACCATGTAGTGGCTGAAATCAGATGCTTTTTGTTGCTTAGTCTGTGCCATGGTAGCAACCACGTGCACAGGGTTTCCTTCCCTTAGCTCTGCCTGAGTCAATCAGAGCAAAAAAGCAGATCAAGGGTCTTTTTGCCAAGCTGGTCTATATATACCAGGGTAAGATTCTCTATTTTTCTGTGATGTCCTGGCATTTGAGAGACAGAGAAATTGTGCTAGCTAGCTCTGTGTTCTACCTCAGTGCAATCACTGCTTAGAATCATTTTTTGACTCAATTCCAATCTTTTTTTTTTTTTTTGCAATTTTCTTAAAGTTTCTTAGTTTAATATCTTTCAGTTCTTCTTTTTTACTATTTGGTTAAGAAGGTGAGGGTGCATTGCATGTGAGTTTGGAAGGGCTGTGAAAAGGCATTTTTTGGGAGGTGTTTAAATATTTTTTTACCTTCGGGGTGGTTTAGGGAAGGGAGGAGATGGCTTGACTGCCTTGAGTTCCCACAGGGAGACTATTAGTATTTCAACTTCAATCCCTCCTCAACTCTAGCAATCTTCGTGCTTCTGTACTCTGTTCTGCACCTTCCTTCCCCACAAAAAACTTTAAAAAATTTCCTAAAAATCCGTGGAAGACCAAACTTGGGGGACTTGCAGTCGTGAATGTTTCCTCCAAGTGTGGCCATTTTCATCCGTATAGTCCTAAAAATGATGGAAAGGGAATTCCCGGAAGTTTTCCCATTACCACTTTCACTTCTGGATCTTCCCGGAGCGAAAACAGAACGAACGGATCAAGAAACAGTGTTGTCCCCCTCTTGATTTCAGGAAGTTCCCGAAAAACGGAATGAAGGCTGACCGAAAATCGACACCGGTATACTGAAAACGGTATAGGTTTTCCCCAAATTGCACACTTCTAATATTTATGTAGTCTACCTTTCACATTCACTGGGGTTAGGGACACAGGACTCCTTATGAAAGTGAAGGACATGAATAAAGAAATTGCTATTTTACAATCTGAAGCAGAATCTCTTGCATTGTAAGATCATAAGAGTCGTATTAGGGATTCTGTCCATTTTTCGTAAGGACCTATTTCAATCCGCCTTCGAATAAATAGTCTATATCAGTTGTTTACCTTGTTATAATTGTTGCACCTTATCATTGTCCCCATTTGTGTTGACTCTTAATTCTTTTTAATGAGTTTTGCTTACCTTCCCTGATCGCCCTTACTTTCCTCGAGCATCACGCAGAGTATGTATAAGCCCTACTATGTTTGGGTTTTTAGGATTTGATATAGTTTATGCTGTTTTATATTGTACAATATTGTTTTATTTTTATATTGTTTTTAAATTATGAATTTACTGTATGTTGATGCTAGGCCTGTGCCCATGTGAGCCGCCCCAAGTCCCCTTGGGGAAATGGAAGCGGGATATAAAAATAAAATTATTATTTTATCATGACACAGCAAACAAGATAGATATGCTGGATTTCGTATCACAAAATCACAATTCGAACACTTCCCAAGTGTCTAGGACTGTGTGATGTATTTTTTGATAATGCGTGCAGATCCCAGTAGGGTGGCCTTTTGCAGTTCACAGATCATAATTTTGTCAATGTCTATTGTTTCCAAATGCCGGCTGAGATCTTTTGGCACGGCACCCAGTGTGCCCATCACCACCGGGACCACTTGCACTAATTTCTGCCAGAGTCTTTGCAGTTCCACCTTGAGGTCCTGATAGCGGCTGAGTTTTTCCTGTTGTTTTTCGTCAATGCGACTGTCACCTGGGATGGCAACATCAATGATCCAATAATAATAATAATAATAATCATCATCATCATCATCATCATCATATCCTCAGCTGCTGTAAGAAAATTGCACAGACAGACTACAAACAGAGGCACAACTGTGTGGCCCAAATGATCCATTGGAACTTATGCCTCAAGTATCACCTGCCAGCAGCAAAGAACTGGTGGGATCACAAACCAGCAAAGGTCGTGGAAAATGAACACGCAAAGATACTGTGGGACTTCCGAATCCAGGCTGACAAAGTTCTGGAACACAACACACCAGACATCACAGTTGTGGAAAAGAACAAGGTTTGGATCATTGATGTCGCCATCCCAGGTGACAGTTGCATTGATGAAAAACAACAGGAAAAACTCAGCCGCTATTAGGACCTCAAGATTGAACTTCAAAGACTCTGGCAGAAACCAGTGCAGGTGGTCCCGGTGGTGATGGGCACACTGGGTGCCGTGCCAAAAGATCTCAGCCGGCATTTGGAAACAATAGACATTGACAAAATTACGATCTGCCAACTGCAAAAGGCCACCCTGCTGGGATCTGCACGCATCATCCGAAAATACATCACACAGTCCTAGACACTTGGGAAGTGTTCGACTTGTGGTTTTGTGAAACGAAATCCAGCATATCAATCTTGTTTGCTGTGTCATACAACGTCGTTGTGTCAATAATAATAATAATAATAATAATAATAAAATGGAGCCCCGGTGGCAGAGTGCATTAAAGCACTGAGCTGCAGACCGAGAGGTCCCAGGTTCAAACCCCGGGAGTGGCATGAGCGGCCGCTGTTAGCTCCAGCTCCTGCCAACCTAGCAGTTCAAAAACATGCCAATATGAGTAGATCAATAGGTACCGCTCCGGTGGGAAGGTAACGGCACTCCATGCAATCATGCCGGCCACATGACCTTGGAGGTGTCTATGGACAACGCCGGCTCTTCGGCTTAGAAATGGAGATGAGCACCAACCCCCAGAGTCAGACACGACTGGACTTAACATCAGGGGAAACCTTTACCTTTACCTTAATAATAATAATAATAATAATTATTATTATTATTAGTGCTAACATATTTAATCAAATCCATGAATAATCCAATCCGCAGAAGTCAAAATCCCAAATGTGGAGTGATGATTGTATTCAACTTGACATCTTTTGGGCATGTTTAGTGGAGGGACTGCTGGATTGGGTCCATTTTTCTCCCCTTTAAATTTTAAGCAACAGCAGGCTTCACAATGCCAGGAAAAATTCCCAGTCGTTTATGATGGCAAATTGGAGTGAGGGCATTTTGGCTGAGGCAGGGGTCCGAATGCTGCCAGCCACTCTCATCCGGATTCCCAACCAAAGAGCAGACATCCCATCCTTTAAGGAAAGGTTTGGGTTGCCTTCTGGTCAGTCAGGAGCAGATGTTGCCTTTCTGTAAAATAGGCACATAAAGAGGACACCGCAATAAAAGCACCTTATAAAACGCTGGGCTACGCCGGGAAGGAAAATGGCTCTTTGGGGGCTTTGTCTCCGTTGTAAAGGGACACAGACAGAGATGAGAAGGGAGACAAAGGGGAAAGTATCTGACTCGCTCCACGAGGATCCCATTAATTAAAAATCTCCCTTTCAAGCAGGAACCCTGTTGTATTTGGGATGGGAACCCAATGTTCCTCCGGCACCTGCTTGGAGAGCGTAAGCTGAATGGCGTTCCTTTGCAGAGCAGGCCGGAAGGGAAATGACAGCCAAGGGCAGCATTTTTAGACCAAGTGCCGAGAAGAGGACAAATGAGACACAGAATCATAAGACTACAGAGTTGAAAAAGATGTTAAAGGTTATCCAGTCCAACCCCCTTCTGCTGTGTAGGAACACACCATCAAAGTACTTCCGACAGATGGACATCCAGCCTCTCCACAGATATATATTTACCTTCCTTGCCTAGTCTCTCCATGCCTCACAACCTCTGAGGATGCCTGCCATAGATGTGGGTGAAACGTCAGGAGAGAATACGTCTGGAATGTGGCCAGACAGCCCAGAAAACATACAACAACCCTGTGATCCTGGCCATGAAAGCCTTCGACAACACATCCAGCCTCTGTTTGAAAATCTCCGGAGAAGGAGACTCCGTCAAATATGTAAACATTACTCTTGACATCCCATCTCAGCCTTCTTTTCTGCAGGTTCCCCAAGTTGCTCCTCATAGAGTTTGGCTTCCAAACCTTGGTCATCTTTCTCTGGACACTTTCCAGCTTGTCCATCTCCTTGAATGGCTTTGCTTGCCTAGAACTGGACATAGGATCATTAATATGTGAGGTCTGAATAGCATGGAGATATGACTTCCCTTGATCCTTTTGATGCAGCCTAGAATCGCATTGGCCTTTTAAGCTACAACATCACCCTGTTGACTCATGTTCTGGTCTCCTAAGACTTCTAGATCCCTTCCACAGATTAGGGGTTTTCATTAATTACAATGAGGTCTTGATATCCATTGGGGGTTGGTTTCAGGATCCCACACGGATGCCAAAACCTGTGGATGCCCAAGTCCTGATATATACATACACATACAGTAGAGTCTCACTTATCCAACATAAACGGGCCAGCAGAACGTTGGATAAGCGAATATGTTGGATAATAAAGAGAGATTAAGGAAAAGCCTATTAAACATCAAATTAGGTTATGATTTTACAAATTAAGCACCAAAACATCATGTTATACAACAAATTTGACAGAAAAAGTAGTTCAATACGCAGTAATGCTATGCAGTAATTGCTGTATTTACGAATTTAGCACCAAAATATCACGATGTATTGAAAACATTAACTACAAAAATGCGTTGGATAATCCAGAACGTTGGATAAGCGAGTGTTGGATAAGTGAGACTCTACTGTACATATACACATTCAGTGACAGAGGTAGGAGGACCCATAGGTGTAACTGTCCTAAAATAAGAGCCACTGTCTCAAGCTGATTAAAGAGCTTGGTTTGTGAAGAAAAGGCATTTAGTAACTCATCTTAAGTGGGGACGATGATCATGCAACCTTGCAGATTTTGTTTTGAACAGTTTTCAAAACTATTGATAGTGTAATTATATATTTTTAACTTATATATGAGCTGTACAGTTGGCCGTCTATAACCATCGGTTCTGCATATATACATACATATATACATACATATACAAACAAACACATACACACAATAGTGTGATACAAGGGTGGCTCTGATGCAAAATTGCAAAATCAAGGTTTGCTTTTGGAATATTTTCAAGCAGTGGATGCAGAACCCATGGATATGGATGGCCAACGGTACAGCTCATACATAAGTTAAGAAATATATAATTACACTATCAATACTATTGAAAGCTGTTCAAAACAAAATCTGCAAAGTTGCACGATCTTCGTCCCCATTTAAGATGAGTTACTAGATACGCTTTTTTTCACAACAACAACAACAACAACACAGTAGAGTCTCACTTATCCAGCATTCGCTTATCCAACGTTCTGGATTATCCAACGCATTTTTGTAGTCAATGTTTTCAATACATCATGATATTTTGGTGCTAAATTCATAAATACAGTAATTACTACAAAGCATTACTGCGTATTAAACTACTTTTTCTGTCAAATTTGTTGTATAACACGATGTTTTGGTGCTTAATTTGTAAAATCATAACCTAATTTGATGTTTAATAGGCTTCTCCTTAATCTCTCCCTATTATCCAACATATTCGCTTATCCAACGTTCTGCCGGCCCGTTTATGTTGGATAAGCGAGACTCTACTGTAATAAAACTTTATTTATATCCTGCCACCATCTCCCCACGGGGACTCGGGGAGGCTTATATGGGGTGAGGCCCGACGACATAATTAAATAGAATAAACGAAGGCATAATACACAAACCAAGCTCTTTAATCAGGTTGAGACAGTGGCTCCTATTTTAGGACAGGCACACCTATGGGTCCTCCTACTTCCGTCCGTTGCCGAATTGCAAAAACCTTTGAGCACAAGGTTAAACTGAGTTAATGTGTAACAGAAGCAATCTAATCCACAGCTTTCGTAGGGAACCGAATATTTGCTCAAAGCAAACAGTTCCATTAAAAGTGAAATAGTTCAGAAGGCAATTCAGAGGCAAAAAGGTGCAGCCGCACAAAATATATACCTTTTAGGTGGTGAAGGCATCTTAAGGAGAAAAGGGGAAGATTATTCACAGAAAACCAATTCAACCATCACAAATGAAGTGGTACACACAGACTAAGAGCAAACACATTTTTCCTTGGGTTTTCCTGTTGGCAAAACGCTAACGTGATTGCGTTTGGATGATTAAATCCCAATATTCAGAGTCAAACAAACATTATCAGTCGGAGCTCAAGGGGAAAACGCAGGGCTGTGATGTAGAGCTATGTAGCAATAGCCTTTGTGGAAAAGAAATTATTATTATTATTAATTATAATAATAATAACTTTACAAAATTGAAGGAAAAGCTGATAAGACCTGGCTATGGCTCACAAATGGGACCCTGAAGAAGGAGACAGAAGGCCTGATCCTTGCAGCCCAGGAGCAAGACATCAGGACAAATGCAATTCAGGCCAAGATCGAAAAATCAGCTGATGACCCAAAATGCAGACTGTGCAAGGAAGCTGACGAAACCATTGATCATATCCTCAGCTGCTGTAAGAAAATCACACAGACAGACTACAAACAGAGGCACAACTATGTGGCCCAAATGATTCATTGGAACTTATGCCTCAAGTACCATCTTCCAGCAGCAAAGAACTACCTGCAAAAGTATTGGAAAATGAGCACGCAAAGATACTGTGGGACTTCCGAATCCAGACTGATGAAGTTCTGGAACACAACACACCAGACATCACAGTTGTGGAAAAGAAAAAAGGTTTGGATCATTGATGTCACCATCCCAGGTGACAGTCACATTGACGAAAAACAACAGGAAAAACTCAGCCGCTGTCAGGACCTCACGATTGAACTACAAAGACTCTGGCAGAAACCAGTCAGGTGGTCCCGGTGGTGATCGGCACACTGGGTGCCGTGCCAAAAGATCTCAGCCGGCATTTGGAAACAATAGACACTGACAAAATTACGATCTGCCAACTGCAAAAGGCCACCCTACTGGGATCTGCGCACATCATTCGGAAATACATCACACAGTCCTAGACACTTGGGAAGTGTTCGACTTGTGATTTTGTGATATGAAATCCAGCATCTTGTTTGCCGTGTCATAAGAAAATAATAACTTTATTTTTGTATGCCGCTATCATCTCCCCGAAGGGACTCAGAGCGGCTTACATAGGGACAAGCCCAATCAGTCGCATTTACATCATAAAAATACAATTAAAACACAAGTATCAACTAAAAACAGATTAAACATACCATGGTTAAAATAGCATAACTATAAAAACATTAAAAATAATTAATAATAATCCGTGAGCCTTTAGAAGGCTGTGAAGGATTTGGCATGTGTTTTGAAGCATTTGGTCAATATCTTAGTTGTATTTTTGGTGTTTGCCTCCAACTCAGGGAGAACGTTCAGTCATACACATCCAGTCCATTTGAAACTATGGATTTTATATTGACACTAGTTGTGTCAATTTTCGAGGTTGTGGGGAATTTAGTTTAGTTGTTTTATCCGGTGCCGTGATTCCATTTCCCTTTTATATATATAGATTGTACAGTTGAGTCTCACTTATCCAAGCTAAACGGGCCCGCAGAACCTTGGATAAGCGAATATCTTGGATAATAAGGAGGGATTAAGGAAAAGCCTATTAAACATCAAATTACATTAAGATTTTACAAATTAAGCACCAAAACATCATGTTATACAACAAATTGGACAGAAAAAGCAGTTCAATACGCGGTAATGTTACATTGTAATTACTGTATTTACAAATTTAGCACCAAAATATCACGATATATTGAAAACATTGACTACAAAAATGGCTTGGATTATCCAGAGGCTTGGATAAGCGAGGCTTGGATAAGTGAGACTACTGTATATGTATACAAGGCAGTAATATATAATGGTTTGTGTTTATTTAATCTATGAATACATTTTCATTGATTATATGTGTTGGTAGTGATACAATGTATGCTGTACGCAGACTCATAGAGAGAGGAAGTTAAGACATTAGTTGTGGTTGTTGTTACAAAGCATCTCATGCACTTGTTCGCCAAATGAGTATGTCTTTATGCATTTTGAAGCTCTCAAATGGAAGCAATTGTTCATTTTTGTCCATGCGAAGCAGTCATATTCAGGCCAAGGTTGTAGAAGCAGAGTAGCACCATTGTACACGGATAAGTGACCCACAAAGAATCGTTTACCAATGCATATTGCACATTATTAACTATGGATTTTAAATTTGCATTTTATTAGTATGGGTGTTTTAATCCTTGTTCCCTGTTTTGAATATGTGTATTTTATGGTCCTTTGTTTTATCTATTTTAACTTTGTTGTACCTCATCTTGAAAAGCAAGTAACAAATAATAATAATAATAATAATAATAATAATAATAATAATGAAATAATAATTTATTACCTGCCTCTTCTTCCAGACAACATATCATCCAAAGGACAAGAGGGATCCTCTCACCTCTGCAGGAGTCTACCGTATACCATGCAGCTGTTGACATGTCTACATAGAGACCATCAAACGCAGCAGCATTGCCCAAACACGAATCAAGGGACATGAAAGGTACTGCAGGCTAATTCAACTAGAGAAGTCAGCCATAGCAGAGCACTTGATGAACCAACCTCAAAAAGATGAACCAAGGTGGCTAATTGCACCATTCATACTCAAGCAAAGAAGAGTTCTTTCCCTCACCCTGGACATTCTTCTACAGATATATAAACCCCACTTGCCTAGTTTCCAATAGACCTCACAATCTCTGAGGATGCTTGCCATAGATGTGGGCGAAATGTCAGGAGAGAATGCTTCTGGAACATGGCCATAAAGCTCGGAAAACTCACAGCAACCCAGTGATTCTGGCTATGAAAGGTACAACATACTGTATATACTCGAGTGTAAGCCTAGTTTTTCAGCCCTTTTTTTAAGACTGAAAAAGCCCCGCTCGGCTTATATTCGGGTGAGGGTCCTGGTGGGCTTATATTTGGGTCAGCTTATATTCGAGAATATATGGTACGTTAATTATTTTTCTCTATTATTATTGGTATTATTACATTTATTATTTTTCTCTATTATTGTTGCGACTATTACATTTATTTTACTCTATTATTATCATTATTATTATTACATTTATTATTTCACTCTGATATTATTACTGCATTTATTATTTTACTCTATTATTACATGTATTATTTTCCTGTATTTATTACAGTAGAGTCTCACTTATCCAACACTCGCTTATCCAACATTCTGGATTATCCAACGCATTTTGTAGTCAATGTTTGCAATACATCGTGATATTTTGGTGCTAAATTCGTAAATACAGTAATTACTACATAGCATTACTGCGTATTGAACTACTTTTTCTGCCGAATTTGTTGTATAACATGATGTTTTGGTGCTTAATTTGTAAAATCATAACCTAATTTGATGTATAATAGGCTTTTCCTTAATCCCTCCTTATTATCCAACATATTCGCTTATCCAACGTTCTGCCAACCCGTTTATGTTGGGTAAGTGAGACTCTACTGTATATAAAAATGTCATGTGCGTTTTTCCCATGGAGTAAACAACAAAACCACTGAACCAGATCACTCCAACTTTGGCCACAAAAAATATAGTCATCCAATCTATGTCTTTCCATCAAAAAACCCTATAAAATTAGGTCCAAATTATAGAACCCACCCCCTAAAATCAAAAATTACTAACCATGTATACTAACACAGGCTGCTTCCCATTACATTACTTCCCATAACAACAGACTACGCCACACTAACGCGTGGCCGAGCACAGCTAGACATATTCCAGACAGGAAACAACCAGAGCCAGCCAACACCTCCCAACAAAGGATTCCCCCTCAGAGTCATTATTGTTTGTTTTGTTGTTGTTATTATTATTATTATTATTATTATTATTATTATTATTATTATTATTATTATTATTAGGAACCAACAAAATGAACAAAACCTGGCAGCCAACATTTAAAAAACTCTACAATCTGGACAGTAAATAAAGAACAACACTCTGAAAATAAGGGTATTCCAGGCAGGAAACAACCAGAGCCAGCTAACACCTCCAACAAAGGATTCCCCCAGGGAGGAAACAACCACGCTTTGAAGCTGCAAGCCCATTCAATGCTAACCAAGGTGACTAATTACAATATTCATACCTGTCTCCACAAACAAAAACCCACTTAGGACAAAGCCACAGCAACGCGTGGCCGGGCACAGCTATTTATTATCATATTATTATTATCATATCATTATCCCACTTTTTTCTCTTTATCGAGACCCAAAACAATACTAGTTAAAATCTACAGCATATAAATATCAAGATAGAATTAAACCAACAAGAAAACATAGTCAGTTAAAATCACATAATGCAAGTAAAAACTGTTAAAAATATTAAAACATGCAGAGTGATTCATTAATGCCATAGGACAGTGCAACCACCGTGTAACTTTGCAAGCTTAAAGTTCATATTTTCTTAAATTAAAGACAATTAAGTATTCCATTTTGATTGTCTCAATTCCTTCGTATTTTTCAGCTTCTTCTCCCACATGAGTCTTCTCAAGCATGTCCCAATTGCCCTGTTCTCCACCGAAAACGCAGAGCTTGCTTTAGGGTAACAAGCCAGGAACGGAATTCATTTTTCCAGGTGAAGAAATCCCACTGATCTATCTAAGGAGACGACTGGGTTGTGTTTATAGATGCGGTTGCATCTTCTCTGGAGTCTTTAGCATTTATTCTCCCAGTTCTGCGGGCTGAGCAGATGTTTCCACTACCTTCCTTGACCTGTGCGCCAACCCTTTGCCAACATCATGAACATGCAGCAATAATTCATCTACATTATTGGGCACGAGACAAAGTTGTGTCGAGACACCATTTGGGTTTCAAGTCTCCGAAAGGGTATGGTTTTTGGAAGCCACACAAATAGGACTAGACCCCATCCCACACTTGTAACCAGTGGCATATATACTGAAGACACCAAATCCTCTTGAATCTTGGAAGCTAAGCAGGGTCTGCCCTGGTTATGACTTGGATGGGAGACGCCAATGAATATCAGGTGTTGCAGGAGATATTTCAGAGGAAGGAAATAACAATGTCATCTCTGAAGATTCCTTGCCTAAGAAAACTCTATGAAACCCATGGGATCGTAATAAATCGACAGGCAGTTTGAAGGCACATACACACATACTAATCACTATTGCACAACCACTAATGCCACATCAATGAGAAACCATGGAGTTCAATATAGTTACAGCTCTGGGGCCTGTTTGTCCTTGTCTTTGTCACCCTGTGCTGCCTGCCAGATGGCAATAATTCAAAAAAAGAATATGGCGGGTAAGGCTGCAGGACTTATAAAGTTCTTTCAAAGAGGGGAAAAATAGGGCAACCAATGATTTATTAGGAGAACAATTAGTTTTAACAGGTATGTAAGTCAGAGATTGGAAAGTTCCTGTCTTTACAACAACTTCCCTGATTCCATAGCACTGACCCATGGCAGTTGGTGTCAAACTGAATTTGTTTGTTTATTTATTTACAGTATATGTATTCTGCTCTTCTCACCCCGAAGGGAACTCAGGGCGGATCACAGAATGTACATATGCAGCCAAGATTCAATGCCGTTTATATACTGATAAGACAGAAAATTGTACATAGAAAGAGGTATATATAGGCTTGGTCCAGATCCATCATTGTTTGAGTCCACAGTGCACTCTGGATGTAGGTGAACTACAACTCCCAAACTCAAGGTCCATGCCCACCAAACCCTTCCAGTATTTTCTGTAGATCATTAGAGTTTTGTGTGCCAAGTTTGGTTCAGTTTCATCATTGGTGGAGTTCAGAATGCTTTGATTATAGGTGAACTATAAATTCCAGCAACTACAACACCCAAATGACAAAATTAATCCCCCTTCCAACCCCATCAGTATTCAAATTTGGGCGTATCAGGTATTTGTGCCAAATTTGGTCCAGTGAATGAAAATACATATATCCTGCAGATCAGATATTTACATTACTATTCGTAACAGTAGCAAAATCTATATATATAAAAGAGTGATGGCATCAGGGCAGCGGACAAACAACAAAACTACAGGTCCCCCAACGTCAAGATTTGACAACACAACCCATCATTCATGGCTCTAGGTTGATACAACAAAAAGAAAAGAAAAATAAAGTCCTAATTACAGGGAGAGTAATAATAGTTTTTATCCAATTGCTACCAGTTTGAAGGCTAAGCTCCACCCACTTGGTCTCCTAGCAACCTACTTAGCCCAGGGGACAGACACAATTAGGCCTCACTTAGGCCTCTTCCACAGATTATCAGATTTTAACTGGATTATATGGCAGTGTAGACTCAAGGCCCTTCCAAACAGCTATATAACCCATTTAAAATCTTATATTATCTGCTTTGAACTGGATTATCTTGACTCCACACTGCCATATAATCCACTTCAATGTGCATACGAAACATAAAGACAACCATACAACAGAATTCAATACCACCACTACCTCAACAATTTCTCACCAACACCACCAGACAACGCCACAGCAACGCGTGGCTGGGCACAGCTAGTGAGTTATAAAGTACCAATGAAAATAAATTTGTGGTTAAGGTGTCACCATAACATGAGGAACTGTATTAAGTGGTCGCAGAATTAGGAAGGTTGAGAAAAATGTGATACATGGACAGCTACCTCTCCGCAAAAGTCACCATCGATGCCAAAATACAACACGGACCGAGCTCTGCAAGCGCAGCATTTTTACGAAAGGATCAGGACATTCGTAGGCAGCCAAAAATGCTTGTTTCTAAAGCTCCTGACCTCCCAACTGGATGTGATAATGTGGTGGAAGGAGGCATCTCCGTCTCCTCCTTCAATGCAGAGCGATGGCTCTTAGCTGAATACACATGGCAAGCCGTCCCTCAATTAAATCCACAAAACCTTCCCTCCGTGGTCATTAGCCGGCCACAGACCAATGCGCAATCGATTCTGATGGTTTATCAATTACATGCTATTATAGTTTTGCCTGGAGGGATCCTCTGTGATTTAAACACTCCTAACAAACCCAGTCGGCTGTGACAGAGCTCCAAAACAGACCCAGGGCTTCTCGCAGTCAAAAACACAAGATATTCGGCAACAGAAGACTTGGACGGAGATGGGAAACTGGGGCAAGCCATGTGCCTTAAACTTTGCGTGCCCTCGCTGCAGCTAATTAAGTTTCATACATTCGGGGATCTGTTCCAACCACAAAATAAATTATGCATACTGAACACGATGCTCGCTTTCAATTCTACCTGCCCAATAGAGCATTTTGAGAGATGCTTTCAAATTTACCGTATATACTCGAGTATAAGCCGACCAGAATACAAGCCGAGGCACCTAATTTTACCACAAAAAAAACCCGGGAAAACCTTGATTCGAGTATAAGCTGAGAGTGGTAAATTTCAGAAATGAAAATAGATACAGTAGAGTCTCACTTATCCAACGTTCTGGATTATCCAACGCATTTTAGTAGTCAATGTTTTCATTACATCGTGATATTTGGGTGCTAAATTCGTAAATACAGTAATTACTACATAGCATTACTGTGTATCGAACTACCTTTTCCATCAATTTTGTTGTATAACATGATGTTTTGGTGCTTAATTTGTAAAATAATAACCTAATTTGATGTTTAATAGGCTTTTCCTTAATGCCTCCTTATTATCCAACATATTCGCTTATCCAACATTCTGCCGGCCCATTTATGTTGGATAAGTGAGACTCTACTGTACCAATAAAATTGCATTAATTGAAGCATCAGTAAGTTAAACTCTGATTAAATCATTATTCTCATCTTCAATGTAAATGTGTTTATGTATCTTTTTTAATAACAGAGACGAATCCCAGACACTTGGACCTAATGTGCATGTGTGCTGTGTTGTTATATATGTATTAATAATAATAATAATAATAATAATAATAATAATAATAATAATAATAATTGCATGGAAAGTTCCTTGACAAAATTGATGGAAAAGCTGATAAGGAGAAGACCTGGCTCTGGCTCACAAATGGGACCCTGAAGAAGGAGACAGAAGGCCTGATCCTTGCAGCCCAAGAGCAAGCCATCAGGACAAATGCAATTAAGGCCAAGATCGAAAAATCAGCTGATGACCCAAAATGCAGACTGTGCAAGGAAACCGATGAAACCATTGATCATATCCTCAGCTGCTGTAAGAAAATTGCACAGACAGACTACAAACAGAGGCACAACTATGTGGCCCAAATGATTCATTGGAACTTATGCCTCAAGTACCACCTGCCAGCAGCAAAGAACTGGTGGGATCACAAACCTGCAAAAGTATTGGAAAATGAGCACGCAAAGATACTGTGGGACTTCCGAATCCAGACTGACAAAGTTCTGGAACACAACACACCAGACATCACAGTTGTGGAAAAGAACAAGGTTTGGATCATTGATGTTGCCATCCCAGGTGACAGTCGCATTGACGAAAAACAACAGGAAAAACTCAGCCGCTATCAGGACCTCAAGATTGAACTGCAAAGACTCTGGCAGAAACCAGTGCAGGTGGTCCCGGTGGTGATGGGCACACTGGGTGCCGTGCCGAAAGATCTCAGCCGGCATTTGGAAACAATAGGCATTGACAAAATTACGATCTGCCAACTGCAAAAAGCCACCCTGCTGGGATCTGCACGCATCATCCGAAAATACATCACACAGTCCTAGACACTTGGGAAGTGTTCGAATTGTGATTTTGTGAAACGAAACCCAGCATATCTATCTTGTTTGCTGTGTCATACAACGTCGTTGTGTCAATAATAATAATAATAATAATAATAATAATAATAATAATAATAATACATTTTATTTGAAACCCACCTTTCCTCATGGCTCAAGGGGAGGGTATAACATAGTGAAAACAAATGGATAGAACAAAGGATGATAAAAATACATATATTAAAAAACACAGAACAAAAATTAAAACACCATTAATAATGAAATGCAAATTTAAAAGCCATAAATTAAAAGGGACATCACCCAAAAATACTATATTATTCTTGGCCCAGCTTGCCCTCGTTTAATTTTTATACTGTTTTCATAGCCTGTTTTATTATGTTACTGTTACAGTAGAGTCTCGCTTATCCAACATAAACGGGTGTTGGATAAGTGAGACTCTACTGTATTATGTTTTGTTTTATTATGTTACTAGCTGTGCCCGGCCACGCGTTGCTGTGGCTTATGGGAATCCTTTGTTGGCCAGGTGGAATAGCAGTGAATAGCCTTGCAGTCTCAAAGCCTGGCCGTTTTCTAGAGTAGCTGGAGCTGTTTGTTGTATGAACGTAGAGGCATGGATGAGGGGTTGTGCTGCCAAGTTTAGTGTTTCTGGGACGTGTAGTTTTGTTGTTTTGTCCTAGGCTGAAATGTCACTACCCTTTTATATATATAGATTGTATAAGCATTTTTACTGTATGTTGTTGGGTATCTTGTATGTATTTTATTTTGTTTTATTGCAATTGTTTGGGCTTGGTCCCATGTTAGCCACCCCGAGTCCCTTTGGGGAGATGGAGGCAGGGTACAAAAATAAAGTTGTTGTTGTTGTTGTTGTTGTTGTTATTTGATGAGAGTTAGAAG
This sequence comes from Anolis carolinensis, assembly GCF_035594765.1. NCBI lineage: Eukaryota > Metazoa > Chordata > Lepidosauria > Squamata > Anolidae > Anolis > Anolis carolinensis. The sequence continues at coordinate 5,375,112 of NC_085841.1, forward strand.
CAGCATGTTGGAAACAGGGTTAGCTTGAAGTCTTCCCAAGTTCCCAAACACTACACCACGTCCATTGCCATAGATTAGAAAAACTATCCAGAGGAATTAAAGCAGAGAATCCATATAGGTGAGGAAAAAATAGATAGCAGTGCACCATTCACCTTTCTTCGTCCTCTAGTCATCTACGATTACTGGATTTTGGTTGTACTTTGTATGTCTTAAATTGCTGAGGAGCAAATCTGTTCCCAAATACTCAAGAAGACTGAATAAGAAGGTGTGTTTGTAGTAAGTTTCTATCAGAATTGCTTACTGAGAATGAAAAAGGCTTCCCAATAAGACATCTAGGGAGCTTGTCCCCTATCCCAAGGGGGAAACAGCAGGCAGGAATTAATGAATGAGATTTTCTGTTCTCCATTTGTGGCTTTTATGATGGCTTTGCCATTAAGATGAATTCCATTCCCTGCTCTATGTGAGATTTCCTGCCTGGGATCGGGTTGCTTGCTGGCCATTAACCATCTGCTTTTGCCTAAAGTGTGCATTTTATCGATATTTCTATTCATGTATGGATAATTTTGAAAACAGGCTGGGACTCGGCTATCTTACTTGGATGAACCAGAATCATATTTAAAGGACCACATTTGGGTTTAATGAAGCTATAATGATGCTTGCGATTGTGAAAGTGCTATTTTTTAATCTACCATATATACTCGAGTATAAGTCGACGCACCTAATTTTACCACAAAAAAAGGGAAAATTGACTCCAGTATAAGCCGAGATACCAATAAAATTACATGAATTGAGGCATCCGTAGTTTAAAGTTTTTGAATCTTTACATCAAACTGTAATTTAAGATATGACTGTTCAACTCTGATCAAATCATTATTTTCATCTTCTTCAATGTAAATTTATTTCTTTATTTATTTCTATCATTTCTACCCCGCCCTTCTCACCTGAGGGGACTCAGGGCGGCTTACAAAAATGGCAATTAATGCCAATACACCAATATACAATAAAATAACATTAAAACAGTTAAAACATTTAAATAGTATCATAATATACAATAAACAAAATTAAAACAGTACAAAATGCTTGTGCCATTCATCCGCCAGACCTTGTACAAAAACGTTAATCCAGACCGTGTTGAAGCAACGAAAACTTATTCTTTAAATGCTTGCTCGCATAGCCAGGTCTTCAGTTTCTTTCTTTATTTTAATAATAATAATAATAATAATAATAATAATAATAATAATAATAATAATAATAGAGTGAAATAATAAATGTAATAATAATAATAATAAATGCATTAAAATAATATATGTAATAATAAATAGAGTAAATTAATAAATGTATTCATAATAATAAAAGTAGGGTAAAATAAATGTAAAAGTAACAACAATAATAGAGTAAAATAATAAGATTCGAAATGTGCCAAATGTGTATTTATATGCATATTTTTTAATCAATGTTTAATGTATTTAATTTTTAACTGATTGAATTGCCTGTAATATTTTTATACTGTGTTTTATTGTAAGCCGCCCTGAATCCCCTATGGGTTAGAAGTGCAGGATATAAGTATTGTAATAAATAAAAATAAATAAATGTAATAATAATAATTAATAGAGTAAAATAATAAATGTAACAATACCAATAATAATAGAGAAAAATATTAAATATACCATATATACTTGAGTATCAGCCGACCTGAATATAAGCCCACCAGGACCCTCACCTGAGTTTAACTGAGGAGGGTTTTTTTCAGTCCCAAAAAGGGCTGAAAAACTAAGCTTTCATTCAGGGACAAGTTCATCCAAGATTTTCTGTTTTTTTCTCCACCACAGATACCCCAGTGTTCCTTACTCTCTCCACTGGTATGGAATTTGCATTATCCCCCCCCACTGCCTCTCCTTTAACCCTTTCCTATTCTTTTCTGTGGAACACAACAAACAGAGTTTTGGGAAGAATTCATCATGATTAATAGGAGTTCTAGGTAGTGGGATGTATAGTTCACCTGCAATCTAAGAGCACTCTGAACTCCACCAACGATGGACCTGGAACTAACTAGACACACAGAACCCCATAACCAAGGGGGATTTATAGGAGTTGTAGTTCACCTACATCCAGAATGCACTATGAATCCAAACAATGATAGATCTGGACCAAGTTTGGCATGCATACCCAATATGCCCACATTTGAATACTGGTGGGTTTTGAGGGAAATTGGCCTGGACATTTTGTGGTTGTAGATACTGGGATTTATAGTTCATCTGCAATCAATGAGCACTCTGACCTGCACCAAAGATGGAATTGGACCAAACTTGGCACACAGAGCGCCCATGACCAGCAAAAAATACTGGAGGTCTTTGGGTGAAATTCACCTTGATTTGGGGGAGTTGTAGTTCACCTACATCCAGGGACCATGGTGAACCTAAACACTGATGGATCTGGACCAAACATGGCACACACACCTGATATGCCCAGATTTGATTACTGGAGGGGTTTGGGGGGAACTCACCTTCCTTTCTGGGAGTTGTAGTTCACCCACAACCAGAGAAATTGTGACCTTCACCGATGATGGACCTGATCCAAACTTGGCGCACAGGACACCCATAACTAACTCAACTTATTGGAGGGGTTTGAGGGGACTGACTCACCATAGTGGGAGTTGTAGTTTACCCGACACCCAGAGAGCACACTGAACACCACCAAAAATGAATCTAGAGCAAACTTGCCCAACATAATAAACTTTAAATACTGATGGAGCTTCTCAGGGTTGACTTGGCATGATGTCAGTTGTAGTTAATCCACAACCTTATACATTTTGTATAATAAAAACATTTGACTTTTTCAGACAACCCAGGCAACGATGGGGTGGGGTACAAATAAAGATTATTATTATTATTACAGTAGAGTCTCACTTATCCAAGCCTCGCTTATCCAAGCTTCTGGATTATCCAAGCCATTTTTTGTAGTCAATGTTTTCAATATATCGTTATATTTTGGTGCTAAATTCATAAATACAGTAATTACAACATAACATTACTGCATATTGAACTACTTTTTCTGTCAAATTTGTTGTATAACATGATGTTTTGGTGCTTAATTTGTAAAATCATAACCTAATTTGATGTTCAATAGGTTTTTACTTAATCCCTCCTTATTATCCAAGATATTTACTTATCCAAGCTTCTGCCAGCCCGTTTAGCTTGGATAAGTAAGACTCTACTGTATTACTATTATTATTATTAACTTGGGTAAGCTAATAATAATAATAATAAACTTTATTTGTACCCCACCCCATCTCCCAACAAGGGACTCGAAGCGACTTACAAACATAAACATAATAAATAAAACAATCCAATTAACAACATAACCAATGACACAATCTAATTAACACAAGATAGATCAGTATACTGTATAAGCCACTATAATAAAACAACAAACAACTTAAACAATTTGACAATAAAGACCATTTAAACAATTAGTTCTTCTGAGAATCCCTTGCCTTAAAAAAACTCCATGTATATTCATGGGATTTTCATAAGTGAAAAGGTCATGAATGGTCATGTTGATATTTTAAAAAAAGAAAGAAAACTAAAAAAAATCAGCCTTCCAATTCAGAAAATTCATACATAAACACAATACAGAGCCACACATTAAAAACAAAACACAACTTTCTGAATTTTGATCTTGATAACACATTCTGGCTGTCCAAATAGGAAGCTTATAAGTCACTATTATTATTATTATCATTATTAATAATTATGATTATTCCTTTTTCTTTATTTTGGATTACACTATGTAACAACATTTGAAAAATTCTCTGTTCCTGGTCTGATAGTGTTCTTTCCTATTTAATTGTGCAGTCCTTACATTGAAAATACTCCAGAAACTTTGTTTTTGTGTCACAAACTATGTTGAACTGGTTGAGACTCCAGAAGATATTCAATGCAAAACTAGAGCAAAATGTGCTACAGGATGATGTCCCTCCTCCAAAAACAAACTTGTTGTATTTTAATAAACTTTCCCCATGTTTTCACGATAGAACCAATTAGGAAATGACATTTATAACCCAGGGACAAAAATTGTGTGTCATCGTGTTATTTGCTTTGAAGGAGGGATGGATGCCAGCATTCAAGGTACACAAACTTGAGAGTGAAGTCTGAACTTTGCTCGGCAATTTTGGTTCATAGAAACGAAAGTTTGTGCCCAAAACTTGGCACTGCTCAACAGGACACCCATCCAAGCCACAAATCCTAGCTACATATTGTGCTACTACTTCTACTCTCAATTATTCTCATGCAAGTAGCTCTGTCTGGACTGCCTCCAAACTAAGATTCCCCTCCTTTCTTATGGTTTTATAATAATTATACTGGCGCCGAAGGGTGTTTAGTCTTCGCCTTCCACCACGGCTTTGCCTTGCATTATATTGCAAAGATAAACGGGACAAACAGTTCCAAACAACTGCAGGAACTCCAAATGCAGAAAAAAGCAATCAGGGGTGCATCTGCACTGTAGAATTACTGCTGTTTGACACCACTTGAACTGTCAGGGGTCAATGCTTTGGAATCATGTGTTGTGACTTTGTGTGACTCAGATGAGGATTCTGGGATGCAGTTTCCAGATAATGGGATTCAGGTTCAGGATGAGTTTCAAGATGACTCTGATGGGGATTATGGGATTCATGTGCAGAGTGTTCCTGCTGTGGGAGATGAGGAGCAGGGAGGCTTTCCCATGGGAAGAAATGTTGTTAATGATGATGGTTTTCAGGTGCAAGAAGCAGAAAGGGAGAGCGGTTCCCAGCCTCAGTCTGATAACACTAACGAGCCCTGTGGCCTTGAAAGTGAAAGCGATGAGGCCACGTCTCTAGATCGGGCTAGTACTAAGGAATTTCGGGGGTTGCGCAGAAGTCTCAGAATAGCAAATAAGAGGGAGTTCAAAGGGCAAAGAAATGCCTTCATGTTATGCTATTAAAAAGGTCTGCTGAGAGGGAAATCTTCGTCAAAGCAATTTCCTCGCTTGAATCAAGAACCAAGTCTTCTTCCCTATATTATCTTACAGCCTGGATGTAGCCTTGTTTCTGGGACTTTGGCTTTGTTTTAAGGACCTTGTTTCATGCCTAATGTTTCCATGGATTTGTTCTTACAGCCTGGAACTGAACTTTTGCCTTTTATGAACTATCTTTTCCCTATTCCCTAATAAACTACAAAAGACGACATTCTGGTGTCTTTAGCAAGCTGACCTGAGGTGCGACATCATGAGAGGTGTTGTTTTACAAAGTCTTTGGATTTCTCTACCAAAGAGTTCTTTTATTTTTTTAACTGGATTTTTTCTCCCATTATAGACCATAAGAAATGTGGTTTATTCAGCCCATAAGCCTCAATGATGGCAATCCCTGATCTGCAAATTATCAGTAGAAGTATTTATAGACTATACTCAAACAAGGGTCAAGTCAACAAACACAAGTCTTGAACTTGAAAGAATTACCATATATACTCGAAGATAAGCCGAGTTTTTCAGCCTTTTCTCTTTTTTTTGAGCTGAAAAAGCCTCCCTCGGCTTATAATGTGGTCAAGACTGGGAAACAGAACCTGGAGGCCATTGCTTGCAATATATGACATATTTCTCTCTTCTCCCTTATCAGTGTGTTTTCTTTTCCAAAGCCACCCTCGCTCTTAATCAAGGGAATGTTTTGAAAAGGGAAAGACACCCTTCCAAGTCAGGAAGAAGAAAAATATATATCCATTAATCTTATGAAAGCATTTTCCCCTTAAACTCTCCTACAGACATATAGGCATTAACCCTCTGCATGCATTTGCAATCCCTATGTACTTATACATCTGTATCTATCTATCTATCTACATCAATTTTATATATGAATTTTCCCCTCATATGTTTGCAGGTCTTTGCAAATCCTATATACATATAGATCCATGTACCTGTATATCTATATCCACATATGTACATTATTAACCTACTGATGCCTCGATTAATGTAATTTTATTGGTATTTATTTTTATTTTGAAATGTATCAGTAGATGCTTCATTTCCCACCCTCGGCTTATACTCGGGTCAATAATATATCCCAGTGTTTTGTGGTAAAATTAGGTGCCTCGGCTTATATTCAGGTCGGCTTATACTCGAGTATATACGGTATACAACGCAGCAATGGACATGATCCGATATTTCGCCATCAATAATAATAATAATGATAACTTTATTCTTATATCCCACCCCATCCCGCCGAAGGAACTCGGGGATCAAGCCCAGCAATACGCATTAAAATACAATCACATAAATACATTTAAAACATATAAACATAAAAGCATAAAACAGATAATACATTAAAACATACTCAAGCAATAGCAACTAGTCATATATATTGAACCCATTAGGCTTCACAGCTTTACTACCATAAGAACTTTTGAAAAAAATGATAAAAACAAGCTGTCAATTTTGCAATTCAGAGCTTTTGGTGAATCAATGCAAACAGAGGCTAGATTACAGGTCTTGGTCTATAGGTCTTGCACATCATCTCTGTGTTGCAAAACACCTAATTAATGAAGAAGCTGAAGCAGCATTACCATATCATGCAGACACAACCAACACTAGAATCTGAGGTTCATCTCTTCACCCGAGACTGATCATTAAAACAAAGCCACTACCTCAGCATTAAAGCACTCTTGTTATCACTATTTGGAGTTTGGAAGGCAATGCACAATCCACAGCAAGAGGAAATGAAAGGCTAGATTACTGTAATATGGTCTATGTGGGATTGCCCTTGAAGACTAGGAAGCTAGTGCAAAATGCAATAGGTTGACTGCTCACTGGAATACTATAAAAATAGCATGCAATGCCATTTGGAAAATGGAAATCTCCATAACCTTTTGGAGATTTTATGATCTTTAGAAAGACATGACCTTGTCATAACCTTATGAAAAATGATACAATAACATTATTATTATTATTATTATTATTATTATTATTATTATTATTATTATTATTATTTTGGAAAATAGCATTAATGCAAGGCAGTTTCTCAGCTGTTAAACCGATGTACCTAGTTATTTCTTTGAACTGTTTGGGACAAAGATTTGCCAATGCACAAAACACACACACATATGTAGCAGAGTTTTTCAGAAGTGTTCTTTTAGTTGCCCAAAAAATCTCTTAAATATCTTGGTTTAAGTCATGTTCTCAAGAGACAAAACTAAGCAGATTCCTTTAAAAACAACATAGTTAGTTTACTCACAAACTTCATGTATTCAGCATATAGGTACTTTGCATATAAATCCAGTTACAAGTAGATTTGAAGTAGTTTCTCTGTGTAGGTAACACAACACATCAATCTTAGAATCAACAGTCCAAAATCCAGAGTCTAATAGAGTCTCTGTCTAGTCTGAAAGTCCAATGGAGTCTGAGATCTAAATTGGAGTCTGAGCCCTGAACAAGCCCAGATCTGATAATGTGATCTGTATTAGTGTTTTTTGTGATATGGAGTGAAATGGTTAATCTATTGTTGCTGTGAAAGTGTATGTATTTTGTTCCGGCAAGCATTCCAGCAGTCAAGAGCTTAATTGCAGCAAGCCCTGATTGATTGCTAGAAGGGCAAATGAACAGAGACTTCCGTTTGTGCTATGTGACAGGAAGATACATCACGGGCTGTGGAATACAGAGGTGGTGTTTCAGTGTACAGAGAACAGACTTTGAGAGAGACAGATGTGCTCCATATTTGATCTTGCGGACGCAACATGTGTCCTGACAGCTTTGGTCAATTAGCACTGTAAATAATGTAAATAAAAGCTTCTCTGCTGCTGGCATCAGCAGAAATAAATCAGCAAAGTTGTCGTTCTTGGTCGGTGCCACTTTCACCGTTTGCAGAGTGGTCTGACGGATGGGCACAGGTGAGACCTTGCTCATCAATCAGTCGGCATCGCGGATTCCCTGACAGTCTGCAGCCCCTCCCACAACAAAGAGCTAAAGAAAACTGCAAACCAATATACACATATACAATACAGTGAGCAATCTCAATTATATATTTTATATTTAATAGGCTTTCTTCTTAATCCCTCCTTATTATCCAACATTTTCGCTTATCTAATGTTCTGCCGGCCCGTTTATGTTGGATAAGTGAGACTCTACTGTACATCCAATTATTTATTTTGAGCTCAAGAGATATATGAATTGAACAAACAAATTGCACATGCAACCCTGAGTCTAAGGCATCGCTCTGGGTTATTTCCTACATAGAAAGGCTCCCAATTTTCAACCATGATCCCCAGCCTACAGGCCATAATAAGAAGGCACGGCACCAGTAGCCTCCCAGTTGGCACCAATTACTTTCCCCAAAGACTGCATCCATCCACCCACCCACCTGCTGCCAGAAGAACAAATTTGCTTCCGAGTCTGAATGCATTCCCTTCAAACGAGATGACATTTGAGCCTGCCCTAAAAACCGGTTGTCACTTCGGAAACAGTCACATACATTTTATGCCCTGGAGAGAAAAAACCAAGACAGACACTGGAGTAACCTCTCGGGCTGAGGTTGGAAATTTTGATATTCTGAAAGATGTAAGAGAAGAGGAAAGCCATGCTCGTTTTCAGCACTTGATATAAAAATATATAGCTACTGTATATATATTTCGGATTTACAGCAACCAACACAAATGACATACAGCAAGTCTTTGGTACTTGTAAACAATAAATCACTGGGTTGCTCTGAGTTTTCCAAGCTGTATGGCAATGTTCCAGAAGCATTGTCTCCTGACATTTCACCCACATCTATGGTAGCCATCCTCAGAAGTTGTGAGGTCTGTTGGAAACTAGGCAAGTGAGGTTTATATATCTGTGGAAAAATGTCCAGGGTGGGAGAAAGAACTCTTGTCTGTTTGGGGCAAGTGTCACTGTTGAAATTGGCCACTGTGATTAGCCTTGCAGCTTCAACGCCTGGCTGCTTCCTGCCTAGGGGAATCCTTTGTTTGGGAGGTGATTGTTTGCTGAAAATGAACACAACCTGGCTACCAGTATTTAAAAAACTCTAAAATCAGGAGAGTAAATAAAGAACAACATTCAGAAAACAGAGGAATTCCACACAAGAAACAATCAGGGCCAGCTAACACCTCCCAACAAAGGATTCCCCCAGGCACGAAGCAGCCAGACTTTGAAGCTATTTTCTAATTGTGATGTAATCTGTTTTTATCTATGTTTTTATATAGTAAGCCGCCATGAGTCCCCTGATGAGTGAGAAGGGCGGGGTAGAAATGATGTAATAAAGTAATAATAAATAAGCTGCAAGGCTATTCAGTGCTAATTACATTGGCCAGTTGCAACATTCACACTTGCCTCCAACAGACAAGAGTTCTTTCTCCCACTCTGGACATTCTTCAACAGATATATAAACCCCAATTGCCTAGTTTCCAATAGACCTCACAACTTCTGAGGATGCCTGCCACAGTCGTGGGTGAAACGTCAGGAGAGAATGCTTGTGGAACATGGCCATACAGCCCGGAAAACTCACAGCAACCCTTTGACACCAGCCGTGAAAGCCTTCGACAACACAATAAATCAATCGCTCAATCTTTCATTTTGTAAACATAGATGAAACGTACCTGGCATCTCCTTTCGAAAGGTTGGTGTTCACCGGATTGAGAATCACTTTGTTTGCATCCACGTCCACCACGCATTTCGTATGCAGGTCTATTTCTGTTAGGGAAAATAAAGTAGGGACAGAAGGTTATAAGAATCGTAAAAATGATTATGATAATAATCCCAGTGGTAATTGGCATACTGGGTGCCGTGCCAAAAGATCTCAGCCAGCATTTGGCAACAATACACATTGACAAAATTACGATCCGTCAACTGCAAAAGGCCACCCGACTGGGATCTGCACGCATCAGCCGAAAATACATCACACAGCCCTAAATACTTGGGAAGTGTTCGACTTGAGATTTTGTGATACGAAATCCAGCATATATATATACACACACAGTATTTATATTCCGCCCTTCTCACCCCGAAGGGGACTCAGGGCGGATCACATTATATACATATAGGGCAAACATTCAATGCCCATATACACATAGAACCGAGACAGAGACAGACGCAGAGGCAATTTAACCTTCTTCTGAGGGGATGTTCGTTTCTGGCCACAGGGGGGAGCAGCTGCTTCATCATCCACTGTGACGGCACTTCCTCATTCCAACGTCGTAAATTAGTTAAATTTGCCTCCCCACTTTATAAGTGGTACCTTATTTCCTACTTGATAAATGCAACTATCTTGCGGGTTGCTAGGTCAGCAATGAGCAGGAGCTATTTTTTATTTTTTTTAATTTACAGGTGCTCACCCCGCCACGGGCTGGCCTTGAACTCATGACCTCATGGTCAGAGTGATTTATTGCAGCAGGCTGCTCACCAGCCTGCGCCACAGCCCAGATATATATATATATATATATATATATATATATATATATATATATATATCATTTACTGTGTCATACTCTGTCTTTGTAATAATAATAATAATAATAATAATAATAATAATAATATTTTCCAAATCCAGAAATACTTTTCCCGCCATATCTGGATTGAATCGCAGAGGGGTTTTAGGGAAGCCTATTTAGTCTCCAAAGAGGATACAACTGCAAACCTAATTGCCATTATAACAGCACCTTGCATCGTTTAAGGTACCACAGTTGAGACGCTAAACCATTGTATGGAGCTTCTGCCAACCTAGCTGTTTGAAAACATACCAATGTGAGTAGATCAATAGGTACCGCTCCGGCGGGAAGGTAATGGCACTCCATGCAGTCGTGCCGGTCACATGACCTAGGAGTTGTCTACAGACAACGCTGGCTCTTTGGCTTAGAAATGGAGATGAGCACCAACCCCCAGAGTCAAACATGACTGGACTTAACATCAGGGGAAAACCTTTACCTTTACCGATGACCATATTTTACTGTTTCTGTTTAACTGTGTTTGCTTTTATTCATTGTATATGTTGGTCTTTATCTATTGTGTTCCGAATGATATATTAAGGTATTATATTGCATATGTTATGGCACTATTGTGTGTCGTTGTGTAAGCCGCTTTGAGTCCCTCTGGGAGATGGAGGGGTACAAATAAAGGCTTGTTGTTGTTGTTGTTGTTGTCTGCAAATCCAACCAAGGTTGCCCATCCATGCAGTGAATCACAACACAAGAGTTCCACCTCCTTCATTTGTAAGCTGATAGTGGCTTCAAATCCCAATTAGCGGCAGATGGGAAGGGGGAGCGAAAGGTGAGGGTGCTGGGCTTTTCCTGCACAAATAAATATCCAGGTGACCAGGCGATGGACAGCTCAGCACCTTTCCTGCGCTCCCTCCTCCCCGCCTGCGTCCCTGGGGCTCTGTGTCACCCTGGATTTGTCTGCATGAGCGGCACACGGTCGCCTGCGTAAGAAAACACAGAGATGCATGGACACACTTGGAAGCTGAACTGGATCCATATGAACTGCAGCCGGGGATGAAAATCAAGAGAGTGGAATTGTCTGAGTTTAGTAAACAAAATGTGCAGAGAATGAAGGCTACTGAAAATCCATGTTTATGAATACTCATGGTTGGAATCACTGGGTTGCTGTTGAGTTTTCCAGGCTGTATGGCCGTGTTCCAGAAGCATTCTCTCCTGACGTTTCACCTACACCTATGATGGGCATCCCCAGAGGCTGTGAGGTCCAGAAGTATTATCTCCTGACGTTTCACCCACACCTATGGAAGGCATCCTCAGAGGTTGTGAGGTATATACCTCACAACTTCTGAGGATGCCTGCCATAGATGTGGGCGAAACGTCAGGAGAGAATGCTTCTGGAACATGGCCATACAGCCCAGAAAACACACAACAATGCTGTGAGGTCTGTTGGAAGCTAGGCAAGTGGTGTTTATATATCTGTGGGATGCCCAGGGTGGGAGAAAGAACTTTTGTTCTTTGTGAGCAAAACGTCAGGAGAGAATGCTTCTGGAACATGGCCATACAGCCCAGAAAACACACAACAATGCTGTGAGGTCTGTTGGAAGCTAGGCAAGTGGTGTTTATAGATCTGTGGGATGCCCAGGGTGGGAGAAAGAATTTTTGTTCTTTGTGAGCAAAACGTCAGGAGAGAATGCTTCTGGAACATGGCCATACAGCCCAGAAAACACACAACAATGCTGTGAGGTCTGTTGGAAGCTAGGCAAGTGGTGTTTATAGATCTGTGGGATGCCCAGGGTGGGAGAAAGAACTTTTGTTCTTTGTGAGCAAAACGTCAGGAGAGAATGCTTCTGGAACATGGCCACACAGCTTGGAAAACTCACAGCAACCCAACTCTTTTCTGTTGGAGGCATGTGTGAATGGTGCAATCGGTGAGCTTGATTAGCACTGAATGTCCTCGCAGCTTCAAAGCCTGGAGGGGCCCATATGTCAAGGAAATTACTGACCGCATGGGACAGCTGATGAAGAAACACAACTTACAATCTATTAAACCAGGAAACTAGGAAATCATGAAAATGAACAAAATCTGACTACCGGTATTAAAAAAAAAACTCTAAAATCAGGACAGGCCAATGGAGACTCCACCACAGACATCAGAAGAGCTGTAAGACCAAGAACAAGCTATAAGAGGAAAGACAAAGATCCATCCAGAGGAAAAGTGTTCTTACCATACATCAAGGGAACCACTGACCACATAGGGAAGCTAATGCAGAAACACAACCTAAAAACTATCTACAGATCCACCAAAAAACAAATGCATACGTTCAGCAAAAGACAAGAGGGATCCTCTCACCTCTGCAGGAGTCTACCGTATACCATTGAGCTATGGACAAGTCTACATAGGGACCACCAAATGCAGAAGCATTGCCCAGACACGAATCAAGGAACATGAAAGGCACTGCAGACTCGCTCAACCAGAGAAATCATCCATAGTAGAGCACTTGATGAACCAACCTGGACACAGCATATTATCTGAGAACACAGAAATGCTCGACTAATCAAACAACTACCATGTCAGACTACATAGAGAAGCCACTGAAATCCACAAGAATCATGTGGACAATTTCGGCAGAAAGGAGGAAACCATGAAAATGAACAAAATCTGGCTCCCAGTATTTAAAAAACTCTAAAATCAGGACACTGGAATTCCAGACAAGAAACAATCAGGGCCAGCTAACACCTCCCAACAAAGGATTCCCCCAGGCAGGAAGCAGCTAGGCTTTGAAGCTGCAAGGCTATTCAATGCTAATCAAGGTGGTCAATTGCAGTATTCACATTTGCCTCCAAACAACAAGAGTTATTTCTTCCACCATGGACATCCCATAGATATAGAATCCTCCTTTGCCTAGTTTCCAACAGACTTCACAACCTCTGAGGATGCCTGCCATAGATGTGGGTGAAATGTCAGGAGGGAATGCTACTGGAACATGGCCATACAGCCCAGAAAACTCACAGCAACCTATCCACGTTTATGATCAATTCGATCCCTTCTCTTTTCTCTTTGGATAGGTTTTTACAGCGTATTCTGCCCTGAGAAATGCATCCTGCGTTGGCTGGAGGCCACACACATAGCACAGGGTGCATCTACACTGTAGAATTAATGCAGTTCGACATCACTTTTAACTGCCATGGCTCAATGCTATGGAATCCTGGGATCTTTAGCCTCTTCTGCCAAAGAAGATGTGTGCCTCACCAAACTATAGAGATGCCATACTGCATTATTTCTACAATGTAGACACCTGTATACAATTGGCCCTCCATAGCCATGGAGTGAATAGTACACAGCTTGTAAATTTTCACACACAAAAATCCAGAAAGCAAACCATGATTTTGCCATTTGATTGTGGCATTGTAGATCACAGGCATGGGCCAACTTGGGCCCTCCAGGTGTTTTGGACTTCAACTCCCACAATTCCTAACAGCCTACCGGCTGTTAGGAATTGTGGGATTTGAAATCCAAAACACCTGGACGGCCCAAGTTGGCCCATGCCTGTTATATAATGTGACATGAGCATCCACGGATTCGGGTATTTACAGAGTGTCCTGGAAGCAAACCCAAGCCAACTATATGCATAATCTATGTGAGTTAGGAAAGTGAGTATAGTATGTTGGTTTTTGCATTGGAGTAAATCTTCAGGGTAGGGAAGGCTCAAGAGTGGCAGGCTTTTAATTTTGCATATTCCCAAGTGCTTGCAAAGAGACAGCAAATTCCTATTCCCATTACACTGTGTAACACATTTTTTGTTCCTGGGTTATAAATGTTATTTCATAACCGGTTCTATCATAAAAACATGGGGAAAGTTTATTAAACTGCAAAAACATTGTGCAGGAGGGACATGCTCTAGTTTTGCAATGGAGTCTTAACCAATTCAACATAGTTTATGTCACAAATAATGAAGTTCCTGAAGTAGAACAATTATTTTCAAAGTACCGTATATACTCGAAGATAAGCCGAGTTTTTCAGCCCTTTTTTTGAGCTGAAAAAGCTTTGCTTGGCTTATAATGGGGTCAAGGCCAGGCAATATAACATGGAGGCCATTGCTTGCAATATATGATATATTTCTCTCTTATCCTCCCTTATCAGTGTGTTTTCAAAAGTTTCCCTCACTCTTAACCAAGGGAATGTTTTGAAAAGGGAAAGACGCCCTTGCAAGTCAGAAGACGAAAAATATATATCCATTAATCTTATAAAAGCATTTCCCCTGAAATATTTGTCAATCTCTCCTACAAATATACAGGCATTAACCCCATGCGTGCATTTGCAATCCCTACATACTTATATAACTGTAACTATCTATATGCATTAATTTTATATATGAATTTTCCCATCATATGTTTGCAGGTCTTTGCAAATCCTATATACATATAGATCCATGTACCTGTATATCTGTAGCCTTATATATACAGTAGAGTCTCACTTATCCAAGCTAAACGGGCCGGCAGAAGCTTGGATAAGCGAATATTTTGGATAATAAGGAGGGATTAAGGAAAAGCCTATTAAACATCAAATTAGGTTATGATTTTACAAATTAAGCGCCAAAACATCATGTTATACAACAAATTTGACAGAAAAAGTAGTTCAATACGCAGTAATGTTATGTTGTAATTACTGTATTTATGAATTTAGCACCAAAATATCACGATATATTGAAAACATTGACTACAAAAATGGCTTGGATAATCCAGAGGCTTGGATAAGCAAGGCTTGGATAAGTGTGACTCTACTGTATTATTTTACTCTATTATTATTAAAAGGATACATAAGCACATTTACATTGAAGAAGATGAGAATAATGATTTGATCAGAGTTGGACAGTCTTATCTTAAATTTGAGCTTTATGTAAATATTCAAAAACATTTAACCTACTGATGCCTCAATTAATGTAATTTTATTGGTATCTATTTTTATTTCTGAAATTTACCACCCTCAGCTTATACTGGAGTCAATGTTTTCCCAGGGTTTTTTTGTGGTAAAATTAGGTGCCTCGGCTTATATTCAGGTAGGCTTATACTCGAGTATATACGGTATGTCATTTCCTAGTTGATTCTATCATAAAAACATGGGAAAAGTTTATTAAACTGCAAAAATGTTGTTTTGGCAGAGGGACATCCTGGGGCACATTTTGCTCTAGATTTGCAATGGAGTCTCAATGAATTCATCATAGTTTGTATCATAAATAACGAAGTTCCTAGAGTAGAACAATTATTTTCAAAGTACCGTAAGTACTACACAATGAAACAAGAAATAACACTTTCAAACCAGGAACAGATTATTTTTCCCAATTTTTTTTACAAAGTATAATGGGACACTAGCATCCAAAGAATGTGGTCCTGGAAGCAAACCTCATTGTTTGGGGATCTCTAGGTGCCTTTGCTCTTTCAACTCCTTTTCCCATTGACAACAGTGCGATAATTTCTCACTGGGATTGGGCTACTAATAGCCCAGGGCTTGGACACCTGCTTTGCTTGCAAAAGGTCCCAAGTTCAATCCCTGGCAACGTCAATTAACGGATCACGGAGCAGCAGCTGAGAGATTCCTGCAGAAGAACCTGGGCAGCTGCTGCGGAAGAGAGCAAATGCAGAGACAGAAAGACCAAGGTCCTGACCTCATGCAAGGCAAATATTCAATGAGACAGAGGGGAAATTGGGAGGTTATGGTGGCCAGAATGGGCTGAAATGCTATACAGATATCTATCCAAAGGTATTTATTTTCATCTTGGACCGAAAGCAGTAAAGAGTGAAAAGCAAATGCCAGTTCTGTCCTAACCACCAAGTTAGTTGCAAAGAAACAGGGATGTGAACTGAGTCCAAAGCCCAGTCTGCACACTGCGCCCTTCCTTTTAAGTAAATATTGCCCGTCCCGAAAAGAGACTTTTAAACAAAATCAACACATTCAGTAGGAGCTTTCTAGGGCACGCAAGGACATCCTGGAATGCAAGGCTTTGAAGCAGAAAAAGAACAATGACACTTTCCCCTGCACTTGAGTGAACTCAAGTGATGTTCCTTCTGCAGGTGCAATTGGAAATATATGCTTTATTTTTAAACTATGAATTCTACACATCTTTGTTCTGTGTAGTTTAATCCTTGTTCTGTGCATTTTAATATATGTATTGCATAAAAAAATATTTCAATATCATGTTTTATAATGTTGTGTTTTTAACTGTGTTGTGCCTCACCACAAGTCTCGAGGAGAGGCGGTTAAGAAATAACAACAATAATATTTTTATTAAAGACTCAGCATAGTATATTGCAGTGGTTCTCAATCTGTAGGTCCCCAGGTGTTTTGGCCTTCAACTCCCAGAAATCTCAGCCAGCTAACCTGTATCTGAGGACATTAGGGAAAGGTGTAATAAAACCCATTTTGAATATATTATTATTATTATTATTATTATTATTATTATTATTATTTTATTTTATTATGACACAGCAAACAAGATAGATATGCTGGATTTCATATCACAAAATCACAAGTCGAACACTTCCCAAGTGTCTAGGACTGTGTGGTGTATTTTCGGATGATGCGCACAGATCCCAGTAGGGTGGCCTTTTGCAGCTGGCAGATCATAATTTTGTCAATGTCTATTGTTTCCAAATGCCGGCTGAGATCTTTTGGCACGGCACCCAATGTGCCTATCACCACCGGGACCACCTGCACTGGTTTCTGCCAGAGTCTTTGAAGTTCAATCTTGAGGTCCTGATAGCGGCTGAGTTTTTCCTGTTGTTTTTCATCAATGCGACTGTCACCTGGGATGGCGACATCAATGATCCAAACCTTGTTCTTTTCCACAACTGTGATGTCTGGTGTGTTGTGTTCCAGAACTTTGTCAATCTGGATTCGGAAGTCCCACAGTATCTTTGCGTGCTCATTTTCCAATACTTTTGCAGGTTTGTGATCCCACCAGTTCTTTACTGCTGGGAGGTGGTACTAGAGGCATAAGTTCCAATGAATCATTTGGGCCACATAGTTGTGCCTCTGTTTGTAGTCTGTCTGTGCAATTTTCTTACAGCAGCTGAGGATATGATCAATGGTTTCGTCGGTTTCCTTTCAGAGTCTGCATTTTGGGTCATCAGCTGATTTTTCGATCTTGGCCTTAATTGCATTTGTTCTGATGGCTTGCTCCTGGGCTGCAAGGATCAGGCCTTCTGTCTCCTTCTTCAGGGTCCCATTCGTGAGCCAGAGCCAGGTCTTCTCCTTATCAGATTTTCCTTCAATATTATTATTATTATTATTATTATTATTATTATTATTATTATTATTATTATTTAAATAAATAGAAATAATATTTGTTTTCTGGGATGGAGAGACTGTGCTAGAAGATTCCAAGCTGAGATTTATGGTGCAATGATTCACTTGTGGTTTGCTCTAGCAAAACCCATATATACTGAAAGGGAGTATTAAGTGCATGCAAAATTGTTCGGAAGCCATTGCAATATTTATATGTTGTATGTGTGTGGTGTAAAATTATTCATGGGGCAAATTGGGCCCAATGTTCGCCTTTACTCTTCTCCCCATGAAAATGTTCTACACCAATTATACGTTCCAAAATATTGAAAAACCTTCGGAGGAAAACCACAATTTGGGTCAGATTAGGCCTGGGAGCAAATACTTAAATGACTGCTCATCTACAAATATGTTTATTATAATTATATTGCAACCTATCTATTTGCAGGACCAGAACCCAATGTTTCACTGGCCATTATGCAAAAAAAAAAAAAGTTCTCTCTAGGCATTTTATATGTCCCATGGCACAATTCCATTGCAAGTCATTCATTTCAATAGGGTTATCCATGGTTTCTCATTCCGTCTGTAAGTAAGTCTAGGAACATTTATTTACTTACAGTATTTATATCCCACTCTTCACACCCCGAAGGGGACTCAGAGCGGCTTACAGAACACACATATGGCAAGAATTCAATGCCGTTATACAATTAACAAGGACAGACAACACAAACAGAGGTAAAGGCATTTTCCCCATCTTATTTTCAGCATCTTGAAGGCTGTGCTCGACTCCAGCCATGAAAGGGTGCTGTCACTCCATCTTCCATGCCAATGAGCTTTTTGTCGACCTTAGATACCTCAGGGACACCTTAATTACCTCCCTGCCAAAAGGAGTACCTATTTATCTACTTGCGTTTCTGCTTTCGACCTGCTAGGTGGGCAGTAAAGCTGGGGCTGATGACGGGTGCTCACCCTGACCTGGACTCAAACTGCTGACCTTTCGATCAGCAGGATCTTCTGCAGCACAGCAGTTTAGCCACTCTCCCTCATGGATATGGGGATGATACTATTTTACAGTATTATTATTATTATTATTATTATTATTATTATTATTATTATTATTATTATTACCGGTTTCATACCCAATGTTACTCAGTGGAGGTCTGAACTATCAATGATTCAGATTCCATATAAGAATATAGGAATCAATGAAGTGTCTCCAAATAGTGTGGCATGTTTTGATCTCTATCATTTCTTATAACTGCATTGTTGTGATCCCGTCTACAGCAATTTCACCCAGCTGTTTTGTCAGCCCATTTAGGAACGCTTTCCAGACATAACTGTGGTTGATAATAATAATAAAAAGTTTGCATGATGGATGCGGCAATTCCAGAAAAACAGCAGAACCGGAGATCACTCAAAGGAAAGATTGTGAAATATGGAGACCTTCGGAGAGAGATTGAAATGAAAATGATAACAATGCTAATAGCATCCTAGAGTTGGAAGGGACCACAAGGATGGATTCGGCCAACTATGACTACCACCACCACAACCACAACCTCTCCTCCTTCCTCTTCCAACAACAACAGCAACTTCTTCATCTTCTTCATGTCCTCTGCCAACACATGATGCTAATCCACATGCCTTTGGTGCAGCCCTGTCCTCCAAATGAAAAAGTAAAACAACAAATGAAGTCCACACACTGCCAGCTCACTCAGCGGAAGCCACATCGAAGCACCACACGCAATGATTTAAAACATCTCCTATGCTATAGGCAATTTCCAAAAAACCACCCTGAAAGTTCACCAAAAACAACCACAGACCAGAACCTGGCTCCTCTATTTGCAAAGAGTTTGATGACAACTTCTTGCATATTGATCGAGAAGTAAATCTTATGCAAGCCGAGCAGAGAATGGTATTGGTAGTGACCATCACAAAACACCACGTAACAAAATTTGAAAAAAAAAATCTGTTCCTGGTCTGAAAGTGTTATTTCCTGTTTAATTGTGAGGGCCTTACTTTGAAAGTTGTTCTACTCCAGGGTGGGAGAAAGAACTCTTGGGGAATAGTTCAATACGCAGTAAAGTTATGTTGTAATTACTGTATTTACGAATTTAGCACCAAAATATCATGATACAGTAGAGTCTCACTTACCCAAGCCTCGCTTATCCAAGCTTCTGGATTCTCCAAGCCATTTTTTTAGTCAATGTTTTCAATATCTCGTGATATTTTGGTGCTAAATAGGTAAATACAGTAATTACTACATAGCATTACTGTGTATTGAACTACTTTTTCTGTCAAATTTCTTGTATAACATGATGTTTTGGTGCTTAATTTGTAAAATCATAACCTAATTTGATGTTTAATGGGCTTCTCCTTAATCCCTCCTTATTATCCAGCGTATTCACTTATCCAACGTTCTGCCGGTCCGTTAAGCTAGGATAAGTGAGACTCTACTGTATATTGAAAACATTGACTACAAAAATGTGTTGGATAATCCAGAATGTTGGATAAGCAAGTGTTGGATAAGTGAGACTCTACTGTACTTTCAAAATAAGTGCCACACAATGAAACAGGAAATAACATTTTCAAACCAGGAACAGAAATTTTTTCAAATATTGTTACATAGTATTGTTACTATTAGCAACCTTCTTTTACCTTCTTTTCATCTTGCAACACTAAAAGTAGTACAGTAGAGTCTCACTTATCCAACACTCGCTTATCCAACGTTCTGGATTATCCAACACATTTTTGTAGTCAATGTTTTCAATACATTGTGATATTTTGGTGCTAAATTCGTAAATACAGTAATTACTACATAGCATTAATGTGTAATGAACTACTTTTTCTGTCAAATTTGTTGTCTAACATGTTTTGGAGCTTAATTTGTAAAATCATAACCTCATTTGATGTTTAATAGGCTTTTCCTTAATCTCTCCTTATTATCCAACATATTCGCTTATCCAACGTTCTGCCGGCCCGTTTAGCTTGGATAAGTGAGACTCTACTGTATATTGAAAACATTGACTACAAAAATGTGTTGGATAATCCAGAATGTTGGATAAGCGAGTGTTGGATAAGTGAGACCCTACTGTACTTTCAAAGTAAGTGCCACACAATGAAACAGGAAATAACATTTTCAAACCAGGAACAGAAATGTTTTCAAATATTGTTACATAGTATTTTTATTATTATTTCTTTTACCTTCTTCTCATCTTGCAACACTAAAAGAAGTACAAATAACCATTTCAAACCTTCAACATATAAATGACACTTAGGACCGGACTCGATGGCCTTTGAGGCCCCTTCTGATGTTATGATTATCCATTTCATTAATCACTCATGCAGTAGTTTTAGTCTTTAATGCCTCCTCTAAAGAGCTAGTAAAATAAAACAGCAATAACAACAGCGGTCAAGAGCCATCGTAAAACTCTGCGTCCGGTTTCACGACCTGCGGACGGCGGTCCAGGGCTGCCCAACCCAGACGCAAAATAATCCAATTACTTGCTCGCAGAATTGACTTAATTCAACACGCAACGGCAAGAGAGCGCGGCAGCCACTTTCACAAAGATTGCAAGCTTTTATCGGACGCTGTGCTATTTTAAGCGGCTGAAACAAACCCACGAGCCACGTGCTCCAGGGCTCCATTACACAGTTTCCCTGTTTTTTTACGACTTCTGCCAGGCAGATCGGTTTTATGAATAGGGGACACTCAAAGGCAATTACCAAACTGTGATAGAAATTTATTCAATTTCTCAAGAACCTACTTGAGCTTTCCCGTATTGTCAGCAAGACTGTTGTGTGTGTTGTTATTTACAGTCATAAATCCCAAATAATCCTGCAAAAAGGCCAAGGCATATTGGAAAGAAATTCATTACAAAATTCAAAAGAAGTTGCAAATTAGAATAGATCCGGACCCAAAATATTTCCTCTTAGGGATGCTAAATATAGAAAAAGATAGAAACAAGAACATTCTATTTAATTATCTTACTACCGCAGCAAGAATGACTTTTGCCAAATACTGGAAAGATAAAGAAAAGCCGGAAACAAGATGTTGGATAAATAAGATCTGGGAAATAATGAATATGGATAAGTTAACATATTTATTTAAAAAAACAACCAAGGCAGACCAAAAAAACAGCTAGACTTGGAAATGGTTAAAAACTATTTGAAAGAAGAGGAATTTAAGGTGATTATTTAATTAAATTGAGTTAGAGGATAAAGTCTGAAAAGCAACTGGGAATGTAAATAAAAGGTAGAGTCTCACTTATCCAACATAAACGGGCCAGCAGAACGTTGGATAAGCGAATATGGTGGATAATAAGGAGAGATTAAGAAAAAGCCTATTAAACATCAAAATAGGTTATGATTTTACAAATTAAGCATCACAACATCATATTATATAACAAATTTGACAGAAAAAGTAGTTCATTACACATTAATGCTATGTAGTAATTACTGTATTTACGAATTTAGCACCAAAATATCACGATATATTGAAAACATTGACTACAAAAATGCGTTGGATAATCCAGAACGTTGGATAAGTGAGTGTTGGATAAGTGAGACTCTACTGTATGTAAAATAGAGACACTAGACAGAGATGGTTGAGAAAAGGATTGTAAAACTTCTACCATACAAGATACTTTGCAAAAGATGGAAGTCAATTTTATGTTCTTTCTGTATTATTATTATATATTTTTCTTTCTTTTCTTTCTTTTTTATTTCTTTCTCTTCTTTCCTTCTGTCAAATTTTGGTCATATGTTAATTTTAAGTTGAAAAGCACTAATAAAAACTGATTTTAAAAAAATAAATCCCAAATAATCCCAAACTGTCAACATGGATGGTTGAGATAGTGACACCATTGCTTTCTGACAGTTCAGTCTAATTTTGTTTAATGCACAGAATTATCCAAAATTATCCTTCAGGCTATATGCATAACAGCATAGGCAAACTTGGGCCCTCCAGGTATTTTGGACTTCAACTCCCACAATTCCTAACAACTCAACCTATATAATAAAAACAACAAAGTTGACAAGAGTCCATTATAAGACACATGTCCTATTTGAATTGATGTATTGATTCCCTAAAAGGCACCAAATTCTGTCTGGTCTTGGAAGCTAAATCGGGTCAACCCTGGTTGTTAATACTTCAATGAGAGACTGCCAAGAAATACCAAAATAAGCTATATATAAATAAGCTATTTTGGAGAAAGGATTGGCCAAACCACCTTGCTTAATAATAACTTAGGCTCGCCCTAAGTCTGAAATGACTTGAAGGCACACAACAACAACAACAATCCTACTTAACTTGACTATCTCATTGGCCAGAAGCAGGCCCACACTTCCCATTGAAATCCTGATAGGTTATGTTGGTTAAAATTGTTTTTATTTTTAAATATTGTATTGTTCTTTCATTTACTAATATTGTGCTATGGCGATAATATAATATATTGTGTATACATATAACATTGATAATACAGTAGAGTCTCACTTATCCAAGCTCACTTATCCAAGGTTCTGTATTATCCAAGGCAGTCTGCCTTTTAGTAGTCATTGTTTTTGTAGTAAATGTTGCAATGTTTTGGTGCTAAATTTGTAAATACAGTAATTACTACATAACATTACTGTGTATTGAACTGCTTTTTCTGTCAATTTCTTGTGAAACAAGATGTTTTGGTGCTTAATTTGTAAAATCATAATGTAATTTTATGTTTAATAGGCCTTTTTCTTAATCCCTCCTTATTATCCAAGATTTTCGCTTCTCCAAGGTTCTGCCAGCCTATTTATCTTGGATAAGTGAGACTCTACTATAATATTATAATGTAAGACAATATAATATTTATTTATTACAGTATTTCTACCCCCGGCCTTCTCACCCAATAGGGGACTCTGGGCGGCTGATAATAATAATAAGACAATATAATAATATTAATTATATATTATATATTAAATATAATATTACCAATAACATTACAGTATAGTGGTATAGTACAATATAGAAATATTTAATGCTAATATTGTGCTATGCTAATAATATAGTATATTGCATGTACATACAACTTGTAAGCCGCTCTGAGTTCCCTTCGGGGTGAGAGAGAGTGGGGTATAAATGTAGTCAGCAAACAAATAAATAATTGTTGGGGGGTGTTCGCACTACAAATAAGACATGTGCAGTGTAAAATTTGTTCATTTTTTTTTCCAAATGATAATTCGGCCCCTCAACAATCTGAGGGACCATGAACCGGCCCTCCACTTAAAAAGTTTGAGGACCCCTGCTCTAGGATGTCAGTTCGAATCCACGGGGTGGGGTGAGCTCCCGCTGTTAGCCCTAGCTCCTGCCAACCTAACAGTTCGAAAACATGCAAATGTGAGTAGATCAATAGGTACTGCTTTGGCAGGAAAAGATAAAAAGACGCTCCGAGCAGTCACGCCAGCCTCACAACCAGGAGGTGTCTACGGACAACGCAGGCTCCTTGGCTTGGAAATGGAGAAGAGCACCTTCCCCAGAGCCAGAGATGAGCACCGCCTCCAGAGCCGGAAATGAAAGGAAAAGCCTTTGCCTTTGTCTGTGTATTTGCTTTTCATTGTAGTTCATTGTAACAAGGTATTGAATGTTTGCCTATGTTTGTTAACATACTGTAATCTGCTCCAAGTCCCCTTGGTGAGAAGAGCTGAATATAAACAGAGATTATTATTATTATTATTATTATTATTATTATTATTGGGTTGTTGTATGTTTTCTGGGCTGTATGGCCATGTTCCAGATGTATTCTCTCCTGACGTTTTGCCCACATCTATGGCAGGCATCCTCAGGTTGTGAGATCTGTTGGAAACTAGGCAAGTGAGGTATATATACAGCCCGGAAAACATACAACAACCCTGTGATCCTGGCCATGAAAGCCTTCGACAACACATTGTTATTATTATTTTATTAGTATTTCCTGCCCTGGCTCAATACTATGGAATCCTGGGAGTTGTAGTTTCACAAGGAAGGCCCTTAGTTTTCTGCAAGTCAGAAACAACTCGAAGCCACACAACTAGGGAATAAAAGCCTTGCAACTTGAAGGTTGGGTTGCTGACCTGAAGGCTGCCAGGTTCAAATCCCACCTGGGGAGAGCACAGATGAGCTCCCTCTGTCAGCTCCAGCTCCATGTGGGCACATGAGAGAAGCCTCCCACAAGGATGGTAAAAACATCAAAACATCCAGGTGTCCCCTGGGCAACGTCCTTGCAGACGGCCAATTCTCTCACTCCAGAAGCAACTCCAATTGCTCCTGGCACTTTTTTTGTTTGTTTGTTATTATTGGGTTGTTGTATGTTTTCCGGGCTGTACGGCCATGTTCCAGAAACATTCTCTCCTGATGTTTCACCCACATCTATGGCAGGCATCCTCAGAGGTTGTGATGTATCCTGCCATAGATGTGGGCAAAACGTCAGGAAAGATTGCTACTGGAACATGGCCATACAGCCCGGAAAACGTACAACAACCCTGTGATCCCAGCCATGAAAGCCTTCGACAACACATTATTATTTTACTAGCTTTGCCCGGCCACGCGTTGCTGTGGCTTATGGGAATCCTTTGTTGGCCAGGTGGAATAGCAATGAATAGCCTTGCAGTCTCAAAGCCTGGCTGTTTTCTGGAGTAGCTGGAGCTTTTTGTTGTATGAACATAGAGGCATGGATGAGGGGCTGTGCCGCCAAGTTTAGGTTTTCTGGGATGTGTAGTTTTGTTGTTTTGTCCTAGGCCGAAATTTCATTACCCTTTTATATATATAGATTAGTATTACCTGCCCTGGCTCAATGCTATGGAATCCTGGGAGTTGTAGTTTCACAAGGAAGGCTCTTAGTCTTCTGCAAGTTGGAAACAACCTGAAGACACACAACAAACAAACACCACAGCCTTTCCTAAAGACAAAAATGTGCGCACCATGTAATTTACCATAGGGAAATGCATGGCTAAATTATTTGAAATTGATGCCTTCATTGGTTACATAGGTAGAGCATTAATCTTTTTAATACCTACTCTGTACATGTCATGAATTTTGATATTTTGACAACCTGAAAACACTATTTCAAATTCAGACTTATGTATGATCTCCCTTTTTTTTACAGTCCCGAGACAGGTGATGCAACATCGCAAAGGTGAACAATGCAGCAGGAATGCAACCGAGAAGAGAATGCACCGGATCACGAGAAGGAAAGGGCGTGAACCGTCTTGTGCAAACCGGCTCTTAGTAAAAGCAATGAGCTCTAGCGCACACAGTATAATTAAGAATTATTATAAACACACCGGAGAAGATCTGCCCTTTTAAAAGCTCATTTCATCCTTCTTTATTAGCACATCCCAAGGATTGCAAACCAGTCAATCCAAATTATGGTCGACAACCCGCACTTTGTGACACGTCAATCCAAATCCAGTTTCCACTATTCCCAGCACGCTGGGTTGCATGAGATGTAAGATCACAGATTGTGGGAGAAAGATGAAAATACCTGAAGGACTCAAGGGCCGGGCTGTGGCGCAGCTGGCTAGTAACCAGCTGCAATAAATCACTACTGACCGAGAGGTCATTTTATTTATTTATTTATTTACAGTATTTATATTCCGCCCTTCTCACCCCGAAGGGGACTCAGGGCGGATTACAATGAACACATACATGGCAAACATTCAATGCCAACAGACAAACAACATTCAGTTTTAGACAGACACAGAGGCATTTTTAACATCTTTCCAGCTTCACGATTCCGGCCACAGGGGGAGCTGTTTCTTCACCGTCCATTGGTGGCTGTTCTTCCTCTTCTTTTCCTCGTGAGCAGTTTTATGGTGTTGTAGATTAGTTAAATTAGCCTCCCGCATAAAGCGTACCTAAACTTTCCCTACTTGACAGATGCAACTGTCTTTCAGGGCTGCTAGGTCAACAGCAAGCCGGGGCTATTTTTTTTTTTATGGTCGGAGGCTTAACCCGACCCGGGCTTCGAACTCATGACCTCTCGGTCAGTAGTGATTTATAGCAGCTGGTTACTAGCCAGATGCGCCACAGCCCGGCCCCATGAGTTCAAAGCCCGGGTTGGGTTAAGCCCCCGACCATTAAATAGCCCGGCTTGCTGTTGACCTATGCAGCCTCGAAAGACAGTTGCATCTGTCAAGTAGGGAAATTTAGGTACGCTTTATGCGGGAGGCTAATTTAACTAATTTACAACACCATAAAACTGCCAGCAAAACACGAGGAAAGGAATGAGGAAGTATAGCCACTAGTGGACAGTGAAGCAAGTTCCCCCTGTGGCTGGAATCGTGAAGCTGGAAAAATGTTAAATGCCTCTGTGTCTGTCTATACTGTATGTTGTTTGTCTGTTGGCATTGAATGTTTGCCATATATGTGTTCATTGTAATCCGCCCTGAGTCCCCTTCGGGGTGAGAAAGAAGGGCAAAATATAAATACTGTAAATAAATAAATAAATAAAGATTTACAACCCTATTGAGGACACAAAGAGCAATCTGGACTTCTTCCAAACTGCTTTAAACTCTGGAGATAGCAAGAAGCACAACTGCATTCAAGCTGGACCTTTGACCATCTTTTAAAAGAAAATGTTTTCAGCAGTAAAACCGAGGCCGTGCCTTTGCAATGTGAAAGGAAGAGCGCAAATGCCAGAGCAGGGCTTGAAAGGACTGGATTATTTGTAGCCCGGCGCAAAGATTGCTAAACCACCTTCTCCAGATAGAGACGATTGTTAGGCTGAACAATGGCATGCTTTAAGACACCATTCCTCCAAAATGACACACAAGCCTTAGCAAAAGCGACATTCAAACACAGGATTTTCCATGGTGACCTCTCTCCTTAAAAATCTACTAATCTGAAGGCAATCTCAATCTTCATGAGACACAGATAAACACACATTTCAAGCAAAAAACAGACCTAGGTTTTGCAAACATGTGCAACGCATTGTCCAAGTCTCCCATGGCTGGAATCACTGGGTATGGCCATTTTCCTGAAGCATTCCCTCCTGATGTTTCACCCACATCTATGGCAGGCATCCTTAGAGGTTGTGAGGTCTGTTGGAAACTAGACAAGTGGGGTTTATATATCTGTGGAATAGCGTAGGAGAAAAAACTCTTGTTTGTTTGAGGCAAGTGTGAATGTTGCAATTGGCTAGCTTGATGAGCACTGAATAGCCTTGCAGCTTTAAAGCCTGGCTGCTTCCTGGGGAATCCTTTGTTGGGAGGTGTTACCAGGGAATCCTTCATTGGGAAGTGTTAGCTGGCCCTGACTGTTTCTTATCTGGAATTCCGCTGTTTTCTGATTGTTGCTCTTTATTTATTGTCCTGATTTTACAGTTCAGTAACACTGTTAGCCAGATTTAGCTCATTTTCATGGTTTTCTCCTTTCTGTTGAAATTGTCCACATACTTCTTATGGATTTCAATGATTTTAGAGTTTTTTTAATACTGGTAGCCAGATTTTACTCATTTTCAGAGTTTCCTGAAAACTCAGAGAAGTCAGTCATAGCAGAGCGCTTGATAAACCAACCTGGACACAACATATTATTTGAGAACACAGAAAGGATGGACCACTCTCACAACCACCATGTCAGACTACACAGAGAAGTCATTGAAATCCTCAAGCATTTGGATAATTTCAACAGAAAGGAGGAAACCATGAACAAAATCTGGCTACCAGGGCCAGCTAACACCTCCCAACAAAGGATTCCCCCAGGTATAAAGCAGCCAGGCTAATAGTAATAATAATAATAATAATAATAATAATAATAATAATAATAATAGTCAGGATTTCCAAGCAGTATGTCATCATTTGGTTAACAGCGAGCGACATATAGAAGAATAATATATAAGAATAATATAACGTGAATTTATGATAAGTCTGTATTTCACTAGCTGTGCCCGGCCACGCGTTGCTGTGGCAAAGTATGGTGGTATGAGAAATAAAGTACTGAGGAATTGGTGGTAGTTAAGGTAAAGGGTCCCCTGGGCTGAGTGGGTTGCTAGGAGACCAAGTGAGCAGAGCTTAGCCTTCTAACTGGCAGCAATTGGATAAAAACAATTATTCCTCTCCCTCTAATTAGGGCTTTATTTTTCTTTTCTTTTTGTTGTATCAACCTAGAGGCATGGATGAGGGATTGTGCTGTCAATTTTCGAGGTTGCGGGGTGTTTACTTTTGTTGTTTTGTCCACTGCCATGATGCCATAACTCTTTTATATATATAGATTAAGGCTAGTAATGAATCATGCTCTTACTCCTAGCCACCAGCAGATGTGAACTCTAGTTCTTTTTTATTCATCATGACTTTTTTTTTAACATAAACGAGTGGTGAAAATTAAAGTGTATAATAGTCAAATTTGAAACCCCCATGTTGAAATAGACTTTCCTTCTAAAAACCTTCTGAAGGACTCCCAGTCTTTCCTAAAGATTATTGTCTTGGTAACAATTATCACACTACACTGTCAAGATATTGCTTCACTCCAGGCAAATGTAAGGTGACCATTGCATGCTACTGCACACAATCAGGTAATACAGAATTGTCCTCCAAGAAACAGCCTTTCCTGGCATGGTGCGTTTAGCCACACTCCAAATCTGGACCAAGAATTGAGCCCTGGGAACAATTGGGAAACTACTAACAGTCATGTTGTTCTTGTTATAATTATGACATTTATTTATATTTTGCATACTCCAAGATTCAAGGTGGCTTACAAAAGATAAGCCAGCTTT
Organism: Anolis carolinensis; assembly: GCF_035594765.1. NCBI lineage: Eukaryota > Metazoa > Chordata > Lepidosauria > Squamata > Anolidae > Anolis > Anolis carolinensis. The sequence continues at coordinate 5,404,538 of NC_085841.1, forward strand.
GTCAATATTGTGTGCCTTTAAATAGTTTCCGATTCATGGTGATCATAAGACAATCCTATTGCAGGGTTTTCTTGGGAAGATTTCTTCAGAAGAGGTTTTGCCTTCCTCTGAGGCTGAGAGAATGTGACTTGCCCAAGATTACCTTGGAGTCTCCACTTTGAGTCTCCTTCAGAAGACATAAAGCAGGATATAAACATCAACAACAATGACAACACTAAGTAGGTTTCCATATCTGAGTGAGGATTCGAGTCCTGGTCTTCATGGATGTAAGTCCAACACTCAAACCTCGACACCACCCTGGATCCCATAAGGGAAGCAGAGCAATAAAATTTGCATTGTACAGGCATTTAAAATAGTTAACATGCATTAAAAACAATGTGAAAATGTCTTTACATCTAATATATACGTCATAGGGGGTTTATTTTCAAACCAGTCAATTTTAAACTATGCATTTTAAATGTTACTAACTTTGCCCGGCCACGCGTTGCTGTGGCTTATGGGAATCCTTTGTTGTCCTGGTGGAATAGCAGTGAATAGCCTTGCAGTCTCAAAGCCTGGCCGTTTTCCGGAGTTGTTGGAGCTTTTGTTGTATGAACATAGAGGCATGGATGAGGGGTTGTGCTGCGAAGTTTAGTGTTTCTGGGATGTGTTGTTTTGTTGTTTTGTCCTAGGCCGAAATTTCATTACCCTTTTATATATATAGATTCGTATTGTTGTCTTTAATATTTCTTCTGTTTTAAAAACAGTATGTTTGAATAGTCTTCTGCTTGAGCTATGTATTTAACCATTTTGTGTCCTTCAAGCCATGAGTAGAGGTAGGTAACCAAAATATTATTATTTATTATGACGCAGCAAACAAGATAGATATGCTGGATTTTGTATCACAAAATCACAAGTCGAACACTTCCCAAGTGTCTTGGACTGTGTGATGTATTTTCGGATGATGATGATGATATTATTATTATTGCAGTTAATAGACTGCTGGTTGCCACAAGCCAAAAACATCTGGAACGCACACAATAACAACAAACATGTGCTATCTTTTGCAAAGCCAAATGTGAATAAAAGAGGCAGCCAATGTGGAAAACTACTGGATTGCATCCTTACTTTTGCTGGACAGACAGAGAGAGATTGAAAGAGAGAGAGTTTTGTTCTGAGCTTAAACTCAAGACGGTCCTTTCTCAAGGTACAACTTTACAAGCTGGATGTGCTCATGCAAAATGCAAAGTGTTCAGGAGACCTATCTCCTCCCCGGGCTGCCAAGCGTAACTGTTAAAAAGGTACCCCATCAATAAGTCATAAAGGAAAGAGACCTGCAGGCTCTTTTGCCAAGATCAGACTAGAAATCTTCCTTTTTCCCCTTTCCTTGGCCCTCGGCCTTCAGGTGCCTGCAAACTCGGCCAAAATTAAAATTACATTCGAAGGACTAAGCTTCAGAAGTGTGTTGTTGCTGAACATCTTCAGCAAAGTCAATTATTAAAATAAATGAACTCGACAGCACAGTATACATTTCTTGGGAGTTAGAGCCTGCAAAATTAAGCTTGACAAACTCTTACTCATCTTATGTTACCTAAAGAGATCATGCAACAACCTTGAATGGTGAGCAATTATTACTTTGGAAAAGTTGCTTTTGGGGATAGGACTTTCCAAATCCCTCAGCTGACATTGGTTTTTTTTCCACCATGTTTCATAACTAATATCCTGGTGGTGGTATTACTACTACTACTACTAAGTAGAGTCTCACTTATCCAACACTCGCTTATCCAACATTCTGGATTATCCAACACATTTTTGTAATGAATGTTTTCAATAGATCGTGATATTTTGGTGCAAAATTAGTAAATACAGTAATTACTACGTAGCATTACTGTATATTGAACTACTTTTTCTGCCAAATTTGTTGTATAACATGATGTTTTGGTGCTTAATTTGTAAAATCATAGCCTAATTTGATGTTTAATAGGCTTCTCCTTAATCTCTCCTTATTATCAAACATATTCGCTTATCCAACGTTCTGCTGGCCCGTTTATGTTGCATAAGTGAGACTCTACTGTATTAGTATTGTACTCTGATGGTGCTTTTCCTGCATGGCAGATGGCCCACGTTGTCTCTTCCAACTCTATTATTCTATTGTTGCTGTTATTATTTATATCCCATTTTCCTCTCTTACAATGGGACTCAAAGCAGATTACAACACTAGCAGTACAATCTGCAATTAACCTGTAATATATAAACATTAAAATGGACTTAAATATAGATTTGTTAAAAAAATAGTTAAAATCACCTTAGTAAGGTAAATATTTTCCCCTGACTTTAAGTCTGGTCATGTCCGACTCTGGACATTTCTAAGCCGAAGAGCCAGCGTTGTCCGTAGACACCTCCTGATCATGTGGTCGGCATGACCGCATGGAGCGCCATTACAGTACCTATTGATCTACTCACATTTGCATGTTTTCGAACTGCTAGGTTGACAGAAACTGGAGCTGACAGTGGAAGCTCACCCCTCTCCCTGGATTCAAACTGCTGACCTTTCGACCAGCAAGTTCAGCAGCTCAGCGGTTTAACAGCTCAGCTGTGTCACGGGGGTTCTTAAAATCACCTTAAACCATTAAAAACTATAAAAGTATTGCAAAAGCTACATACAGTAGCATCCCTTGGTTTGTTCTTATACTGGTATACCTACAAGTTTATTTGAGTTATAATAATATAATAAAACAAAGCTTTGTTTATATCCTGCCACTATTCCCCAAAAGGGACTCGAGGGGACTCACAAAAGCACATAGTAGTGCAGCAAAATACACAAGTTACGATAAAAATACACCAACATTTATAAACCAAATACAATGTCAATATATAAAAAACACACACACACACACAGAGATATATATATCATTTATATAGCATATAAAACCCCTAATAATTCAAATAAGATATTAAATAAAACGCAGCAATGGCTGCGGGTTTCAAATAGACCATATCAATATCAAAGTGTCGAAGTGAAACAATTCACTAGGTTCTCAAGTTTTAACTTTTGAAGTTTTAATCATGTTCGAAGGTGTCCTGTTTTGTCTTTCAAGAACAGCCTTAAAACACTGTGGTAAGTAAATGAAAACTGCTTTACTTCAGCAAAACATAAAGTACAGCATACTCAGTGGAATAATGCAAAAGGAATCAAGGAAGTCTTAAGGCAAATGCAGTTCTTAGTCTCTGATACAGTCCCAAATCAAATAGCAGTCTTATTTCAGACAAAGAAACAGCAATAAATCCAGATGCAGACTCGAAGCAGGCACAAGGGGAGTGAAGGCATTAGAGTCAGTTTTTTACCAGCAAGAGCTGTCTGCACCTGCTTCTGCTTTATAGCCCTGAGTCTCCTCCCAGCTGCTAGGGCAGTTCCTAATTACTCAGCTGCATTTCTGGCAGCTAATCTAGCTGAATGACATCTCTGCTCTGTTTCCTTTCACCTCTCCTGAAATGAGGGTACTTGAAAAGTCTCCTCCTCAGATTCTAACTCACCCTCAGATTCATGAACACTTGCCTGTTCCCCTTCCTCTTCTGAAGAAGAGGAATCCCCACCAGAAGACCTGCTTGAAAAGCTATGTCTCCAAGTTTAGAAAACATTATAGTGTGGGGGCTGGCCTTATTTCTCTTGGGAGAGTGTTCAAAAGCTGAGGTGCCACCACCGAGAAGGCCTTCTCTTTCGTTCCCACCAGTTTTGCTAGAGACGGAGGTGGGACTGAGAGGAGGGTATTCCCGGCAGATCTTAGATCCCGTGACGGTTCATAAAGAGATAGGTTAGACCCGAACCGTACAGGGCTTTGTAGGTAATGACCTGCACTTTGAATTGGGCCTGGAGACTTGTCAGCAGTCAATGAAGTTGCTTTAGTAGGGGTGTGGTATGCTCCCTATAGCTAGCCCCAGTCAGTTATCTGGCTGCCGACCTTTGTACTAATTGTTGTCAGTCAATTGTTGTCTAATTAGCAGCGTAGCAGTAGTTGGATGGAATCAGTGGAACGCAGAACGAAGATACATCAGAGACAATAGTAAAACTATATACAAAGTTTTACTAAAAGCAGTAATAGTCAAGACAAACAGACTTGTAGACAATGGACACAGGACTCTCACTCTCAGCAGACAGTACTCAACTCAACTCAGAGCAGAACTGAACTGATGCAATCAGTAATGCAAACACACTTGTGTCTGGACACTCCCCAGTTCCAGCCACACATCAAGGACATCACAGCTTCTTAGTAATTAACTCTTTCCAGACTATAGTACCCTCTGGATGATGCAATCAGTATGCAATACATGCAAGACACATATTGCATTTAAACACTACCAATACACAAATCCCACATTAACAATTGTAATTTCCGAGGCATCTTCAAAGGCAGCCTCATGTAGAGTGCGTTGCAATAATCCAGTCTAGATTTAACTAAGGCGTGGACCACCGTGGCCAAGTTATATCCTTGTTTACTCTGGAGATGGAGGCCCTAAACAGTATGTTTCTTAAACTCGGGTAAATATTGTTTCCTGGCCAGTGGGAAACTGAAGACAGCTCACTCTAGCCACAGAATTTCTGGCTGGAGTAAGATCTGCTTTCAGATCTTTCGAGCTTAGCTTCTTTGCCAATAGCTCTAGCAATGACTGCATTCATTCCACTTGTAAAATGCAAAAATTCAACATTGAGTATCCCTTATCCAGATTTTCAAAATGCTACAAAATCCAAAACTGCCACCTGGGTGGATAGTTTTGCTTTCTGGTGGTTTGTTGCATGTAAACTTTGCTTCGTACATAAAATTATTTTTAAAATAATTACTTTCAGGCTCTGTGAATAAGGTGCAAATGAAACAGTGAATTTGGCAATTATTGTGATGACTCATGGGCCATGTAGTCCTGTTCCTAGTACTATTGAGGCAGATGAAGAGGAAAACTTGGGTTTCCCACCGTTTCTGCCAGTTTTGGAGCCCTTGCACCTGCAAGATGTTTGCCCACAAGAAGTCAGCCAAACAAGCCTTGAACAGAAATCTCCCCCATTTTCTCGCCGGGATTATTATAATCAAGATAGGGGCGCTCGAGAGGCAACTCGCCGGAGCGCCAGGATAGCTGCCAGACAATTAGCTGATTAAGTCTGTTTCCCTTGGGAAACTTTGAGTCATGCATCTGGACACAGTATAGGTTTCGGTTCTTGTTCCCCAGAGAAAGTGTTCCTTGGCGGGAAAACAAGATCCTATATAGGTGTTTCCCCGCACAGAAATCCTTGCGGAGTCAATTCGTCGGCTTGAGGAGTGAGATCGTGTGTAGACTTCGTACTCCAGTTCCCAGATCCCGGATCAAGTTTCCAGCCCAGCCTTGTACCATGGACTTCTATGGACTCAGTTCTTGATTCATGTTTGCCTTGCTTCAAGTTTGATCTTGCCAAGTCTCAAGTCTTGCCTTGCCTTGCGTTTTAAACCACGGACCTTGCTTCCTAGATTCAAGCCTTGTTTTCCAGTTTCCTTCGGATTTACCTTAAGCCTCAAAGACTATGGACAGTTCCCCACACTATTGCTTGCCAAATAGTGTGTGTTTTGGTGAAGTGGATTATAACTTTGGACTTTAATATCACATATTGGACATTGTTTTCCTGGACTATATTTGACCTTTCCTGAAAGGTCTACTCCTGAACTATATTCAACACTTGTTTTTACTGACTTTATATATTCCTTTAATAAAGATATTAGATAGATTCTGGCCTCTGCGCATGGTTATTGGTGCTCTGCAGCCTGGGTCCTGACAATTATTGTTATTCGAACCTGAGACCGAAAGGTCCCAGGTTCGAATCCGGGGAGCAGAATGAGCGCTCCCCGGATTGGATTATTGCTGTTAGTCCCAGCTGTTGGTCCCAGCTCCTGCCAACCTAGGAGTTCAAAAACATACAAAAGTGAGTAGATCAATAGGTACCGCTCTGGCGGGAAGGTAACAGCGCTTCATGCAGTCATGCCAGTGGCCACATGACCTGGAGATGTCTATGGACAACGTCGGCTCTTCAGCTTAGAAATGGAGATGAGCACCAACCCCCAGAGTCGGTCATGACTTGGACTTAATGTCAGGGGAAACCTTTACCTTCACTATTATTGTGTTTACTTTTTTATCGTATCAGAAGCGAATTGGGAATATCCTGCAAGCTGCTTCTGGTGTGAGAGAATCGGCTTTCTTCAAAGACGTTGCCCAGGGGATGCCCAGATGTGTTACCATCCTGTGGGGGGTTTCACTGATGTCCCTGCATGGAAGCTAGAGCTGACAGATGGGAGCTCACCCCCATCTCGCGGATTCGAACTGGCAACCTTCAGGTCAGCAGTTCAGCTGGCACAAGGGCATAACACATTCCTCCACTGCAGCTGCTTATTGTGTTTATTTATACTTTGCCTTTTCTCTCTACAAAGGAGACTCATTTGGGTCCCATTTAGAAGAGCTCTCACTATGTACTTCCAAGTACAGTAGAGTCTCACTTATCCAAGCTAAACGGGCCAGCAGAAGCTTGGATAAGCTAATATCTTGGATAATAAGGAGGGATTAAGGAAAAGCCTATTAAACATCCAATGAGGTTATGATTTTACAAATTAAGCACCAAAACATCATGTTATACAACAAATTTGACAGAAAAAGTAGTTCAATACGCAGTAATGTTATGTTGTAATTACTGTATTTACGAATTTAGCACCAAAATATCACGATATATTGAAAACATTTACTACAAAAATGCGTTGGATAATCCAGTACCTTGGATAAGTGAGACTCTACTGTACATTAATTGAAGCACCAGTAAGTTAAATCATTATTCTCATCTTCAATGTAAATGTGTTCATGTATCCTTTTTAATAACAGAGTTAAATAATAAATGTAATAATACTAATAAATACTGTAAAATAATAAATTTAATAATAGAGTAAAATAATAAATGTAGTAATGATAATAATAGAGTAAATTAATAAATGTAATAATAAAATAATAAATGTAGTAACGATAATAATAGAGTAAATTAACAAATGTAATAATATTAATAAACAGAGTAAAATAATAAATGTAATAATACTAATAAATAGTGTAAAATAATAAATGTAATAATAGAATAAAATAATAAATGTAGTAATGATAATAGAGTAAAATAATAAATGTAGTAACGATAATAATAGAGTAAATTAACAAATGTAATAATATTAATAAACAGAGTAAAATAATACATTTATTCCAAAATTGAAGTATGGGACACTTCCGCTAGCCAACATGGATCCAATTTGGAAGAAAAATTGGATAATTAAAGTTTAATGCAATTGGGGAGGTAAAGATACTGCACTTAGAACTACTTCTTCTTTTTGTTGTTGTCAAGAGGAATGTGGTTTCAGGTGTGAGACAATCCCCAAGAAAGCCACATAAAAGAATGTGCAAATGAACATGGAGGTTAACCTCAAGCGGTTAAATCAGAGTGACTACAGTCGAGAAGACTTTTAAGAAGTTCAAGAAGACTTGCAATCTCTTCCCTTCCTCCACTGCCAGGGAATGATTCCCTCCGAAGCAAGACACACCTTGGATGAAAAATCACCTGCCTTTTAACCTGCATGCGCCTCCTGTTACCTGGCTGCATGTTGACACCTGTGGAAAATTTAAGCCAGCCAAACATGACTTGCAGCCACGGCACCGGGTTTCAGATTTCGCCCTTACGGACAGAAACGCACACGTTTTCCTAACAGCAAGTGTAGCAGGATGTAATTCAATGATTAAATTAGATTTTAATTGAAAACATTCTGCGCTCACCTGCAAGGGCATTACCATTAGTTTGCATTTAGGAAGTATTAACGTATTGGGAAGAGGCGAAGAAGGAAAACCATTTGAAGAGGAGGAAAACACACAGCCAAGGAAAAGGGAAGCAAGACAAGTGGTGGGAAAATATAACCTCTCACTATATATACACTCAAGATCAGGGGTCCCCAAACTAAGGCCCGGGAGCCGGATGCAGCCCTCCAAGGTCATTTACCTGGCCCCCGCCCTCAGTTTTATAATATAAGATTTTTATATCAGTTTTAATAATATAATATATTGTATATACATATAATATTGATAATAATCTTAAGTTATACAATATAATACTAATAGTAATACCATATAATAATATTAATTATATGTTATATATTACATCTATATATATAAAAGAGTGATGGCATCACGGCAGCGGACAAAACAACAAAAGTCAACACCCCACAACCTCGAAAATTGACAGCACAACCCCTCATCCATGCCTCTAAGTTGATACAACAAAAAGAAAAGAAAAATAAAGTCCTAATTAGAGGGAGAGGAATAATTGTTTTTATCCAATTGCTGCCAGTTAGAAAGCTAAGCTCCGCTCACTTGGTCTCCTAGCAACCCACTCAGCCCAGGGGACCCCTTACCTTAACTACCACCAATTCCTCAATACTTTATTGCCCATACCACCATACTTCGCCACAGCAACGCATGGCCGGGCACAGCTAGTCTATATATATAAAAGAGTGATGGCATCAGGGCAGCGGACAAAACAACAAAACTACAGGCCCCCCAACCTCGAAATTTGACAACACAAACCATCATCCACGGCTCTAGGTTGATACAAAAAAAAAAGAAAAGAAAAATAAAGTCCTAATTACAGGGAGAGGAATAATAGTTTTTATCCAATTGCTGCCAGTTTGAAGGCTAAGCTCCGCCTACTTGGTCTCCTAGCAACCTACTCAGTCCAGGGGACAGGCACAGTTAGGCTTCAGGACTCTTCCACACTGCCTATAAGATACAGATTATCTGATTTTAACTGGATTATATGGCAGTGTAGACTCAAGGCCCTTCCACACAGCTATATTACCCATTTAGAATCTTATATTATCTGCTTTGAACTGGATTATCTTGAGTCCACACTGCCAGATAATTCACTTCAGTGTGCATTTTATACAGCTGGGTAGAAGGGGCAGTTCTAGGCAGATAATATAAGATTACAAATATACAGTAGAGTCTCACTAATCCAACATAAACAGTGTCCTCTATCCTCACCACTTTCACAGGACACAAACAACCAAAGGCATACTAAACATAAAGACAGCCATACAACAGACATTCAATACCACCACTACCTCAACAATTTCTCACCAACACCACCAGACAACGCCACAGCAACGCGTGGCTGGGCACAGATAGTATTATATAATAGCATAGTGGTATAGTTCAATATAGTAATATATAATGCTAATAATGTGCTATGGTAATAATATAATATATTGTATGTACATACAGCTGCTTTGAGTCCCCTTCAGGGTGAGAAGGGTGGGATATAAATGCAGTAAATAAATAATTAATTTCAGACTTAGGCCAAAGTCTGACATGACTTGAAGGCACACAACAACAACAACAACAATCCTAATTAACTTGACTATCTCATTGGCCAGAAGCAGGCCCACACTTTCCATTGAAATCCTAATAGGTTTATGTTGGTTAAAATTGTTTTCATTTTTAAATATTGTATTTGTATTGTTCTTTCGTTGTTGTTGTTGCACTACAAATAAGACATGTGCAGTATGCATAGGAATTTGTTTGTATTTTTTTTTCAAATGATAATTCGGCCTCAACAGTCTGAAGGATAGTGGACCGGCCCTCTGCTTAAAAAGTTTGGGGACCCCTGCTCAAGATGAACTGGAGCAATTTCTCCTACAAGGAGGGTTGGAAATCTTCTGATAACATGACATACTAATATACCGTTTATACTCAAGTATAAGCCGGCCTGAATATAAGCCGAGGCACCTAATTTTACCACAAAAAAAACTGGGAAAACATTGACTCCAGTATAAGCCGGGATACCAATAAAATTACCGTATATACTCGAGTATAAGTCAGCCCGAATATAAGCCGAGGCACCTAATTTTACCACAAAAAACCTGGGAAAACAATGACTCCAGTATAAGCAATAAAATTACCGTATATACTCGAGTATAAGTCGGCCCGAATACAAGTCGAGGCACCTAATTTTACCACAAAAAAACTGGAAAAACATTGACTCCAGTATAAGCCAAGGGTGGTAAATTTCAGAAATAAAAATAGATACCAATAAAATTACATCAATTGAGGCATCAGTAGGTTAAATGTTTTTGAATATTTACATAAAGCTCAAATTTAAGATAAGACTGTCCAACTCTGATCAAATCATTATTCTCATCTTCTTCAATGTAAATGTGCTTATGTATCCTTTTAATAACAATAGTTATTAAAACTATTAGCCGCCCTGAGTCCCTTCAGGGAGATGGTGGCGGGATAGAAAAAATAAAGTATTATTTATTATTATTATATATATATACACACACACACACACACAGAGCTTACTATACATAGGAGTTGTCCCCAACCTTTCGGCCTCCAAGTGTTTTGGACTTCAACTCCCACAATTCCTAACAGCTGGCAAGTTGGCTGGGATTTCTGAGAGTTGAAGTCCAAAACACCTGGAGACCCAATGGTTGGGAAATACTGATATATAGTTAGCCCTCTGTATCCATACATATACATCTCCATATCATAGTGGTTGGTGCTCTTTAGTTTTTACCCAGTTTGAATGTTATTGAATGGCAACTTTCATAACTTTAGATTAACTTTAGATTACCCGCCATAACTATAGATTACTTGACACACAGACCAGAGGTAATGGGAGTTGCAATCCAAATGCACTCGAGACTCTGAGGTTGTGGAAATATTAAAGGGCGTTTCAAAGCCGGACATCCTATCCACAAGCCTTGTGTCTCAATTCAAACCCCACTCTCCTGACTCAATGGAACAAACTGCATCCTTCCAGATGTTCCTGTATCATAATTCCCATTAACTTTCATCATCATGGAGTTGTAGTCCAGCATCTGAAGGGCCATATACAATGACATGGAGGGCCTTATAACATCAGGCATCCTATCCACAAGCCTTGTGTCTCAATTCAAACCCCACTCTCCTGACTCAACAGAACAAACTACATCCTTCCAGATGTTCCTGTATCATAATTCCCATCAACTCTTGTCATGATGGAGTTGTAGTCATAAATAATGACCATATACAATGACATGGAGGACTTTATAACATCAGGCATCATATCCAAAAGCCTTCTATCTCACAACCTTTGAGGATGCCTGCCATAGATGTGGGCGAAACATCAGGAGAGAATGCTTCTGGAACATGGCCATACAGCACGGAAAACATACAACAACCCTGTGATCCCGGCAATGAAAGCCTTTGACAACACCTTCTATCTCAATTCAAACTCCACTCTTCTGACTCTACAGAACAAACTTCAGCCTTCCAGATGTTCCTGTACTGTATCTCCAATCAACTCTAGCCGTGATGAGGAACGCAGGAGTTGTAGTCCAGCATCTGGAGGACCTTATAAAATGACATGATGGGTTGTATTTGTCCCACGGATCTTGGGTTTGACACATAACACAAGCAATCCTTCTCATACTTTGGTCCTCCAAGAGTTTAGGACTTCGGTTCCCTAACAGTTAGCAAAGCTGGAGGACCAATGGTTGGGAATCATCTCCTTAAATCGATGCTTCTTAAACGTTGGTCCTCTAGATGTGTTGGATGTCCAGCTCCCAAAGGACCAAAACGTTGAAAACCAGGAGACCCGAGAGATGAAACACAAGATACTTGGAGGGCCAAAAGTTGAGAATCACTGCTCTAAAACAGATCTCACCTACAAGCAAGGAGCCTGTATCCATAGCTGATGGAACTGCAATGCTGACACAATGTAATTCAAGCCAAATACCTGTCCAGTCCCATCACCAGGTGCATCTACACCTGGTTTGGACAAACTTGGGCCCTCCGGGTGTTTTGGACTTCAACTCCCACAATTCCTAACAGCCGGTAGGCTGTTAGGAATTGTGGGAGTTGAAGTCCAAAACACCTGGAGCACCCAAGTTTGCCCATGCCTGGTCTAAAGTATTGGGGGGGGGGGGTCTCTCCCTATATTCCCCTTTTAATCAATGTGTTTATTATTATTTTATTATTTATTTACTACGTTTATATCCCGCTCTTCTCACCCCGAAGGGGACTCAGAGCGGCTTACAAATCAAATGAACATACAATATATTATTAGCATAGCACAATATAAGCATTAAATTACTATATTGTAGTATATCATTGTACGGTAATATTATTAGTAATATTACATTTAATATATAATATATAATTAATATTATTATATTGTATTGTTATTAGTATAATACATGTGTTGCCATGTTTTCTTATGTATCTTTCATAGAAATGCATTTTTAACATGTGCATTGGTGGTATTTTTACAATGTTTATGTGTTTTAATTATTCCATAACTAAGAAATATAATAATAATTTACTGTTTTCAATTTGGGGGTGGGGTCTCCTCTCTTTCTGTCTCCCCCTTTTTGTGTAATAATAATAATAATAATAATAATAATAATAATAATAATAATAATAATAATTTATTTACAATATTTATATAATATAATGCTTCTAATTGTTCCATAAACACTTTTAACCCCCAAACAAAACACCCATAAAATGCTTGCAAAATGAACCCCAAAAGACTTTCTACCCTCCACAAATCGAAAGAATACTGGCAAAATCTCACACCAAATGTCCTTTAACCTAGAAAGAAATGCTTAAAATCCCAATGGAAGCAGGAAAACTGGCAAAATCTCACACCAAATGTCCTTTTACTTCTATAAAAATGCTGAAAACCCAAACAGAAGGAAGGAATACTTCCAAAATTCTCCTTAAAATGCTTATTTCCCATAAAAATGCTTGAAACTACCACAGAGAGCAGGAATGCTAGCAAAATACCTCCAAAATATATGTGTACCTCCATAATAATGCTTTAAATCTCAGGAATACTGGCAAAATGCACCCCAAATGCCCTTTTACACCACATAAAATTGCTTTAAACTCCATAGAAAGGAGGAACACTAGCAAAACCTCACTCCAAATGTCCTCTTATCCCCATAAATAGGAATAAAATCCCAATGAAAGCAAAATCTTACCCCAAATGTCCTCTTACCTCCATAAAATGTTTAAAACTCCATAGAAAGCAAGAATACTAGCAAAATGCAACCCCAAATATCCTCTTCTCCCTATAAAATGCTTTAAAATCCCATAGAAAGCAGGAATACTAGCAAAATGCACCCCCAAATATCCTCTTATAAAAATGCTTTAAAATCCCATAGAAAGCAGGTATACTAGCAAAATGCATCCCCAAATATCCTCTTATCCCTATAAAAATGCTTCAAAATCCCACAGAAGGAAGGGATACTAGCAAAATCCCCCCTAAAATGCTTCTTATTCCCCATAAAAAATGCTATAAATACTGTAAATAAATAAATAATTAAATTTAAAACCCTATAGAAAGCAGGAATGTTTGCAAATGCACCCTCAAATGCTTGTGCAATGCATTCCAAGCCTCCCTCGGTGTTGCAGTGCCTCCAAAATGTTTGCAAGCAGTGTACAATCATATATAAAAATAATGTAAATATATATATATATTAATTCTTGCATTTCTTTCCCAACTCACCTCTCCTGTTCATGGGCCGGACCCTGACGGCCACCTTGACTTTCGAGTCTCCCCCCATGTCTGTCTTCCTTCCTTTCTTCCTTCCTGCCTGTTTTCCTTCCTTCCTTCCTTCTTTCTACTCGGCTTCCGACTTTCTGGGAAGCCAGCAAAGCAGCAGAGCCTAGCATTAGGGGGCGTGGCTAGGAGAGGCCACGCCCATATTCCCGGGGACTAGAGCGCGCGCGCGCCGCTTGGAATCTCTTTTTTTGTTTGGTCCCTTCGCGGCCGCCGTCGATCTCAGAGGAAAGCTCCATAGCATGACGGGAAATGTAGTCTTTTTGGGAAAAAAAAATCTTTCTAAGTTTTCTCTTTAGGAGTGGAAAGCAGAATAATATTGATAATCGTAATAATTAAATGCGTTTATAATAATATTAGCAATAATAATATTTATTTCCAGCATTTATACCCCGCCCTTCTCACCCGGAGGGACTCAGGGCAGATATAATAATATATAATAATATTATTATAATAAAGCTAATAATAATATTAGCAATAATAATATATAATAATATTAGCAACTATTATATAATATACACTAAAATATTAAGAATAATAATAATAATGATACTAGTAATATAAAACGCATTTCAACCCTTTGTGTCCTTAAACTAAATAATTAATTGCTTTTCTATATTATTATTAGTGTTAGCAACTATTATATATTATACACTAAAATATTAATAATAATAATAATAATAATGATACTAGTAATATAAAAAGCAATTCAACCCTTTGTGTCCTTAAACTAAATAATTAATTGCTTTTCTATATTATTATTAATATTAGCAACTATTATATATTATACACTAAAATATTAAGAATAATAATAATAATGATACTAGTAATATAAAAAGCAATTCAACCCTTTGTGTCCTTAAACTAAATAATTAATTGCTTTTCTATATTATTATCAGTTAGCAACTATTATATAATATACGCTAAAATATTAATAATAATAATAATGATACTAGTAATATAAAAAGCAATTCAACCCTTTGTGTCCTTAAACTAAATAATTAATTGCTTTTCTATATTATTATTAATATTAGCAACTATTATATATTATACACTAAAATATTAAGAATAATAATAATAATGATACTAGTAATATAAAAAGCAATTCGACCCTTTGTGTCCTTAAACTAAATAATTAATTGCTTTTCTATATTATTATCAGTGTTAGCAACTATTATATAATATACGCTAAAATATTAAGAATAATAATAATAATAATATAAAAAGCAATTCGACCCTTTGTGTCCTTAAACTAAATAATTAATTGCTTTTCTATATTATTATAGAAAATATAGTATTAGCAACTATTATATAATATGCATTAAAATATTAAACTTAGCAGTTTCTGAATTTTTCTTTAGGAGTGACAAGCAGAATAATAATGATACTAGTAATATAAAAAGCAATTCAACCCTCTGTGTCCTTAAACTAAATAATTAATTGCTTTTCTATATTATTATTAGTATTAGCAACTATTATATAATATACATTAAAATAATAAAATTAGCAGTTTCTGAATTTTTCTTTAGGAGTGACAAGCATAATAATAATAATAATGATGCTAGTAATATAAAAAGCAATTCAACCCTTTGTGTCCTTAAACTAAATAATTAATTGCTTTTCTATATTATTATTAGTATTAGTATTAGCAACTATTATATAATATACATTAAAATATTAAAATTAGCAGTTTCTGAATTTTTCTTTAGGAGTGACAAGCAGAAGAAGAAGAAGAATGATACTAGTAATATAGAAAGCAATTCAACCCTTTTTGTCCTTAAACTAAATAATTAATTGCTTTTCTATATTATTATTAGTATTAGTATTAGCAACTATTATATAATATACATTAAAATATTAAAATTAGCAGTTTCTGAATTTTTCTTTAGGAGTGACAAGCAGAAGAAGAAGAAGAAGAAGAAGAAGAATACTAGTAATATAGAAAGCAATTCAACCCTTTGTGTCCTTAAACTAAATAATTAATTGCTTTTCTATATTATTATTAGTATTAGTATTAACAACTATTATATAATATGCATTAAAATATTATCTACACTCTGGGGTAGAGAGTTCCAGTGTCTAACAGCTCTAAGAGTGAGGAAGTTTAATGTGTTGTCGAAGGCTTTCATGGCCGGAATCACAGGGTTGTTGTGTGTTTTCTGGGCTGTGTGGTCATGTTCCAGAAGCATTCTCTCCTGAAATTTCGCCCACATCTATGGCAAACATCCACAGAAGTTGTGAGGTATATGGAAAATGGAATGCGAACATGGAAAATGGGATGGGATACAGTGAAATTAAGGGTCAGTGAATTATAAGGGAAAGAGAGGGAAAGAGCTGTTGCATGAGAAAATCAGCCTTGGGATGTCTAGTTTACCTGGGCCAGGTCACCGCTCACTGAAGTCTCTTTTTCTTCTTTTTTCTCTCTGGTGCCTGCCAGAGCACTAACCCAATGAAAGGCAAAGAGCACTCCTAAGATGCCTTGCCATCGTCTTCCCCTGAAGGTCTATATGATGTGCCATGACAACCAGGGGTAGATTATCCCTGGCCATGACTTACTGGGGAGCCTGGCTTGTTAAAGGTACTTTCGAAAACGATGTCTTTCATGTATATAATTTGCCCTAAACACTCCATGTTTTTTCCTGTGTGTTCCTATTTTGACTATATGTTGTGTTAACCTAATTTTTTATTCTCCTGAGATCCCCATTCCTTCCCTTTGGCGGAAACTGTGTTCCTGAACCCAAAGATGTCTTGCATCCCACACAATTGTATAGCCTAGGGAAAAGAAACTAAGCTGGGAACTTTCCTCATCAAGTTCCCAGTTTCACCTCTATTTTTGGACTTTACTTGGACATTGCAACACAATACTTCTATTCAGGCGGGGGAAATCATCTCCCTTGTCCCTTGGGGGAAGAGCCATTCACCACCCATGCATTTTATGAACGGGACCTCTCGCATCGGAAGGAATCTGAATGTCTACAGGCAAACCCCAACCTCTGTCATTTTGCATGATTATGTCAGAATATGATGTTTTGTTTCTCTGGGATCTGGTACCGCCAGATCAGCCCCCTTAATGGGCCAGATCATGTCTATTCCACAAAGACAATTGCATTCCTGGGTAGGGCCAGAGATGCCCTCAATCACTTTCTTATTTTTCCTGTTCAGTAAATGGAACCTCATTTATCGACACTTAATCATCCCTTGTTCCCAACCCATGCTGGCCAGTGAGCCAAGCCTCTTTCTTTGGCTGGTCAGAATTAGGGGCTTGGCTGCAGCCTATGTATAAAAAGGGCTGTGAAACTGTATTCTGTATGCTATCTACTTTGTGAATGAATCACTAGCTAGCATCTTATTTGCAGATAAAATCTTCCTTGGCTTTTTTTTTTTCGTGTCAGGAGCGACTTGAGAAACTGCAAGCTGCAAGCTGCTTCTGGTGTGAGAGAATTGGCCGTCTGTAAGGATGTTGCCCAGGGGACATTGCTCAGATGTTTTGATGTTTTAATCATCCTGTGGGAGGCTTCTCTCATATCCCTGCATGGAGCTGGAGCTGATAGACGGAGCTGATCTGCGGTCTCCCCAGGTAGGATTCGAACCTGGCAGCTTTCAGGTCAGCAAACCCAACCTTCAAGTCACAAGGCTTTAATCCACTATGCCACATTCTCTTCTTGCTTGCTGGCTAATTTCAATTGGGCCTGATCTGAATGCTCGCCACAGCAGGGACTCACTCACAATGGGCAGCTCAGGCGTATCACTTGCCTGGGTTTCTGCCGCCAGGCTTCTCCCTGGTCTCACTGCCAGGGGTTGCCTCCTAAAATGGGGCCATCAGATGGAAGACATGAAGCTTCCATCTCATAGGACATAGAGTTGGAAGGGACCTCCGAAGTCCATCCAGTCCAGGCCTCCACAAAAAGCTGGGGTGTTGTGTGGTTTCTGGACTGTATGGCTGTGTTCCAGCAGCACTTTCTTCTGACGTTTCACCTGCTTTCTATCTGGTTTGCTAATTGCACCCTTTACACTCGTTTAACAGACAATATTTCTTTCTGTCATGGTTTGCAAAGATACTGTACTGTATGTGTGTTAACTGGAAAAATCAAATGCACGAAGCCGATTGGCTGAGTTTGCAAGGACCTGGGATCTGGTTTGCAACTGTTGCTGTCCTGCTGCTGGAGAACCAGTTTGAACAGGTTTCTCTCAGTGTGTGTGTGTGCGAGTCTTCTGAGTACTGGCTGGGAAAGAAGATGGCTCTGTACTCAGAGAGGCTTGACTATTTCTGAGGCCTTGTTTGCTGCTGGTCTTCTCTGGGGCTAACAGGACCGCCGGGGCTTTGGGCCATTTGGCCACCGGGCCGGCTGCTGGATAGGAAGAGAGGAGAGAAAGTCAGAAGAGTCAAAGGAAGATACAAAGTGTCAGGGATCGAGGATAACACATTGCTTATTAAAGGGTTAGAATGTAACCTTGATTGTTGCGAAAAAGTATCCTGGACTCTGGCAACTGCTGCTGGGCTCCTCCAGTCCTGTGAATGTTTGCATGTCTGATTGATAAAACTGCAGATTCCCTCCACCTGTGGAACTCTCCTCCGCAGTACTGAGGTTGTGAATTTATTATTTTTGACCCAGGGGAGTCAGTGCTTGTCAACATTAGCAAGGCATGATTATTCAACATACTGCATGTATGTTGCACGAGGACATCTTCTTTGGTTTGTCACACAGTTGGGTTACAATTCCCAGCTCAGGAATTGCATCTTCACCTGCCTTGGTCACTACCTTCAGTTTTCCAACTTACTAGCTTTCCCAGCAGCCACCAACTCTATCTCATCACCTTTGAAAATGTTTTTTTTTGTCATCTTACGAAGCAGAGAGCATTTGAGGATCAGGACCTTCGTAGGGATACCAAGATGCTTGTTTATAAAGCTATTGTCACAGATTTTCTAGCAATGTAGACTCATATAATCCAGTTCAAAGCAAATAACCTGGGATATAGGGCAGTGTAGAGCCATCTTTAGAACAGAAGAAATACAGCAATTTCCAAAGAGAAATGTGTATTTGCTCTCCCTCTGTTTTTCAATATTTTGATCTCTGTTTTGAATGATAAACTCTGATAAATTGTGGTTAATACGAAATGCTTAATTAATAACAGCAGCCCTCTCTAGGTCTTAGATTTGATCTAGAAACCTAAGCCTCTTCTACACTACCCTATAAAATCCAGATTATCTGTTTTGAACTAGATTATATGGCAGTGTAGATTTATATAATCCAGTTCAAAGCAGATAATATGGACTATCTGATTTGATAATCTGGATATGTGGCAGTGAACAAGGGGCCAAAATATGTTAGAGTGCAAAAAGAAGTAGTGGGAAGATGAGGGAAGAATTCAAAGGAATATTTGGATAGTTTTGTAAAATTCCAAGGAGGAGGCAGGACAATAGGAAGAGATAAACTTGATCCCCAAATTATTTTAGGACTTTACCAATAGCTGACTTTAAATCCATAGCAGGCAGTGCCATCTAGTGGCCAAAGCAGAGAATGCAATATCTGAGGATAAACAGCAGCAATGCCTTGAAAAACTGTGTGCATTTTTTCTCATTTGTTAGCCATGGCATTTTTATTTTATTTGAATGGTACACTCTGTGCATACTGGAAACATTTTCCAAGTAAGATGGCCTTTCAAATGTAATGTCTTGGCAGTGGATACGTAGGTGACTGTGGAGCCCTATTCTTGACCCGCATGTTCTTCCACAATGAGGACATCGGTTTCCAGTTGGAAAGCAGTCCCAGTCAGGGTTGCCTTTCTCTTGGCACATTTCTCCCTTAAGCCCTCCATTCATGCCTCTTCGAACTCCGCAGCACTGCTGGTCACAGCTGACCTCCAATTAGAGCGCTCAAGGGCCAGGGCTTCCCAGTTCTTTCTTGGTTTCTATGCCACAGTTTTTAAGGTTGGCTTTAAGCCCATCTTTCTATTTCTTTTCCTGCCCACCAACATTACGTTTCCCATTCTTGAGTTCGGAGTAAAGCAACTGCTTTGGGAGATGGTGATTGGGAATTCAGAAAACTTGGCCGGTCCAGCGGAGTTGATGCCATAGAAGCATTGCTTCAATGCTGGTAGTCTTTGCTTCTTCCAGCACTATGACATTTGTCCGCCTGTCTTCCCAAGAGATTTGCAGGATTTTTCGGAGGCAACACTTACCAGGAATTGAGTGTGACGTCTCTAGAAAGTCCATGTTTCGCAGGCGTAGAGCAGGGTTGGGAGGACAATGGCTTTATAAACAATCACCTTGGTGTTTCTATGGATGTCCCGATCCTCAAACACTCTCTGCTTCATTCGGTGAAATGCTGCACTCGCAGAGCTCAGGCGGTGTTGTATTTCAGCGTCAATGTTGACTTTGTAGAGAGATGGCTGCCAATGGTCAACATTTCCTAATGTGACACCATTAAGCTGTATTCCTGGCTTTGCAGAGGGAGTAGCTGGTGCCTGTTGGAAGAGCACTTTGGTTTTCTCGATGTTCAATGAGAGGCTGAGCTTCTCGTATGCTTCTGCAAAGGTGTTTAGAGTGGCTTGTAGGCCTTCTTCTGAATGCGCACAGACTATGTTATTATCGGCATATTGGAGTTCTATAACAGATGTTGCTGTAACCTTGGTTTTGGCTTTCAGTCTGCTGAAGTTAGCTTGCCATCTGTCCCGAAGATGGTTTCACCTCTGGTGGGAAGCTTTCCATTAACAAGTTGAAGTGTCAGAGTGATGAAGATGAAACAGGTCAAGAGGAAGAAGGCACCTCAAGCAAACCTGCCTTCCATCTGGAAATGTGTTAGATAATACATTGTTAGACAGGAATGCATTTGCTGTAGCCCTATTGTGTAACAGTGGTGCATAATACAGTTCTAATGAGCATGTGGTCACACACCTGCTGAATGATTAAGCCATTGAAATCCACAAGCATGTGGACAACTTCAACAGAAAGGAGGAAACCATGAAAATGAACAAAATCTGTCTACCAGTATTAAAAAAACCTCAAAAATCAGAACAGTAGATGGGAAGCAACACTCTGAGGGCAGAGGAGCCCCAAGGACGGCTAATGACTCTGAACAAAGGATGCCCCCCAGGCAGGAGACAAACCTTTCCAATGCTAATTAGGGTGATTAACTGAAACATTAGTGCTGGCTTCCAACTGACAAAGGACTCTTGTCACAACCTAGACTCTCCACAGATATATATTTACCTTCCTTGCCTAGTTTATCCATGCCTCACAGCCTCTGAGGATGCCTGCCATAGATGTGGGCGAAACGTCAGGAGAGAATACTTCTGGAACATGGCCATACAGCCCGAAAGACATACAACAACCCTGTGATCCTGGCCATGAAAGCCTTCGACAACACAATGACAAGAATTTCATCATTTACTTTTGTCCCTGGCTGATGATAGGTATAAAAAGAGGGCAGGAAGCATGGGTTCTTTCTATTATTGAAACCTTTTACTGAAATCACTTGCCAAATGCTTTTGCCGCCTTATCTTGCTGAACTGTTGCTGAGATCTGTTCTACCTATGCTAGTGAGTATATCGTTGTATATGCTATAGACTGATAGGAGATCAGAGGATCCTGATCTGTGTGTGTATATTTTATAAATAGAGCAACAGGTCAAGATTAAAAGCCTCCTGTGAGTTTGAATGAAAGCTGGCTCAGAGAGTTTTCTTAAACAATGTACAGCACCAGGTCAGCCAGTGCAGATATACTCTGCAGGCAACTGATAAGCACTCTGCGGTGTATGGGTTTGTTTTTCCAACTTGCCTTTGAGACATTGTCCATTGCACAGTGTATCTAGGGAGGGCCTGTTTGGAAAACTATTTCTTTCTTTCTTTCTTTCTTTCTTTACAGTATTTATATTCCGCCCTTCTTTCTCACCCCGAAGGGGACTCAGGGCGGATCACATTATATACATATAGAGCAAATATTCAATGCCCATAAACACATCGAACCGAGACAGAGACAGACAGACGCAGAGGCAATTTAACCTTCTCCTGAGGGGATGTTCGATTCTGGCCACAGGGGGGAGCAGCTGCTTCATCATCCACTCTGACGGCACTTCCTCATTCCAATGTCATAAATTAGTTAAACTTGCCTCCCCACTTTTTATAAGTGGTGCCTTATTTCCTACTTGATCGATGCAACTATATTTCGGGTTGCTAGGTCAGCAACGAGCAGGGGCTATTTTTTATTTTAAATTGATGGGTGCTCACCCCGCCACGGGCTGGCCTCGAACTCATGACCTCATGGTCAGAGTGATTTATTGCAGCAGGCTGCTCTCCAGCCTGCGCCACAGCCCGGCCCCTAAGACTATAAATCACTACTTATCCCACCTCGACAAAAATGTAAGTCCTCTTGTGAAAGAAAGATCCAGAATCGGTCTCCTTGACAGTCACTTCTGGACCCATCGTCAAGACTCTACACTTGGAAGACAATTAGACTCACAAGGGATTGTCCATGATGATGGGCTCTATTGAGTCTTTTTTTTTTTCGTGTCAGGAGGACTTGAGAAACCGCAAGTCGCTTCTAGTGTGAGAAAATTGGCCATCTGCAAGGATATTACTCAGGGGACGAATGCTTTGATATTTTACCATCCTTGTAGGAGGCTTCTCTCATGTCCCCGCACGGAGCTGGAGCTGATAGAGGGAGCTCTCCCCAGATTCGAACCACCGACCTGTCAGTCAGCAGTCCTGCCGGCACAAGGGTTTAACTCATTACACAACCAAGAGCTCATATTGAGTCTATGTGTTGAATCAACAGTTGAATCAATGCATCTACCGTAGTCTACCCCTATTACTTTTCCAAATTAGTAATGTAGTTATGTTTGAAAATTAGTCTGAATTTTATTACTGAGTTCCAACCAAACTTGGCCTATTGATTCTTCTGTTGATTAATGTAAATCCCTTGGATTCAATAGGTTTGCTCTTGTTACTAGCACCATGAGGATTGAAGACAAGGTTGGATCTCTATGACTCATTCTAAACCAGTAGTTCTCAACCTTCCTAATGCTGTGACCCCTTAAAACAGTTCCTCGTGTTGTGGTGACCCCCAAACATAAAATTATTTTCATTGCTACTTCATAACTGTCATTTTGCTTCTTTTATGAATCGTAATGTAAATATCTGATATGCAGGATGTATTTTCATTCACTGGGCCAAATTTGGCACAAATACTTGATACTGGTGGAGTCATTTGGGAGTTGTAGTTGCTGGGATTTATAGTTCACCTATGCTCAAAGAGCATTCTGAACTCCAACAACAATGGAATTGAACCAAACTTGGCACACAGAACTCCCATGACCAACAGAAAATACTGGAAGGGTTTGGTGGTCATTGACCTTGGGTTTGGGAGTTGTATTTCACCTACATCCAGAGAGCACTGTGGGCTCAAATAATGATGGATCTGGAACAAACCTGGCATGAATACTCAATATGCCCAAATGTGAACACTGGTGGAGTTTGGGGAAAATAGACCTTGACATTTGGGAATTGTAGTTTCTGGGATTTACAGTTCACCTCCAATCAAAGAGCCCCTTGAATCTCATCAATGATAGAATTGGGCAGATTGGGCTTTTGGTCGGAGGATTCACCATCTGTTTCCAAAAAGAAAGAGAAGGATAGGAAAAGAGATATTCTGCCTTCTCTGCCAAAAGGGGTTTCTAAGATTGTTGGAAATATGTGTTTTCTGATGGCCTTTGGCAACCCCACTGATACCCCCTCGCGGCCCCCCATGGGTCCCGACCCTCAGGTGAGAAATGCTTTTCTAAACAAATTCATGTTGTGTTTTATGGCCTCACAACCTCCGAGGATGCCTGCCATAGATATGGGTGAAACGTCAGGAGAGAATGCTTCTGGAACATGGCCATACATCCCGGAAGACTTACAGCAACCCACAAAAGCATGTTGCTTCCTTTCAATCAACGCCTTCTTTTAGTAAAACGGAGTAGACATTTGCCCAGTATAAAGGCACCTGATCCTATATGATCTTGGAAGTTGGCTGCTTTGAGTCTCCTTCGGAGAGATAAAGTGGGGTATAAATAAATATAATGATAATAATAAGTTAAGTGGGGTTATCCCTGGTTAGTACTGGTTAGGGAGGGCTGCTGGGTTCCTCCATGTCTGTCCTTCCAAATCCTCATCTTCTTCTGATTTTGAGCTTGTATTCTAATGCTTCAGCCAAAGTGTGCAAAACCTTGAACGATTTCAATCCTTCCATTATCTGTGTTGTCGAAGGCTTTCATGGCTGGGATCACAGGGTTGTGGTGTGTTTTTGGGGCTGTATGGCCATGTTCCAGAAATATTCTCTCCTGACGTTTCATCCACATCTATGGCAGGCATCCTCAGACGCTGTTCTGTGTTTTCCAGGCAGTATGGGCATGTTCCAGAAGCATTCTCTCCTGACTTTTCACCCACATCTATGGCAGGCATCCTCAGACGCTGTTCTGTGTTTTCCAGGCAGTATGGGCATGTTCCAGAAGCATTCTCTCCTGACTTTTCACCCACATCTATGGCAGGCATCCTCAGACGCTGTTCTGTGTTTTCCAGGCAGTATGGGCATGTTCCAGAAGCATTCTTTCCTGACGTTTCATCCACATCTATGGCAGGCATCCTCAGACGCTGTTCTGTGTTTTCCAGGCAGTATGGGCATGTTCCAGAAGCATTCTCTCCTGACGTTTCACCCACATCTGTCCTGCTCACTTCAAAGGATCAGTCTGAACGCAGATCAGAGATGGCTGCTCTCAAATCCAATCTTTATTGAAGAACACATGACTTTGGAAAAGTCAGGAATGACCCAATGTTTACATACAACTATTTTTATAACTTTTGATGCTACGTAACACCACACGTAAATATCATCATCAAGTCCCACCCCCAATATCACATTACTACCATTTTCACACACTAAACCAATTATAATTGTTTATACTTTCGGCCCCAAGTTCCCAGGCATATTCTATCTTCTTCTGCCAGGTGCTCCTGGGATTGTTTATGTTATGACTCCCAGTTACAGGGCTGAATCACCAAAGCCCTGTAACTGGGTTCCATGACATGGTGCCCTCCTTTTCTTCGTCCTCCTCTTCGGTTCTTCTTTCATCACAAGCCTGAAACAAAACAATAATTCTATGTGTCCATTTTGTCCAAAGTACCCATATATTTTTTCAGTAAGCTACGATGGAATACAGGGTGTATTTTCCCTAAACTTTTTGGCAATGCCAACTGGAAAGTCACCTCGTTGATAACACCCTGTATTCTAAATGGTCCAATATATTTAGGGCCCAATTTTTTCGAAGGTAGCCCCAGTTTGATGTTTTGGGTACTTAGCCATACTAAATCTCCTTTCTCCAATTTATCACCTTCCACCCTCTTTCTGTCTGCGAATACTTTATACTTTTTATGTGCTTCTTTTAAGGATGCAGTCACTTGACTCCAGCATTCCATCATTTGCGCTTTCCATTTCCCTGCCTCTGTTCCCTCATTCTCTGTCCATCTTGGCAGCTGGGGCAGAGGCTGTATTTCATACCCGTAAACTACTTCAAAGGGGGTTTTATTTGTTGCTGAATGTATAGTCGAATTAAAAGCTAGTTCTGCAAAAGCCAACCACCGAGACCAGTCATTTTGTCTCATGTTAGAGTACATTTGAAGGAACTGCCCAAGTGTCTGCTGAGTACGTTCTACCGCTCCATTTGTCATGGGGTGAAAAGCAGAACTTAAACTCCTTTCTGCTCCTAGCATTTCCAGGAATTTTTCCCAAAATTTTGCTGTGAATTGTACTCCTCTGTCACTGACCACTCTACTGGGACATCCATGCAGTTTGTAAATGTGGTTTATGTACAATTCAGCTAGTTTCTCGGCTGATGGTAGTTTCGTCAGTGCTATAAAGTGGGCCTGTTTAGAAAACAGGTCCAATACTGTCCAAATATAACGATGTCCTTTGCTAACCGGTAGTTCCCCCACAAAGTCCATAGCTACACATTCCCAAGGTCTGGTAGGTTCTGCTACTGTTTGTAATAATCCCATTGGCTTCCCTCCTCTCGATTTATTTCTGGCACAATCATCACATTGAACAACATAATTTTTTATGTCCTTCCTCATCCCTGGCCACCAGCAATGTTTTGCTATTGCTTTTGTTGTTTTTGTAATTCCTGTATGACCAGCGCTCTGGTTGTTGTGAAAACGATGCAAAATCTTGATCCTTAATGTTGCTGGGATATACAGTTTCTTGTTCACAAACCAAAATCCCCCCTTCTGCTCCCCCTGTTCTGCATTGGATGCGATCCACTGGTCTCCTTCATAAGACTGTTTCAGCTCGTTTCCCCAATTATCTTTTCCGTCGAGTTCAACCATAGCAGTGTTCTCCTTTTGGGTTTGTGCTCTTGTTCTGACAGCTAAGCCCCATTGTTTGTCAGAGAATATTGTTCCCTCTTTTGCTGTGGGTATTCCTTCGTGTTGAGGCATGCGTGAAAGAGCATCTGCCAAGACATTCTGCTTCCCTTGAAAAAACTTTAATTGGAAATCGAACCTGCTGAAGTATTGTGCCCATCTAATCTGTTTGGGGGACAATTTTCGAGGGGACTTTAAATACTGGAGGTTCTTATGGTCAGACCAAATTTCAAATGGGATTCCGCTTCCTTCGAGAAAGTGTCGCCAGCATTCTAAGGCTTTTAATATGGCTAGTGCCTCTTTTTCCCATATCGGCCAACATTTTTCAGTTTCGCTGAACTTCCGGGACAAATATCCACAGGGTTTTAAGTTCCCATTTTGATCCTTTTGCAATAGTACTGCCCCATACGCACAGTCTGAGGCATCGCAATGGATTATGAAAGGGCTCCTGATATCGGGGTGTTTTAGAATGGGTCCTTCTGTGAAGCATTCTTTTAGGGTTTCAAATGCCTTTTGGCATTCTGGCGTCCAACTTAGTTTGGCGCCAGGAGCTTTTACTTTTGCTGTCTCTCCTTTCCCTTTTGTTTTTAAAAGTTCAGTAAGGGGTGCGGTTATTTGCGCGAAGCCTTTTATGAAGGATCTATAAAAATTTGCAAACCCCAGAAACGATTGCAATTGCCTCCTTGTTTGAGGCACTCCCCATTCTTTTACATCTGATACTTTAGCTGGATCCATAGCTAACCCTTCTGGAGATATCCGATACCCCAGAAAGTCAATTTGAGTTTTATTAAATTCACATTTGGACAGTTTTGCGTACAGCTTTGCTTCTCTTAGTCTCTGCAAAACTTCCCGGACCAATTTCACGTGCTTTTCCTTATCTTCAGTCACAATCAAGATATCATCAAGAAATATGAATACCCCTCTGTACAACAATGGGTGCAGTATTTCATTTATAAGCTGCATAAAGCACCCGCCTCCATTTTTTAATCCGAAAGGTAAAATTTTATATTCAAAATGGCCGAATGCGCAGGAAAATGCAGTTTTCCAAGTATCCTCCGGTTTGATCCTTAATTTATGATATGCTTCAATTAAATCAAGTTTAGTAAATATGCTCCCTTTTTTCAATACGGTAATTAAATCCTTTACTAAGGGCATAGGGTATTTATTGTCCTTAGTAATTGCATTTAAATTTCGATAATCAATGCACAATCTTAGGGAGTTGTCTTTCTTTCTCCTGAATAACACTGGGGCCCCGAGAGGAGAATTGGATGGCTTAATGAAGCCCCGCGCCAGGTTTTTATCAATGTATTTCCTCAATTCCTCCTTCTCCTGCACAGACATGGGATACACTTTTGGTTTTGGTAAGTTTGCTCCGGGGGTTATTTCAATTTCTACTTCTATATTCCTTTTGGGAGGTAATTTACTTGCCTCTTTCTAATTGAACACATCCACAAAGTCTCTGTATTCAGGTGGCAATAGCAGTGGGTCTATTTCACCTTCTTCATCTCCCTCGTCCTCCTCTTCTGCAATCTTGCTTATCTCCCATTGCGTCTGCTGTTCTTTAAATGCTAGGCTCTTTCCTCTCCAATCTACTTCGGGATTTGCCTGTTCGAGCCATGGTATCCCTAATATTACGTGGTATGTGGCAATAGGGGCTATCACAAAGGATATTCTTCCTTCCCATTTGCCTATTTTACATGGGATCTCCCGTATTTCCTTTGTAGATACTTCCCCAGTAGCAACTGATCCGTCTAGCTGCGAAAACGCAATTGGGGAGTCAAGCGCCATCTGCTGGCATTTCAACGCTTCTGCTAACTCTGGAGTTATAATATTCCTGGAACAACCACAATCCACAAATGCCTTGCAGGTGGCCCGATTCTCTAGCCCCGAGAGGCAGATTGGCACTACTATCATGCGTTTGTCCCGACTCACCAATTTTTCTGAAGATTCTGGGGCTCGCACCTCCTCCTCCGCACGCCTCCCGGTTGCTGGCTTGGGCTTTGAGGGTTTTGGCGGCTCCCCCTTCCGTGCCCAGCATTCTGCTGCTCGATGGCCCGTCTTCCCACATACAAAGCATCCCGGTTTAGGTTTGTTGTCGTCTCCTCTGGAGGGAATCCCCGGCCTCCCTCCGGGTCTTTCCTGCTTCCTCGTTTCTCCTCGACCTCTCGCCACCGGTCTTTGCTGGCCGCCGCTGCTCCTGAAGCGCTTTA
The DNA here is from genome assembly GCF_035594765.1 of Anolis carolinensis. NCBI lineage: Eukaryota > Metazoa > Chordata > Lepidosauria > Squamata > Anolidae > Anolis > Anolis carolinensis. Next base: position 5,432,762 of record NC_085841.1, read on the forward strand.
CTTGGGCCAGGGTGGATTCAACGCGCCCCGCTAGTTGAATCCATCCCTGGAGCGTTTCGGGGTCATCTCTGTGCGCTGCCCAGCTGAAAATCTCGGGGCGTAGTCCCTCTTTAAATAATTCCACTTTGGTCACTTCAGACCACTCTGGTACCCTTTCCGCGAGGTGGAGGAATTCCTCTGCGTACTCGGGCACCGTTTTGTCCCTCTGCTTTATTCCTCTAAGCTGGTCTCGAGCTCTCAATTGCTCTAGCCGGTCTCTGAACCGGTTTTCCAGTGCGGCGAGGAAGCGGGGCACTGACCTCAGGCATGGGTCCTGTCTGGCATGTAGTTGCACATACCAGCTGGCCGCTCCTCTCTTTAGTGTGTTGCCGATGGCCCGAACCCTGCTTGCTTCGGAGGGGAATGTGTGTGCATTGTCTTCCATGTATCCCCTGATGCTAATTAGAAAAAAGTTCAGTTCGGCTGATTCCCCTCCGTATTCTAGCTTGAGATCTTCCCTTCTTGGCATCCATTCAGCGGCCCGTTGATGCTGTCTGGGAGGCATGGGGAAGGGTTGCATCGGGTTTCCTTGGATCACGCCGCGCCCCACTCCGGTGGTCATTCTGCGCGGCTCCCGAAATCCTGCCGCCGCTGTCGGCCCTTCCCCCCATCCGCATACTGGCCTCGCTGTAGCCCCCGCATCTCGCCTTTCCCCGTCGTACTGCACATCCTCCTCCTCTTCCTGGATCTCCTGCTCCTCTCCGCCTTCGTCTGCTAATCCACTGGACCCGATCCCTGGCCCCAGTGGTCTTTCCACCCCGACGCCCATCCGGGGGGTTGGGAGCTCTGTTGGAGATGGCGGCCTCAGAGTTCCCAGAGCTCGCTGGCGCTCCACTTCGCGTGCCATTCTGTCTCTGAACTCCAGCTCCTGCCAATATTCCTCGTCTCCCTCGTCCCTTGCCGCCGCGGGACTCTGCGTTGAAGCTCGCTGTCCCCTCTGGCTCCAATCGCCTCCTTTGCTTGGCTCTCTCTCGGCGCCATATCGGATGTGCTCTTTTTGGAGATTCTCTTCCAATATTGGCACTATTCTCCCCACGGTATCCGACAGCCTGGATAAATGAGTTTCCAGGATGGATAACCGCAGGGCCACGGTCTCCGGCATGCTTCCTCCAGATCCCCAACTGGTTTCTGCCGCCGCCGGAACGCCTCTTCCCCCTCTGGGAATCCTCTGGGTCACGCCGTCCGGCTTGGGGTACCCCGTAGAGGAAGCTATGGCTTGCAATGTCTCTTCTGCCAACGGCAGAGCTCCCAGCGGAGGCCCCTTTGCTCCGTCATGGCTTTGATCTCCTTCCCTGCTCATTATCACTTCACTGCAAATTTGCAGGAGGGTGAGAACTGGATTCCTGACTTAATTGTCCTGCTCACTTCAAAGGATCAGTCTGAACGCAGATCAGAGATGGCTGCTCTCAAATCCAATCTTTATTGAAGAACACATGACTTTGGAAAAGTCAGGAATGACCCAATGTTTACATACAACTATTTTTATAACTTTTGATGCTACGTAACACCACACGTAAATATCATCATCAAGTCCCACCCCCAATATCACATTACTACCATTTTCACACACTAAACCAATTATAATTGTTTATACTTTCGGCCCCAAGTTCCCAGGCATATTCTATCTTCTTCTGCCAGGTGCTCCTGGGATTGTTTATGTTATGACTCCCAGTTACAGGGCTGAATCACCAAAGCCCTGTAACTGGGTTCCATGACAGGCATCCTCAGACGCTGTTCTGTGTTTTCCAGGCAGTATGGGCATGTTCCAGAAGCATTCTCTCCTGACGTTTCACCCACATCTATGGCAGGCATCCTCAGACGCTGTTCTGTGTTTTCCAGGCAGTATGGGCATGTTCCAGAAGCATTCTCTCCTGACGTTTCATCCACATCTATGGCAGGCATCCTCAGACGCTGTTCTGTGTTTTCCAGGCAGTATGGGCATGTTCCAGAAGCATTCTCTCCTGTCGTTTCACCCACATCTATGGCAGGCATCCTCAGACGCTGTTCTGTGTTTTCCAGGCAGTATGGGCATGTTCCAGAAGCATTCTCTCCTGACGTTTCACCCACATCTATGGCAGGCATCCTCAGACGCTGTTCTGTGTTTTCCAGGCAGTATGGGCATGTTCCAGAAGCATTCTCTCCTGACGTTTCATCCACATCTATGGCAGGCATCCTCAGACGCTGTTCTGTGTTTTCCAGGCAGTATGGGCATGTTCCAGAAGCATTCTCTCCTGACTTTTCACCCACATCTATGGCAGGCATCCTCAGAGGTTGTGAGCTATACTTCATAAGCCCTGGGGATGCCTGCCATAGATGTGGGCGAAACGTCAGGAGAAAATGCTTCTGGAACATGGCCATACAGTTTGGAAAACACAAAACAACTCTCCATCATTTGCATCAAAGTGATGTAAACCATCAGTAGCCCTCACATTGGTGTTTCTTAATGCTCAACTTCTTATGCACTTAGGTGTGAAGTGTGTAGTAATTCGACCTTCTCACCACAGGGTGGCAGGCTTAGACATACTATCCATTATGTCATTGTTTTCTGTTGTATGGGACAGTGTCCAGAAATTGCATGCCATGGATAGAATACCAATCAATATCAATCGAATTTACTGCATTTCCACCCAGTTGTGCAAGTGAACTGTCCAATTGTTGAAGGCTGGGAAGGAGCCTGCAAAGGTCGCTGGAGAAATGGCCCTGGATTTGGACACAAGGGAGCTGTCCACAGGCTGTGGTGCTGAAATCAGAGAGGCAGAGACTGGCTACTATCTTCCTTCTGCATTTGAAGATTTGTGATGACCCATGGGCCTTGTAGTCCTGCTCAGGACATTGTAATTCCTGATGAAGATGAAAACTTGGGTTTTTTACCTTCCCAGTCTGAACTGGATTCCTCTCAGCCAGATCTTTCCCAGGCAGATCTGGGAACCTTGCACCTGCAAGAAAGTTGTCTCCCAGAAGTATGTCAAACAAGCCCAGAGCCTACTTCTCCCGTATTCTTGCGCCGGGAGTTTTGTAAACAACAGAGAAGTTTGGATTCAGCTTCGCGCAGGAGTGCGAGGATTGCAGCTAAGAATGTGGCCAATTAAGACTGCTTCTCGTGAGAATCTTTGGGGAGTCTCACATCTGGTCTCAGAGTTAGCTTTCGGTTCTGATTCCCAGAGAACTGCTTCGGCGGGAAGCTAGACTCTATTTAGGTGTTTTACCCGCGTAGTAACTTCGCGGAGTCAATTCGTCAGCCTACGGAGCGAGTTGTGTCTGGACAGCGCGCTCCGGTTCAAGCCTCGCTCCTGCTCAAGCCTTGCCTTGCTATCCAGCCTTCGCCTTGCTTCCCAGCCTTTGTTTATCTACGGACTTTGCCTTGTTTCCCAGGATTAATCCTTGCCTTGTTCCACGGATTTATCAAGTTATTCCACGGACCTTGTTCTTGTTCTTAGTTACCTTGTTCCACGTTCAAGCCTTGTTTCAAGTATCAAGTTATTTCCTAGCCTCGCTCAAGTTTCATGGACTAAAGGACCTTGTCATCTCCCCTCACTTTGCTTGGCAAAGTGAGTGTTTCGGTTATTGGATTACAACTTTGGACCTTAATATTTCTTATTGGACATTGCTTTTTTGGACTAATTCTGACCTTTCCTGAAAGGTCTAATTCTGGACTATTTTCTACACTAGTTTTTATTAACTTTATATAATCCTACAATAAAGATATTAGATAGATTCTGGCCTCTGTGTATGGTTATTGGTGCTCTGCAGCCTGGGTCGTGACAGGTTGACTCCGCCACCCTAAGCACCAAGTAACCTCGGCCAGAATGTCTACCGGAGTCGTACCTGGGCCGAGCGGCCAGCCGATTACCTACACCATCGACAAGGAAGAGGTGGACCGAATCCGTGATAAGCTCAATGCACAGGATGGAGAAATAAGGGGTTTGAAGGAACGCGGAGTTCGTCTTCCGGCCATGGCGTTGCCAACCAAGTTTACTGGAGAAGCTTCTAAGGTTCATGTCTTCCGTCGCCAATGTCAAGCTTATCTGGAGGCCCGTGCTGCCGAGTTTCCCCAAGAAGACATCAAGGTGGCATGGGTTTACAGTCTTCTAGACGGGCCAGCGGCCAGCTGGGCGACGGCACTGTTCGACCAAGCCTCTCCGCACCTAAGATCAGCGCAACACTTCTTGGACCACCTCAAGGAGACTTGGGGAATCGAGGACAATTTGGAGGCAGCCGGTCACAAACTCCGTCGCCTTTTCCAAGGAGACAGACCTATGTCTCAGTATATAGCCGAGTTCCGAGTGCTGGCCCACAACACCGGCTGGAACGATGTAGCCCTCAGGGGACAATTCCGGGAGGGTCTCAACATTGAAATGCTGGAAGAAATCTCCAAGGTGGATCCTCCCCAGACCCTCGAGGCACTCATTGATCAATGTTTACGGGCTGAAGTCATGATTGCCAACAGGAAACAGTGGGTTCGAGGCCAGGGCAGTAGAGCCGGGGCAAAACCCCCCGCTCCCGCCAGCGTTCAGCCACGTCCGGTGTGGAGACCCCCACCGCCAACCCCATACCCCAGAGGAGGCGAGGAGGTGCCGATGCAGTTGGGCAATGTGCGTCCCAGACTAGATGCCGCCGAGAAGGCCCGTCGTCAACGCTTAAACCTCTGCTGGTACTGCGGGAACGGGGGCCACTTCGCCAGAGAGTGCCCAGCCAAAGGGAAGCCTGCCGCCCGTCTTGCGGCGGCGTCCTCCACGGAGACGAAGGCGTCTGAGCCGACTGGCACACAGCCGGCGGGGGAAGCCAACGACCGGGTGTAGAGGGGCTCGCCAACCCGGTCAAAAAATCCATCCAAGAGCCGCCAACCGGGGTCCTGTTCCTTCTCGTGGTCACATTATGGTCAGCAAAAAGGGGACCCGTCATGATCCACGCCATGATAGACTCTGGAGCTACCAACAATTTCATCGATAGAGAGTATGCCGACTCTCTGGGATTACAATATCATGATTTCAAGAATGCCCGTGTGGTGCAAGCCATAGACGGCCGTCCCCTCAAGACGGGCCCCGTAAGTCAGTGGTCGGAACCCACCAGGATGTGGATAAGGGAACATATGGAAGAGATTTCCTTCTTTGTTACCGAGGTTCCCCATTTCCCTGTGATTTTGGGAATTCCATGGCTGACTCTCCACGACCCTAACATCTCCTGGTCCAACAGAGAACTGCAGTTTGCTTCACCGTACTGCCAAAACCATTGCCTCGTAGCCAAGGTATGCCATGCCACAGACACCGAGCCCATCATCACCTTGCCAAAGAAGTACTCCGAGTATTGGGATGTATTCAATGAGAAAGAAGCCGAAAAATTACCCCCACATAGACCTTATGACTGTGCCATTGACTTGGTGGAGGGGGCCCCGATCCCGCGAGGGCATCTCTACTCCCTGACTGAGCCAGAGCAAGAAGCTCTCAGGGAATTCCTAGAGACAAACCTTCGCAAGGGGTTCATCAGACCCTCTCAATCCCCAGCCGCCTCCCCAGTGATGTTTGTGAAGAAGAAGTCAGGGGAACTACGCTTGGTGGTGGACTACAGAGCATTGAACAATATCACCAAGCGGAACAGCTATCCCCTGCCTTTAATCTCGGATCTACTGGATCGGCTTCGAGGAGCCAAGGTTTACACCAAGCTGGATCTTCGGGGGGCTTACAACTTAGTTCGCATCAGGGAAGGGGACGAGTGGAAGACCGCCTTCCAGACCAAATTCGGATTATTTGAGTCCCGAGTTATGAATTTCGGTTTATGCGGAGCCCCCGCAACGTTCCAGCATTTTGTCAATGACATTTTTCAGGACTATCTAGACAGGTTCTTGATAATCTACCTGGACGATTTTTTGGTGTTTTCCAGATCACAATCAGAACATGAGAACCACGTCAAAATGGTGTTACAACGATTGCGGGATCATGGACTTTATGCCAAGCTGGAAAAATGCGCTTTTGATCTACAAGAGGTAGATTTCCTTGGTTACCGCATCTCGCCTCTAGGGCTTTCCATGGACCCAGCCAAAGTTTCAGCAGTATTGGAATGGCGGGCGCCAACTAACAAGAAAGAGGTGCAGCGTTTCTTGGGGTTCGCGAACTACTACCGCAAGTTCATTCCAGATTTTGCCCGCTGGTCCGACCCCATCACTAGCTGCATCCGTGGAAAGCAGCCTTTCCGTTGGACTGATCAAGCAGAGAAAGGGTTCCAGCAACTAAAGAAACTATTCACCTCCCAGCCAATTCTACAGCACCCAAATCCTGGAACCCCTTTTGTGGTGCAAGCGGACGCCTCTGATGTGGCAATTGGGGCTGTACTCTTACAACCGGTGGGAGATCACCTCCACCCCTGTGCCTTTTATTCTCGTCAACTAACCACACCAGAGAGGAATTACACCATTTGGGAAAAAGAACTACTGGCCATAAAGGCAGCCTTTGAAACTTGGAGACATTGGCTAGAAGGGGCCAAATTTCCCATTGAAGTCCACACTGATCATCGTAATCTAGAACATCTAAGAACTGCCCGCAAACTAAATCAGAGGCAGCAACGTTGGGCTTTATTCTTTGAACGTTTCAACTTCCAGATCCATTATGTGACCCCAGCCCAAACCAAGCAAGCAGACGCCCTGTCACGTAAACCGGAATACGCTGCAGGACGCAAGGAGACCTTTGAATCCCAACTGCTACAACCTGAGAACTTTGCCACGCTCACGGTGGGGAACACCAAATCCATTCCCATTGGTTCAACTTCCCCTACTCCAGGACCCATCTGTGCTCAAGAAATCAGGGCTAGTCAGCAAGCAGATGCCTGGGCGCAGGACCAACTTCGCCAAGGTCTGCATTTCCCCTTTTCGCTTAAAGATGGGCTGCTCTGCTATAGAAATCATGTCTATATCCCACCCGGACCGGGCAGAGAAAAAGCGCTTCGTCTGTGTCATGACTGCAAACCAGCAGGACACTTCGGACTATTTAAAACTATGCATTTGATCCTAAGGGATTTTTGGTGGCCCAAGATCCGCAAGGATGTGGAAAAATATGTCAACACCTGCCCAGTATGCCAGCGCTCCAAGATACGAAGGGAGAAGCCCTCAGGGCTTTTACACCCCCTTCCTACCCCATCTCGCCCATGGGAAATAATTTCCGCGGATTTCATCACTGACCTACCACCTTCCTGTGGATTCACCACGATCTTAGTGGTGGTGGACCTATTCACCAAGTTAGCCCATTTCATTCCCTGCGAAGGCCTCCCCACGGCCAAGGAAACTGCGGATCTATTTCTTCAACATGTCTTCAGACTACATGGATTGCCCAAGAGTTTAGTCACAGACCGTGGATCTCAATTCACCTCTCGTTTTTGGAAGGCACTACAAAAACTATTGGGCATAGACTCTCGCTTATCTTCAGCTCATCATCCCCAAACAGATGGGCAAACGGAGCGCACCAATGCCACTTTGGAGCAGTATCTTCGCTGTTATGTAAACTATCAACAGGACAATTGGGCTTCTCTGTTACCACTGTCTGAGTTTGCCTACAACAATGGAGTTCAAGCTTCTACAAAAGAAACGCCGTTCTTTGCAAACTACGGCTTCCATCCACGTTTCTTTCCCCCTGTCATTGAAACTTCAGAGGTTCCCGCAGCAGAGGATTGGCTGCAGGAACTCACAGCGGTGCAACAACTTTTGCTCCAGCAACTGGACCAAGCCAAGGAGGACTATAAACGCCACGCTGACAAACATCGCCAGCCGGGCCCTGAAATCAAGGTAGGAGATCGGGTTTTCCTGTCCACTCGCTTTCTGCCCTCCCACCGCCCTTGCCGGAAGTTAGATGCCCGTTTCATTGGTCCCTATCCAGTGGTGGCGCAATTAAACCCCGTGACTTTCAAACTCCAACTTCCGCGTTCAATGCGCATTCACCCAGTGTTTCACCGTTCCCTGCTCCTTCCGGCGGATGGTGTGCGACCTGATACAGACCAACCGGCCCCCCCTCCTGTTTTGATGAATGGGGAGGAGGAGTTCGAGGTTGAGGACATTTTGGATTCTCGCTTTCACCGCCGCCGCCTACAATATCTCATTGACTGGGTGGGTTTTGGCCCTGAGGAACGCTCTTGGGAAGACGCCTCCACAGTCCATGCCCCTGATCTAACCCGTCGCTTTCATCAGACCTATCCCACCAAACCGCGACCTCGCGCCTCGGGGAGAGGACCCCAGTTTGGGAGGGGCCTTGAGGAGGGGGATAGTGTGATGACCCATGGGCCTTGTAGTCCTGCTCAGGACATTGTAATTCCTGATGAAGATGAAAACTTGGGTTTTTTACCTTCCCAGTCTGAACTGGATTCCTCTCAGCCAGATCTTTCCCAGGCAGATCTGGGAACCTTGCACCTGCAAGAAAGTTGTCTCCCAGAAGTATGTCAAACAAGCCCAGAGCCTACTTCTCCCGTATTCTTGCGCCGGGAGTTTTGTAAACAACAGAGAAGTTTGGATTCAGCTTCGCGCAGGAGTGCGAGGATTGCAGCTAAGAATGTGGCCAATTAAGACTGCTTCTCGTGAGAATCTTTGGGGAGTCTCACATCTGGTCTCAGAGTTAGCTTTCGGTTCTGATTCCCAGAGAACTGCTTCGGCGGGAAGCTAGACTCTATTTAGGTGTTTTACCCGCGTAGTAACTTCGCGGAGTCAATTCGTCAGCCTACGGAGCGAGTTGTGTCTGGACAGCGCGCTCCGGTTCAAGCCTCGCTCCTGCTCAAGCCTTGCCTTGCTATCCAGCCTTCGCCTTGCTTCCCAGCCTTTGTTTATCTACGGACTTTGCCTTGTTTCCCAGGATTAATCCTTGCCTTGTTCCACGGATTTATCAAGTTATTCCACGGACCTTGTTCTTGTTCTTAGTTACCTTGTTCCACGTTCAAGCCTTGTTTCAAGTATCAAGTTATTTCCTAGCCTCGCTCAAGTTTCATGGACTAAAGGACCTTGTCATCTCCCCTCACTTTGCTTGGCAAAGTGAGTGTTTCGGTTATTGGATTACAACTTTGGACCTTAATATTTCTTATTGGACATTGCTTTTTTGGACTAATTCTGACCTTTCCTGAAAGGTCTAATTCTGGACTATTTTCTACACTAGTTTTTATTAACTTTATATAATCCTACAATAAAGATATTAGATAGATTCTGGCCTCTGTGTATGGTTATTGGTGCTCTGCAGCCTGGGTCGTGACAAGATTTGACTTTGGTGGATTTGATTGTTCAGGGATTTTATTCAAAATAGTTTCTCTAGGACATGCACGGGCAAACTTGGGCCCTCCAGGTGTTTTGGACTCCAACTCCCACCATTCCTAACAGCCTCAGGCCCCTTCCTTTCCCCCCTCAGCCACTTAAGCTATAAGTATGTATTATGTATATATAGTATATTGTATATAATATACAATATAATATACAATGATATATAATCACATAAAGGTAAAGGTAAAGGTTTCCCCTGACGTTAAATCCAGTCGTGTCCGACTCTGGGGGTTGGTGCTCATCTCCATTTCTAAGCCTAAGAGCCGGCGTTGTCCACAGACACCTCCAAGGTCATGTGGCCGGCATGACTGAATGGAGCACCATTACCTTCCCACCGGAGCAGTACCTATTGATCTACTCACATTTGCATGTTTTCGAACTGCTATTTTGGCAGAGGCTGGAGCAACAGCGGGCGCTCACTCCGAATGTTTGCCATGTATATGTACATTGTGATCTGCCCTGAGTCCCCTTCGGGGTGAGAAAGAAGGGCGGAATATAAATAATAAATAATGTTAGGCTACATCGGTTGCATTTCTGCACATGCGGTAGTGCAACGAGTTAAACCGCTAGCTGCAGGAAATCTGCTGACTGGATGGTTGGCAGTTTGAAGCCACGAGTCGGGGTGAGCTCCCGCTGTCAGCCCTAGCTTCTGCCAACCTAGCAGTTCGGAAGCATGCAATGCGAGTAGATCAATTGGTACCGCCTTAGTGGGAAGATTAAAGGTCACCCCAAGCAGACATGCCGGCAACACGATTTGAGATGTCTATGGACAACAGGCTGCTCAGCATGGTAAAATGGAACAAGAGCACCTCCCCATGGCCAGAGTTGATTTTGGAAATATAAATAATGCCTTTTTTATTATTGGTGGTGCTGAAATGAGTGTGCATCTTACAATGGATGGCGTCTTAGACTTGATGGAATATGGTACATGTCTATATGCCTGTCTTATGTGTCTCTATATCCGATTGTTCTTTCTATTGTGTATCTAATAGATGTTGTTGCCGTCTTCCTTCTCTGCATTTAGCTTCAGGGAGAGCGAAAAAGGGGGCTTTGCTCAACATTTAATGTGATGACTGATGCCTTTGATCTACTATTCTGTGATTCAAAGTGTTTCATTGCTGTGTCATTGATAGACCAAGGTCAATTGCTTTTTAGTTTATTTTTATTAGAGTTCAAATACATTGAGATACAATAATAAATAAAGACGAGAGCGAGAGAAAGAAAGACTTTGAAGAAAAGGTGTTTTTTCCTGTATTTTTTGTACATAAACATTCAGTGTGTAATATAAAATACGTAATATATACAATAGAATGTTTTGCCAGTGGCGGTCGATTTCATCAGGTGTGATTTGGTTGATAAAGAGACAATGTGGTGCAATATCCGATGAATTCAGCATTCATTTCCTTACCTTAGCTAAGTCACACTCTCTCAGCTTCAATAGAAGACAATGGACAACTTCTTGCAGAGAAAACCCCATGGATGGCTTTTTTTTTTTGGTCATAAGTAGGAGCTGAACTGAAGGCACATGACAACAATATGATGGTTAAATGTGTACCGTCATTTTTTTCATTGCTGTTCAATAAGCAGCACTTGCTTTATCGGACTTTCTAGAGAGAATGGTAAAAGAAAGGTGTTCAAAATATACAGGGCTATAAGTAGTGGGGTATCTTCTTGGAATTTATTTAATCCTAAAACAACTTAAAATGAAATTAAATAGTCATCAGACAACATAAATTCTGGGATCAGAAAACACACTTGTGGTTAAGTGCAATGCCGTGATATATCTCTTTAGCTCTACAAACTGTTCACTGCACAATCTCGAACACCAGAACACGAGGAAGAAGTTAGCCTCCGATTGCTTCTCTGGTTTCAAACTTTAGAAACAACAAAGCTATGCCCTGGTTTGGAAAGTCCACCATCTAGTGACTGAAAGTGGAATTGCATGCTTAAATATACACCTTTAAAAATTAAACGTTTAAAAACCAACCAATTAACTATCCAAAGCTATAGTCCAGGCATGGGCAAACTTCGGCCCTCCAGGTGTTTTGGACTTTAACTCCCACCATTCTTACTTGATGTCAATATTTGCAAGGAAGCTCACACCAATAATTTAATATGTTTTAAAAATATTTTATTGATGCTTTATTTATACATATATAGTGAAATCTAAAAGGGAAGTTGGGTTTCGGCCTAGGATGATTTAATTTAATATATTTTTAAAGCAAAGAAAAAAAACCTAAATGAAATATGACCAAATAAAGTATCAATATAACAGCTGAACAACTTCTGGAGGCCAATATGACTCCCACTCTGCCATTCTTCATGGTTACCTAACCTTGTGGCCAGTCTTAGCTCAGTGGGCTAACCACTAGCTGTAGAAAATCCTGCCAATTGAAAGGTTGGCAGTTCAAGCACGGGTCGGGGTAAGCACCCATAGTCAGCCCCAGCTCCTTACCCACCTAGCAGATCTAAGGTAGAAATGTGAGTAGATAAATAGGTACCGCTTTAGAAAGTGGGGAGGTTATAAAAGGTGCCCATAAGGCAATTTGATCTGGAGGATGTCTAAGGATGATAAAGCTCCTCTGCATGGAAAATGAAGAGACAGCACCCTCCTGTGGCTGGAGTCAAGCACAGTCTCAAGATGCCGGAAATGGAAAGATGGGAGGAAAAAGCCTTTACCTCTGTCTATGTAATGTCTATGTTAACTATATAACAGCATTGAATGTTTGCCATATATGTGTTCTGTAATCCGCCCTGAGTCCCCTCAGGAATCTAGAGCGAAACATAAATAAAGTTTATTATCATCATCATCATCATCATCATCATCATCATCATCATCATCATATTATCATTATAATATTATTATATTATTATTATAAAGATATATTATTATTATTATTATTATTATTATTATTATTATTATTATTATTATTATTATTATTATTGGCCTCCGGTGATGCAGCCGAGCTGCTGAACTTGCTGACCTAAAGGTTGGCAGTTTGAATCTGAGGAGCAGCATGAGTGCCCACTGTTAGCTTTAGCTTCTGCCAACCTAGCAGATTGAAACATACAAATGTGAGTAGATCAATAGGTACCGATCCGGCGGGAAGGTAACGACGCTTCATGCAGTCATGCCAGTGGCCACATGACCTTGGAGGTGTCTATGGACAACGCCAGTTCTTCAGCTTAGAAATGGAGATGACATGCCCATCTGTATTTTATAAGTGTTTTTATGAATGTCTGATGTAATTTAATAACTTTTTAATTGATTCACAATGTATTGTACAATTTTATATATGTGTTTTATTGTAAGCCGCCCTATTGGGTGAGAAGGGCGGGATATAAATATTGTAATAAAACAAAGATGAGCACCAACTCCCAGAGTTGGATACGAGTAGACTTAATGTCAGGGGAGAACCTTTACTTTTATTGTTGTTGTTGCTATAATAATAATAATAATAATAATAATAATAATAATAATAATAATAATAACAACCTTCCCTGTGCAAAATAGGGATCAGTACAAAGGAAAAGGGAAGATTTAAAATGTGTATGATGTGCATTAGGTGGGATCTTGCTGGTGCTTCTTTTTTTCATGGTTGCCAAAAATATGCATCTGTCTGAGCCGCCTAATGCCATCCTTCTTCAACTACAGCAACGTCCAAGTTTTTACATCAGTGGCGTTAGGTAAAGGTAAAGATACCTAACAGGGGCGTTAAACCAATAGTATTCCAGCTTTTGCTATCCTGGATAAATGCATTTTTTGGGTCTTCCCTCAGTAAATGATTGTATAAATGAAGTTCTACAAGCCAAAACATCACTGTAGGCTGTTACGAATGGTGAGAGTTGGAGTCCAAAATTGTCCTTTCCTCAGCTATAGTAAAAATATATATATTAAAATCTTGTGCAGTAATTTGTGTTGCGACAGCAAGAGGAGCATTAATAATGCATTAATAATTCCTGCATTTGCGAAAAAAAAGCTACCACAAGAAGCATTTTTTTGCAGGCTCTGAGAAAAAGACCCTGAAGCTCAAAGCGTCCAGAAGAAGAAGAAGAAGAGGCTGGAGGGGGTTGCGAATGCAAACCAGGCTTCTTCTCCTCCTCTGGATCCAAGCTGTCCGATTTAATCTCCGTCTCTTTCTCCTTCCCTCCCCCTCCGCGAATTTAATTCTGGCCACCTGAGCCTCAGATCCGGCAACGAGGACGAAAGGGAACCAAGGAAGGCCTCCATTTGCTTACTGAAAGACACCCACCTTAGCCCATCCTTGGAGATATATGCAGAAGGCTGAAAAAACTATGTATTACACATAGTCCCAAATCCCAATAACAATCGAATCAAATATTTATCTACACATTGATTCTCCACAAAGCAAGCACTCCTAATTGGGAGCATACAACAGTATCTTAAGTTAATTTAGAATATATATTTTTTTCTTTAAGGGGTGATGAATGACTTTTGGCTTGACTTTATTTATGAATTGACATTTCAGTGATTTAGATTGCTTTTGGAAATGATGGTGCAATTGCTCTTTCTACTCTCTTTTTATTTTACTGCTTTTCTCTCTTTCTCCGTGTCTTCATTTGCTGTCTCTCTGAAATACTGAAGTGTGGATTGAAGCAGAAATAATAATAATAGGAATAATAATACAGTAATAATAATAATAATAATAATAATAATGAAATTCCGAAGTGTAGATTGAAAATGAAATAATAATAATAATAATCTACTCTTTTTTTTTTTTTACTGCTTTTCTCTCTTTCTCCGTGTCTTCATTTGCTGTCTCTCTGAAATACTGAAGTGTGGATTGAAGCAGAAATAATAATAATAGGAATAATAATACAGTAATAATAAAAATAATAATAATGAAATACCAAAGTGTAGATTGAAACTGAAATAATAATAATAATAATAATAGGAAGACAATAATAATAATAATAATAGGAAGACAATAATAATAATAATAATAATAATAATAATAATAATAATATACTAAAGTGTAGATTTGAAGCAGAAATAATAATAATAAAATAAAATAATAATAATACGAATAATAATATAAAATAATAATAATGAAATACTGAAGTATAGATTGAAGCAATAATAATAATAAAATAAATAATGCAAATAATATAATAATAATAATAATAATAATAATGAAATACTGAAGTATAGATTGAAGCAATAATAATAATAATAATAATAATAATAATAATAATAGGAAGAGCTGAACCACTAAGCTGCAGAAAATCCTGCTAATTAAAAGGTCGTCAGTTCAAGCCCAGATTGGTATGAGCACCCGCCGTTAGCCCCAGCTCCCTGCCCACCTAGCAGATAAAAAACAGAAATGTGAGTAGATAAATAGGTACTGCTTTAAGCGGGGAGGTAATAAAAGGTGCCCATAAGGACATGCTGGCTATTCAATGTGTTCAATGAAATACTGAAATGTAGATTGAAACAGAAATAATAATAGGAAAATAATAATAATAATAATAATAATAATAATGAAATACTGAAGTATAGATTGAAGCCGAAATAATAATATAATAATAGTAATACTACTACTAATAATGAAATACTGAAGTGTAGATTGAAGCAGAAATAATATCATAATAATAATAAATGAAATACTGAAGTATAGATTGAAGCCGAAATAATAATATAATAATAGTAATACTACTAATAATAATGAAATACTGAAGTGTAGATTGAAGCAGAAATAATAATAATGGAATACTGAAGTGTAGATTGAAGCAGAAATAATAATAATAGTAATAATAATAATAATAATAATAATAATAATAATAATAGGATGAAGAAGGTTGATGAAGAGGAGATGAAGATGTAATAAAGAAAGTAAACTAGAAGAGAAGTGAAAAGAGGAAGTCACTTTTATTGCAATAAAACGAACATTTACATCATTTATCTGCATGCAAAGCAGATATCAACATACAGACTTCTAGATATATTTTAGAATGATGCATACACTGAAAGGCATGTCAATGGATATATGAACAGGCTCATTGGCCTAACTGAGTTTTGCCCCAGTAAACACTTGCACTCGGATCCCATCTACTGCATTTAACAGAGCTATTCCTGCAATGAAGCCTGCATTCAGAGGATTGCAATGTTGCTTTTCCTCTGACAAGGTCACCTTCACAGCATCCGATTCCTCCCTCTCTTTAGGACGACTCTATTGGGACGGGAAAAGGGTTGTGGTGGGGAAAGGAGAAAAACCTGCAAATCCAAAAATCCACGAAGCGCAGGTTTATCGTCCTTTTAATCGTCGCTTTTCTCCGGATTAGCCAACCTTTTCATTTCCCGCCTGCAGGTTTTGCAGAAACGGTTGGGTTTTCGTTCTGAGAGAGGACAGGCAACTGGCTGTTATCTAACAGCTAGCTGAGCTGGAGGACCAACGGTTGGGAATTAAATCCTGAAATCAATGCTTCTTAAACATTGGTCCTCTAGATGTGTTGGACATCCAGCTCCCAAAGGCCCAAAACGGCATTGCTGACAACCAGGAGATTTGAGAGATGAAGCACGAGACACTTGGAGGGCCAAAAGTTGAGATTCACTGCGTTAAAACAGATCCCACCTATTGCTTCTATAAGCAAGGAGGCTATATCTAGAGCTGATGGAACTGCAATGCCCGGGCTGTGGCGCAGGCGGGAGAGCAAGCCAGCTGCAATTAACTGCAATGAATCACTCTGACCAGGAGGTCATGAGTTCGAGGCCCGCTTGGAGCCTATGCTTGTCTTGTCTTTGTTCTATGTTAAAAGGCATTGAATGTTTGCCTATATGTGTAATGTGATCCACCCTGAGTCCCCTTTGGGGTGAGAAGGGCGGAATATAAATGCTGTAAATAATAATAATAATAATAATAATAATAATAATAATAATAATAATAATAATAATAATAATAATAATAATAATGCCACAATGTAAACAAACCAATTATCTGTTCAGTCCCATCACCCATGTCCAGGCTTGGACAAACTTGGGCCCTCCAGATGTTTTGGACTTGAACTCCCGCAATTTGACTCCCTTGTAGGCCATATTTTATGACAAAATTGACAAAATTACGATCCGCCAACTGCAAAAAGCCACCCTGCTGGGATCTGCGCGCATCATCCGAAAATACATCACACAGTCCTAGACACTTGGGAAGTGTTCGACTTGTGATTTTCTGACACGAAATCCAGCATATCTATCTTGTTTGCTGTGTCATAATAAAATAATAATAATGCTGCCACAATTTAAACAAAACAATTATCTGTTCAGTCCCATCACCCATGTCCAGGCTTGGACAAACTTGGGCCCTCCAGATGTTTTGGACTTGAACTCCCGCAATTTGACTCCCTTGTAGGCCATATTTTATGTGGCCCACGAGGCATATACACTGACCACCTATAGTGTCTCTATTTGATATTCTGACTGATATGTGTTAAACTCAAGGCCTGCGGGCCAAATGTGGCCCATTGCATCATTTTATGTGGCCCGTGAGGCATAGACACATTGGCCATGGTAAACATCTGTAGTGTCTCAGTTTTATAAGTCTAACAGGCCCGGGCTGTGGCGCAGGCTGAGACCAAGACAGCTGAAACCAGCTGCAATGAATCACTCTGACCAGGAGGTCATGAGTTCGAGGCCCGCTCGGAGCCTATGTTTGTCTTATCTTTGTTCTATGTTAAAAGGCATTGAATGTTTGCCTATATGTGTAATGTGATCCACCCTGAGTCCCCTTCGGGGTGAGAAGGGAGGAATATAAATGCTGTAAATAAATAAATGTGTCAAATATAAGCCTGCAGGCCAAATGTGACCTGTGATGTCATTTTATGTGGCTCGTGAGTCATAGACATACTGGACATGGGAAAACATCTATACTGTCTCCATTTGATAGTCAAACTGATACATGTCAAACTCAAGGCCTGCGGGCCGAATGTGGCCATCACGTCATTTTATGTGGCCCACGAGGCATAGACACACAGACCATGAGTGTCTCCATTTGATATTTAAACTGATATGTGTCAATCTCAAGGCCTGCAGGGTGAATATGGTCCATCGCGTCATTATATATGGCCCGCAAAGCATAGACACATGGATGACAGGAAAACAGAATTTGAATGGTTGCACTTGCATTTTGTTTTGTGTTGGTTGTTATTTTTAGAACATGATGAATTGATGAGGATGGTGTAGGATTTTTGTGCCTCAGGTTATTTAATATTATTACGGTCATACAAATAGTCCTTTGAAGGCAACCAAAAGGCCAATGTGGCCCTCGTTGAGAATAAACAACTCTAAGCTACCAGATAACACTTACTGATACAGTTGTTGTGACCTGAAAAACCTCTAAAGTGAACCTCTAAAGTGTTGTTTTCTTGGCCAGATTACTTCAAAAAGGGTTGCTTTTGTCTCCTTCTGAGGCTGAGAGCGTTTGACTCATCTAAGGTCACTCAAGTATGTTTCCAAGGCCAAGTGGGGATCCAAATCCTAGTCTCCAGAGTCGTGGTCCAACATTGACTTTTCCTGATAATAATTCTGATTTCTGAGAAATATTAGGTCCGGTTTGTGATGTTACAAAGAAAGAGATGGCAAAAACTAGGCAACTGTTCCTTGCTTGAGAAAACCTTCTGAAATCCATGGGGTCACCATGAGTGGGCAGGTGACTTGAAGGCATCAATGCAAAGAATGCATAGTTTGCCTTTGGAAAAATACAAACACATAAAATGACAGTATTGGAAAGCTTTCTAGTCAAAGGCCGACTTGGGCTAGAATATACATTTACATCTCATCCCTCGATAATTAGGCTCTTCTACTCCCAATGGCATTGTTTGGAAGCAATGGCATCACTCCTTTTTAGTTGGCTCTTAAGTAACGGATGCAATCCACCCCAAGACGGTCCTTTGCGTTTCATGTATGTGGGAGACCTTTACAATTGATTATGGATGATAATAGCCTTAGTAGAATTAATAATAATAATAATAATGCCAAAGGGATTCTAATGATAATTTTCCTTGTAATGGGCCCGATCTACCCCAAGATGGTCCTTTGAGTTTCATGTGTGCAAGAGACCTTTACAATCGGTTGTAGATGATAATAACCTTAGTAGAATTAATAATAATAATAATAATAATAATAATAATAATAATAATGTCAAAGGGATTCTAATGATAATTTTCCTTGTAATGGGCCCGATCTACCCCAAGATGGTCCTTTGAGTTTCATGTGTGCAGGAGACCTTTATAATCAGTTGAAGATAATAATAACCTTAGTAGAATTAATAATAATAATAATAATAATAATAATAATAATAATAATAATAATAATGTCAAAGGGATTCTAATGATAATTTTCCTTGTAATGGGCCCGATCTACCCCAAGATGGTCCTTTGAGTTTCATGTGTGCAGGAGACCTTTATAATCAGTTGAAGATAATAATAACCTTAGTAGAATTAATAATAATAATAATAATAATAATAATAATAATAATAATAATAATAATGTCAAAGGGATTCTAATGATAATTTTCCTTGTAATGGGCCCAATCTACCCCAAGATGGCCTTAGCATCCATTGTGTGAAGGACATCTTTACAATCAGTTGTGGAAGGTAATAACTTTAGTAGCATTAATAATAAGAATAACAATAATAATAATGTCAAGGGGATATCTAATCTCCAAGTTCTGATGATAATTTTCCTTGTAATAGGCCCAATCCACATCAAGATGATCTTTCGAAATCCATGTGTGCGGGAGATCTTTACAATCAGTTGAGGAAGACAATAGCCTTAATAATAATAATAATAATAATAATAATAATAATAATAATAATAATAATAATAATGTCAAAGAGATTTCTAATCTCCCAATTCTGATGATATAATTTCACTGGAATGGGCCCAATCCAATCCAAGATGGTTCTTTGCATCCCATGCGTGCAGGAGATCTTTACAATCAATTGAGGAAGTTAAAAGTTTTAGAATAGTAGAATAGTCACCATCATCATCATCTTGTCAAGGGGATTTCTAATCTCCCAATTCTGATGATATAATGTCCTGCCGATGGACTCAACCCAACCCAAGATGGTCCTTCATATTCCATGTGTGTGGGAGATCTGTACAATCGGCTGAGGAAGATATGACCCTTAGTAGAATAAATAGTCACTATCATCAACACCATCATATTGTCAAAGGGATTTCTAATCTCTCAATTGTAATGATATAATTTCCTTGTGATGGGCCCAATCCACCCCAAGATGGTCCTTCGCATCCCATATGTGTGGGAGATAATAATAATAATAATTTGGTAGATGGTATCACTAGAAGAATGAATGAATGATGATGATGATGATGATGACGACAAGGGGAATTTCTAATTTCCCAATTCTGATGATATAATGTCCTGGTAATGGATTCAACCCAACCCAAGATGGTCCTTCGCATTCCATGTGTGCGGGAGATCTGTACAATCAGCTGAGGAAGATAAAAGCCTTAGTAGAATAGTCATCATCATCATCATCATCATCATCATCATCATCATCATCTTGTCAAAGGGATTTCTAATCTCCCAATTCTGATGATATAATGTCCTGGTGATGGACTCAACCCAACCCAAGACACTCCTTTGCATTCCATGTGTGTGAGAGATCTGTACAATCGGCTGAGGAAGATAAGAGCCTTAGTAGAATAGTCATCATCATCATCATCATCATCATCATCATCATCATATTGTCAAAGGGATTTCTAATCTCCCAGTTGTGATTATATAATTTCCTTGTGATGGGCCCAATCCACCCCAAGATGGTCCTTCACATCCCATGTGTTTGGGAGATCTTTACAACCCTTTTGGGTAGATGGTAACACTAGAAGTAGAAATGATAATAATTATAATAACGATAATGTCAAGGGGATTTCTAATTTCCCAATTCTGATGATATAATGTCTTGGTCATGGACTCAACTCAACTCAAGATGGTCCTTCACATCCCATGTGTGTGGGAGATCTTTACAACCCTTTTTGGTAGGTGGTATCACTAGAAGTAGGAATAATAATAATGATGATGATGATGATGTCAAGGGGATTTCTAATTTCCCAATTCTGATGATATAATGTTCTAGTGATGGATTCAACCCAACCCAAGATGGTCCTTCACATTCCTTGTTTGCGGGAGATCTGTACAATCAGCTGAGGAAGGTAAGAGCCTTAGTAGAATAGTCATTATCATCATAATCATCATCATCATCATCATCATCATCATCATCATATTGTCAAGGGGATTTCTAATCTCCCAATTCTGATGATAATTTTCCTTGTGATGGGCCCAATCCAACCCAAGATGGTCCTTCACATCCCATGTCGGTGGGAGATCTTTATAACCCTTTTGGGTAGATGGTATCACTAGAAGTAGGAATAATAATAATAATAATAATAATAATAATAATAATAATAATAACGATAATGTCAAGGGGATTTCTAATTTCCCAACTCTGATGATATAATGTCCTGGCGATGGACTCAACCCAACCCAAGATGGTCCTTCACATTCCATGTGTGTGGAAGATCTGTACAATCGGATGAGAAATATAAGAGCCTTAGTAGAATAGTCATCATCATCATCATATTGTCAAAGGGATTTCTAATCTCCCAATTCTGATGATAATTTTCCTTGTGATGGGCCCAATCCAACCCAAGATGGTCCTTCTCATCCCATGTGTGTGGGAGATCTTTACAACCCTTTTGGGTAGATGGTATAACTAGTAGAAATAATAATAATAATAATAATAATAATAATAATAATAATAATAATAATAATAATGTCAAGGGGATTTCTAATTTCCCAATTCTGATGATATAATGTCCTGGCGATGGACTCAACTCAACACAAAACGGTCCTTCACATCCCATGTGTGTGGGAGATCTTTACAACCCTTTTGGGTAGATGGTATCACTAGAAGTAGAAATGATGATGATGATGATGATGATGATGATAATAATAATAATAATGACAAGGGGGATTTCTAATTTCCCAATTCTGATGATATAATGTCCAGGTCATGGACTCAACCCAACTCAAGATGGTCCTTCACATCCCATGTGTGGGGAGATCTTTACAACCCTTTTTGGTAGATGGTATCACTAGAAGTAGGAATGATGATAATAATAATAGTAATGTCAAGGGGGATTTCTAAGCTCCCAGCTCTGACCATTCAGTTTCGGTCCCTCCTTCCCCTGGAAGGGATCCAAGGAGAGCCATGCCTTGAATGTCATGGACGGGGCCTTCAAAGTCAAGGTGAGCTTGGGGCTCCTTCCTCCTTTTCCCGGCTTTGTCTGGTCCATCCTTCCTTTCTTGCTCGTTGTCCCTGGGCAATTGTCTCCTTTGCGGAGAGCAGAACGTGGGCCTCCCTCCCTCCCTCCCCTCCTTCTCCCCCTTCTCCCCCTATAAATGATTTGGTTTATTATATCCCCCGCTTGCTCGGCTGCCTTCTCTCCCTGTAAAGGGGGTTGTATAATGAATCGAACCATGGGAGGGGGGTCAGTCCTGGAGAGTAATTGGTCCCCATTATGGAAATGCTGGGGCAGCTGTTGGGAGGTGAGGGGTGTGTGTGGGGAAGAGGGGGGCAGGATCCCTATTACCATACAAAGGGAACCAATGCAGAGCCCCTGCCCCCAAAGAGACCCACGTCCAGCTTTGATTCACACTCGGGACTGAGGCTGTCCCTTGCCCTTTGGATCTGAATTATAACATTTCCCAATTTCCTTTCTTTTAGAGTAGGGAGGAGATGGACACCCTCTCTTCCTCCCCATTGTGATCCTACTGCGGATTATGATTATTTGGAAATTTCTATCTGCCCATTGGAAACTATACTCTCCCAGTCGCAGCTACGGCAAATTCTCCCCAAAATATGAGCCACCGAAAAATTGCGGATGTGCAAGAAACATTGAAGGGGATCCATTTGCTAGAAAAAGCACAATGAACAAGTCGAGATATATCTATATCTATATCTATCTGTCTCTCTATCTATCTATCTATCTATATGTGTGTGTGTGTGTATGTGTGTGTGTGTATATATATATATACACACACACACACACACACACACACACATACATACACATACACATATGAATGGCAGAGGTGATAATCTTATATGCTGTTTATATCCTCTTCAAATCTTTACAAATAAGAATTTGCAAACATAAGACATATATATGTAAGGGTTTAGGTCGAAAATGACTAATCTAGACCATAAAGCCTGCCATGCATGTTTAAGTATGTGCATGCGTGTAGATAGAGAATAAATACAAATATATACGAATCATTGTGTATGTATTTATTTATCTATATGTGTGTATCTATTGCTATACAACTAACTAGACCATAAAGCCTGCCATGCATGTTTAAGTATGTGCATGCGTGTAGATAGAGAATAAATACAAATATATACAAATCATTCTGTATGTATTTATTTATCTATATGTGTGTATCTATTGCTATACAACTAACTAGACCATAAAGCCTGCCATGCATGTTTAAGTATGTGCATGCGTGTAGATAGAGAATAAATACAAATATATACGAATCATTCTGTATGTATTTATTTATATGTATCTGTCGCTGTATATATAGTGTGTGTGTTTGTGTGTCTATCGCTCTAAATACAAATATATACGAATCATTCTGTGTGTATTTATCTATGTGTGTGTATCTATCGATATATATATATATATATATATATATATATATATATATATATATAGTGTGTGTGTGTGTGTGTATGTGTGTAGATAGAGAATAAATACAAATATATACAAATCATTCTGTGTGTATTTATCTATGTGTGTGTATCTATCGCTATATATATATTGTATGTGTGTCTATCGCTCTAAATGCAAATATATACGAATCATTCTGTATGTATTTATTTATATGTATCTATCGCTATATATATAGTGTGTGTATGTGTGTCTATCGCTCTAAATGCAAATATATACAAATCATTCTGTATGTATTTATTTATGTGTATCTATCACTATATATAGCGTGTGTATGTGTGTCTATCGTTCTAAATACAAATATATATGAATCATTCTGTATTTATTTATGTCTATCTATCACTGTATATATAGTGTGTGTTTGTGTGTCTATCGCTCTAAATGCAAATATATACGAATCATGTATGTATTTATTTATATGTATCTATCGCTATATAGATACATATAGCGTGTGTGTGTGTATGTGTGTCTATCGCTCTAAATGCAAATATATACGAATCATTCTGTGTGTATTTATATATATGTGTGTGTTTATCGCTATATATAGTGCGTGTGTGTATATGTGTCTATCGCTCTAAATACAAATATATACAAATCATTCTGTATGTATTTATGTGCATCTATCGCTATATATAGTGTGTGTATTTATTTATGTGTACCTATCACTGTATATATAGTGTGAGTTTGTGTGTCTATTGCTCTAAATACAAATATATATGAATCATTCTGTATGGATTTATTTATATGTATCTATCGCTATATATATATATATATGTGTGTGTGTGTGTGTGTGTGTTTGTGTGTCTATCGCTCTAAATGCAAATATATACAAATCATTCTGTGTGTATTTATCTATCATTATATATATATAGTGTGTGTATGTGTGTTTGTCTCTCTATATAGGTAAGGATTGTGCTAACCTATAATGGTGTCTGTGCATTACAGCCCATGACATACATCATGTAATGCTTCTAGATGGCCACTCGATGAGGATGTATAATTTGCATTCGAACTCTATACATTCTGCCATTTGTATCTCAATCATCATCCCGATCGCTAAAATGGAAGGAAATATTATTACTGCCTCTCTCTTACACACACACACACACATTACAATAAAACATGGGCACCAGCCTGTCCTTGCACATTCCCACTGATTCCAGTTAGAATGATTTAAATCCATTCTGAAACCAACCCTTCAGATCCCTGGACCTCAACCTGGCTGGGACCTAGATTTAATTTTAATCGCTCTTTACATAACACCCCTCAATTTAATATACTTTGCAATTTGCTATCTATAAATTATATATAATCCATCTAGATAGAAAGAAGGTCCATCATTGTGTATCCATCTCCTTGCCTGTCTCCATGGAATACGAATACAAGCACTTTGTTTTCCTCGTGTTATCTCTCTATCTGTTCTCGGCTGCAGTTTGTTGCCTTTTTTTGCTCCTTTTAAGTAATATAATATTCACTGAGCACTTGCACTTTTGGACTGCTGTTGTATCCGCACTTGCCTGCTAGTAAGTCCCCTTGAATTCAATGGGGGTTATTTCTGGATACATATATATATATATATATATATATATATACACACACACACACACACACACACACACATACACATACACACACACACACACACACACACACATATATATATAGGGTTGCAATGTTCTTGCAAAATAATTGGGGATTAATTTCTGGATACATATATATATATATATAGGGTTGCAATGTTCTTGCAAAATAATGGGGGATTAATTTCTGGATACACACATATATATAGGGTTGCAATGTTCTTGCAAAATAATTGGGGATTAATTTCTGGATACATACATACATATATATATCTATAGGGTTGCAATGTTCTTGCAAAATAATTGGGGATTAATTTCTGGATACACATATATATATAGGGTTGCAATGTTCTTGCAAAATAATTGGGGATTAATTTCTGGATACATATATAAATAGGGTGGCAATATTCTTGCAAAATAATTGGGGATTAATTTCTGGATACACACATATATATAGGGTTGCAATGTTCTTGCAAATAATTTCTGAATACACACATATATATAGGGTTGCAATGTTCTTGCAAAATAATTGGGGATTAATTTCTGGATACATATATATATATAGGGTTGCAATGTTCTTGCAAAATAATTGGGGATTAATTTCTGGATACATATATATATATAGGGTTGCAATGTTCTTGCAAAATAATTGGGGATTAATTTCTGGATACATATATATATATAGGGTTGCACTGTTCTTGCAAAATAATTGGGGATTATGCAGTAGTGGTGCAGGGGAAAAAAAAAGAGGTTGCATCATTTTCAGGCTGAACACCAGCCTGGGAGGGTAAAGCTGTCACTCAGGGTTGGATTGTCTTTCCTGAAGCCCAAGGTGACGCCGAGAAACAAATATGAAAGGCGTCCTATTGCAACCTCTCCCTTCTAGATGCATGTAAAAGAGAGATTTAGAAAACAACATTGCAAGCACAGTAGGCAGTAAGCAAGCACGCTTGGAGATGCTGCAAAGAGCTGCAAAACAAGACATTATCACCATGCCCTTCTCCCGCAATGGCACACAATATTTCCAGGTTAATTGTCATCACAGGACAGGAGGGCCTCGGAGGCAGGTTGTGGGGTGGACACAATGATTGTCGGCGATTTTTAATTCCAAATGTTTTTCCAGTAAGGAAACCTGCGCCAGCGGTGCCCCTCTGGTGTGCCATCAAAGGGAGAGATACAGAGACTTCCTTTCAAGGAGGGCTTAAATCAACCTGTGCCGGTTGTGCCATCCAAGCACACGCATAGACATACAAGACATACAACCCGCCCGCCCCATTTTTGTCCTTTCCATGAGTCTCCTTCCTTTGCTCCTGGGTTGAAGCTCTTCCAGCCTCGTTCTTAGCATTCACCGCGTGCCTTAATTGTATGGACATTTAAATCAAGGTCCGCTGTGAACACGCAGAGAGGGGCCTTTGCCAGGTCCTAGGGGGTCCCGGTCCCGATCTTCCGCGCCCTTCATTGCCCAATGGGTGGGTCTGGGGAGGGCATCCTTCCAGGCCTTTTGCCCACCACCTTCTCATCTCCAAACAATGGCAAGGTGGGGGCTGAAGATAGGAAGAGAGAGAGAGGGAGGGAGAGAGAAAGAAAGAAAGAAAGGAAGGCGATGCTTGCTGCAATGGGGTTGTCTTTGTTCTGGAGTCCTTTGCTGCAGTGGGCGGTGGGGCCTTGCCTCTCTCTCTTTCTCTTTCTCTCTCTCTCTTCCAACCACCCCTCCCTTCCAGATCTGCTGCAGGAGGAGAAAAAGGGGGTGCTGCTGGTGGTGACCCTCCAAATTGGTGCCATTTCCCTTACCTCCCCCTTCCTCTCTGTCTCCGCTTCGGCTGTGCTTTGCTGCTGCTACTGCTGCGGCGTTATCCCTGCAGAGTGGTCCTGATGCTGCAGAGGAGGATGCCGCTCGCTCCGGGATGCAGGAGCCGCCAAAGGATGCTCTGGGCTGGTCCAAGGAGAGCCAGGCCAGGAGGAAAGAAAGGGAAGAAGGGGAGGAAAGAGAGGATGGGACATGCAGGAGCTCCGCCGGCCACCCTCGCCCTGCCGGCCACCCTCTGCCTGCCGCAGCCTGTCCTTTCGAGGTCCGAAAATAAAAGGAGAGGCGAAAGAGGGGGTTAAGGGAACCCCCAAGGGTGTTTGTGTGGATGATGTGGGGCAGGTGGGCCATGACGGAGGAGGAGGGTGGAGGGAGGGAAGGAAGGAGGGGGCATCTGGCCGGCTCCCTTTGTCAAGCCTTGCTGGAGCCTCCGCGCTAATGACCTAGATAGCTCATGCAAAATGCAGCAGGAGCAGCAGCAGCAGCAAGGGGAGGAGAAACACAGAGACTAAGAGAGAGAGAGAGAAGGGAGGAAGCAAGGAAAACACTACCCCCCTTTCTTTCCTTTCCTCCTCCTCCTGCCCCACCCCAGCCTTCCCCTATGGCTAAGGTTTTGCCCCAAAGGTCACCCCGGATTAGCTTGGGCTTTGGGGAGGATGGGGTGACCTCTTCCCTTTTCCAAATGGGAAGCAACTCTAAGTTGCAGAGACCCTGCAACACACCCCCAGACACACCTCTGTTCTGGCTTATATAGGGAATCAGGCAGAGGAAGCATACCCTATCCGCCACAAAAATCAGCAGCCTCCATCATCCCCTGCAATGCATCTGGCTCTGGCGCACAGGCTCCTCTGTCTCCGGAGGCGCGCACACGGCACCGAGAACGCGCTTCCTCTGTGTCACACACACACTCCTATGTGTGAGCAGAGCAGAACACTTCCGAGGGCCGCCTGTCCCGTGACCTTCAAGGTCGAAGGCCTTTCCTCCCTTCTTCCTTGATTCTCCTCCAAATGCACCTCTTTCTCCTCCAAATGCACCTCTTTCTCCTCCAAATGCACCTCTTTCTCCTCCAAATGCACCTCTTTCTCCTCCAAATGCACCTCTTTCTCCTCCAAATGCACCTCTTTCTCCTCCAAATGCGCCTCTTTCTCCTCCAAATGCACCTCTTTCTCCTCCAAATGCACCTCTTTCTCCTCCAAATGCGCCTCTTTCTCCTCCAAATGCCCCTCTTTCTGCTCCAAATGCACCTCTTTCTCCTCCAAATGCACCTCTTTCTCCCCCAAATGCACCTCTTTCTCCCCCAAATGCACCTTTTTCTCCCCCAAATGCACCTCTTTCTCCTCCAAATGCACCTCTTTCTCCTCCAAATGCACCACTTTCTACTCCAAATGCACCACTTTCTCCTCCAAATGCACCACTTACTCCTCCAAATGCACCTCTTTCTCCTCCAAATGCACCACTTACTCCTCCAAATACACCTCTTTCTCCTCCAAATGTACCTCTTTCTCCTCCCAAAGCCGCAGCCTTGCACACATCCAAGTAAACAAACCCCATAGTATCTCCCCTAGCATGTAATGGTGTCTGTGCATTATATCCAATGACATACACCATGTCATAGTTCTAGAGGGCCACCCTATGAGAAGGTATAATTCGCTTTCCAGCTGCATCCGAATACTATAGATTCTGCCATTTATATCACAGTCATCATCACTGTCTCTAAAGTCATCTCTAAAATGGAAGGAAATGTTACCACTGATTACTATATGAAAGGAATTGTATCTTCATGTGCCTCCCTTTTACACACACACATACACACACACACACACACACTATAATAAAACACGAGCACCAACATGTCCTTGAATACTATAAATTCTGCCATTTATATCACAGTCATCATCTCTGTCTCTAAAGTCATCTCTAAAATGGAAATGTTACCACTGATTGCAATATGAAAGGAATTGCATCCTCTTGTGTTTCTCTTTCTCTCTCACACACACACTATAATAAAACATGGGCACCAACCTGTCCTTGCAAATTCCCACTGATTCCAGTTAGAATGATTTAAAGTCATCCTGAAACAAATTGTTCAAATCACTGGACCTTACTTCAGCTGGGTCCTAGCCTTAATTTTAATCGCTCTTTATATATACTTTATAGTAAAGGTAAAGGTTTCCCCTGACGTTGAGTCCAGTCGTGTCTGACTCTAGGGGTTGGCGCTCATCTCCATTTCTAAGCCAAAGAACATTACATTATATATAACCCTTACAACCTCTGCCCGGAAAACATACAACAACCCTGTGATCCCGGCCATGAAAGCCTTCGACAACACATATAATCCATCTGTCCACCATTCTAGATAGAAGGAAGGTCCACCATTGTCTATCCATCGCCTTGCCTGTCCAAACCTCACAACCTTGAGATGCAAAGCACCCAAAACCCCACTGTATGACGGACAAAACCAACACAAAACACAGTCTGCCAAAAATTTACATTGCTAGAAAAACTCATCATATATCCCCATCACCAAATGCCCACCACCATGTTATTCGCAACACCCAGACACACCCATGGCATCTGTTCCCCCAAAAAACTTGAGATCTGTTTTGTCGAAGGCTTTTATGGCTGGGATCACAAGGTTGTTGTATGTTTTCCAGGCTGTATGGCCATGTTCCAGAAGTATTCTCTCCTGATGTTTCACCCACATCTATGGCAGGCATCCTCAGAAGTATATATATACACAGCCCGGAAAACATACAACAACCAAGCTTGAGATCTGCTGTATCCAACAACAGCCATGCCTTCCCAAAAAGCAACCTCTCACAGATGCAGAATATCAACATATCCATGGCACCCCACAAAAACAAAACAAAGCACCCCCACTACCTTGGGATCCTCATCAGCACCAAAACAACCTCTCACAGATGCACAATATCAGCATATCCATGGCACCCCACAAAAACAAAACAAAGCACCCCCACTACCTTGGGATCCTCATCAGCACCAAAACAACCTCTCACAGATGCACAATATCAGCATATCCATGGCACCCCACAAAAACAAAACAAAGCACCCCCACTACCTTGGGATCCTTATCGGCACAAAAACACAAACGAGTACAGATCCGCAGCACTTCTTAGCTGGACCAGATTGAGGGTCCAAAGTCCAGCATCCCCTAAATCCATGCAAGGGCTTCTCAGCGAGAGACCCCCCACCCTCTTCAGCCTCTCCATCCCTCAAGGTTGATTGTCCCATCTTTCTGCCTTTCTTCTCCCTGCTTTGACTTGGAAGCAAGACATTATCATTGACCCTCGCCCAAAGAAGACAACCACAACCGAGCCTGGCCCCATCTCCTCTTTTTCCCTCTTTTTTGGGGAAGGGGTTGGAAAAAAGCCGGGTTTGTCCTTCTAAAGAAGGAAAGGTGAGGAAAGGAGAAGGGAGAGGAAAAGATGGCAAGCAAGCAGGCACTCAAGCAAGCAAGCAAGCAAGCAGATCCTTTGTAGCTGTCCCAAAATTGGAAGAAAGGAAAGAGAAGCAAAGAGAGGAGGGGGGAAAAGGAGGAGACCTTTCAAAATCCTCAGGCAGAACCCCAAACCTTCAGGAGGAGCCAAGGCGGTCCATGGAGGTCTCCAGGCGGTCCAAAGAGAGGGGAAGGGGGAGAAGGAGGATGGATCTTGGTGGTGATGCTGTTGCTGCTTCTTCCCAGGTGGGAGACCCCCCAAAGCTCCCCCTCAGAAGGAAGGAAGGAAGGAAGGAAGGAAGGAAGGAAGGAAGGAAGGAAGGAAGGAAGGAGGGGCGTGGGAGGAGGAAGAGGAGGAGGGGGTCCAGGAAGGCGGCTGCATGCGGCAGATCACCTGCAGGGAGGAGGAGGAGGAGGAGGAAGAAGGGATGGAGAAGAGGGGGCCAGGAGAGGAGCCCCTTCCAAGAGCCCTCCCTGGGCTGCCCTCCGGTCCCCTCTGCTTGCTTGTCTCTCTGCAGGGATGGCCAGCCAGTCCTCCCCTCCTCCTCCTCCTCCTCCTCCTCCTCCTTATCCTCCATGGGATTATTCAGCCACCGCCCCCCTGCCAACCCCCCTCCCGCCCTCTGCCAGCTGCCTTTGCTGCCTGCCTTGCCCTGGAAACAGCACTCCAAAGCCCATTCTTCCTTCAATAATAATAGTAATAATAATAATAATAATAATAATAATAATAATAATAATAATAATAATAATAGTGCGGTTTTCTGGCATTGTATATTTCTGCCGCTTATGTGACTGTTCATTTGTATTTTGATTCCGTAGCCCACTTGTCAATGGATGTCCAGAATCAGCAGCATCCACCGCGGTCCTTTTTATCCTGGGCGACGACCGAGCCAGTATAGACTTCGTTTTGGTTTGATTCTCCATAATGCTAATGGGTTAGCTGCTCTTGGTTCCATTCCTCCGCTGAGGCCTCTCTGGTTTGGTTGGACCTGGCGGTAGTTACACTACCACCAGCATAGCCCTCAGTCATCATTGGAGCAGTTACTCCCACCCCCCCCCCCACCACAGCAAGGTGGTACCTGCGGGGGGGGGGGGGGAGGTCCCGTCTGCTTTTCATTATGGCTCACGAATGGGACCCTGAAGAAGGAGACAGAAGGCCTGATCCTTGCAGCCCAGGAGCAAGACATCAGGACAAAGGCAATTAAGGCCAAGATCGAAAAATCAGCTGATGACCCAAAATGCAGACTCTGCAAGGAAACCAACGAAACCATGGATCATATCCATCCCAGGTGACAGTCACATTGACAAAAAACAACAGGAAAAACTCAGCCGCTCTCAGGACCTCAAGATTGAACGTCAAAGACTCTGGCAGAAACCAGTGCAGGTGGTCCCGGTGGTGATGGGCACATTGGGTGCCGTGCCAAAAGATCTCAGCCGGCATTTGGAAACAATAGACATTGACAAAATCACGATCTGTCAACTGCAAAAAGCCACCCTACTGGGATCTGCACGCATCATCTGAAAATACATCACACAGTCCTAGACACTTGGGAAGTGTTCGACTTGTGATTTTGTGATATGAAATCCAGCATATCTATCTTGTTTGCTGTGTCATAATATAATAATAATAATAATAATAATAATAATAATAATAATAATAATAATAACAACAACAACAACAACAACAACAATAATAATATATTGTGAGATTTCTTAGATGTTTGATAGCCGAGGTTTGTTTTTTGTAAGATTGTTGACAGAGGGATCACGGCAATAATGAAAAGCAGAGGGGACAATGAGTCTCCCTGGAAAATTCCTCTTGTGATGTTGACAAGTCCATAGCTTTCATTTCTAACAAACAGTTCAGTTTTCCAGTGCTCCATCATGTTTTCGATAAAGGTGCCAACGTGTTTACTAATCCCGATGGCGTCCAGGCACTTGATGATCCAGCTGTGTGGGAGTGAGTCAAAGGCCCTTTTGTAGTCAATCCACGTCATGTGAAGATTAGCTTTTTGGCTTTTACAGTTCTCCACTGTCAACAATCTTACAAAAAACAAACCTTGGCTATCAAATATCTAAGAAATCTCACAAAATTTCACATCTGATGTACATGGATGACCTGAAGCTGTATGGGAAAACGGAAACTGAAATCCAGTCTCTGACTAACACTGTCCAAAATTTTAGCACTGACATCAGCATGGAGAGATTTGCAGGATTTTTCTGAGGCAACACTGATGTAAATGCTCTAGGAGTTGAGTGTGACATCTGTAGACCGTCCACATTTCGCAGGCGTAGAGCAGGGTTGGGAGGACAATGGCTTTATAAACAAGCACCTTGGTATCTCTACAGATGTCCCGATCATCAAACACTCTCTGCTTCATTCGGAAGAATGCTGCACTCGCAGAGCTCAGGCGGTGTTGTATTTCAGTGTCGATGTTGACTTTAGTGGAGAGGTGGCTGCCAAGGTAGCGGAAATGGTCAACGTTTTCTAATGTGACACCATTAAGCTGTATTCCTGGCATTGCAGAGGGATTGTCTGGTGCCTGTTGGAAGAGCACTTTGGTTTTCTCGATGTTCAAAGAGAGGCCGAGCTTCTCGTATGCTTCTGCGAAGGTGTTTAGAGTGGCTTGTAGGTCTTCTTCTGAATGCGCATAGACTACGTTGTCATCGCCATATTGGAGTTCTGTAATAGTCCCTGTAACTAGCTCCAGTTAATAACCTGGCTGCCAATCTTTGCACCAATTGCAGTTTCCGGGCCGTCTTCAAAGCTAGCCCCATGTAGAGTGCATTGGAGTAATCCAATCTAGATGTAGCCTTACCTACTCCTCCTCCTTCTCTACTCTTCTTCCTTCCACCTCTATGCCTCTCTTCTACCTTCCTTCTTCTCTCCTGTTGGTATCATCTGCCTTTCCATCCCTTCTTGCTTATGGATCCCTTGTGCCAGGATATTTGGATATGGGAAGAGCAAAGAAGGGTGCCATAGGGAATACAACAACAACAACAACAACAACAACAACAACAACATCTGCAAGCATCATCCGAAAATACATTACACAGTCCTAAACGCTTGGGAAGTGTTCGACTTGTGATTTTGTGATATGAAATCCAGCATATCTATCTTGTTTGCTGTGTCAGACTATGTTGTTGTGTCAATAATAATAATAATAATAATAATAATAATATCTACGTGCATCATCCGAAAATACATCACACAGTCCTAAATGCTTGGGAAGTGTTCGACTTGTGATTTTGTGATACGAAATCCAGCATATCTATCTGGTTTGCTGTGTCATACAATGTCGTTGTGTCAATAATAATAATAATAATAATAATAATAATAATAATAATAATAACAATAAGCCTTTATTTGTACCCCGCCTCCATCTCCCATAGGGACCTGGAGCAGCTGACACAATGACATGCAATAGTGCCATAACATACACAATACAACATGGTAATAGATCATTCAGTCGTGTCTGACTTTGAGGGTTGGTGCTCATCTCCATTTCTAAGCCGAAGAGCTGGCATTGTTCATAGACACCTCCAAGGCGTGGAGTGCCGTTACCTTCCCACTGGAGCAGTACCTATTGATCTACTCACATTTGCATGTTTTCAAACTGCTAGGTTGGCAAAAGCTGGGAGCTCACCCCGCTCCTGGATTTGAACCACTGACCTTTTGGTCACCAAGTTCAGCAGCTCAGTGGTTCAACCGTTGCACCACCGGGGTCTTCTTATATTAAAAATCCATACCCAGGACACCTCATCCTTATCCTGCTCAAAGGGGCAAGGAGAGCCCAATCTTTTGCCTGAGTCCTTGCCTGAGTGGCAGGTAGTGGGTATTTAGGTGAGAAGATATGTGTCTCCTTCTCTAAACACTAAGCCTGGATTCATTGACACTTCCTCTGGGGCTGAGATGTGGGAAGGATGGACCCATATGAACACATCTATGTGGCATTAAGTCCTCCTTTGTGGCTGCCAACGGTACCTGAATCTAGACACTTCCAGATGGAGGCCTCTGAAGAAAATCTCCCTTCCACTTCCTTTTATCACCTTGTTTATGGACAACTTGCGCATCAGTGTGGCATCACACAGACACACTGAAAAACATGCATTTTAAAAAGTGGGCCGTAATGCTGTGCACAACTGCATTTCAGAGCCCCGTTTGGGCACATATTTTGAATTAGCTTCTTCCCCAACTGTGGCCATTTAATGCTATGAATGAGTGAAAGATGTGGCTTGAATCTTATTGTTTTGTTCTAACTAGACTCAACTCCCTTGATTGGTGAGTGAACACTTGTGTAAATCCCATTGCGTCAGTGGATCTCCTCTACCTGGGGTTTGTCCATTCCAACATTACAACATTGCTAAGACATGCATTCTTTAAGGCACACAAAACGTATTTCCACACAATACATATTAAAATACACAATAACAAAGATTAAACATGAGGTGCAAGTGCAAAAGCTAGATGTGCAAAAGCTGATGTGCAAAAGCTAGATATGGAAAAGCTAGATGTGCAAAAGCTAGATGTGCAAAAGCTAGATGTGCAAAAGCTAGATGTACAAAAACTAGATGTGCAAAAGCTAGATGTGCAAAAGCTAGACGTGCAAAAGCTAGATGTGCAAAAGCTAGACGTGCAAAAGCTAGATTTGCAAAAGCTAGACATACAAAAGCTAGACGTGCAAAAGCTAGACGTGCAAAAGCTAGACATGCAAAAGCTAGACGTGCAAAAGCTAGACGTGCAAAAGCTAGACGTGCAAAAGCTAGACGTGCAAAAGCTAGATGTGCAAAGGCTAGACGTGCAAAAGCTAGATATGCAAAAGCTAGACGTACAAAAGCTAGATGTGTAAAAGCTAGATGTGCAAAAGATAAATATGCAAAAGATAAATATGCAAAAGCTAGGTGTGCAAAAGATAGATATGCAAAAGATAGATATGCAAAAGCTAGGTATTCAAAAGATAGATGTGCAAAAGATAGATGTGCAAACCCACAACAGCATTTCCAAGCTCCTTTTCAGTGCATATTTTAATTTCTGAATGTGCCAAAGGGTGTGCCACCATTTAATGCCGTGCTTTTATGCTTTTTATGACCTGGATCCTACAGATTTGTCCTAACCAGAATCAACCTCTTCGACTTATGTAAATCCCGTTGTGTCAATGTCCCTCCTGCACTCACCCGTTCCAATCAAGCGCTGGAAAAATTTGATCCCAAAGTGAGATCTGTGAGATACAGAAATCCTCGTAACTGCTTGTTAAAAGCCATGCAAGAAAAAAAAATCCTTTAAGCACACACAAAACAGAGACATCCAGGGCTTGGGATGGAGGGTTTGGAGAGGTGGGAAACATCGAAGGGAAGACGCGGAGACCCCGGGGATTTGGTTATAGGGTCAGGCTTCATTTCATTGCCCTGGATCCAGAATTAATCTCCAGCAGGCTGTGTGTGTGTTCGTGAGCTTGCACACACATACAATACAATGTAGTAGCAGTTTGACTGCTGTTGGTGATGAAATTGGGAACATAGAGAGAGGGGGAGGGAGGCAAGGAAGGAGGGAAAGAGAGAGAAAGAGGGAGATAATATTGCCAAGGAAGGCAGGAGCAGCCATGTTCTGCAGCTGACATCACTGCAGTGGAGCAGAATCGACGTTTTCTGTGGCCGCATGCAAGCTGCAGTGGTGGAGCTTTTATTTAAAGGGGGAAATATCTTCATAGACTCGTCAACAGTGATTGTCAGAAGGAGGAGATCTGCTCCTTCCCTTCTTTCCACCTCCCTTCACCCCGCCATGCTTCCAATGTACCTCCCTGCATCCCAAGGTGAATGTGAAGGAGAAAAGCCATGTTGATGATGCGCAGCTCAGCCTTGGGCGCCGCTGTCGGAGGAGGAGGAGGGGACGGCGTGCGGACTTGGAAGCCAAGCGTGATGGGAGAATAATAATAATAATAATAATAATAATAATAATAATAATTTTATTCTTATACCCCGCCCCATCTCCCCGAAGGGACTCGGGGCGGCTCACACGGGGCCACAACAATATAAAAGCAAAACAATAAAACAGATGAAGGGAGATGTTGACAAGCTGGAAAGCGTCCAGAGGAGGGTGACTAAAATGATTAAGGGTCTGGAGAACAAGCCCTATGAGGAGCAGCTTAAAGAGCTGGGCATGTTTAGCCTGCAGAAGAGAAGGCTGAGAGGAGACATGATAGCCATGTACAAATATGTGAAGGGAAGTCATAGGGAGGAGGGAGCGAGCTTGTTTTCTGCTGCCCTGCAGACTAGGACGCAAGGGAACAAGGGCTTCAAACTACAGGAAAGGAGATTCCACCTGAACATTAGGAAGAACTTCCTCACTGTGAGGGCTGTTCGACAGTGGAACTCCCTCCTCCGGGCTGTGGTGGAGGCTCCTTCTTTGGAGGCTTTTAAGCAGAGGCTGGATGGCCATCTGTCGGGGGTGCTTTGAATGCGATTTCCTGCTTCTTAGCAGGGGGTTGGACTGGATGGCCCATGAGGTCTCTTCAAACTCTACTATTCTATGATTCTATGAGATGCGGCGGAAGAAGTTTTAAGAGGAATATTGTGCCAACGTTTCAAATGGGGTTATTTATTTATCGTGTCAGAAACCAAACCGAGGCTACAGTTGTAATGTATTTAGAAACACAAACAAAGTTAAAAACTTGGCATTATACTAAATGTCCTCTGATCGGAATCTGGCCACTTGGAGTGCTTCTGGTGTCACTGCGAGAAGATCCTCCATGGTGCATGTGGCAGGGTTTAGACTACATTGTAATAAGTGATCTGTGGTTTGCTCTTCTCCACACTCGCATGTTGTGGACTCTACTTTGCGGCTCCATTTCTTAAGGTTGGTTCTGCATCTCGTGATGGAAAAGCACAGTGTGTTCAGAGCCTTCCAAGTCACCCAGTATTTTGTGTGCCCAGGAGGGAGTTTCTCATCCTGTCTCAGCCATGGATTGAGTTTCTGGGTTTTAGCCTGCCACTTTAGGACTCTCGCTTGCTGAGGTGTTCCTGCGCGTATCTCTGTAGATCTTAGAAAGCTGTTTCTTTTTCTTTTTTTCGTGTCAGGAGCAACTAGAGTTGCTTCTGGAGTGAGAGAATTGGCCGTCTGCAAGGACGTTGCCCAGGGGACGTCTGGATGTTTTTGATATTTTACCATCCTTGTGGGAGGCTTCTCTCATGTCCCTGCATGGAGATGGAGCTGATAAAGGGAGCTCATCCGCGCTCTCCCCGGGTGGGATTCGAACCTGGCTGCCTTCAGGTCAGGAACCCAACCTTCAAGTCACAAGGCTTTTATCCCCTAGGCCACCAGAGGCTGTTTCTTGATTTAAGGCGTTGGTGTGCTGGCTGATACCCGAATATGGGATGGGCCAGAGATGTCAATGCCTTGGTCCTTTCATTGTTGGTGTCCTGTTTGTCTTTCAAGAACAGCCTTAAAACACTGTGGTAAGTAAAGTACTTCAGCAAAACATAAAGTACAGCACACTCAGTGGAATAATGCAAAAGGAAGCAAGGAAGTCTTAGGGCAAGCACAGCTCTTAGTTTCTGATAAATTCCCAAAATCAAATAGCAGTCTTACTTTAGACAAAGAAGCAGCAATAAATCCTTAGGAGTAGTTTCCCAGATGCGGACTTGAAGCAGGCACAAGGGGAGCGAAGAGTCAGTTTGTTACCAGCAAGAGCGGGCTGCACCTGCTTCTGCTTTATAGCCCTGAGTCCCTCACAGCTGCTAGGGCAGTTACCAATCACTCAGCTGCATTTCTGGCAGCTATTCTAGCTGAATGACGTCTGTGCTCTGTTTCCTTTTGTCTCTCCTGAAATGAGGGTACTTGCAAAATCTCCTCCTCAGATTCCAACTGCTCCTCAGATTCATGAACACTCTCCTGCTCCCCTTCCTCTTCTGAAGAAAAGGAATCCCTAATGGTTGGCTGCTATTTCATGACAGATGTCAGGTGGTGCAATATTGGCTGAACAGTATAATCTCTCCAGTGGTGTGTGATATCCATGTCTTATTAAGAGCCACATCCACTGTTTTAACGTGGTGAGAGGTGTTCCACACTAGGCATGCGTACTCAGCAGCAGAATAGCAAAGCGCAAGGAGAGATGTCTTCACTGTCTCTGGTTGTGATCCGGAGAGAGAAAAATGATCTATGGACAGCAGAGTATTTCAGGAGATGAACAAACAAAGCAGAAGCCGGTTTCATCTTCCCAGTTCCTGATTGTCATCAAAACTTTGCTGTTGTGTACTTTCAAGTCATTCCCTGCTTACGATGACTCTGGGCTAGATCGATCTTCAGTCTCCTCCAAGATTGCATCCTTTGTGTTGGTATGTTTGATTCAGACAGTTGGGTCTGTGTGTACCTATCTGTCACAATATTCAAAAAGGTAACGATGACGAGACAGAGAAGAACTGAAAGCAATGCAGCAGGAACACTTGGAACAAGCATGCATCTTTTATGAGCCCATCCATGCCACATGTTTGAGCCTGTGCTTTAGGTACAAGGAGGTTGCGCAGCCAGGCTGAAAGGGTCTAGATCAGGTCAAGCAGAAAGCGGCTTCTCCCCAAAGATTGGCAACAGGGAAGCCAAGTACAAGGCTTGTTTTTTCTTTTCAGGACCAAGGACAGCAGCCCAGAAACTCAGCTGTGGCTCTGTTGGGAGACTTCTATCCCTCCTTCCTGAGCTGTCCTTGCTCAGCTGAAAGACAAGTAAACAGACGAGAAAGAAAGAAAGAAGGAGCACCGAGACGTTTCCACCTGGGAACAGACCTAGTTTCTAATTTGTGCTCAAAAACACGATCCAACATTCAACAATATGTCTTGGTGGATGGCCGATCCAGGTTGAGATAGGAACGGAGGAGCAATTCTCGAAGCAGATTGATAAAGAGAGCCACAACAATGACAACAAGCCGGTCAGGCAATCACTACATATTGACAGCTGCGATGGGTGCGCCTGGAATTGTTCATAGGCAATGTGAAAGGAATCAATGGCGCTGTCTGTGTTTCCTGTCTATGCCTGTCTCCTGCCATCCCTTGTCCATCTGACCTTGGGTGGTTTTGTCATGGCTCCAGCGGGTTGTTGTTTGGACCAGTTCTACTTGACCCTTGGCTCAGTGTGCTTGCTTGCTTGCTCACTGCTTTTAGGCCGTGTTAGGCACCCTTTCCTATTCCTTTCTCGTCCTGGATTAGCCACGTCATCTTCATTTGAATTGCCTCCCTCCTCACTGAGAAGCAGAAGCAACAATAGCAACAGCAGCCCCACTGGACCTCAATACCTCTTGCAGAAGAAGAGACCAGGTAATAAGATTCCTGCCTCCATCCCAAAAGAGACATACTCAGGTCCAGCACCATATACTTTTGTATGAGCCTACCATGCATGAGGTCTTATGGGGAGAGAAGGCACAGAGAGAAGGCCTGTCCTCCTCCTACCATCCCAGATCTGGTTGGAACATGGGAGAAGACTTTCTCTGTGGCTGTTCCCAGCATCTGGAACATCAGAACATGGAAGAAGGCTTTTCCAAGGCTGCTTCCAAGCATCTAGTACATCTGGTAGGAACAGAGCAGAAGGCCTTTTCCATGGCTGCCCCCAATATCTGGAGCTCCTTTTCTAGTATTATTCTTTAGGCAGGTGAGGGTTTTGAACATTGGGCTCAAGCAACATTGCGTTATATACTATATTGTTTATTTTTTTCATCTGAAGACAACTTTGAATGAGAGTTGACACAATAGACAGTGACAGGAGTAAAAAGCACAAAACAGAACCCCATACAAGGTAAGTATAGGGTTATTGCGTGTCTTCTGGGCTGTATGACCATGTTCCAGAAGTATTCCCTCCCTCAGGAGAGAATGCTTCTGGAACATGGCCATACAGCCCGGAAGACACACAACAACCCTGTGATCCTGGCTGTTGTGACTCAGCCTCAGAGTGACTCTGATGAGGATTTTGGGATACAGGTTCAAGATGGAGGGATTCAGGTTCAGGATGAGTTTCAAGATGACTCTGATGGGAATTATGGGATTCAGGTGCAGGGTGTTCCTGCTGTGGAAGATGGGGAACAAGGAGGCTTTCCCACGGGAGGAAATGGTGTTGTTGATGCTGATGTTTCCCAGGTGCAAGAAGCAGGAAGGGAGAGCAGTTCCCAGCCCAATAACACTAATGAGCAGTTTGGCCTGGATGATACTCTGGACCGGGCAGCCACTTGGAATATAGGGGAGTTCACAGAAGTCTTAGAATAGCAAATAAGAGAGAGATCAAAGGGCAAAGAAATGCCTTCATGTTATGCTATTAAGACAGTCTGTTGAGAGAGGAATCTTTGTCAAAGCAACATCTCGTTTGAGTTAGAAGCAGCTGTTGCTTTCTTAGTTATTCTGTAATCAAGTTCATGGGACTATGTCATGTATTAATGGAACCTTGTTTTATTCCTAAGATTTTCTTGGATTAATCTGTATAGTCTTGGTTTTGCAACAATCTTTTGGATCTTTACTTTTGCTTTTTTAAAGAACTATTTATTTCCTATTTCCTAATAAACTACAAAAGACTTCAATCTGTGTACAGCCTGGTGTGTTCAGCAAGGTGAAGCTATCCTGAGACGCGACACCGGCCATGAAAGTATAGTTCCCCTTCATCTTCCCCCTCAGCAACATCTGCTTCATAATCCTTCTCCGTGGCAGCTATGTCCTCCTGGAGAGCTCTCCTTCCTTCTTACTCTCCCCGACATACCAATGGAAAAAGGCATGCTTGGCAAACATCAGCTCAAACTTGTGGTCCAGGCAAGCCCAGGCTTCCACAATGGTGGTTGTGTTGCTCGGCATGCTATACTTTGGCCAGGTCACCCCAGGGACCACTGTAGGGGGCTGGTAGTTGATGCCCACTTTGAAACCAGTAGGGCATGCTATGCTTGGTCTTGATGGTGGCAATAGCAACACTTGTCAGAGTAATTTACGCAGCACAGCAGCAGTTGGATGGAGTCAGTGGAATGGAGAACGAAGAGACACCCAGAGACATTGGTAAAACTATATACAAAGTTTTACTGTACAAGACAAACAGACTTGCAGAAAATAGACACAGGACTCTCACTCTAGGCAGACAGAACTGAACTGAACTGATGTAATCAGTAATGCACAAACACTTGTGTCTGGACACTCCCCAGTTCCAGCCACACATCAAGGTCATCACAGCTTCTCAGTAATTAACTCTTTACAGACTATAGTACACTCTGGATGATGCAATCAGTATGCAATACAAACCAAGACACAAATTGCATTTAAACACTATCAATACACAAATCCCACATTAACAACACTGATATCTTTAGGAACCACATCCCCACAGTACAAGAGGCAGCAGTCCATGTATTTACTGTGATGAGGATCGCATTTCATTACCTAGTTGGCTGGTGTCATGTATCATGTTCCACAGTTGATGGTTGTTGGTGGTGTCATGCCTAGCAGTTGGTGATGGAAGGGGTTAATGTCAGTCCTAGTTCTAAAGGGCAGAGTAATCTGTAAGTAAGAATTTGCAGGTGAGAGCAATTAAGGGTGGAGGCCTGCAAGAGATAGGATGCAGCTGGGTTTAACTGGTTATAAGGAGCTGGAAACTGATCTTTGGGAGAAAAGTATTTGTCCTACTTTGGCTGTGGATGCTGATGGTTTTCCCCCCAGGTTTGTGGATTTTTGGTATCCTGACCAGTCTCCTGAACTCTTGGAACTCTGGAACCTTGAATCTCTGGACTGACTAGTAATAAATACAGTCAGCCCTCCGTATGTGCAAGTTTCCTTTTTGTGGGTTTTATTAATAGTGTGATTCCAGGTGTGGTCTGACCAAGGGTAGCATCACCTCCCTGGTTTTAGACATTAGACTCCTATTTATGCAGGCCAAAATCCCATTGGCTTTTTAAGCTGCCGTATCACATTGTCAGCTCAGGTTTAACTTGTCCATGAGAACAACACTAGTTTTGTCAACATCTCCTGTCTCCGCCATCCAACCAATTTAACAGTCATCAAGCACATTGAGCAATGGTCAGATGGTAACTGGGGTGCAGCAAGATGAAGTCTTCAGCTTTCTCTTGCCAGTGAATGAGTCTGTGAGATATTATGTTGGGGTTCTGCTTAGGTTGCCTCAGCTTTCCTGTTCAGGAGACGATTGGAAACACCATCCTCCTGAGACTCATCACCATCCGAATAATCTCCACTATCCAATGTAGCTGCTGGCTCCTAAGGTGGGTTTTGGGAAGAGCATTTACTTTTTTTTTTTAATTATTTAAAATTATTTTAATTATTTTATTTGTGATTTTAAGGTATGCATAAAAAATGAAAGAAAAAACGAAGAAACATACGAAAAGAAAAACAAAAAACAAAAACAAAAAACATACATATGTAAAGTAATAGAACAAGCAAACAAGAACGTAAACCAAAGCAAACCCCCGTATCCACTTCCAGCTCCTCTGCACTGTTTTGTAAAACATCCTTGCAACATTGGATATATTCGGCAAATCATTGTATATACCCTAGAGTCTAAAAGTTCCTGTAAACGATAGTCACAAAAGATCTATATTACTTCTTAGCAAATATTGTCGCAATTTGTTCCAGTCGGTCCATTGTCTTGGCGAGATGCTCTGTGATACTTTTTGTGTCAATAAATCCATGTTTTTGATATCAATTAGCTTCAGCATCCATGGGGAGAGCATTTACAACCATAGCAATAATGCCATGACTGTGAATATGGAGCATTACTGAATAAGGAGCCGTTACAGATCTGTAACTCTAAATTATGAATCTGTAGCTGCAATTCAGGATGTAAGCCAGAAATACTCAGGAATACTAATTGCATATAAGACACATTTATTTAACAGCTTTATTGTAAGGGTTGTTGTATGTCTTTCGGGCTGTGTGGCCATGTTCCAGAAGCATTCTCTCCTGACGTTTCACCCACATCTATGGCAGGCATCCTCAGAGGCTGTGAGGTATGGATAAACTAAGCTTTATTGTAACTTTTATGGCATGGCTTTAACTGCCTCTTGTTTTAGTCAATGTGCTGACTCACTTTGGGTCCCGTGTCTTGTAAACTATTTCAGCTTCCAGGATCATCCTGTCTGAAGTGGTCTTTTGATAGATAAGGAAGCAAAGGCCTTTGTGGTTCTCAATTTGATACTTAATGAAAAACTTTCCATAGTTTTCGGTTCATGGGGACGATGTGGAAAGCAGAACTAAGGAATGGAGACTTGGTTTCTGGAGAGAACTCGGCTGTGTCGATTATTATGGCATTCAATTATCCTTTCCTAATGAGGATGAAACCTGGTCTATTGAAGTCAATTGTTTCATATATATATATATATATATATATATATATATATATATATAGTAATTGAAGAGCAACAATAAAAGCAAGTGCAAAATATGAGTCGATCCCGGTTTCCGAAAACGCTGCTCGCAGTTCATTTTTTCCACTACAATTAGCCACCCATTGATTTGCAGCCATTTCAGATCAATGAACAATCTGCAGCAGACTAGCGGTTTCACAACCTTTCTTCTTCTTCAATGGTACTTCGTGGTGGAACCCTTGAGTCCACAGCCAGACTCATGGAAATCAATGAGTATAGCAAAGTGTCTGGTGGGGGGCCTGGGAGGGGATGTGTGTGTTTTTGGGCCCAGTATGTGGACACTTTGTAAAAGTGCAGAAAGTAGAATAAGGCTTTTAACGGAATATTAAAAACAAATGAACCAAGGTTTTGTCGAAGCGTTTCATGGCCAGAATCACTGGGTTGCTGTGAGTTTTCCAGGCTGTATGGCCATGTTCCGGAAGCATTCCCTCCTGATGTTTTGCTCACATCTATGGCAGGCATCCTCAGAGATTGTGAGGTCTGTTGGAAACTAGGCAAGTGGGGTTTATATATCTGTGGAATAATGTTCAGGGTGAGAGAAGGAACTCTTGTATGTCTGAGGCAAGTGTGAATGTTGCAATTGGCCACCTTGATTAGCATTGAATAGCCTTGCAGTTTCGAACCCTGGCTGCTTCCTGCCTGGGGGAATCCTCAGAGAAGCGTTAGCTGACCCTGATTGTTTCTTAGCAAAATGCACAGATATCTATTATATGCAGCAAAAAAGGAAAAGTATGGTATATAAAATATAGTTCAGAGTGACTTATTGCAGCTGGCTGCTAACCAGCCTGCACCACAGCCCGGCCCCCTAGTCGAAGGTTCTTTTGGAAACCCTGGAGTATCCCAAGATTGTGTGGTAATATGGAGAGCTAGATCAGGCCTGATTCAGTTCAATGTGTCAAAGTGTTTGCAGCGCAGCAGTAGTTGGATGGAAGCAGTGGAAGGCAGAACAAAGAGACACTCAGAGATGTTGGTAAAACTATTTACAAAGTTTTACTGTATGCAGCAATAATCAACACAAACAGACTTGCAGACGACAGACGAACACAGGACTGTTCTGTTCTCCAACAGAACTTGACTCGAACTCTAGGCAGACAGAACTCAACTGAACTGAACTGAACTGAACTGATGCAACCGTTATGCACAAACACTTGTGTCTGGATACTCCCTAGTTCCAGCCACACATCAAGGTCATCATAGCTTCTTGGCAATTAACTCTTTCCACACTATGGT
Organism: Anolis carolinensis; assembly: GCF_035594765.1. Lineage (NCBI taxonomy): Eukaryota > Metazoa > Chordata > Lepidosauria > Squamata > Anolidae > Anolis > Anolis carolinensis. The sequence goes on from NC_085841.1 coordinate 5,477,299, forward strand.
ACATTCTGGATGATGCAATCAGTTGTAATAGAAGCATGGCACAAACTGCATTTAAACACTAAACACCCAGAGATTATTTCGGTCCGAAGACCAAAATTTGCTTGAAGTCCCTAACATATGGACTTATCATTTGTCTTCTACTAGGCAGAGAGCCTTCTCGGTTGTAGCCCCTCATTTATGGAATGCCTTGCCAGTTGAAACTCGAACTATCCGAGACCTACTTGCCTTTCGGAAAGCCTGCAAAACCTTTCTCTTCCGACAAGCTTTCGATGGGTGAAAAACTCTGGGCTATGTCTGTTTTTATTGTTGTTTTCATTGTTATTTTAAAGCAAATTGTATTGTTTTAATTTATTTCTGTAAACCGCTCTGAGCCAAACTGGGAGTAGCGGTATACAAGTCTAATAAATAAATAAGTAAATACACAAATCCCACATTAACACAATGGAAGTAGAATATGACAGGATCTGCATTAGGCATGAGCAAACTTCAGCCCTCCTGGTGTTTTGGATTCCAACTCCCACAATTCCTAACAGCCGGTAGGCTGTTAGGAATTGTGGGAGTTGGAGTCCAAAACACCTGGAGGGCTGAGGTTTGCCCAGTCCTGATCTACATTGCAGAATGAACTGCCATGGCTCAATGCTATAGTTTGGTAAGGCATCATCATTCTTTTGCAAATAATGCTAAAGGCCTTGCAAAACTACAACTCCCACGGTCCCATAGCATTGAGCCATAGCAGTCAAAGTGGTGCCAAAGTGCATTAATTCTACCCTATGCTATGATTTATGTCAGTGCTACGAGATCCCTTTCCATACCAATATTATTCATAGCTATGTTGGTGATGTAAGCTCCCCGCCTATGTTCCCATTCCTCACTGCTTGGGAATACATGGGCTATGACTGATGAAAACCTTGGAAGGCAGGAGAGAAGCTGAGTAGGTTTATCCCGGCATCAGGAGGCGGTGAATCAGTGCCCTCGATTTCTCTCTCTCCCATGACTAATAAATGCAGAGCTTAAAAATGCAAAACTATGGAGTTGCTTCAACTGAATCATGTCAGCAGTTAAGGGAATCCAGCTTTCCTTGGCGCAAAATGTAGGTTATGCTGGTGTAAACCACACGAACTATAGTAATAAATACAGTCAGCCCTCCATATGTGCAAGTTTAATTTTTGTGGGTTTGATTAAAAGGAACTCTTTTGGAATTTCTTTAAGGTCAGTCTCCACTGGAGAAAACTTCCTGGAGAGGAAGAAGACTTTTCTATGCTGAATTCCACAGGAAGTTTTCGCCCTGGTGATTTTCATTATTCAAACTTTATATAAATAAAACTAGCTGTGCCCGGCCATACGTTGCTGTGGTGAAGTATGGTGGTATGGGAAATAAAGTATTGAGGAATTGGTGGTGGTTAAGGTAAAAGGTAAAGGTTTTCCCCTGGCATTAAGTCCATTATAAATGGGTTATATAGCTGTGTGGAAGGGCCTTGAGTCACTGCCATATAATCCAGTGCAAATTAGATAATATGTGGAAGAGGCCTAAGTGAGGCCTAACTCGGCCTGTCCCCTGGGCTGAGTGGGTTGCTAGGAGACCAAGTGGGCAGAGATTAGTCCTCTAAATGGCAGCAATGTGATAAAAACAATTATTCCTTTCCCTCTAATTAGGACTTTACTTTTCTTTTCTTTTTGTTGTATCAACCTAGAGGCGTGGATGATGGGCTGTGTTGTCAAATTTCGAGGTTGGGGAGCCTGTAGTTTTGTTGTTTTGTTGGTCGCCGTGATGCCATCACTCATTTATATATATATAGATATAAAATATAAAATATAAAGTAAATGTATTGTAAATTATACAATTACAAAGGATAAAACTTATGGGCAAAAAGGGAAAACAAAAATGAGCCACGCCAAGTAACAAATAGTATAGCAACTGTGTATATTATTATTTCTTTTTTCTCTCCTCTTTTTTATGTCTTATTTTTTTTACCTGTCCCCATTGCCCCCATTTTTTCCTGTTCACTTACCCTCCCCATGCCCCCTACTCCTTTCCACTTCCACATAGTCTGTATATAGTGTACAATGTTTTTATTGTATTCAGAAAAGACGATCTTTGTTGTTATAAGAACTGTATCAAAGTTGTTTACAAACCTTACAATAAAAATGATATTATAAAAAAATAGGAAAAAAATTCCATGGGAATTATCATAACGTTGTGCTGGAAAAATTAGGGATGGCCATTGCACAAGTACAATCACAAAACAGACCTCACAAACTTTGAGGATGCTTGCCATAGATGTGGGCAAAATATCAGGCAGGAATGCTGCTTGGAATATGACCATACAGCCCAGAAAACGCACAGCAACCTATCCATGTTTATGATCAATTTGTATCTCTTTTCTTTTCTCTTTGGATAGGGTTGTACAGCGTATTCAGCCCTGAGAAATGTATGCTGTGTTGGTTGGGGGCCACAAACATGGCACAGGGTGCATCTACACTGTAGAATTAATGCAGTTTGACATCACTTTTAACTGTCACGGCTCAATGCTATGGACTATGGAAAACTCACAGCAACCCAGTGATTCCGGCCATGAAGCATTCGACAACACAGTTCTCTGGTTCTTCAGCCTTGATGTGGATTTTTTCAGTCTATTTTGGAGAAGCCCATGGAGAAATGTCTCAATGTATCCGACACCAGGTATGTCAAAAACTTCTAAGGAAGTGAACAAAACTTGGTTAAAGTAGGAGACACTTGGTTTTGGGTAGCAGGAATAGGACTCAAACAAGCCTTTCAGGATCAGGGAGAGCTCCCAGTTGAGAGAAATGTCACTTCTATAACACAGCCCAACAACAACAACAACAACAACAACAAATAAACAACAATGGGTTGTTATGAGTTTTCCAGGCTGTATGGCCATGTTCCAGAAGCATTCTCTCCTAATGTTTTGCCTGCATCTGTGGCTGACATCTTCAGAGGTTCTGTTAGCATTGAGGCAAGTGGAGTGCATATATAACTGTGGAATAATGTCCAGTGTGGGAGAAAGAACTCTTTGTCTGCTTGAGGCAAGTGTGAATGTTTCAATTGGGCACCTTGATTAGCATTGAATAGCCTTGCAGCTTCAAAGCCTGCCTGCTTCCTGCCTGGGGAATCCTTTGTTGGGAGGTGTTAGATGGCCCTGATTGCTTCCTGTCTGAAAAGGTCAGCAGGTCAAATATCCCCAGAAACAGGGCTAACATTTGAGGGACCAAAATGTGTGTTGCCCATTGTCATGTTTTGAGCGAGAAGAAAGTATGGTCCAAAAGTTGTTTTTGTGGGCCTTGATCGCTCTCATCCTTGAAACCCTCTTCTCAAAAGGCATATATATACTGTGTGTTTCTGTGTGTGTGTATATGGGACCATAGAGTTGGAAGAGACCCCAAGGGCCATCCAGTCCAACTTCATTCTACCAGGCAGGAAGGCACAGTCAAAACCCTCCTGACAGATGGCCATCCAATCTCCAGAAAAGTAGACAACATCATGCTCCGAGGCAGCAGCATATTCCACTGTGGAATGGCTCTTACCATCAGGAAATTCTTCCTAATGTTTCGTTAAATCTCTCTTCCTACAGTTTGAATCCATTGCTCCATTGTGTCGTACACCATTGGAAACCAAACCTGCTCCATCTTCAATATGGCACCTGGTCAAATATTTAAACATGGATATCATGTCCCTTCTCCACCTCCTCTTCTCCAGGCTAAACTCAAAAGGCTCTCTCTAAAGTCTTCTAGATCTTTGGCCATTGTGGTTGCCCTTCTCTGGACACTCTCCATCTTGTTCATATTGAACTGGACACAGTGTTATTCCAGGTGAGGACTGACCAATGCAGAAGAGAGGAGACTTTTCTCGATCTCAACAATATCCTTCTGTCCATGCAGCCTTGAATTGCATTGGCTGTTGACTAATGTCCAGCTTGTGCTCTACTAAGAGTCCTAGATGTCTTTGACATGGACTGTTTTTCAAGCAAGGTGTCTCCCATCTTCTATCTCTGCAATTTAGTCTAGTAAAGGCTGTGGTGCAGGCTGGTGAGCAGCCAGCTGCAGCCAGCTGCAACAAATCACTCTGACCAGAGGTCATGGGTTCGATACCAGCTCGGAGCCTGCGTTTGTCTCTGTCTTTGTTCTATGTTAAGGCATTGAATGTTTGCCTTATATGTGTAATGTGATCCGCCCTGAGTCCCCTTCGGGGTGAGAAGGGTGGAATATAAATACTGTAAATAAATAAATAAATAAATAAATAAAAGTATTCCAGGAATGTTTTGCTTCCCTCGAACTTGACATTATAACATTAATAATAACATGGCTGTGTGCACAAGCTTTTAACGAGTAATATGATAACGTCGACATGGTCCGATTGAAGGCTGAAGCATGAGGTTTTTAGACAAATGGATCTAATTTACTTATGTTTTAATTTTTATAATGTATTTTAATGATGTATTTTTATAGTTTTAATTGATTATATGTACTGTTTTTTGTTTTATTATTATGTTCTTGGCATTAAATGTTGCCAACTGTGTAAGCCGCCCTGAGTCCCCCCGGGTGAGAAGGGCGGGGTATAAATTCTGGAAATAAATAAATAAATAAATAAATTATACTAGTTCAAGATTGGGAAAGGAGTGCGGCAGGGCTGTATACTCTCACCGTCCCTATTCAACTTGTACGCAGAACACATCATGCAACGTGCGGGGCTTGAGGAATCCAAGGCCGGAGTTAAAATTGCTGGAAGAAACATTAACAACGTTAGGTATGCAGATGATACCACTCTGATGGCCGAAAGCGAGGAGGAGCTGAGGAGCCTTATCACCAAGGTGGAAGAAAGAAGAAAGTGCAAAAGCCGGGCTGCAGTTAAACATCAAGAAAACCAAGATGATGGCAACCAGACCGATTGATAACCGGCAAATAGAGGGAGTGACAGATTTTATATTTCTAGGCACGAAGATCACTGCAGCCAGGAAATCAGAAGACGTTTCCTTCTTGGGAGGAGAGCCATGGCCAACCTTGATAAGATAGTGAAGAGCAGAGACATCACACTGGCAACAAAAGTCCGCATAGTCAAAGCAATGGTATTCCCCATAGTGACCTATGGATGCGAGAGCTGGACCATAAGGAAGGCTGAGCGAAGGAAGAGAGATGCTTTTGAACTTTGGTGCTGGAGGAAAATCCTGAGCGTGCCCTGGACCTTGGCAAGAAGATCCAACCAGTCCATCCTCAAGGAAATAATGCCCAATGGCTGCTCACTGGAGGGAAGGATATTAGAGGCAAAGATGAAGTATTTTGGCCACATCATGAGGAGACAGGAAAGCTTGGAGAAGATCATGATGCTGGGGAAAATGGAAGGAAAAAGGAAGAGAGGCCGACCAAGGGGAAGATGGATAGATGGTATCCTTGAATGACTGGCTTGTCCTTGAAGGAACTGGGAGCGGTGACGGCTGACATGGAGTTCTGGCGTGGACTGGTCCACGAGGTCACGAAGAGTCGGAAACGATTATGTGATTGAAGAAGATTCGGTCTAGGATTGCATTGCCTTTTTTAGTTGCCACATTACGCTATTGACTCATATTTTAGGTAGGATGCCATTCCTAACCCCACTTGATATTAACTCCCTTTCCAAAACTTATTTTCATTTATTCCAGCCACATCCAGATTGGGGTTGTTGTATGTTTTCCGGGCTGTATGGCCATGTTCTAGAAGTATTCTCTCCTGACGTATCGCCCACATCTATGGCAGGCGTCCTCAGAGGAGGATAGATGTTGGCGAAACGTCAGGAGAGAATACTTCTAGAACATGGCCATACAAACCGGAAAACATACAACAACCCTGTGATCCCGGCCATGAAAGCCTTTGACAACACACATCCAGACTGGTTATGTGTTTGGTATTGGGCAGCCCCTTTATACACACTGACTCCAGTCTCATGATCGGATCTGCTCCTTGCTCTGTTCTGAATGTTATCTTAGTCATTCTTCCACCAGTTGCCAGGATCTGAGCTGAGGATGCCAGTGAGAAACAGGGCTTTGCCTGCAATGCTGAGGAGTTTGTGGCTGGGAAATTTCCTCTCAGGCGATGTGCTGCACCAAGCCTTTCTGCGGAGAGGTCATGTAATCACCTGCTGCTGGCCACATCCTAGCGGCTAATGCCTTAAGGCGTTTGAGTTAAATCCGGCACAGAAATCACCTTCTTGGAAAGGTGTTAACCTTAAATCCCCCTGCTGCACACCCTATCCATATGTCCCCGTACGTTATTTTCGTTGGAGAGTTTATTATTGCCACCTGAAACAAAGGCAGGCCATCACTGTAAGCGGTGCATGTGTCAAAGAAAACTACCGTATATACTCGAGTATAAGCCGACCCGAATATAAGCCGAGGCACCTAATTTTACCCCCCAAAAATACTGGGAAAGCATTGACTCCAGTATAAGCCGAGGGTGGTAAATTTCAAAAATAAAAATAGATACCATCAAAATTACATTAATTGAGGCATCAGTAGGTTAAATGTTTTTGAATATTTACATAAAGCTCACATTTAAGATAAGGCTGCCCAACTCTGATCAAATCATTATTCTCATCTTCTTCAATAAAAATGTGCTTATGTATCTTTTTAATAATAGAGTAAAATAATATAATAATAATATTTATTTATATATCGCCCTATCTCTCGGATGGGACTCAGGGAGGTTTCCAATCATAAAAACAACACTTACATTACATAGCAACATAATATCACATTATTAAGCAAGATAAAATAATAATAATAATAATAACAACAACAACAACAACACATTATTAAGCAAGGTAAAACAACAGCAGCAGCAACAACAACAACAACAACAAAAACAACAACAACACATTATTAAGCAAGGTAAAACAACAGCAGCAGCAACAACAACAATAACAACAACAACAACAACAACAACAACAACAACAACAACACATTATTAAGCAAGGTAAAACAACAGCAGCAGCAGCAGCAGCAGCAGCAACAACAACAACAACAATAATAATTATTTTATTTTTATACCCCGCCCCATCTCCCCGAGGGGACTCGGTGCGGCTTTCATGGGGCCAAGCCCAGGCAAAACAGACAATATAAAACACAACAATAAAACAAATCAATCAACAATAAAGCAAGTCATAAAAAAATGAGATCACATAAAACAAACATGCTTGATAAAATCCTGGATAAAATACAATTATATAGCAATAGATAACAACCTGATCAAGGGGGCATGTAATAATAATAATGATAAATACAGGAAAATAATACAAGTAATAATAAATAGAGTAAAATAATAAATTCAGAGGTTGTGAGGTTGTGTTGGAAACCAGGCAAGTGGTGTTTATATATTTGTGGAATGAGGTCCAGGGTGGGAGAAAGAACTCTTGCCTGTTGGAGGCAAGTGTGAATGTTGCCATTGGCCACCTTGATTAGCATTGAATGGCCTTGCAGCTCCAAAGCCCAGCTGCTTCCTGTCTGGGGGAATCCTTTGTTGGGAGGCGTTATCTGTCCCTTTTCTTAGGTCTTACAAACTCAGGGCAGCTATGACTTCCTTCATTGAGTCCTATTGCCTTTGCGTTTAATCAACCTTTCGTCTTTTCCAGCGACTCATGTCATCTCGTGATAGGTCCAACACATGTCAGCCTTGGTTTAGTTTTGTTAGTTGGGTTTCTACTGAGAGCTCAGGCTTGATTTGCTCTTGTACCCATTTGTTTGTCTTTTTGGCAGTCCGTGTTATATCTGCAGAACTCTCCTTCCGCATCACATCTCAAACGAGTTGACTTTCTGTCAGATTCCTTCACTGTCCAGCTTTGACTCTGGAAATACAATGGCATGGATTTTTTGTTGTTGTGGTATTGAATGGTATGTCATATTGATTATCCCTGAACCAAATGCTTGGGACCAGAAGTGTTTTTGGATTTTTTTTTATTTTTAGATTTTGAAACATCTGCATATACATAAGTGCCCGAAACAGGGACACGATCCTTTTGAGGTTGTTTTATAGTCTACACCAGGCATGGGCAAACTTGGGCCCTCCAGGTGTTTTGGATTTCAACTCCCACCATTCCTAACAGCCTCAGGCTCCTTCCTTTTCCCCCTCAGCCGCTTAAGAGGGGAATTCCAGACAGGAAACAATCATGGGCAGCTAATATCTCCCATTAAAGGATTGTCAGAGTATTTGCAGCGCAGCAGTAGTTGGATGGAAGCAGTGGAATGCAGAATGAAGAGACATTCAGAGATGTTGGTAAAACTATTTACAAAGTTTTACTGTATGCAGCAATAATCAACACAAACAGACTTGCAGACAACAGGCGAACACAGGACTGCTCTGTTCTCCAACAGAACTTGACTCGAACTCTAGGCAGACAGAACTCAACTGAACTGAACTGAACTGATGCAATCGTTATGCACAAACACTTGTGTCTGGATACTCCCTAGTTCCAGCCACACATCAAGGTCATCATAGCTTCTTGGCAATTAACTCTTTCCACACTATGGTACATTCTGGATGATGCAATCAGTTGCAATACAAGCATGGTACAAATTGCATTTAAACACTATCAATACACAAATCCCACATTAACAAGGATTCCCCCAGACAGGAAGAAGCTAGGCTTTGAAGCTGCAAGGCAATTCAAGGCTAATCAAGCTGGCAAAATTCACACTTGCCTCAGGCAGACACAAGTTCTTTCTCCCACCTTGGACATTCCACAGATATAGAAACCCCACTTGCCTAGTTTTCTGAGGATGCCTGCCATAGATGTGGGTGAAACATCAGGAGAGAATGCTTCTGGAACATGGCCAGAACTCACAGCGTCTGGTTTTTGAGTAAATTTTACTCTTGATATTTTATGAATAACATCCCAATAGCCAAAATGTTGTTTATCTCAAAAACTGTACAAGAATAAAAAAAATTTGAAAAGAAAAGTGGAATCGACGTGAGAATCTTGTAGTAAAATGTTGAATGGGGTAGAACAGGCATGGGCAAACTTCGGCCCTCCAGGTGTTTTGGACTCCAACTCCCACCATTCCTAACAGCCAGTAGGCTGTTAGGAATGGTGGGAGTTGGAGTCCAAAACACCTGGAGGGCCCAAGTTTGCCCATGCCTGGCGTAGCCAGTAAATGCCTAAATGAAAGAAATAGCTGTAGCACAAAAATAGCTGTTATGGAGACGTTAAATCAAACAGCCGTCCTCGTGTGGTTTCATTTCAAAATCTATTTTAATATTTTTTTCATGGAACCCTTATGACGCTTTTGCGGAACCCAAAGCTTCCATGGAGCACAGTTTGCGAACCACTGCTACAAGCACCATGCTTTGGATTTTGTCCAGATCTTGCCTTCTAAAAAATGGTATCCACAAAGGATACAGAGCTGTTCTCTTCCTACTAATTTGAGGAGTGAATATATCTTTCAAAAAGGCTGCTTCCTATGATATAACAGCCCATGAACCCAGTAGCAGCCTTTTAAAAGGGTGCTTTCCCACCTACAGGCATGACCTACATTGAAGGATACATTCTAACACTCTTTTGTATCTAAATTTTCCGTCTCCCATTTTTTGGAAAGCGGACGTAATCTTTTCCCAAACTGGTACAGACATAAACAAATCTCTCTCTCTCTCTCTTTCTTTTTCTGTCCCTCTCCTTCTCTTGCACATACACGGAATATGAAATACTTTCCAATGCGTTATCTCTGAGCAAAGCTTCTGCAATAAGTCAGCCCTGCTGGAGGCAATTTCTTTCCGCGTCAGTTTGCGTTTGTATCACCGGATTCATATAGCATGATGGATTTGCTTATCCCCCCCCCCCCACTCCCTCCGTTTCCACGCAAGAAACACACAATCTTCCCTTTTCTCTTTCCCGGAACAAAGCAATCCGTTTGCCGCAACCTATATTTTATTAAGCGCGGGGTTGCTTGTGTTTTTTTTCTCTTTCTCGGTCTCTGTTTGTGCATTTTTGCCTCCTCCCTGAAAGAGACATAGATGGGTCTGTTCTGCCTTTTGTGACTCGTGCCAAAAGGGAAGAGAAATGTGGCACATTTTAGATCTTTCTTCTGAGGAGTTAAGGGTGGATGGAGGCCCTCCGGGCCAAAGCGCTGAGCTAACTCTGCGGCATCTCCGGCAATCATGGAGATTAGTGTCTTGTCCTCTTGACTAGCTCTTGCCGACAGGACATGCGGAGGAGTCGCAGCAGAAGAGGCAGCTGGCCGAAGTGGAGAATGGAGCCAGAGCCAGGGACTGGGATGGAGTTGGCAGAAGAAGACAACAAAAGAAAGCAAAGGAGAGATTGGCTGAGATGAGGCACCGCCGACAGCTCCTGGCTATCAAAGCCTCCATGCTGTTCATCTTGGAGAAATTAAAAAAGCGGGGTGTGGTATGATGTGTAAACATGCTGGGTGCCTTCGAACCATCTCCAACCACCTCCTTGGTGAGATTTGTCCAGGACAGATTTGCCGTGGCCTTCCTTGGAAGCGGAAAGAGTTTTCTGCTAATCCGAATCTATTCAAATTATAAGACAATAAATACCGCCTAAATGTTAGGAAGATGTTCTTTGCCACAAGAACTATTCAAGAATGGAACACAACACTTTGGGTGCAGGTGAAACCCTGGTACTAACATACACAGACATAGAATCATCGTCGTTGTCTCACTCGTTCAGTCATTTTCAACTCTTTGTGACCTCACGGACCAGTCCACACCAGAGCTCCCTGTCGGCCGTGGCCACCCCCAGTTCCTTCAAGGTCAAGCCAGTCACTTCAAGGATACCGTCCATCCATCTTGCCCTTGGTCGGCCTCTCTTCCTTTTTCCTTCCATTTTCCCCAGCATCGTGATCTTCTCCAAGCTTTCCTGTCTTCTCATGATGTGGCCAAAATACTTCATCTTTGCCTCTAATATCCTTCCCTCCAGTGAGCAGCCACTGGGCATGATTTCCTAGAGGATGGACTGGTTGGATCTTTTTATGGTCCAAGGCACTCTCAGGATTTTCCTCCAGCACCAAATTTCAAAAGCGTCTCTCTTCTTTCGCTCAGCCTTCCTTATGGTCCAGCTCTCGTATCCATATGTTACTATGGGGAATACCATTGCTTTCACTATGCCAGTGTGTTGCCAGTGTGATGTGTCTGCTTTTCAGTATTTTATCAAGGTTGGTCTGCTCTCCTCCCAAGAAGTAGACGTCTTCTGATTTCCATAGAATCATAGAATCATAGAATAGTAGAGTTGGAAGAGACCTCATGGGCCATCCAGTCCAACCCCATTCTTCCAAGAAGCAGGAAATCGCATTCAAAGCACCCCCGACAGATGGCCATCCAGTCTCTGCTTAAAAGCCTCCAAAGAAGGAGCCTCCACCGCAGTCCGGGGCAGAGAGTTCCACTGCTGAACAGCTCTCACAGTCAGGAAGTTCTTCCTGATGTTCATGTGGAATCTCCTTTCCTGTAGTTTGAAGCCATTGTTCCGCGTCCTAGTCTGCATCCCGTGGCATGCACAAAGGGACATATTTTCATCTATGGTGGGGGGAATGACCCCAGTTGAAGAGATTTTGGAATAACATATTTATAGAAATAGGTAACATTATAGGATTAAACACAAATCCCCTGGCCCCTGGTGGCTCAGTGTGTTAAAGTGCTGAGCTGCTGAATTTGAGGACCGAAAGGTGCCAGGTTCAAATCCCGGGAGCAGAATGAGCGCCCGCTGTTAGCCCCAGCTCCTGCCAACCTAGCAGTTCGAAAACATGCAAATGTGAGTAGATCAATAGGTACCGCTCCGGCGGGAAGGTAACGGCGCTCCATGCAGTCATGTGGTACGTAGCACCATGGCATTGCATGTAATGGGGCAGAGTTCCAAGGATAGCACGGACTGCTAAAAAAGACAAATAAATAAATGGATCCCAGAGAAAATAAATCATGAACACACCCTAGAAGCCAAGGCGCCTAAATTGGGGCTGTTGTACTTTGGCTATATGATGAGAAAAGATGACTTACTAAAAAAGACAATAAAGCTTGGTAAGGTAGAAGGCAGTAGGCAAAGAGGAAGACTGTATTCTGTGTATGGGAACATAATATAGCCTAGCTCGCTGTTGACCTATGCAGCTTGAAAGACAGTTGCATCTGTCAAGTAGAAAATTTAGGTACTGCTTTATGCGGGGAGGCTAATTTAACTAATTTAAGGTAAAGGTAAAGGTTTCCCCTGACGTTAAGTCCAGTTGTGTCTGACTCTGGGGGTTGGTGCTCATCTCCATTTCCAAGCCGAAGAGCCAGCGTTGTCCGTAGACTCCTCCAAGGTCATGTGGCCATTGGCATGACTGCATGGAGCTCCGTTACCTTCCCACCAGAGCGGTACCTATTGATCTACTCACATTTGCATGTGAGTTTGCATTCCTGCTTCTTGGCAGGGGGTTGGACTGGATGGCCCATGAGGTCTCTTCCAACTCTACTATTCTATGATTCTATGATTCTATGTTTTCGAACTGATAGGTTGGCAGGAGCTGGGGCTAAGAGCGGGCACTCATTCCACTCTCCAGATTTGAACTTGCGACCTTTTGGTCCACAAGTTCAGCAGCTCAGCGCTTTAACACACTGAGCCACCAGAGGCCCCTTAACTAATTTACACCACCATAAAAACCTCCAGCATTGTGCGGAAAGAATGAGGAAGTACTTCATCAAGGACTCAGCGTCACAAGCGAACGATGAAGCAGCAGCTCCCCCTGTGGCCGGAATCGAGTATATCCTCATGAAGCCGGAAAATGTTAAATTGCCTCTGTGTCTGTCTATATGTTGCATGTCTAATGGCATTGAATGTTTGCCATGTATATGTACATTGTGATCTGCCCTGAGTCCTCTTCGGTGTGAGAAGGGTGGAAAATTTGTGTTTTAGTCTCCCGTTTTTAACATTTTTTGCTGTATGTTGATTTTTATGACTGTTTTATTGATGGTGATGTTTTATTGTTGAGATATTTGTTCATTGTTTTATTGCTGTTTGTGTCGGGTAAGGCCCATGTAAGCTGCTCCGAGTCCCTCCAGGGAGATGGGGCGGGGTATAAAAATAAAGTTATTATAATAATAATTATTATTATTACTAGCTGTGCCCGGCCACGCGTTGCTGTGGCATTGTCTGGTGGTGTTGGTGAGAAATTGTTGAGATAGTGGTGGTATTGAATGTCTGTTGTATGGTTGTTTTTATGTTTAGTAGGCACACTGAAGTGGATTATATGGCAGTGTGGAGTCAAGATAATCCAGTTCAAAGCAGATAATACAAGATTCTAAATAAGTTATATAGCTGTGTGGAAGGGCCTTGAGTCTACATTGCCATATAATCCAGTTAAAATCTGATAATCTGTGGAAGAGGCCTAAGTGAGGCCTAACTGTGCCTGTCCCCTGCGCTGAGTAGGTTGCTAGGAGACCAAGTGGGCGGAGCTTAGCCTTCAAACTGGCAGCAATTGGATAAAAACTATTATTCCTCTCCCTGTAATTAGGACTTTATTTTTCTTTTCCTTTTTGCTGTATCAACCTAGAGCCGTGAATGATGGGTTGTGTTGTCAAATTTCGAGGTTGGGGGGCCTGTAGTTTTGTTGTTTTGTCCGCTGCCCTGATGCCATCACTCTTTTATATATATAGATTATTATTATTATTATAAAATAAATATTCTAAATAAATAAATAATTAAAGAATACATTGTTATTGGAAGAGTAGTATTTGGGCAACCTTTTCAACCATAGGAACAGATGGTATAGCTTTCAACGTTGAAACAGGAAAGTCAAGGCATCGACCCACTTCTTGGCATTGTGTTTTGTGCATTTAGTAGGAGATACCTGCTTTATGCTGCTGGATTCAACGGTTCCCGAAGAAAATGTCCTCCTAGACATTCCACAACCAGAATTCTGCTTTTCTCATGCTGTGCAAACTATTGAGAAAGCTTGAAAAATGGTGCAAACCTGATGACACCCAGCCTGTAGTTTTATTCTTCCTCTTCCTTCTTTTCTCGCTGTCCCTTGATTCACTGCCCAAGGCTGCTGCAGCAATGCTGAAATGCTGACTGTAGCACATTTGCTGGCTTTTCTGCGGCGAATGCAGGGAAAAACGCAGTATTGGGCAGAGAGCATGCAGGCGCTTTGTGGAGCCGCGTCTTGATGAAAGCAATTTCTCGAATTCACACAGTGGAAATAAATAAAAGCTGAGAGGGAGGGGAGAAAAATGGGGAGGGGAGGGAAAAATCTATATACAACTGCCTTGGCTCGATTTGATAAATTGCGCAGAAGCAGGATGAATGGTCGAACGCCGTGGAGCCTAGATTCCTTAAGGCAACTCAAGTCATAAAAGGGACCTCAAGGGCCATCCAGACCAACCCCTTGCTATCCAGGAGACATAAGTCTAAAACACTCCTAAAAGATGGCCATCCATTGTCTGATCAAAGCCTCCAAAGAAGGAGAGGCATTTTCTTCCAGCCTCAAATAACTCTTTTTTAAAAAAATAATTTTTATTTAGATTTTAACTACTTTACATAAAAGATATACAGTAGAGTCTCACTTATCCAACACTCGCTTATCCAAGCCTCTGGATAATCCAAGCCATTTTTGTAGTCAATGTTTTCAATATATCGTGATATTTTGGTGCTAAATTCGTAAATAGAGTAATTACTACATAGCATTAATGTGTATTGAACTACTTTTTCTGTTAAATGTGTTGTATAACATGATGTTTTGGTGCTTAATTGGTAAAATCATAACCTAATTTGATGTTTAATAGGCTTTTCCTTAATCTCTCCTTATTATCCAAGATATTCGCTTATCCAATCTTCTGCCGGCCTGTTTATGTTGGATAAGTGAGACTCTACTGTAATAGTAAATGGAAATACAGTGGAGTCTCACTTATCCAACATAAACGGGCCAACAGAACGTTGGATAAGCAAATGTTGGATAATAAGGAGAGATTAAGGCGAAGCCTATTAAACACCAAATTAGGTTATGATTTCACAAATTAAGCACCAAAACATCATGTTTTTCAACAAATTTGACAGAAAAAGTAGTTTAATATGCAGTAATGCTACGTAGTAATTACTGTATTTACGAATTTAGCACCAAAATATCACAATGTATCAAAAACATTGACTACAAAAATGCGTTGGATAATCCAGAACGTTGGATCAGCGAGTGTTGGATAAGTGAGACTCTACTGTATTTGGCAATTGACGGGGAAAGGAAAGAGAGTGAGGAGAGAAAATAAAAGAAAAAAAATGGGGTGTGGGGTTGGGGTAAAAGTTTTGTCTTCTGTTTTCTATTCTTCATGGATATATTCAAATATTTATATTGTCTTTTCTTGTTTGTTGGTCTCCACTTTGTTTGGATTCCCGGGATTCTCCTTTCATTTCTTCTAGTCCATTGCTTGTTTTCTATATGTTTCGTATTTATTCCAGTCTGTATTTTTTATTGGTTTGCCTCTGTTTTCTTTCATTAAATATGTTAGTCTGTCCATATCATAGATTTCGTCAAGCTTTTCTAACCAGAGGCTGGTATTTGCTGGTATTTCTTCCGATTTCCATTGTCGAGCAAAGTTTATCCTTGCGGCCGTTGATATGTAGGTAAAAATAATATCGTCATTTTCAGTAAAAGTTGTTATGCTATCTGTTAGTCCAAGAAGATAGAATTCCAGCTTCATCAGAAATACTTTTTCTAGAAATTTTTGTGACTTTTCGTGCACTTCTTTCCAATATTTAGCTGTTTCTGAGCAGGTCCACCAAGTATGGAAGTAAGTTCCCTCTTGTGATTTACATTTCCAACATTTATTTTGGATATTTTTGTACATTACAGTAGAGTCTCACTTATCCAACACTCGCTTATCCAACGTTCTGGATTATCCAATGCATTTTTGTAGTCAATGTTTTCAATATATCGTGATATTTTGGTGCTAAATTCATAAATACAGTAATTACTACATAGCATTACTGCGTATTGAACAACTTTTTCTGCCAAATTTGTTGTCTAACATGATGTTTTGGTGCTTCATTTGTAAAATCATAACCTAATTTGATGTTTAATAGGCTTTTCCTTAATGCCTCCTTATTATCCAACATATTCGCTTATCCAACATTCTGCCGGTCCATTTATGTTGGATAAGTGAGACTCTACTGTATTCCTAAATTATTTTGGTGTGATATGAAGCATCTTAAACCAATTTTCCTGAAGATCAGAAGCATATATATATATTATTTTTTCTTTTCCAAGTCTTTTCCCACTCTTCAGCCTCAAATAACTCTTATAATAAGGATTTCATTAGGAAGAATGCCTCTTCTCGTAATTTGGATCCATTGGTTCTAGTTTCTGGATCAGCAGAAAATAAGCTTTCTCCACATTCTATATCGCACATGGGCAAACTTTGGCCCTCCAGTTATTTTGGATTTTGAGTCTAAGCACTCAATAGATTCCCATCAGATTCAACCGATCTTCTGCCCACACTCCATCCTTGCAATCTTCAGCCATTCCGATGGGTTGTGGTACTTTACTTGCAGAATCACAGACTTATAAATTTGGAGGGAACTCAAAGGGCCATTTAATCCAACTCCCTGCCAGGTAGAAATCCATATCCAAGGGATCCCAAGAAATGGTTGTCTTGTCTTTGTTTCAAAACATCGAATGCATGGGAATCCTGTACCTTATTCAGTTGCTCTAGCTATTTGAACTTGAGCTCCGAGTAACTGAGAATGCGCTATTCTGAGAGTTTTAGCTCCTGTGTAAATACATACTTCTTTTGAACCATAACATAGTGCAAAGCAGGGCTTACTAATTCTGATATGGTGGACTGCTGGTTGACATTTCCCCTTATGTGACCACCATCATGTATAGTTAGAATCATAGATTAGGAAGAGACCCCAAGGACCATCCATTCCAACCTCCTGTTATGCAGGAATACACAATCAAAACACTCCTAACAGATGGTCATCCAATTTCTGCTTGAAAACCTTCAGAGAAGGAGACTCCACTAGACCCCAAGGCAGAATATTCCACTGTCAATCAGCTCTTACTGTCAGGAAGTTCTTCCTGATGTTTAGGTGGAATCTTCTTTCTTGCAATTTGAATCTACTGCTCTGTATCATAATCTCCAGAGTGGCAGAAATCAACATTTCTCTCTCTTAAATAGGTAAAGGTAAAAGTTTTCCCCTGACATTAAGTCCAGTTGTGTCCGACTCTGGGGGTTGGTGCTCATCTCCATTTCTAAGCTGAAGAGCCGGCATTGTCCATAGACACCTCCAAGATCATGTGGCCAGCATGACTGCATGGAGTGGCATTAGCTTCCAGCCAGAGTGGTACCTATTGATCTACTCATCTTTGCATGTTTTTGAACTGCTAGGTTGGCAGAAGCTAGAGCTAACAGCGGGAGCTCACCCTGCTCCCCGGTACCCATTTCTGTGGTAAGGTAACAGCTTTTCAATAGTTTTTGAAAAGTTGAAAAGTTTTTCAATAGGTACTATTGATCTACTCACATTTGCATGTTTTTGGACTGCTAGGTTGGCAAAAGCTGGGGCTAATAGCAGGAGCTTGCTCCGCTTCCCGGATTTGAACCACCGACCTTTTGGCCAGAAAGTTCAGCAGCTCAGCTATTCAACCCACTGCACTATCGGAGGATCCCTATGCTTTTAAATACTGATACTTAAAAATTGCTCTCATGTCCCCATTCAGCCTCCTTTTTTCAAAGCTAAACATCTCCAGATCCCTCAGCTGCTCCTCAGAGTGATGCACAGCTTCCAAAGTTTTGATCATTTTGGTCACCCTTCTCTGGACAACTTCCAGTTTGTTCAGATCCTTCTTAAATTATAGGGCCCAGAACTGGACACAAGGTTATTCCAGGTGAGGTGGAACTATGACTTCCCATGATCTATGCACAAGACTCCTATTGGTGCAGCTTAGAATCACATTGGGTTGTTTAGCTGCTGTGTCACACTATTGACATGTTGAGCTTGTAGTCTTCTAAGTCCCTTAGATCCCTTTTCACATGGACTGTTTCCAAGGCAGGTGTCACGGATACAGAGGAGTTATGGATTCCACAATCCATTAGCTTGAAAAGACCCTCCCTTCTAAAAAGTAAAACTTGATTTTGCCATTTTGAGGGTTGAATGAAAAGTAAGGCCTCCACCTTCGTAACTCCTCAACAGATGGCAGTCCTGGTCTGCGGCAGGTCCTGGCTTGTTCAGTAGACCCTCCTCTACAATTTCATTTGGCAGGAAGCCTTGGCATTGAACGGTTGTGTTGTTCAAGTGCGAAGTATGGAACCCTGTGCAGATGGTGGGTCAATGTGACTTAAGCAACGTGCAGTCATTGAATTCTTGAAGCAGAAGGTGTCACCTCAAAGGAGATTCATCAGATAATGCAAGTTGTTTATGGTGATTGTGTTGATGTGAGTCCTGTGCATCATTGGGCAAGTAAGTTTAAAGATGTTGAGGTGGGAATATCTGACTGGTGTGACAAATGAAGAGTTGGATGTCCTGTGACAGCAACCACTGAGTTTCACAAGCAAAAGGTTGACAGATTGATTCAGGACGATCGTCGTATCACTCAGAGAGAATTTTCAAGCATAATCAGCATTTCAGAAGAACGTGTGGGTCACATTATTGCTTTGGAGCCTCCAGTGGCCTAGGGGATAAAAGCCTTGTGACTTGAAGGTTGGGTTGCTGACCTGAAGGCTGCCAGGTTCGAATCCCACCCGGGGAGAGTGCGGATGAGCTCCCTCTATCAGCTCCAGCTCCATGCGGGGACATGAGAGAAGCCTCCCACAAGGATGGTAAAACATAAAAAAAAAAACATCCGGGCGTCCCCTGGGCAACGTCCTTGCAGATAGCCAATTCTCTCACTCCAGAAGCAACTCCAGTTGCTCCTGACACGAAAAGAAGATTATTGCTTTGCTTGGCTATCAGAAGATCTGTGCACGATGGGTCCTGTGAGATGCTGGTTGCAGAAACAGAGTGTCGACTTCTTCCATGAGAGCTTCAGAAAACTTGTTCATCATTGGCAGAAATGTATCCAATTGTCTGGTGATTATGTGGGAAAGTGAATTGTGGTAGTGAAAGAGCACATTCTAAGGATTATTTCTGCGTTTGATTTATTAAAATATCCCCATCCAAACCCAAGTAACGAAGGTGGAGGCATTACTTTTCATTCAACCCTCGTATATAAGGGATACCATTTTACTATGTCATTGCATATATGGGACTTGAGCCTTTGTGGCTTGTGGTATCCATGGGGTATTCAAGAAGCAAACCCCAGTGGATACCAAGGGCCCATTGTATTATTGTCCATCGGCTACAACGGTTTCAGTGTTTCCTATAAAGCTGCCACAGACCGGCAGCTAATGGCTTGCAGATCAGTCCTGGTCCAGGGATCACCATTTTGAGTATCACTGATGTAGAGCAATGCAAAATACAGGGCTCTACACGTAACTGGCTGGGGTTGCCACGCATGTCTCTTGAATAACTAAGGCTCTTTGCAGAACATCTTGGGAGGAGGTTCAATGTCCACACAGCCCTTTTCTGCATCTCCTCCACCCTTGTTCCTTGGGCTTATTTGCCACAGAGCTAGAAATAGACCCGAGAGAGCAGGCCAATGGCTTTGCTGGAGAGGAGGAACCAGGGAAGAGCCCGGCACAAGGAAGGAAGGTGCTCAGAGCAAATCTGAGGTTAGGAGAGCTACTTTGGATTATACGATTAGTTAGGGCCTGGCTATTTTTGTCCTGGCTAATCTGGAGAGGCAAGCCGTATCAGAAAGGACAGCCATCTCTGGCTGTGCAAGAAAGGGATTTGATGGACGTTTCGGAAAGCCGGGCAGCTGGCTGTCAGTTATGCTAAGCAAAGTGGATGTGTTGCGGGAGGAAGTGACTTCATTTATCTCTCGGCCTGTTCGGGCTTGTGGCTCGCACCTGTCACTTAAGCCCACTGGAAGAGCAAAGACACGGTTGGAGGTAATAGCAACCCAGAGTAATTTGTGCCTCATTATTGAATCACTTGCAAGTCCATGAACACTTTCAGGGGCTGGCTATCGATTGCTTTGTGCTCATCATTGGCACACTTTGCAGAATGAAGTTTGGGCAAGCGGCCACGGTGACTGCCTGCCTAAGGAATGCTGGGAGTTGTAGTCACTCTGAAGCTGATCTAATAGCACAGGGGTCCTCAAACTAAGGCCCGGGGGCCGAATGCAGCCCTCCGAGGTCATTTACCTGGCCCCCG
The DNA here is from genome assembly GCF_035594765.1 of Anolis carolinensis. Classification (NCBI taxonomy): domain Eukaryota; kingdom Metazoa; phylum Chordata; class Lepidosauria; order Squamata; family Anolidae; genus Anolis; species Anolis carolinensis. Next base: position 5,497,508 of record NC_085841.1, read on the forward strand.
CCCTCAGTTTTATAATATAATATATTGTATATACATATAATATTGATAATAATATTATAATGTAATACAATATAACACTAATAATAATACCATATAATAATATTGATTATGTATTCTATATTACATATAATATTACTAATAATATTACAGTATAGTGGTATAGTTCAATATAGTAATATATAATGCTAATATTGTGCTATGCTAATAATATAATATATTGTATGTACATATAATTTGTAAGCCACTCTGAGTCCCCTTTGGGGTGAGAAGGGTGTGATACAAATGTAGTAAATAAATGCAGTAAATAAATAAATAATAAATAAATAAATTTTAGACTTAGGCTCGCCCAAAGTCTGAAATGACTTGAAGGCACACAACAACAACAACAACAACAACCCTAATTAACTTGACTATCTCATTGGCCAGAAGCAGGACCACACTTCCCATTGAAATCCTGATAAATGTATGTTGGTTAAAATTGTTTTTATTTTTAAATATTGCATTGTTCTTTCGTTGTTGTTGTTGTTGTTGTTTTTGCACTACAAATAAGACATATGCAGTGTGCATCGGAATTTGTTTGTATTTTTTTTCAAATGATATTCCGGCCCCTCAACAGTCAGAAGGATTGTGGACCGGCCCTCGGCTTAAAAAGTTTGAGGACCCTTGTAATAGCATGACTAAATCCAATGATCTGAGAGGGAGGATGTTTTAGGGCACTTTCAAAAAGGCAGGAAGAGAACTTTGGCTTAAATCCTATGTAGCATTTATGATAAGACCAGTATGTCCTGCCCTGATGTCTCTACCAAATAATGATTATCATCACCATCTCGCAACAGTATTATTTATTTACAAGTGTATATATTCAGTGTTGCCTGGGTTCCAGAGGAAGAAATTGCTTGCTTTTCTCCCAATGGATTACTTTAATAGATAGTTTCATACTTCTTGGCCAGAATCCTTTTGGTGTCTTCTGTAGATATACGCTCTCTTTTTAAAGCAGTTGTACGTTTTTGTGGAATGTGGCCTGGTTTTCTTGAGTGAAGCTTACTGAGATGCTGTTGCACATTTCATGCCTGTTAACTAATAAGTTAAATTTGCAACAAAAAAGAAGGTTCCAAATAAACCATGGCCGGAATCATTGGGTTGCTTTGAGTTTTCCGGGCTGTATGGCCATGCTCCAGAAGCATTCTTTCCTGACATTTCACGTGCATCTATGGTAGGTACTGCAGACTAGTTCGACCAGCCATAGCAAAGCACTTGATGAACCAACCTGAACACAGCATACTATTTGAGAACACAAAAATACCGGACCACTCTAACAACTACCATGTCAGACTGCACAGAGAAGCCATTGAAATCCATAAGAAGTATGTGAACAATTTCAACATAAAGGAGGAAGCCATAAAAATGAACAAAACCTGGCTACAAGTATTTTAAAACTCTAAAATCAAGACAGTAAATAAAGAACAGCACTCAGAAAAACAGAGGAATTCCAGACAGGAAAAAAATCACGGGCAGCTAAATCTCCCAACAAAGGCTTCCCCTAGGCAGTAAGCAGCCAGACCTTAAAGCTGCAAGGTGATGCAATGCTAATCAAGGTGACCAATTGCAACATTCACACCTGCCTCAAACAGATAAGAGTTCTTTCTCCCATCCAGAACATTCCTCAGATATATAAATCCCAATTGCCTAGTTGCCAACAGACTCCACAACCTCTAGGGATGCAGGTGAAACATAGATGCAGGTGAAACATCAGGAAAGAATGCTTCTGGAACATGGCCATACAGCCCAGAAAACTCACAGCAACCCAAACCTGTAAAACTTCCTTATGGGAATTTGGGAATGAACTTGCTACCATAGCTCCAGCATAGCCACATTTGTGTAATTTCTGTAATGTTATACTATAAAATGTTATAATTTTATACTACAGTAGAGTCTCGCTTATCCAACGTAAATGGGCCGGCAGAACGTTGGATAAGCGCATATGTTGGATAATAAGGAGAGATTAAGGAGAAGCCTATTAAAAATCAAATTAGGTTATGATTTTACAAATTAAGCACCAAAACATCATATTAGACAACAAATTTGACAAAAAAGTAGTTCAATACACAGTAATGCTATGTAGTAATTACTGTATTTATGAATTTAGCACCAAAATATCACAATGTATTGAAAACATTGACTACAAAAATGCGTTGGATAATCCAGAACATTGGATAAGCGAGTGTTGGATAAGTGAGACTCTATTGTATTGTGAAATTTGAGAAATGTGAGAGATAGTAATGGAGCTCTCAAGCAAAGTGATCGTATTCACAAGGCAGAAGCTGAACAATAAGCCAGGTTCGATTTACTCTGCCATATAATGCAGTTCAAACTGCATTATATGGCAGTATAGATCCAGCCCCAGCTCCATGTGCATCCATCCAGCCACATCACATATAGAATCAAAATGTAAAACACATAAAAGAGTTTTCCTTACAAACTATTTGACCACAAACAATTGCATGGTTTAGAGGAGAGAGGAGAAGAAGGAGAGTTGTATAATGAAGGAAGAGAGAAATGAAAGCAAGAGTGCACAAACACACAAACAGCCATGCCAAGATTGCGTATTATTATTATTATTATTATTATTATTATTATTATTATTGACACAACGATGTTGTATGACACAGCAAACAAGATAGATATGCTGGATTTTGTATCACAAAATCACAAGTCGAACACTTCCCAAGTGTCTAGGACTGTGTGATGTATTTTCGGATGATGCGCGCAGATCCCAGTCGGGTGGCCTTTTGCAGTTGGCAGATCGTGATTTTGTCAATGTCTATTGTTTCCAAATGCCGGCTGAGGTCTTTTGGCATGGCACCCAATGTGCCCATCCCCACCGGGACCACCTACACTGCTTTCTGCCAGTGTCTTTGAAGTTCAATCTTGAGGTCCTGATAGCGGCTGAGTTTTTCCTGTTGTTTTTCGTCAATGCGACTGTCACCTGGGATGGCAACATCAATGATCCAAACCTTTTTCTTTTCCACAACTGTGATGTCTGGTGTGTTGTGTTCCAGAACTTTGTCAGTCTGGATTCAGAAGTCCCACGCAAATGATCTTTGCGTGATCATTTTCCAATACTTTTGCAGGTTTGTGATCCCACCAGTTCTTTGCTGCTGGCAGGTGGTACTTGAGGCATAAGTTCCAATGAATCATTTGGGCCACATAGTTGTGCCTCTGTTTGTAGTCTGTCTGTGCAATTTTCTTACAGCAGCTGAGGATATGATCAATGGTTTCGTCGGTTTCCTTGCACAGCCTGCATTTTGGGTCATCAGCTGATTTTTCGATCTTGGCCTGAATTGCATTTGTTCTGATGTCTTGCTCCTGGGCTGCAAGGATCAGGTCTTCTGTCTCCTTCTTCAGGATCCCATTCGTGAGCCAGAGCCAGGTTTTCTCCTTATCAGCTTTTCCTTCAATTTTGTCAAGGAACTTTCCATGCAATGTTTTGTTGTGCCAGCTGTCAGCTCTAGTTTGTAGTGTGGTTTTCTTGTACTGGTTTTTTGTCTGCTGTGCTTTGAGGAGTTTCTGATTTTTTATTTCAATCAAAGCAGGTTCTTCACTTTGTTTTACATATTTTGCCAGGGCATATTCTTCTTCTTTGACTGCTTGTTTGACTTGTAAGAGTCCTCTGCCCCCTGATCTTCTAGGCAGATATAGCCGGTCAACATCACTGCGAGGGTGCAGTGAATGATGAATGGTCACGAGTTTTCTTGTTTTTCTGTCCAAATTGTCCAGTTCCGCCTGTGTCCAATTTATAATGCCAGCAGTATATCTTATGACAGGTATGGCCCAGGTGTTTATGAGGGTGTTGCCTCCATTGAACTTGCTTTTGAGAATTTTTCTGACCCTTTGTGTGTATTCTTTGCTGACCACAGTTTTCACATGTTTATGCTTAATGTTGTCCAGCTGTAGTATGCACAGATATTTATAGGCCTCTGGCTGGTGACACTTTATTGTTTGGCCATTAGGCATATTTATGCCCTCACTTTCAATGATTTTTCCCTTTTTCAATGCCACTGTCGAACATTTGTCCAAACCAAACTCCATGCTGATATCAGTGCTAAAAATTCGGATAGTGTTAGTCAGAGACTGGATTTCAGTTTCCTTATTATTATTATTATTATTATTATTATTATTATTATTATTATTATTATTATTATCCATATCCCTCTTTATCTTCCCAAGGGGAACTCACATAAGCAGCCATTGAGCAGGATTTGGTCCAATCCCTCCAAATGGGGTTGACTTCAACCTGATCCTGATTTGTGTGTTGGACTAGAAATCCCATAAGTCTCCAGACACTTTTCTGATGGTTTATGGAAGATATAGTCCAAACTATCTGGATAACACTGAGTTGGAGAAAACTATTCAAAGGAGCAGAAGCCGTTCTGCCCCACTGCGCCGTGAGGAACCATCTGCGAGTGATGAGTATCTTGCCTACATATTAATTCCTTTGGATGTTGCTTTGTGTTTGTTTCGAAGACAAATTTCAGCACCTCCAGCCCCGTTAAAAATAGCTCACCCTGAAACGGGATGCTGAACTGCTTTAAATCCAAAAAGGACACACTCTAAGCCTTTTCTCCATCGCAGGCATCGAACGATTTGGCCCCAAAGGCAGCGGCACGTCCGGATTTGACCTGCGGGCGCCATTAATATATGGCCCGTTCCAGTGCAATGAACTGGAACAGAATGGCCGTAATTTTTAATTTCCTCTCTTGGACAGAAGGAGGGGTTTTGCTTTATTAATGTCTCTCTGCCTGGGCGAAGCGAGGCCGGTACTTTCTCACTTCAATGCAACGGGACTTTCATCTGTCTTTTGGCTGCAAGGTTAGAGGAGAAGGTGATTTCACTTTGGGGGATTAGGAGCGTGCTGGAAAAATACAAATTAGCATGCTAAAAGGACCACAGAGGGGCTTGTTTACACCGGGCCTACTGCAGATGCCTCCACACAGTGTCTGACTTTCACCAAAGCCAAACTGCAGATCTAAGTAAGGGCAGTTTTTAGGACCAGATACAACAGCCGTTTGAACAATGGTGGTCTTTTCTCACAGTGATGCTCCTGGTCCTGATCCTGAAATTCATAGTACAGAATGGGTCACTCTTGGCTTGAAAGCAGTAGGTGAGACAAGGATCTAAGGATCAAGCTAAATATGTGCTGCATCGGCCAAATTTAAGATATGACTGTTCTTACTTACTTACTTACTTACTTACTTAGGCGATCCCTCGTCGTTCGAGGACGATAGTCTTCCAATCTTGGTATCTTGGGTGTGTGTTCTTAGGTGGCTGAAGAGACCGATTCTTGACCCGCATATTCTCCCGCAGTGAGAACGTACGGACACTGTTGGATAACACTGACAGCGAACGCCCCGAACGCAGGACTGCTCTCATTGCAAGGGAGCTGGGACGCTTTAAGATCGACATAGCAGCCCTTCAGGAGACCCGGAGAGCAGGAGAGGGACAGCTGAAGGAAGAAAAGGGAGGCTACACCTTCTTCTGGAAGGGACTGCCTGAAGAAGAGCGAAGAATACACGGAGTTGGCTTTGCGATCAGAAACGACCTGGTGAAGCACCTGACTGAAGCACCCACTGGCATCAATGAACAACTTTCAACCCTCCGAATTAACCTTGCCAAAAACCAACAGGCAACCATCATATGCGCCTATGCACCAAATCTAGATGCTGACGAAGACATCAAGGAGAAATTTTACTCTCAGCTGGACACCATCCTATTGGAGATACCTAAGGAGGTCAAAATCATCCTCCTGGGGGACTTTAATGCAAGAGTCGGAAGGGACTCTGACCTGTGGCCAGGGATCATAGGAAAAGACGGGGTCGGAAACAGTAACTCGAATGGCATCTTGCTTCTCACCAAATGCGGAGAGCACAACCTTGTCATCACCAACACGCTCTCCCGCCAGAAAAACAAGCTCAAGACATCATGGAAGCACCCTCGGTCAAAGCATTGGCACCTCTTGGACTATGTTATTACACGTGCCAGAGGCCGCCGCGATGTGCTTCTCACAAGAGCCATGACAGGTGCTGATGACTGCTGGACAGACCACAGGTTAATCCGATCCACGATGGATATCAAGATCGTCCCCAAACGCAGACTCCAAGGAAGAAAAACAAGGTGCAAAATGAACACCCAAGCCCTTCAGGAGCCCTCCAAACGAGCCCTTCTCCAAACAACACTCAAAGATCATCTACCCACAGAACACCCCGAAAATGTCGAGGAACATTGGAACAAACTGAAGACCTCCATCATCACAGCCTGCGAAGAAAGCATTGGATACCTAACTAAGAAATATCAAGACTGGTTTGATGATAACGACAAAGAGATCCAACAGCTGATTGATAACAAAAGGAAAGCCTTCCATATGACTGTTCAACTCTGATTAAATCATTATTTTCATTTTCTTCAATGTAAATGTGCTTATGTATCCTTTTAATAATAAGAGTGAAATAATAAATGTAATAATAATAATAAATGCAGTAAAATAATAAATGTAATAATAAATAGAGTAAAATAATAAATGTATTAATAATAAAAAAATAGAGTAAAATATATGTAAAAGTAAGAACAATAATAGAGTAGAATAATAAATGTAATAATAATAATTAATAGAGTAAAATAATAAATGTGATAATAATTATTAATAGAGTAAAATAATAAATGTGATAATAATTATTAATAGAGTAAAATAATACATGTAACAATACCAATAATAATAGAGAAAAATAATAAATATACCAAATATACTTGAGTATAAGCCGACCTGAATATAAGCCCACCAGGACCCTCACCGGAGTATAAGCCGAGGAGGGTTTTTTTCAGTCCTAAAAAAGGGCTGAAAAACTAGGCTTATACTCGAGTATATACAGTATATATATTGTATGTTTTTTATTATGTGTAAACTGCTCTATGTCCCTACGGGAGATAGAGAGGTATATAAATAAAGTTTGTTGTTGTTGTTGTTGTTGTTGTTGTGAATTGTGGGAGTTAAAGCCTGGAGGGCCAAAGTTTGCCCATTCCTGGTGTAGACCCATATAAAGTAATTCAGTGCAGTTAATCTGCATGATATGGGTCTACACTGAGATACAATGCAGTTCACAGAGGATTCCATTGTTGAACAGCTTTTACTTTCAAGAATTTATTCTTAGTGTTTAGGTGGAATCTTTTTGTGTTGTCGAAGGCTTTCATGGCTGGGATTACAGGGTTGTTGCGTGTTTACCTGGCTGTATGGCCATGTTCCAGAAGTATTCTCTCCTGACATTTCACCCACATCTATGGCAGGCCTCCTTAGAGGTTGTGAGGATGCCTGCCATAGATGTGGGTGAAATGTCAGGAGAGAATACTGCAGGAACATGGCCATACAGCCCAGAAAACACACAACAACCCTGTCCTCAGATTGACCAAAATAGTCTAAAGTCTGGAAGCAAACCCAGTGAGGAACAGCTCAAGGAGTTGCGTATGTTTTGGTTGGAGAAAAGACGATTGAGGTGTGATATATTATGTACAAACATGCTGGATGTCTTCTAACCATCTTCAACCCTAAGGTGAACTTCCTCATGGGCAAGATTTTGTCCTCGGAGGCTGAGAAAGAGTCACCTCTAGATTTCCATGGCTGAAGAGGGCTTCCAGTCCTGGTTGCCAGAGTTTTAGGCTCCATTTACACTGCCGTATACCTTAATACAGTTTGAATTCCATTATATGGCCAGTGTACACTCATAGAATGCAGACTGAACTGCATTTTAAAATTAATTTTTATTATGATTTTCAACACTTTACAGCGAAAGAGTGAGAACAAATTTTAAAGGAAAGTGAAGAAAAAGAAAGTAGAATACAATAACCAAAATTCCCCCCACCTACCACCCACCAAAAAGAGAAAAAAGGGGAAAAAATTGTTGACTTCCGTTCCTCTTCCTTTACCCCATAACTATCTAATCTTCGTATATCATAAACTTCTGCAAATGAATTACATTTTCCTCTATCTATATAGGATCTGTCCTTCATACTATTATTTATTTATTTTTCATCCATCTTTAGATAACTATCAACCATAGTCCAGTCAGTCTTTTTAATTCCCTTTCCATTGCTCTGCTTCATCAGATATGTCAATTTATCCACGTCCTTTATTTCCATGATTTTATCGATCCATTGTATCTTGGTAGGGATTAAATCTTGTTTCCAGAGTTTGGCAAACACCATCCTAGCTGCCGTCACTAAAAATGTAAACAACTTGTCTGACTGAACTGCATTGAACTGGATTACATGAGTCTACACTGCCATAAAATCCAGTTCAATCTGCATTATAATGGCAGTGTGGATGGAGCTATGTCCATCACAAAACATTACACCAAACCGCTATCTCACACTTGCTCTTGTGATGAGATAGTCATTTTAAAAGACCTGATGGGCTGCTAAGAAGAATATGGAGCAAGCTAGTTTTCTGCTCATGTAGAGACCAAAACATGAACCACTGGATCCTAATTACAAGACAAGAAATCCCACTGAAACTTTAGAAATTTCTTCTTTTACATTGAGAACTGCCTGAGAATGGTACAGAACACTTCTTGTTCTTGGGAGTGTTCTACTCAGAAGCTGGATGGGCATCTTTCGGGAGTGCTTTGGTTGTGTCTCCCTGCAAGACAGAAGAGGGTTGGACCAAATGGCCTTCAAGGTCCTTTCCTACTTTCTGTCTTGATTTTTCTAAGGTGCCCTAAAGGAATCTAAGCTCCATGACATTTTGCCGTTCGCTTTAGTTTTGCACAATTTGTCAAATCAAGCCAAGGCAGTTGTATATAGATTTTTCCTTCCCTCCCAATCATTCTCCCCTCCTTCACAGCCCTTATTTATTTCCACTGTGTGAATTCAAGAAATTGCTTTCATCAAGATGCGGTTCCATAACTTGCCTGCATGCTCTGCTCAGTACGGCATTTTCCTTGCATTTGCCGCAGAAAAGCCGGGAAAATGCTGGCTAACTTAGGTCCAGGAATCTCATATTTGTATATTTCTACATGGCCAGGAATTGGACTAGATACCCCTTGCAGACACATACAACTTTATCATTTTATATTTCTATTCTGGGTTTTTCTTCTTCTTAAGAAAGTGAATTCCATGTCAGTGGGAAAAATGACTCCACTCCAGGTTTTAATCTTAACTATAAATGAGCTAACTGTTGTAGCTCAGCCTGAGCCTGAGATTGGGCCCATTTAGCCAGTCATTGTCCCTGCACCTGCTTTGCCAGAGGACTCTGGGTTTGGGCCTGATACACAGCCAGCGTTTGTACCAGTGGATTCTGGGACCAGAGACCGAATGGTTGCAAGCAGGCATTTTGAACCACATTCCTCCCAGCAATCAAGGTCAGATCTCCAGGTGCCAGATGGACATTCTAGTCTAGAGGAGGATAATGAGTTTGACAGGATGGGAGCGATAACTTACCAAAGGAGGGAACGAGAATGTTTGTGGAGAAGCAAACAGTTGCTTTTGTAGCGTGCTAATGAGTAGTTTTCTCGTGAGAGGAAGACCTTGGATTTTCCTTAAAATCCCTTGTTTTCTCTGCCCTGGCAGAGGTGGCAACTTTGCAATTCAAGAGAGAAAGATCTTTGCTCCGTGTTCCTGTATATCCTTGCAGCTGTGGATCTTGCTTCAAGTTCCAGCCTCGCTTTTGACTGTGAATCCAGTTGAACATTCTAGTGACTTTGCCATTTGGATTTCTATTCTAGCCAAGACCTTCGCTTTGTGTTCCAGCATTAACTTTATACCTTGAAATACCTTGGAGTTTGATCCTGCATTCGAGTCTTGTTTCCTGTGGTTCCAGTTTGAATAGTCCAAATGAAGCTTGTTTGGACTATTCTTGATGCCTTTTGTGGGACTTAATTCGATATCTGGTTTAGACTACGTTCTGTGAGTGACTTTCATAGACTCTTGCTTCAAGATTTTCAAGTACTTTGCTTTTGTGGGTTTAAACCCATTTTATTGACTCTGAATTTTATTTGCTTGTGCTTACTTATAACCTTCAATAAACAACTTGCTTGCTTATACTCTGGGACTCCAGTGTGGTTTTGAGGTGTCTACGCAGCCTAGGGGTGCAATACTAATTAAGATGCAGAATCTTATCTTCAACACCTTGGAAAGTGCCATTAAAGTCTGGATTCAAACCCAGACTGGATTTATAGGCCTACTAAATAGTAAGCCACTAGCTGCCATTGGCTTAAATCCAACTTTTGGTCCTAACTAGAGATCTGCTGATTTCATGGAATGTACATGAATGTTGACTTATTCAATTCCCATTGGTTTAGTGGCTCTACTCTAGTTGCGACTAAGGATTGGATCTAATCCATTACAGTCCCCTCCTTGAATCAATTTACTATAGATGCAATTAAGCAATAACAGCAGGAGTTCATGATCTTTTTATATTTTTTTATTTGTACTGGTTTTAATTCTTTATAAGTCATCTCAAGTCCCACTATTGGGTGGGATGTAAATGAATCGCCATCATTTTTCTTGCCCAGGTCTTATTTAAAATGGTCATTTTACAAAGCAGTAAATATTTTAAAATTACATCACTAATTCAGGCAAATAAAACCTATCCTATATTTAAATTGTTGGAGGCAGGACTGTGGCTGAGAGATAGTGGGGGGTGCAAAGTAGTGCTGGCATATTGTGATGACTCATGGGCCATGTAGTCCCATTCCTAGTGCTGTTGTGACTGATGAAGAGGAAAACTTGGGTTTTCCACCATTTCAGCCAGAAAAGGAACCATTTCAGCCAGAAATTGAGCCTTTGCACCTGCAGGAGGCTTGTCTTCCAGAAATCTGCCAAACAAGCCCTGAGTCGAGTTCTCCCCCTTTTTCGCGCCGTAATTATTATCTCCAGCAAAAAGGAGTGCAGCAGGCTAATCGCAGGAGTTTGAGAATTGCAGCAAAGCATTCAGATGATTAAGCCTGCTCCCATGAGAAATTTTAGGGAGTCATACATCTGGACACAGAGATTGACTTTCGTTTCTGATTCCCCAGAGAAGTGTTCTCTGGTGGGAAAACGAGGCCTATTTAGGTTCCTTGCTCCCGAAGGAATCTTGCGGAGTCAATTCGTCAGCTACCGGAGTAGCGTGTGTGGACAGCTACTCCTGCTCTCAAGCCTTTGTTCCTGTTCCAAGCCTTCGTTCTCAGCCTTGTTTTCTCCCCGGATCTTGCCTTGTTTCCCGGACCTCGCCAAGTAATTGCCACGGATCTTGTTCTTGCTCCTCGTTTCCTTGTTGCCTTGAATCAAGCTTTGTGTTCCAAGAATCAAGTTATTTCCCAGCCTTGCTCAAGTTCATGGACTAAAGGTCCTTGTCATCTCCCCTCACTTGCTTGGCAAGTGAGTGTTTCGGTTATTGGATTACAACTTTGGACCTTAATATTTCATATTGGACATTGCTTCTTTGGACTAATTTTGACCTTTCCTGAAAGGTCTACTTCTGGACTATTTCCTATACTTGTTTTTATTAACTTTATATACTTCCTTAATAAAGATATTAGATAGATTCTGGCCTCTGTGTATGGTTATTGGTGCTCTGCAGCCTGGGTCGTGACACATATCCATTTTGTTGTGTAGAGTTGTAGTTTCTCACCGAGTTTTAACTTAGTGTTCATGTGGCCTGCCCTGGTTTTTATTGCTTTTTCTGAATTTTGGGTTGTAATGTATGTTATTATTTATTGTATTGTTAAATTGAGTTATGATATGTTGTTTTATATTCTGTCATATTGTATGGTTTTGGGCATGGCCCCATGTAAGCCGCCCCAAGTCCCCGTTGGGGAGACGATGGCGGGGTATAAATAAAGTTTTATTATTATTATTATTATAACCCTGCAAGGTGGTCTAGAGCACGGCTTCTTAAATTGTGAGTCCCAATCTCAACCCTTGTCTTAATGTTGGGTTCCTGAATGCCACCTAGTGGCTGTTTTAGACATTTACATGAATCTGTAATTTGTTTCTGAATGCCACCTAGTGTGTAATTTAAGCATTTATATGAATCTGTAATTGTTTTCTGAATGCCTAACTGGGAAGGCATTCACTGTGAAGGTTAGGAAGAGCTGTTCAGCAGTGGAACTCTCTGTCCCGAAATGTGGTTGAGGCCCCGTCTTAGAAGACTTGAAAGCAGAGGCTGGATGGCTATCTATCGGGGGTGCTCTGAATGCGATTTTCCTGCTTCTTGGCAGGGGGTTGGACTGGATGGCCCACGAGGACTCTTCCAACTCTATGATTTTATTATTCTATGATTCGATGACACCTAGTGGATGTTTTAGACATTTACATTAACCATTCTGTAATTGTTTTCTGAACGCCATCTAGTGGCTGTTTAAGATGTTTACATTAATCTGTTGTGCAGTTTTTACAGTGGAGTGCAGAAGCTGCTTCAGCTGTACTTCATAAATATACTGATTAGTTATCAGTAAATGTTTGATTTTTATACTTATTTTATATACGTATATACCCAGGGGCATGCAAACTGGGAAAACATTGACTCCAGTATAAGCCGAGAAACCAATAAAATTACATTAATTGAGGCATCAGTAGTTTAAATGTTTTTGAATCTTTAGATGAAACTGTAATTTAAGATATGACTGTTCAACTCTGATTAAATCATTATTTTCATTTTCTTCAATGTAAATGTGCTTATGTATCCTTTTAATAATAAGAGTGAAATAATAAATGTAATAATAATAATAAATGTAGTAAAATAATAAATGTATGAATAATAATAAAATAGAGTAAAATAAATGTAAAAGTAAAAACAATAATAAAGTAAAATAATAAATGTAATAATAATAATTAATAGAGTAAAATAATAAATGTAATAATAATAATTAATAGAGTAAAATAATAAATGTAACAATACCAATAATAATAGAGAAAAATAATAAATATACCAAATATACTTGAGTATAAGCCGACCTGAATATAAGCCCACTAGGACCCTCACCCGAGTATAAGCCGAGGAGGTTGTTTTTCAGTCCTAAAAAAGGGCTGAAAAACTAGGCTTATACTCGAGTATATACAGTATATATATTGTATGTTTTTTATTATGTGTAAACCGCTCTAAGTCCCTACGGGAGATAGAGAGGTATATAAATAAAGTTTGTTGTTGTGGTTGTTGTTGTTGTTGTTGAGAATTGTGGGAGTTAAAGCCCAAAAAACCTGGAGGGCCGAAGTTTGCCCATTCCTGGTGTAGACCCATATAAAGTAATTCAGTGCAGTTAATCTGCATGATATGGGTCTGCACTGAGAGACAATACAGTTTAACAAGTCATTTTTTCTCTGCTTAGTAGAACTGTGGAAGAGCCTATATCTCCAAAATACATCTGAGAATTGTTCTTGTTTCCACTCCTTGAAAATATTTATCTACCAAGTAAAACATTCTAATACAGTACAGTTTCACTTATCCAACACTCACTTATCCAATGTTCTGGATTATCCAATGTATTATTGTAATTGATGTTTTCAATAAATAGTGATATTTTGGTGCTAAATTCGTAAATACAGTAATTACTACATAGCATTATTTCGTATTGAACTACTTTTTCTGTCAAATTTGTTGTATAACATGATGTTTTGGTGCTTAATTTGTAAAATCATAACCTAATTTGATGTTTAATAGGCTTTTCCTTAATCCCTCCTTATTATCCAACATATTTGCTTATCCAATGTTCTGCTGGCCCGTTTATGTTGGATAAGTGAGACTCTACTGTATTTATTGTTGGGCCCGGTTGATGCTTTGGCTGCACTAAGCTGGAGGTTGAGCTTGATGGTCCATGATGGTCATATGATGCTACACATTCAAGCTCTCACTTACTTCTTCCCCCATCAAAACAAGAATCTCAAATAACACCCAGGCAGCAACTGGAAGCCAGTTCCAGGCCACTGGATCTGGGGAAACCTAAACAAAACCTAATTAAAGAGAAGGGTTTTTATGTGGGGGGAAAGGCGGCCAATTTGTCTCCTCCTTCTCTTGGGTTGCTCACTCATAGGTGGATTTATTTTGCTGGGGAAATGAATGATTTCGACCTGAACAAGAGCGACCAACGGAGCATTTGTTATGCAAATCTTTTCATTACGGCAAAGCTGGAGTGCTGATCAGAGATAAAGGAAATTTCTTTGTTGCCTCCCTCAACCCCCTCCTGCAACCCAACGCCAGCCGCAAGGAAGTCCCACCTCGCACGATTATCTCTGCAAGAGAGGAGAGCAGGCCGGCCCTCCAGTGACACAGCTTCTTCTTGCTTTCTGCTCCTTTATATTTATCACTAGAATGAAGAAAGCGACCAAGGAGTGCGGTCTGGGAGGAAGGAAGGAAGGAAGGAAGGAAGGGAGAAAACAGCCAGGTTGACCCAAAGTTGGGTCGTTTTAATTTCTGTCTTTCTCTCCCTCTTGCTGTTAATCTCAGTGTCCCCAGCCGAGGTGACATCTGCTCTTGAAATGACCTCAAGTGGCTTCTGTCAGGGCCTGTGCCTCTAGGGGTTGCATTGCCATTCTTCATATGTGCATATATTAAGGCTGCGGGCAAACGGGCTCCCTCCTGCTTTCTTGTATCTCGGCTACTTTCATCACAATCTGAAGCAAGAAGACAGATGAGGAGGGACAGCCATGAGAGTGATATATGGGGCTGGACAGCAGGGCGAAAGAGAAGCAGGGGGAGCAGTGGCTTCCAGGTCAATGGACAATGGGATGGGTCCACGCTCTGTTTTATTCTTCATTTTCAAAAATGTGCTGTCCAAGGTTCTGAAGCTCAGTTGGGAGGCAGAAGAGTGTGTGCTTTCAAGTTGCCTGTGGACACATGCAACCCTGTGATTTTTATAGGGTTTTTGTTGCACTCTAGCACGGAAAACACCTTTTCACCCAACACCACATCAGAGTCCAGTAATTCTATCTAAAAATGTTTATTGTAAAAAGGGGGAAAGGGCATTTCAAAAGGGTTCAGCAGAATAGGTAAAGGTAAAGGCTTTTCCCTGACGTTAAGTCCAGTCGTGACCGACTCTGGCGGTTGGTGCTCATCTCCATTTCTAAGCTGAAGAACAAGCGTTGTCCGTAGACACCTCCAAGGTCATGTGGCCAGCATGACTGCATGGAGCACCATTACCTTCCTGCTGGAGCGGTACCTGTTCATCTACTCACATTGGCATGTTTTCGAACTGCTAGGTCGGCAGGAGCTGGGGCTAACAGCGAGCACTCATTCCGCTCCCGGGATTTCAACCTGCAACCTTTCGGTCTGCAAGTTTGGCAGCTCAGCGCTTTAATACACTGCGCCACCACCAGAATATTCAGCAGAATAGGAAATAAAAAATACAAAATAGTAGAAATCCAAAAATGCCAAAGTACATAAAATCAAGAGGGGCCGGGCTGTGACGCAGGCTGTTTAGCAGCCAGCTGCAATAAATCACTATGACCAAGAAGTCATAAGTTCGAGGACAGCCTGTGTCGGGGTGAGCACCCGACAATTAAAATAAAAAATAGCCCCTGCTCGTTGTTGACCTAAGCAACCCGAAAGATAGTTGCATCTATCAAGTAGGAAATTTAGGTACCACTTATATGTAGGGAACTAATTTACGACACCATAAAAATCATCCAGCCGCCATTGGAATGAGAAAGTTGCTGTCATAGTGGATGATGAAGCAGCTGTTCCCCCTGTGGCCGGAATCAAGCATACCGTCAGGAAGCTGGAAGCCGGAGAAGGTTTAAATTGCCTCTGCGTCTGTCTCTGTCTCTGTTCTATGTTTATATGGCATTGAATGTTTGCCTTATATGTGTACAATGTGATCTGCCCTGAGTCCCCTTCGGGGTGAGAAGGGCGGAATATAAATACTGTAAATAAATAAATAAAAGAATCAAAATCCACAGCAGTAAATTAACCATAAATCAATAAAGCAGAAAGCAAAAACTTTTTTTCCAGGAAACAAAGACATGAACCAGAGAACATGAGAATACTTGAATCATGAACTTGAGAGCATGACAACGTTGTCTCCTCTGGAAGGCATGAAGCCAGCGCTCCTTGATTTCAAGTAGCCATGAAATCATGCCTAACGCATCTGGGCTTTAAGGTATTCTCACAGATGCTCTAAGTGTGTCTAATTAGCCTATTTTTCACTCCCTCTGTTCTCAGGCCTAATCTCGCTTCTCTTGAGAACTTCCCATCAGGCGAAAGACGTTTCCCAGGGTACCTGGGACTTTCATTTTACTCTGTAGAATCCAAAACATCGGCCCCTTCTGGCTGCAATTCTCTCCTGACACTGACAGCCTCATCCTCTGACATGTCAGAGAAATCAGAAAAATCTTCAGCCATTTGCTGAGCTACAACAGTTTTCTTAAGATATGGTTTTGCCAGTAAATAATAATAGATTTGGAATACACCACAGGGCCCACCCAGTCCAATTTCTTGCCATACAGGAACACACAGTCCAAGCACACCTGAGAAACCACCAGAGGAGACCCCAACAGACTCCCAGGCCACAGAGGATTCCATTGTTGAACATCTTTTACTCTCAAGAATTTATTCTTAATGCTTAGGTGGAATCTCTTTTCTTGCAGTTTTAATCCAATGCAGCAGAAAACAAGCTTGACTCCTCAACATGATGCCCTTTCAAATATTTAAACATCGCTCTCTGAAGACTTTCAAAGAAGAAGGAAAGCTGAGCATCTTCTGAGAAAGTCTTCCACTTTTGAACAGAAAATACTTCTAAATGTTTGCATGGAATCGGTTTTCTTGCTATTTCGATCCATTGGTTTATGTTCTAGTCCATATGATTCAAATTCAAGGTTCGTGGGCCAAATCCAGCCCTCCTTACCATATTATGTGGCCCTCCAGATGCTGCAGTACAACTCCTGTGTTCCTCATTATTTCTGACTAGAGTTGATGGGAGTTGTGATACAGCAACACCTGGAAGGCTGGAGCTTGTTCTCTTTAGTTTGGAGAGTGAGCTTGGATTTAGATACAAGGCATGTGGATAGGATGTCTGACTTTAACATGCCATTTAACCTCAAGTTCAGAGCTATAACTGCTGTTGGGTTGCAAATCCCATTATTGAGAGTCCACATGGTGGATAAGAAAAAGTGATGGGATTTGTCATTCAATAACATTTGGGGATTCAGACTAGGTAAAAACTAGAGCACAGATAGGTATGTAAAAATTGTAATAGGCCCTCTGTATTCATGGGTTCTCTGTTCCTGGCTTCAGTGGCCCTTTAAAGGCAACCATAAGGCTAATTTATTTATTTATTTACCTTACTTATACCCTGCCTTTCTCTACCCCGAGGTAGACTTATACCCCGAGGGGGACTTATGTAGTGCCTTAAGACATAAAACATAAATATAAAATTGAATTTTAAAATTAACATATACATCATAGAATAATTGAAATACATTTCAAAGTTAAAACACGTCATCCAAAAACAAGGCCGTTCTGTAATCACATTGCACAGTTTGCACTACACTACTTTTCAAAGGCCTGCTCCCAAAGCCAAGAGGAAGGGAACTGATCTGATATCGCTAGGGAGGAATTTCCACAGCCGAGGGGCCACCGCTGAGAAGGCCTTGTCTCTCGTCCCCACCAATCGCGTTTGCAAAGAAGGTGGGACCGAGAGCAGGACCTTCCCAGATGATCTTAATCTCTAAGGTGGTTCATAGAGGGAGATACATTCGGAACTGTTTAGGGCTTTATAGGCTAAAGCTAGCACTTTGAATTGTGCTTGGTAGCAATTGACGCAACAGGGGGATGGTATGTTCCCTGTATGCTGCTCCAGTGAGCAGCTTGGCTGCGGTCTGTTGGACCAACTGGAGCTTCTGAACAGTCTTCAAAGGCAAGCTCGTGTAGAGCGTGTTGCAGTAATCTATAAGGGATGTAATCAGAGCATGGACCACCGTGGTCAAGTCTAACTTCCCAAGGTATGGGTGCAACTGGCGCACAAGTTTTAGTTGTGCAAAACCACTGAAACTTGGGGTTCAAGGCTCAACAATGAGTCCAGGATCACTCCCAAGCTGTGAACCTGCTTCTTCAGGAGGTGTGTAGCCCCATCCAGCACAAACTGTAACCCTATACCCTGTTTGGCCTTGCGACTGACCACTGTCTGGATTCAGTTTCAATTTGTTTGCTCTCATCCAGACCATCACAGCTGTCAAGGACCAGTTCAGGACCTGAACAGCCTCCTTAGTAGCAGATAGAAATCAGTGATAGAGTTGGACATCTTCTGCGTAGAGATGGCACCAAACTCCAAAACTCTGGACAACTAAACTACAATGGCTTCATGTAGATATTAAACAGCATGGGGGACAGAATTGAACCCTGCGGGACCCCACAGAACAATGGCTGATGTGGCTCTCGATGGAAATGAGTTTGACATCCCTGTCTAGTCTCTGGAGGAGCCGGAAATAAGTTATCTCCAGCTTCTTTATGACACCTTTTCATATCATCTCTTGGTCTTCTCCAAGCAAAACATACCTAGCTCCTTAAACCGAAAGGTCTTGTGGTTGTCCACCTCTGGACACCTTCCAGGTTCTCAATATCCTTCTTGATATTGAGCCGGGCTGTGGCGCAGGCTGTTGAGCAGCTGCAATAAATCACTCTGACCATGAGGTCATGAGTTCGAGGCCAGCCCGTGGCGGGGTGAGCACCTGTCAATTAAAAATAAAAAATAGCCCCTGCTCGTTGCTGACCTAGCAACCCGAAAGATAGTTGCATCTATCAAGTAGGAAATAAGGTACCACTTATAAAAGTGGGGAGGCAAGTTTAACTAATTTACGACTTGGAATGAGGAAGTGCTGTCGGAGTGGATGATGAAGCAGCTGCTCCCCCCTGTGGCCAGAATCGAACATCCCTTCAGGAGAAGGTTAAATTGCCTCTGCGTCTGTCTGTCTCGGTCTCTGTTTGATGTGTTTATGGGCATTGAATGTTTGCCCTATGTGTGTATAATGTGATCCGCCCTGAGTCCCCTTCGAGGTGAGAAGGGTGGAATATAAATACTGTAAATAAATAATAAATAGATAACTGTGGTGCCCAGAACTGGACATACAAGTGAAAGGTAGACTATAAGGAACAAAAATAATTCACACACCCCTGAGTAGGATCCCTGGTCCGGTGAGGGTCTATGCATTTCTCAGTCTCATCCACCACTTGAAGCACAGAGCAACTCTTGACTTCAAGAGTCTGGAGAATGAGAAAACTGTTTCTTCAAGGCAGAGTCATTATGCCGCAGACCTTAGCAATGCATCATGCTTCCCTCCCCATTAAAAAATAATCAGAACTTAATCTGGCTTGTTCTAAGCACCTAATGGGATCTGTAATTTCTTGCTAATTATATAACGATCCTAGTTTGTTATCTAGGGCTGCCAATTAAACACTCCAAAAACACTTTTCCCATCAAGAAAACCATCCCGCTGTCTTCTCCGCACCCAAAGTGCTCTCTGTCTGTGATCCCTCATCTTGGTGACACTTGACATTTCTCTTCTGATGTGGCACTGTTTTGAAACCTCATGGGAGTTTTTTTTGCCACTCACCTACATTCAGATGACCCAGTCAAGGTTGCTAGGTCACGGCCAGACCAGAACGTATTGCACACATCATTTCATATTTGAGTTAGTTTATTATTAGGACATCACTGCCCTTTGAGAATGTCCCGGTGATCTCCTGCTGGAAACAAAATAAATTAGAGCTTGGGTGAAGGATTTTGGGTTCCTGTATCAAAAAATTAGGCCTGAGTGCTATTAAACCTACCTAAAGTTCACCCATTGGACCAATGGATCTGAGTATGGAGAAAAGAAGGCTGAGAGCAGATGTGATAGCCATGTTTAAATATTTGGAAGGAGGTCACACTGAACAGGGGTCAAGCTTGTTTTCTGCTGCCCTTGAGACTAAGGCCTTTCTACACTATTTGCTTTGTATCTGAAGACCGAGACTTGCCTTAGAGAAGTTAGCCAGGGTTGGATGTAGGTTGTGTAGTCTTGTGAATTTTGTACAGTCAGGGTATGAAATTAGAACTGAGTGAGTGTTGAACTGGCACAAAGTTTTAGATTTGGAAAAGAAGGCAGAACTTTCTATCATTCGGGGGAGCCTTAACTAATAGAATTTAATATATTTCCCTACTGTGCCCAATAAAGCTGTTTTCCTTGTGGTTTTAAACATGTCTCAGGCCTGAACTGGAGTTAGGCCAAGCATATCAAAATCCCATTACATGTGATGCTGAATAAAACAGTGCCTCTTATGGCAAAAACAAGCTTTGCTTTTTGGAGTATTTTCAAGCTGTCGGTGGTAGAACCCATGGATGCAGAGGGCTGACATATATGATTTGACAAAAGAGGAGTGGATTTTCATGTCTGCAAAGCAACTCCAAGTTTTATTTGTATCATCTTTAATGTAGCTTTCCACCTTAAAAATTGATTTAAATAGTTTGGGAAATCAAAAGTGGTGGCCTTCAAATCAATGGTGTGGACAGTCCAGTCAGAGAGCTGTCCAATTCTGATATTCAAAACCATTCAGACCATGGAGAATTCCATTAAGGCTGAGAGCAAAACCTGATTGGTGGATGTAAATGAAGTGTTTGCTCAGTAACTGTCAGAACCCTGGCTGCTGGGCACCAATAACCTTATACAGAGGCCAGTCTCTATCTAATATCTTTATTAAAGAAATATATAAAATCAATAAAAACAAGTGAAGAATATAGTTCAGAAGCAGACCTTTCAAATGAGGTCAAATATAGTCGAAAAATGTATTGTCCAATAAATGATATTAGAGTTCAAAGTTTTAATCCACTTGACCGAAACACACACTGTGCCAAGCAATAGTGTGGGGAAATCAGAGTCTTAGAGTCCAATGAAGCTTGACAACAAGGCTGGAAATAAACTTGGTACTTGGCTAGGTCCGTGACTGGAGACAAGGCAAAACATGAAGCGTGGAGCAGGGTCCGTGGTTAAACGGCAAGGCAAGGCAAGGGCTTGAAGCTTGATCCGGGAAGCAAGGAACTGGGGTTACGAAGTCCACACACGATCTCTCTCCTGAAGCTGATCAATTGACTCCGCAAAGAATCTCTCGCGCCAAACCCCTATATTGGGTCTCGTTTTCCCGCCAACAATCTCTTTCCCTAGAGAACAAGAAGCGAAACCCAACTCTGTCCAGATGCAAGACTCCTTAGATTTTCCCAAGGGAAGCAGGCCTAATCAGCCTGTTTGTTTGGCAGCGATTCTTAGACTTCTCCGATTAGCTTCTCTGACTCCTCTGTCTTTAGAATAAGATTCCTTCCTGGGAAACGGAGGGGAGTACTGCCCAAGGCCTGGTTTACTGAATTCTTGAGGGCAAACGTCAACATCCGGCAGGTGAAGAGACTCCAGCTCTTGTTGAACCGGCGAAAACCCCATGTTTTCATCTTCATCTGCCACAATAGTACTAGGAACAGGACTACAAGGCCCATGAGGCATCACAGTAACAGAAAGTGGGTGGAGCCAAAGTGACAGTTACAGTTTGGAGCCAAAGAGACAGTTGGAGAGTTGGAGTTCTGGAAGTGAGAGTTCTAGACGGTGTGGAGTTTGGAGGTTGGAGAAAGGAGAGTGTGCATATTTTTGGGAACTGTAATTTGAGTTGAGGTGGTGATTCTCTAGACAGAAAAAGAGATTTAAGAAAATCTGAAGAGTCCTGTTTGTTGGATCATTTAACATAGTGAAGTTACCTTAACATTCAAAATTTTGGAACTGTTCTAACTAAGCCAGGACCTGATTGATTGTGAAACCACTACGCTTAAGTGGAAGAAGACTTTGGTTTTCTCCCACATCAGCAAGATTCAACTCCTTTCCAGATGCCTTCTGTTGACATCTCCGAGCCAGCGCCAATTAAGGATGCCCTTGAAACAGTGCTGGCTCTCCCAGATTCTCCTGACGGGTTAGTGTTTGATTGCAGGGCTTTTTTGAAAACAGAGAGATTGCAGAGACAAAGCTTGAGGAGAAGCGCCAGATTAGTGGAGCGTGGTGACTATGGCTAAGCTTAGTTCTCTTGGGAAGAATTAGGGAGTCAGGCACCTGGCTTGGGGGAGCTTATGAACTTCAATAAAAGTATTGCGCTGGAAACTTTCCTTTGCGGTGTCAACGTTACTTCTTACTGAGAAGCATCTTCGTCTCTAGCTCCTTAATTCCAAGCAGTCTGATGGTGCGCTTACTCCTGAGTAGACCGGGTGCTGGTCTACCTTCTTGCCCAAGTTTGGACTGCGTTTCAGCTCCAGCACATCCAGCTCGTGCCTTGCCTTGAAATCTTGCTGTTGGACATTTACTCCAGAGAACTCATCTGTGCTACCTTGCTCCTTTTTTCCCCACTCAATACTCAAGTCGAATTTGAGTGTGTTTTGGTTTCTGGACTTTGGACCTTAATATTGGACATAAGATGTTCACTTATTGGACTAATTTTGATCTTTCCTGAAAGGTCAATTGCTTGTTCAACTTTTTTGCTTATTTTCTTTTGGAACTTTATTTGCTTCAATAAAGATATTATATTGTATTGGACTCTGTGTTGATTTTCAGTGCTCTCGCTGCCCAGGGGTGTAACAAGTACCATAAAACACCTAATAAATCTAGAAGAGTACATCTGAGGTATAAGAAAGAACACCTATACCTCTCTCTATATAATTACAAATATATAATTAGTGGGATACCAAAAAGGGTCCCCGTTATAAATTGGTGGCAGCGCGGCAGCGCTTACCGGGGAGGCGGCAGCGAGTTCGAATTACCTTCCCCCCATACAGGAGGAGGGCGACCCAGTGTAAAAAGCCTCTTCCTCTCCTGTCATAGGATTGAATCCTCAGGGACAACAATCAAACAGGAATAGTGGAAGCCAATTCCTAAAATGGCTAATTGCAAACTGTTTGCAGCTTAATATTGCCTTTCATAATCTCTCTCCCACATTGTTCCCATTGCCCTCTTAATCAAGTTCATGATCAATTTTTCCCCTTTTGTAGACAGCACAAAGAAGCCTTTTGGACAGAACAGGGGACAGAAGAAAAGGAGAGTGTGCCGGAGATCTTTTCTCCTTTCTGCATGGACAGAGGGACGTGGCGGCTCTTGCCCTCTGCCCTATTAGAGCACCACCACTTCTGTTCAGCCCTTGGACATGTCATGGCATTATATTATACCTACAACCTCTTTCCCCCCTATTCTTGTTAGCCGCTTTGTTGAAGGAAATCTTTTGTTTGCTCCTCTTCTGTCAGCCGGCCCTGCAAAATGGAAAAGGTCTATCATTCAACTTTCCATTCTAGCCTTCCTTAGAATCTTTCTCCTCTGCTCGGCACTTCACCCTTCTCAAGCTTGACTCTGAGCTGGGCTTTTCCATCTTTACGTTCTGGAGATGAACCTCGAAGGCCTACAATAAAAAGGAAGAAAACCTTACTTTTTAAATAAGACGTTTCCTAATTTGTAACTCTTGAAGAGCCCTTATTTACTGGCAACCAATGCCCTTGTGGGTGTTGTTCAGGGGTCTTGTGTTTTTCTGCCTTGTCCCCTATTCAGGACATATTTCAGGAGGTCATGGAGCTCACTTTCTTGTTGCTTTTAATTTTCGCTGCATTGGTTTTGTTGTAGATGACGGGAGAGATAACAGCAAGAGAGATCCTTTGAGAGGCCAAAAAGTCAGGTTTATTATATTCAGTTGAAGACTCTGGAAGTGGAATCTCTTCCAAAAGAAAAACCAGAGCCCCGATCAAGGCATTGACTTGCCTTTTATACATTTTCAGACAAAGAACATGTTTCTACATACATCTCGTCATCAATACGTCACTTCACATGTTTACATACATGGGCATAAATATGCACAATCAGCATTTTTCTATCACACACTCTAAAAAGCCTGTAGCAAGTCACAGAGATCCAAGAGAGATCCAGCAAAAGGCCACTCTTGGCCTGTCAAGCTGCACTAGGAACCAATTCACACTGGAATTTATATAAAACAGGCCCCCCTTCTCCCAGTTTGTCCTGTCAGCTTGTGCATTCCTAAAATCTAACACACAGAGAGTCTGATTTTTCTACATTTCACTGCTTCTAATGTGCATACAATATATGTCTAAAAATCCATATTTTTCAGTTCCTCATCAGTTTTAACTCAGGTATGTCAAACTCATTTTCACCGAGGGCCACATCAGCCTCATGGTTGCCTTCAAAGGGCCATTGAAGCCATGGATGGAGAATATGTGGATAATGGTTGGTGCTCTTTAGCTTTTATACAATTTGTATCCCCAGGTATTATTGAATTACAATGTCAGGATCCAGGCCTCTGCCGGTATGCAGGCAGAGGTGAACCAAGAACAACACCCAGCTTGTGTCCCAAAAGATTTTACTTTAAACACATACAGAAGAGTCTTGCTTATCCAACGTTCTGTATTATCCAATGCAGTCTGCTTCCTGCCCAGATCCACAGCTATTTCTCTAGGCAGCAAGGACTGAACTGGATTTAACTTCCAACAATGTTGTTACTGTGTTGTTGAAGGCTTTCATGGCTGGAATCACTGGATTGTTGTGCATTTTCCAGGCTGTATGGCCATGTTCCAGAAGCATTTTCTCCTGACGTTTTGCCCACATCTATGGCAGGCATCCTCAGAGGTTGTGAGGGATACTAGAAAACTAAGCAAGGGAGTTTTATTTATCTGTGGAAGGTCCATGGTGGGAGAAAGGACTCTTGTCTGTTGGAGGCCAGTGTGAATGTTGTAATTAATCACCTTGATTAGCATTAATGGCCTTGCAAGTTTCATTCCTGCCGGGGGGAATCCTTTGTTGGGAGGTGTTAGCTGCCCCTGATTGATTCATGTCTGTAATTCCTCTGTTTTCAGAGTTTTGTTCTTTATTTACTGTCTTGATTTTAGACTTTTTTTAAAATACTGGTAGCCGGATTTTGTTCATTTTCATTGTTTCCTCTTTTCTGTTGCAATTGTCCATATTTTTGTGGATTTCAAATATAGAAGAACACCCTGTATGGAACATGGCCATACAGCCTGGAAAATGCACAACAACCCAATGTTGTTACTGCAAGTTCATTTTACACAATTCTATCTTTATTTGTAGTCAATTTTTAGTAGTCAATGTTTTGTAATCAATGTTTTCAATATATTATGATGTTTTGGTGCTAAATTAGTAAATACAGGAATTACTACATAACGTTATCATGTATTGAACTGCTTTTTCTGTCGATTTGTTGTAAAACATAATGCTTAGGTGTTTAATTAGTAAAATCATAACTTAATTTGACATTTAATAGGTTTTCCCTTAATCCCTCATTATCCAACATCTTCGCTTATCTAATGTTCTGCCGGCCCATTTATGGATAAGCGAGACTCTATTGTACCTACATTTCTTGACTGTTTTCAAGGTCTGAGTTCAACATAAAGGTAGCTCACTGCTGCAAGATAGAAAACAAAGTCTCATGAACCAGGAGCGTACCACAGATACCGGCTCAGTATTCAAGAGTACACAGTAGTCAAAAGGTTCAGTACAAGAGTCAAATGCCAAGATTTCACAGATGAACGTTCCAAGAAGCAAGAGTTTAAAGCGTAGTTGTAATTCCACAGTCAAGTCACAGAAGCCAAAGTTCAAGGGTAATCCAAAAGCCGTAGTCAAGAGTCAGTCCAAGGATTCACAATTCATCGAGGTCCATGGCAGATACAATAGCAACGAAGATCATCAACACAAAAGCACTGTGCCTGGCCACGCGTTGCTGTGGCTTATGGGAATCGTTGGCCAGCTTGAATAGCATTGAATAGCCTTGCAGCTTCAAACCTGGCTGTTTCCTACCTAGGGGAATCCTACGTTGGCCAGATTGAATACCATTGAATAGCCTTGCAGCTACAAAGCCTGGCTCTTCCTACCAAGGGGAATCCTTCGTTGGCCAGCTTGAATAGCTGTTGCACCCCAAGGCAGCGTGAGCACTGGAAACCAAACAGAGACCAATAATCATATAATATCTTTATTAAAGCAATAATAAATTCAGGAAAAAATAAGTGGAAAGGATGAGTGAGCAACAGTCCTTTAAGAAATGGTATGAATTAGTCCAAAGAGTTGAAGAGATATGTCCAATATTATTGTCCAAAGTCCAGAAACCGAAACACGCTCAAAACTGTTGGGAAGTTCTTGAGTGGGGAAACAACAAGAAAGCAGGAGTGAATAACAAGGTCCAATGTCACTAGGAAGTCTTGGATATCAAAGCAGGCAGAGGACGAAGCTGAAAGCAATCTGGATTCAGGAACAAGGCAAGGACATGAATTTACTTCGGATTAAATCGGGAGTCGTGGCTCGGCTTGGCCGCCAGGAACAGAAGACTTGGCTTGGTGGAATCAGGGAACTGGAAACGGTCAAGTGTTCTCAGAAGTCACTACGTTGACACCACTTATTGTTCACAGTGCAAGACACTTTTATGGAACTTAGATCTAATCACAGCGAATGGAAACCAACTCCCCAAAGGTTCCCAAGGAAATCTCCTATCCAGTATCCCCTCTAGATGCCAAACGTTGACTCCTTCGAAGCTCCTGTTTCTGTGATCTCTGGCGATGCAAAAACTCCCTTCTGTTAAAGGATACATTCCCTGGGGAACTCGGGACATCTGGTTCTACCACAGGAGTAGTGTTTTCAGTATCTCTCCCAATTAAGGAAACATCAGAGCTATTCACAGCTGGAGTCTGTAATTGGAAGGAGCTCGGAGAACTGGGTAAAAAGTCAGAATAAGCTTCAGCCTGGTCAAAGTTCATTTCTGAACCAGGTTCAGAACCCAAAGGTGGCTGGGGTATAACAATAGCATTGAATAGCCTTGCAGCTACAAAGCCTGGCTGCTCCCTACCTTGGGGAATCCTACGTTGGCCAGCTTGAATACCATTGAATAACCTTGCAGCTACAAAGCCTGGCTGCTTCCTACATAGGGGAAGCCTTTGTGGACCACCAGAGTACACCACAGCAACACGTGGCTGGGCATGGCTAGTTATTTAATATTCTAAAAAGTTAAATCAAATGTATTGTAAAGGCAACCATTCACCCAGTCCCCTAAATTAGATTTCCAGGGAACTCAGATCTCTAGACCATTAAGAAATACCCCCTCATTGATCTCCAAGCGTAGAGGTGAAATCCTTTTGTGTGTGAGTAAAAGACAGATAGGCTCTTTATCAGCAGGGTTGTGTTTTGCACTGTTTACCTGACCAGCTTTGTCCAGAAGCTTATGATTCTCATGAAAAACAAGGCTGAGAAGGAAAGAGTGAACAGCCTTTGAATGGTTAACCAAGCCTCTGGATATCTGACATAATCATATGTTGTTTTTTGTGCTGCTCACCATTGTCTTCTTTGGAACTGGATGTTAAGTCCATCATGGACACATCTGCATACCCATGTCATCATCTTCCTGAGTTTTGCACCCTTTCTAGGGGCATCCCTGCAATGGACTGGACCTTTAAACCCACCAAGGTCAACTGTTCTTCTTCCTACTTATTTTGCCTGAGACCTCTGACCAATAATAGCACGGATCCTAGCTGGCTCATATCTCAAGGGGAAATAAGGGAAGTCTGAATAGCTGTCAAAGTGTTTTGTATGTCATGGATTTCTCTGTGAAGATATGCTTGTACAATTTTGAGTGCAGCCTTGGTATTTGCATCCCCTTTGGCCAAATTGTAATAATACTCTGCCATTTACCTTCAACCCCAGAATATTTCCTTTTACTGTAATCACTAAACCCAGAATTGGACACAATGTTCCAAGTGAGGTCTAACCAAAGCAGAAGAGAGGGTCATCATGACTTCCATTGATCTAGAGACACTATTCTCCTTTTGATGTAACCTAAAATCCCATTGGTTTTTTAAGCTGCTGCATCCTACTGTTGGCTCATGTTCAACTTGTTGTCCAGGAAGACTCCAAGATCTTTTTCACAAGTAACCCTGTTGTCGAGCCCACTTTTTACTAATTTGTTTTCAAGAGGATAATGGGGGGACTTTGTCAAAGGCCTTACTGAAAATAAGATATACTACATCCACAGCATTCCCTGCATCTACCAAGCTTGTAATTGTATTGGAAAAAGATATAAGATTAGCCTGGCATGACGTTTTTTGAGAAATCCATTGCTGACTTTTCATGATCCCTCCAGGAGCATATGGATTTGCCCCAAAGCAAGGTGAATCCATGGGGCTTTATAATGAGGTCATTAGTGATCACAGCATTCTTTTCTAATTACTTTTTTTTTTGCAGATTATCCAATAAAAGCTGTGAAGTGATTTCTTAGCCTTGGTTTCTGTACTTCAGATTATTCCATTTATCTATATTTTGACCCACCATGCAACAGTTGATTTTAAGTAGAACTTGGAAAAATAATTATATCTCTCTGTCTTGCACAATGTTGATCAGACACAAATAGACTGGAATCATTACTCAAGCTACTGAGATAGTCATTTTTGCAAGTTCTGCTCTTGAGAAGCAATTTTCATATTCTTTAAGAAAGACTTTTTCCTATTTCTTAAAACTTTAGTAGTGCCTCCTGATCTGTCCCTTTGGGTGAAGTTTCACCCGCCGAAAACAGGTCTCATTTGCGGACAACAGAAACAAATGTGCAAAATATTTACATTTTCAATGTGCTTTATTGGAAAGGCAAAAAGCTTATAGATTTCCTTTGCAGATGATACACGGTTTGGTCAATAAGCAAGTTTTGGCGACGGGGTGGATGAAATTGCCAGGCAAGGTTTTAAAAGGAAGAAGCAGAAAACAGAACAGGATGCAGTGAGTGTCAATCAGAAGGTCATCTCCCTTAATCCGAACGATCACTGCTGGGCATCTGATGTCCCCTTTAGTTGTTCTCATGGCTGAGGAAAGATGCAAACAAGAAGGAAAAATGTGACTGAGGGTGTTTGCATTTCCACAAGAACCCTGAATTTCAGAGTGGGTTTTTTGATCATCTTAAGAAAGAGTGGCCTTTGGAAACATCGGGTTGTCTTACATTGATGCCTATTCCCCTTTAGATATACCAGAGCCTTCTCCACATCTTGATTTTGCAAAACGAAAATTGCAAGGCAGAAGGACAATGGCCTTGTCTGCACTGACTATTTAATGCAATGTGAGGCTAGCTTCACAATAAATGGCCACAAAAGTGTGCTAATGAAAACCTGTAATATTACGCACCAGTGCTTTGTGGTTTGTATCATCACCCTCTGGGCCTCAAACTGGTCCCAGGATTTTCTAAGTACAGTAGAGTCTCACTAATCCAAGCCTCACTAATCCAAGCCTCGCTTATCCAAGCCTCTGGATAATCCAAGCCATTTTTGTAGTCAATATTTTGATATATCGTGATATTTTGGTGCTAAATTCGTAAATACAGTAATTACAACATAACATTACTGCGTATTGAACTACATTTTCTGTCAAATTTGTTGTATAACATGAAGTTTTGGTACTTAATTTGTAAAATCATAACCTAATTTGATGTTTAATAGGCATTTTCTTAATCCCTCCTTATTATCCAAGATATTCGCTTCCAAGCTTCTGCCAGCCCGTTTAGCTTGGATAAGTGAGACTCTACTGTACTCATCTGCGCAACAAAACCATTTACTTCAGCACAGATCTGAAACTGCATCAAGTGATCAGTATAGATGCCAGTATCGGGCAGGACCTATGTAGCAGTATTGTCTGCTTTCTTTTTATAGTGTGATTTGTATTATGTTGCCTATATTTTGTCCTATGTTGTTTGGGCCTCTGCCCCATGTAAGCCGCCCCGAGTCCCCGTGGGGAGATGGTGATGGTGGCGGGGTATAAATAAAGTTGTTATTATTATTATTATTATTATTATTATTATTATTATTATTATTATTATTATTAGTGTCTGCTTTCTGGAAGACAGTAGATCCCTCTTATGGGCAGGAGACACATTTCCAGACTCCTATGAATGTGGTACTGAACCCTATACCAATAATATGTTTGAACTGCAGTTGACTATATGTTAATGAAATTGTGGAGAGTGGACCTGTGGATAAAAGGGGATCATGTAATATTTTTCAAACTATAGTTTTCTATAGTTATAGTTTGCAAGATCTGAGCAGCAGAGTTAATATATGCATTTCATTCATTGTTGTTGTTGTGTGCCTTCAAGTTTTAAGCCTATGGCAACCCTAAGGTGAATCAATCACAGGGTTATGTGGGGCTAGAGTATGTGACTTGCTAAGGGTCTCCATGGCTGAGTGTAGAATCAAACTCTGGTCTTCAAGTCATAGTCCAGTGCGGAAATCACTACACAACACTGTTCTTTATAGAAGAAGGAGTCCACATTACAGATTGTTGTGTTCCTACAGGTCGCTTTGGACTTATGTCGACCTTAAGAATTATCTGGGACTGAGAGCATATGGCAGGGCCAAGGTTCCCCAGTGGGTTGTCGAAGACTTTCATGGCCGGGATCACAGGGTTGTTGTATGTTTTCTGGGCTGTATGGCCATGTTCTAGAGGTATTCTCTCCTGACGTTTTGCCCACATCTATGGCAGACATCCTTGCCTCACACCTCTGAGGATGCCTGCCATAGATGTGGGCGAAACATCAGGAGAGAATACTTCTAGAACATGGCCATACAGCCTGGAAAACATACAACAACCCTGTTCCCCAGTGGGTTTCCATAACTGAGCAGGAAATCTAACCCTGATCTCATACGGTCAAACCAGTACACTCTCATTCATAGGGGTGCCATAAATAAAAAACAATGTGTTGTTGAAGGCTTTCATGGCCGGGATCACAGGGTTGTTGTATGTCTTTCGGGCTGTGTGGCCATGTTCCAGAAGTATTCTCTCCTGACGTTTCGCCTACATCTATGGCAGGTATCCTCAGAGGTTGTGAGGTATGGAAAAACTAAGCAAGGAATGTTTATATATATCTGTGGGAAGTCCAGGGTGAGTGAAGA
The DNA here is from genome assembly GCF_035594765.1 of Anolis carolinensis. Taxonomy (NCBI): domain Eukaryota; kingdom Metazoa; phylum Chordata; class Lepidosauria; order Squamata; family Anolidae; genus Anolis; species Anolis carolinensis. The sequence goes on from NC_085841.1 coordinate 5,528,440, forward strand.
ACTCTTGTCACTTGGAGGCCAGCGTAAATGTTGCAGTTAATCACCCTAATTTGCACTGAATGGCTTCATCTACTGGCTACTTTCTGCCTGGGGGCATCCTTTGTTAGCTGCTCCTAGTTTCCATGTCTCAGAGTGTTGCTTCTTATTTACTGTTATGATTTTTGAGTTTTTTAATACTGGTAGCCAGATTTTGTTCATTTTCATGGTTTCCTCCTTTCTGTTGAAGTTGTCCACATGCTTGTGAATTTCAAGGGCTTCTCTGTGTAGTCTGACATGATAGTTGTTGGAGTGAAGATAGTTGGAGTGAAGATAGGGCTGAATGGCCATGTTCTAGAAGTATTCGCTCCTGACGTTTTGCCCACATCTATAGCAGCCATCCTTGCCTCACACCTCTCAGGATGCCTGCCATAGATGTGGGCAAAACGTCAGGGGAGAATACTTCTGGAACATGGCCACACAGCCTGAAAGACATACAACAACCTTGAAATCAAAAACAACTTGAAGCCAATTAATAACAACCATTAGTATATCTGCTCTGAAGGTCCATTGAGGCTTATTCCTAGGGAACTGAGTGTAGGATCAGGAATTCCATCCCTGACGTGGACTTTCAGGATTAGGAGGGCAGTTCCCTTGGAAAAAAGAGGGTTTCCTCGGGAGAAGGTCCCATTGGATTTGCTTGCTCAGTCATTGGTGGTGATCACTGCAAATCTGGGGCAGTTAAGTGTGGACAAACCAAGGAATGCTAGAGAGAGATCTGGGGTTACCTGATGCAGCATTTCTTGATAAAGCCACACTTTCCCCTCCTCACCAAGGGGAAGGTACACCCGAACCACTTGCAACTGCCGTTGGCTTGATGACACTCCCTCGCGGTTCGTGGTCTGGAGGCCAACCCTGCATATCGGAGACGTCAACATCAGTGCAATTCGGAGAGAAGAAACAAGCAAACAAAAAGGTAAACCAGAGCAGAGGGAAGTTACTTTTCCCTCCCACCTTTTGTTCTATGGAGTTAAAATGGACGGACAGCTCTTTTAAGTGCCATGGCTCCATCCTATGCAATCTTGGGAGGAGGATGAAGATGGTGATATGTTGACGTTGAACTTCCTTCCAAAATGAATGATTTTACTACCTATTGTACACTAGATAGTTTATTTCTTTTTCTTTTTACAAGAAGAAATAAGAAGGCAGAGCCTCATCCCAAGTAAACAGTGGGAACATTAAGATTACCTGAAGAAGCATCCCCGGGAAACCAGTCGTAATCACCTTCGGCACCTTAGATCACCTGACCATCCCTGGTACCCACCAACGGATCAAATTCATCACTTAAAATAACAACCAATTTCCCAAACCCTGAAACAGATCGATGAACTACTTTGATTTGGAACTACTCTACGTTGGTATCATCATATACTTTTATTACAGGTGAACAATTGACTCTACACTTCAGCATTGCTTGAGAAAATGATCAAGACGTCAGTAAGACTTTGTTTGATTTCTACTCTTTATTTGTCAAGACTGGAGTTAAAATTTGAGACTGCAATAGTTTTAAAGGAATACTTATGTAAAGTGTTACTAAAGTATACATATTTATGTTAAGAACTGTACAAACCCAGTTGGATAAAAACTCCAGCAGCATTTGAGAACATTATCAAGACGTTAGATTTTTTTTTGTTGGGTTTCGTTTACCTTATGTGTCAAGACTGAGAGTAAAACCTGAAACTGCAACAGGTTTATAGGTATACTTATGTGAAGTGTTGCCATATTATACATTTATGTTAGGGTAAAGGTAAAGGTTTTCCCCTGACATTAAGTCCAGTCGTTACCGACTCTGGGGGTTGGTGCTCATCTCCATTTCCTAAGACAAAGAACCGGCGTTGTCCGTAGACACCTCCAAGGTCATGTGGCCACTGGCATGACTGCATGGAGCACGGTTACCTTCCCGCCAGAGCGGTACCTATTGATCTACTCGCATTTGCATGTTTTCGAACTGCTAGGTTGGCAGGAGTTATGTTAAGAGTTATACAATTCCAGTTGCATAATAATATAATTATTGGATACTTAATTTAGAATATACGTTACTTTTTGGAACAAATTCTGCAAATAGATTAACATTAGTTGTTGGATATACAACAGGGACAGGGTTATGGTTTATCACTGACTTCATTTAAATCCAGTTCAGACTTAAGTAGGTACGTCACAACAACCCCTTTCTTATATAAGTTGGATACAAGTTGGTGTTACAGATTGGATATATAAAAGATCATACGGTAGAGTCTCACTTAGCCAAGCCTCGCTTATCCAAGCTTCTGGATAATACAAGCCATTTTTGTAGTCAATGTTTTCAATATATCGTGATATTTTGGTGCTAAATTCGTAAATACAGTAATTACAACATAACATTCCTGCGTATTGAACTACTTTTTCTGTCAATTTTGTTGTATAACATGATGTTTTGGTGCTTAATTTGTAAAATCATAACCTAATTTGATGTTTAATAGGCTTTTCCTTAATCCCTCCTTATTATCCAAGATAATAATAATAATAATAATAATAATAATAATAATAATAATAAAATAAAAAAACTTTATTTACACCCCGCCACCATCTCCCCAACGGGGACTCGGGGCGGCTAACATGGGGCCACGCCCAGAGCGATACAATATAATAACATATAAAAACAACATATCATAACACAATTAAAAGCAATACAATAGATGATAATAGACATTACATCAAGAAATAAAAAAAAACAAAAAACAAAAAAAACCAAACAACAACAACAGTAAAACAGTAAAACAAGGGCAGGCCGCATGGACACAAGGATAAAACTTGGAGTGAGAGGGACAGAGGGGGTACTCCATTGTGGACAGGGACACATGAAAGTAGGGCAGTCTAGAAAATAAATGCTGAGGGGGAGTAACACAGAAATATATAGCAAAATTACTCACCGAAAGCACAGCAGAAGAGCCATGTTTTCAAATCAATTCCTAAAAGCTAACAGAGTGGGAGCTTGCCTGATCTCAGTGGGCAGCGAATTCCACTAAGATATTCGCTTATCCAAGCTTCTGCTGGCCCGTTTAGCTTGGATAAGTGAGACTCTACTGTATTACTATAGAAATATAAAACTTACAAAGATAGAACTCATAAATTAGTTACTTTAAACTATATTATATACCATACTTTTCCTTTTTCCGTTTCACCATGGCAGCGATTCCCAACCTTTGGGCCTCCAGGTGTTTTGGACTCCAACTTCCAGAAATCCCAGCCAGCTAACCAGCTTTTAGGAACTGTGGAAGCTGAAGTCCAAAACACTTGGAGGCCCAAAGGTTGGGAAACTCAGGCCTATGGTGATCCTACAGTAAATCTGTTATCGGATTTCCCCAGCAAGTTTTGTTCGGAAGAGATTTACCATTGCCTTCCTTCTGAGACTGAGAGAGTGAGACTTCCCCAAGGTTTCCGTAGCTGAGCAAGGAATTTGAACCCTGGTCTCCAGACTCATAGTCCAAGACTCAGACCTTGCTGTGTCTCCTTCCCTCTCTCCCTCTCCATGCATACATACATGCACACGGCACACACAAAAGTGTCACATTGTTTAGCAACTCCTTCATTTTTTGTCTTACAGTGCCATAATATCATATACAGCGGAGTCTTGCTTATCCAAGCTTCACTTATCCAGCGTTCTGGATTATCCAACGCAGTCTGCCTCCCATCCGGATCCACAGCTGTTTCTCTAGGCAGCAACACCCAACGGGCCAACATGTCCAACAACAGCACAAGTGCAGCCACGCTCCCAAACAAGTGGCAGATTTGTTGTAAAACATGATATTTTGGTTCTTAATTTGTAAATCATAACGTAATTTGATGTTTAATAGGCTTTTCCTAATCCCTCCTTATTATCCAACATATTCGCTTATCCAATGTTCTGCCTGGCCATTTATGCTGGATAAGTGAGACTCTACTGTACCATATATACATACATGGTACAGTTGAAAAGATACAGTTAGAGTCTCACTTATCCAAGCTAAACGGGCCGGCAGAACCTTGGATAAGTGAATATCTTGGATAATAAGGAGGGATTAAGGAAAGCCTATTAAATATCAAATTAGGTTATGATTTTACAAATTAAGCACCAAAACATCATGTTATACAACAAATTTCTCTACCCCGAAGGGGACTCAAGGTGGCTTATATATGGCAATTATTCAATGCCTTAAACACACATATGAAACATAAGGTTAAAATATTTGGAAAGTAAAAATGAATACATATTGACTTTTAAAACATCACATTCAGTTTAAATCAGGCCATACATCTTTTAACAGCTAGTAGCCAATGTGATGAAATGGTTCCAGCATTGGTCGACAATTCTGAAGCCCAGGGTGAGAATTTTTGTTTGGCCATCGAAACCCACTGGATGACTTTGGGCGAGTTACATTTTCTCAGCCTCAGAGATATAGAATCATGGAATCCTAGAGTTGGAAGAGACCAAAGACCATCCAGTCCAACCCCCTGCCATGTAGTTCGGAAAGGACTTGAAGGGAAGGAACAACTATCTACAATTTTTCAAGGCATGGTTCTTGCCTTGAGATTCCTCCATTCTCTCTTTGAGAACTGGAGAAAAGGCCCCAGGATATTCAGGAACCACTCTTGAAACCTGTTCAGGATCTTTATTAACGACTTAGACGAAGGGTTAGAAGGCAGGATCATCAAGTTTGCAGACGACACCCAATTGGGAGGGATAGCCAACACTCCAGAAGACAGGAGCAGAATCCAAAACGATCTTAACAGACTAGAGAGATGGGCCGAAACTCACAAAATGAAGTTCAACAGGGAAAAATACAAGATACTCCATTTAGGTGGGAAAAAGGAAAGGCAAAGATACAGAATGGGGCACGATGCCTGGCTTGACAGCAGGACGTGTGAAAAAGACCTTGTAATCCTCATGGACAACAAATTAAACATGAGCCTACAATGTGATGCGGTGGCGAAAAAAGCCAACGGGATTCTGGCCTGCATAAATAGGAGTATAGTGTCCAGGGAAGTCATGCTCCCCCTCTATTCTGCCTTGGTCAGACCACACCTGGAATACTGTTTCCAATTTTGGGCACCACAATTGAAGGGAGATGTTGACAAGCTGGAAAGCGTCCAGAGGGGGTTGGACTGGATGGCCCATGAGGTCTCTTCCAACTCTACTATTCTATGATTCTATGAGCAAGATGTAACTCCCAAAGCAGCTATCTGGATCTACCTTCCTGTCCTTGGCTGGTATTTAGGAATGCCTCCCCCTTCTTACCTGAAGAAGCCAGGAGCAGCCAAGACACAGCCAGCAAGAACAGGTGAGCGATCTTCATGGTCCACCTGGTGAAGGGAAGAAGCTCTGGGAAGAAATAGACAATACAAATGACCCCTAGATATTGGCAGTGGATGGCTGGCTTCCCATATTTATAAGGCTTCCCTTGGCAAGTTGTGACACCATTTCAAGGCAATACGTTGAGAGGAAACCAAGCACCGTTGGCTGCACTTGGCCAGAGTTAAACAACTGTAACGATTTCCATCCTAGTTGTGTCTCAACTATGGAGCAAAGATGTTCAGGGCGGTTTCAACATCTCCTTCTCTCCAACTGCTGCCTCCCAAAAGCTTCTGAATTTCCCCCTTTTTGTTTCTTCCTTTCCTTTCCACATCTCTCCTTCTGGAACTGTGAAGGTTTTTTTTGCACATTTGGAAAATTAATAATTACATGTTGTAGTATAATAGTCCAGAATATAAATTGGGTGATTTAATCTCCTCTCCGGTCTTCTGAATTAGCACAATCGATGACATCTGAGGACATGAACTCTTCAAGCTCAACTTATGCACGGCTGTCTCATCCTGCATTGGAATGTTACACAGGCTGAGAATCTCTTCTCTAAAATATTTCTGTCAAATTTGTTGTATAACATGATGTTCTGGTGCTTAATTTGTAAAATCATCACCTAATTTGATGTTTAATAGGCTTTTCCTTAATCCCTCCTTATTATCCAAGATATTCGCTTATCCAAGCTTCTGCCGGCCCATTGAGCTTGGATAAGTGAGACTCTACTGTATATCACGAGAGACCCAGTTCTTTCGTATTTCATATTTAGTATTTTGAATTTCAGGAATATGGATAAAGATGGCAAAACACAATTTGATACCTGCATTCACTGGCACGGCTCCATCCAAAGGAATTCAAGTTAGAATTTGCAGTTTGTCTGTTTACAGTCTAAGTATTTCTACAAATTACCAATCCTAGGATTTCATTGGGTGGGAGCATTGACATTTAGTGTACAAGCAGTCCTCAAGTTACAAACATGCAACTTAAAAACAACTCATAGTTAAGAACAGGGGTGAAGGAACGGGAAGTGAGAGAAATTTACTCCTCGGAAGGGAAATCTGCTCCTGGAAGAGTTATCATCAAGGGGAAAAGCGGTCTTCACTGAAGCTTTATGATCAATCCTTGTTTCTACAAAAAGCCATTTTTTTTCCAAAATGCAATTATCAAAGGGGCAGAAAGTGCAGTGAAATCTTTTGAACAGGGGCACAGACAGCAAAATAAACTCCATATGAGTGTTAGCCCTTCCCTATGTCTTTCAAAGCTTGTGTGTGTATATATGTGTGTGTGTGTATCTGCCAACCTAGCACTTTGAAAACATGCAAATGTGAGTAGGTTAATAGATACCACTTTGACGCTCCATGCAGTCATGCTGGCCAAATGACCTTGGAGGTGTCTACGGACAACGCTGGCTCTTCGGCTTAGAAATGGAGATGAGCACCAACCCCCAGAGTCAGACATGACTGGACTTAACGTCAGGGGAAACCTTTACCTTTACATCTATCTATCTATCTATCTATCTATCTATCTATCTATCTATCTATCTATCTATCTATCTATCTATTATCTATCGAGTTATTCTTTAAAATATACCTGTTGTGACTTACACACAAATTTAGCTAAAGAGCAAACCTACAGAACCTATCTTGTTTGTAATTTGGGGACTGCCTGTATTATCAAACTGGTATATCAGCGCAGTGCAGATCTAGAGTTGGAATGTGTGTGTGTTTGGGCGTAAAATAAGAGTGCATCTATACTGAAGAATTAATGCAGTTTGACACCATGTTGTTTTTTTTTCATGTCAGGAGCAACCGGAGTTGCTTCTGGAGTGAGAAAATTGGCCGTCTGCAAGGACGTTGCCCAGGGGACGCCCGGATGTTTTGATGTTTTTACCATCCTTGTGGGAGGCTTCTCTCATGTCCCCGCATGGAGCTGGAGCTGAGAGAGAGAGCTCATCCGCACTCTCCCCGGGTGGGATTCGAACCTGGCAGCCTTCAGGTCAGCAACCCAACCTTCAAGTCACAAGGCTTTTATCCCCTAGGCCACCGGAGGCTCCAAGAATTTAGATCAGGCATGGGCTGATACCGGCTGTTAGGAATTGTGGGAGTTGAAGTCCAAAACACCATGTTGACATCATGTTGAATATAATGGCTGAATGCAATGGAATCCTGTGAATTTTACACGGTCTTTAGCCTTTTCTGACAAAGGAATGCTGGTGCCACACCAAACTACAAGTCCCACAATTGTAGTGCATTCACCCTTAGCAATTAAAGTGCATTAATTCAGCAGTGAACATAAAAATTAAGTGGAAGAATGTAATTGGGCTTATATTTCTGTGTTTGCCCTCAAGTTGCCTGTTGACTTGTGGCAAACCCATGCATTTCACAGGTTTTCTTAAGCAAGAAACACTCCTTAGGCAAGGGGATGGTTTTGCTAGTTGCTTCCTCTGAAATATCACCTACAGCACCTGCATATTACATTTTTAACGTTTATTCTTCAGGAGAGGAAACCACAGATCCCACTAAGTCTTCGTCCTTGTGTTGTTATGCCAGTTCCTCTTCACTGGCTATGTTTTCTTGATGCATTGAATTTTCTCCACTTGCTTGAGCCTTGGCATTGCAGGCCTTGGAGTAGTAAGTTCACAGACATCCCAAGCCTGGTAATATCATTGTGTCAGGATCCCTGGGGCGGGGGGTCGCAAGGGGAGTGTCAGAGGGGTTGCCAAAGACCATCAGAAAATGCATATTTCTGATGGTCTTAGGAACCTCTTTGGCAGAGAAGGTTGAAGATCTCTCCACCTGTCCTTCTCTTCCTTTGCAGAAACAGACAGCGAATCCTCCCACCAAAAGCCCTCTTCCTCCTGCTGTGATTGACCGGCCTCTCAGCCAAAGGGAAGGCTGTTTCTTTGTGCCAAATTTGGTTCAATTCCATCATTGGTGGAGTTCATAATGCTTTTTGATTGTAGGTTAACTATAAATCTCAGCAACTATAACTCCCAAGTGACACACACACACACACTAACCCCACCAGTATTCAAATTTGGGTATATCAGGTATTTGTGCCAAATTTGTTCCAGTGAATGAAAATACATCTTGCATATCAGATATTTACATTATGAATCATAACAGCAGCAAAATGACAGTTATGAAGTAGCAATGAAAATAATTTTAAGGTCGGGGGTCACCACAACATGAGGAACTGTATTAAGGGCATCATGGCATTAGGAAGATTGAAAACCACTGCATTACACCATTATGGGCTATGATTCTGCTTTCGATTGCCAACACCCTATGGATTTGTGGTTTTATTAGAGTTTGTGTAGGAACAGAAATTTCCACAAAAGTCAAAGTATTGTTGAAGGTTTTCATGGCTGGAATCACAGGGTTGTTGTGTGTTTTCCGGGCTGTATGGCCATGTTCCAGAAGTATTATCTTCTGGCGTTTCGCTCACAACTACGGCAGGCATCCTCAGACATTGTGAGGTATATCTTCACAACCTCTGAGGATACCTGCCGTAGATGTGGGCGAAACGTCAGGAGAGAATACTTCTGGAATATGGCCATACAGCCTGGAAAACACACAACAACAAAGTCCAAGTACCTATTATATACCCAGATTCCCTGGGGAAACATCTCTTCTAGGAAATAATGGAAGATCCCAGTGTACAACTGTGTGCTGTGAGTATTTTCTGTTTTTCTTACTGTCGAAATTTTGCAGCCTCATCTCGCCCAACCACCATTCTGTGTTAATAATAGGTGAAATATTTCCATGCAGATCTTCACCAGTCCTGTTGCTTGAGTGATTTGCTTTGTTGTTGGTGCCTTCAACAACAAGGTCACTTCTGGTGACCTTAAGGAAGTCTTATCACTGGGGTATTTTAGAAAGATTTATTCAGAGAGGGTTTGCCTTGAGGTTCCTTCACCGGAGGTTGAGTCGGACTTACCCATTGGGCTCCCAGGGCCAGACAGGGGTTTGAACCTGGGTCTCCAGAACTCAGGGCTTGCCTCCTGAGCACCAACCTTTCTGCAGGCTTTTGGAAGGCTTATATGTGCTTGTTTCGGGACAGAATACAGAACTACCCCTATATTCATTGGGGATTCGTTCCAAGAGTGTGAAACCACCAATATTAGCAAACTCTATACCTGGTCTAGAAGCATCCCACAAAATCAGCTTGAAGGACCTAGGGAGGCCCACAAAGATTACATCTAGGGAAGTAGTTCTCAACCTGTGGGTCCCCAGGGTTTTTGGCCTACAACTCCCGGAAATCCCAGCCAGTTTACCAGCTGTTAGGATTTCTAGGAGTTGAAGGCCAAAACATCTGGAGACCCACAGGTTGAGAACCACTGATCTAGGGGAAGAAGAAAACTGAAGCTATGCATATCGCGTCTGTAGATAAGAGATTGCACTGTATGCTGGGTAATTTAAATGTTGAAGTGCAAAATAAGTTTGGGAACCAGTGGTTCCCAAACTTATTTGTCCTACCGCCCCCTTTCCAGAAAAAATATGACTCAGCGCCCCCTTGAAAGGGGAGTGTGGCTCAGAGGGGTGGGCGTGGCTCCTGCTCAAGAGGGCGTGGCTGAGCCCCTCCCCTAGTCCAAGGTGCAGGGCTGCGAGGGGAGGTGGGCGGGGCCACAAATGGGCGGCCAGGACTGGGATGGGCGGAGTTACGAGCTCTGAGGCCTCAGGAGAGGTATAGAGGCTCAGCCCTGTCTCGGGCTCTTGGGAAGAGGCCCCGCCCCCACTCCTAGCCCTGCCCTTTAGTCCTAAAAGGCCTCTCAGGAGAGGTATAGAGGCTCAGCCCTGTCTCGTGCTCTTGGGAAGAGGCCCCGCCCCCACTCCTAGTCCCACCCTTTAGTACTAAAAGGCCTCTCAGGAGAGGTATAGAGGCTCAGCCCTGTCTCGGGCTCTTGGGAAGAGGCCCCGCCCCCTCCTCTAGCCCCGCCCTTTAGTCCTAAAAGGCCTCTCAGGAGAGGTATAGAGGCTCAGCCCTGTCTCGGGCTCTTGGGAAGAGGCCCCGCCCCCTCCTCTAGCCCTGCCCTTTAGTCCTAAAAGGCCTCTCAGGAGAGGTATAGAGGCTCAGTCCTGTCTCAGGCTCTTGGGAAGAGGCCCCGCCCCCTCCTCTAGCCCTGCCCTTTAGTCCTAAAAGGCCTCTCAGGAGAGGTATAGAGGCTCAGCCCTGTCTCGGGCTCTTGGAAGGAGGCCCCGCCCCCACTCCTAGACCCGCCCTTTAGTCCTAAAAGGCCTCTCAGGAGAGGTATAGAGGCTCAGCCCTGTCTCGTGCTCTTGGGAAGAGGCCCCGCCCCCACTCCTAGTCCCACCCTTTAGTACTAAAAGGCCTCTCAGGAGAGGTATAGAGGCTCAGCCCTGTCTCGGGCTCTTGGGAAGAGGCCCCGCCCCCTCCTCTAGCCCCGCCCTTTAGTCCTAAAAGGCCTCTCAGGAGAGGTATAGAGGCTCAGCCCTGTCTCGGGCTCTTGGAAGGAGGCCCCGCCCCCACTCCTAGACCCGCCCTTTAGTCCTAAAAGGCCTCTCAGGAGAGGTATAGAGGCTCAGCCCTGTCTCATGCTCTTGGGAAGAGGCCCCGCCCCCACTCCTAGCCCCGCCCTTTAGTACTAAAAGGCCTCTCAGGAGAGGTATAGAGGCTCAGTCCTGTCTCAGGCTCTTGGGAAGAGGCCCCGCCCCCTCCTCTAGCCCTGCCCTTTAGTCCTAAAAGGCCTCTCAGGAGAGGTATAGAGGCTCAGCCCTGTCTTGGGCTCTTGGAAGGAGGCCCCGCCCCCACCCCTAGACCCGCCCTTTAGTCCTAAAAGGCCTCTCAGGAGAGGTATAGAGGCTCAGCCCTGTCTCGGGCTCTTGGAAGGAGGCCCCGCCCCCTTCCTTAGCTCCGCCCTCTATGTCCCAACAAGAGCCTCAGGAGAGATATAGATTCTCAGCCCTGTCTTGGGCTCTTGGGAAGAAGCCACGTCCACTTCTATAGCTCCGCCCCGTGTGTCCTAACAGGTGCCTCAGGTGCTCAGCCCTGTCTCCGGTACTTGGGAAGAGGCCCCGCCCCTCCTCTGGCCACGCCCCTGTATCCTAATAGGTGCCATCACCGCCCCCCTGGATCACCCCAGCGCCCACCGGGAGGTGGTAGCGCCCACTTTGGGAATTGTGATTGTTTGCAAATGTATAATTCACCTCATGAAACCCAAGAATATGGTATATTAGTTTTTGGGTGGAGGAAAAAGCAACCTTTGAGTTTTGTAAGTGTATTTTCTAATAGTTTCAGCTTCTGTTTCTAGTACATGTCGACCGGATGTTTCTCAACTCAGAACACTTTCCATTCCTGTTGTGCTTAATTCTGATCTGTCATGTCCTTTTGAGACATGAGAGATTGTTTTGCTACACATCTTGAGCATTAAAATATCTTTCAGATATGAAAAGAGAAGACATCGCAGTGATGGATTGAAGCCATTTCCTAGATAGCACCCCGGTTTCTTGCCAGCTGGTTTGCTTGGAGAAGGTCTTCCTCAATCTCTTCTTAATTGTGTCATTCAAGATTTCCTTGATGGTTGCTTTGAACTCACCGGAGAAGTTGACTTTGCATCGTGAGGATGGTGGCTGTCCTTTTTCTTGGGAGGCAGAGAAGACTTTTCATTTGGGTCCTGTGGGGGAAACGCTTTGGGGATGATGGGAGCGTCCTTGCTTGGACCAGGAGGGGATCTATTTACGTGCGGAATTCCTCTTGGGCGCAACCCTTCCTCTAGAACGGCTCCTGGAGGAGTGTGGCTTCTGGGATGAGGACACAGGGCTCTGCTTCTTGTTTTCCGTCACCCTTGGTCTGTTCCATGAGTTCTTGAAGTAAAACAACAGCCATTCCAGAAAGGTGAGTTTTTGCTTGTTGGTCTTGGCCTGGTGTGGCCTTCTCTCTCTGGAGGTGGACCTCCGAGAGCGTGGACGGTGCGACGACTTTGTGGCTTGTTTTGATGGCTTTGGGGATGGCTTCTCGTTGGGCAAAAAGCTCACCCTCCGTGCTCTGGAAGAAGACCGCTCTCCTGTGTTCCTTCCTCTTTCTGCAGAGCGTTGCCGAGCTGCGGAACGTGACTTCTTCACGTTGGGATGCTGGCGCGGTGTTTCCCGATGCTTTCTGTGCTCTTCTCTCGGCCGGTGCTGCGTTCTCTCTGATACTGCCTTGGCGGTGCGTTCTCTGCTCTTCTCTCGCTTGGAAGGATGCTTCGTGTCCACCAGCACTGTGGAGATATCCACATCTTCCCCCAGACCCCACTCCTCACCTTCGCTCCGTTTGACCTTCAGGATGAAACCCAGGGCCAGGTGGACCTCCCCTTTGTGCACTCGCAGCCGGGGGTAAACCACGAGGGACGGACTCCGCTTCGAACGAGGGTGAGGGCAAGATGAGGTACAGCAGCCACACTGCAGGCAGACGGGGTACTCCACGCAGGGCCCTTTGTGCCCCACCTCAAGTCCCTGGGCCAGGCGCCGGTGCAGGTCCCGCATGGCCTGCTTCCTGTCCACAGACTCCAAGATGCGATAAGGCAGGGAAGGATCGAGCAGATCGGCCTTGGGGCTGGAAGTTTTGGGGGGTTGTTGGCTCAGGCACCATCTTATCTCATCTGGAGAGACCTCAGCAAGGGTCTGGACCACGATTTCTCTGAGAGCTTCCTGAAGAGGGACAGGGATGCTTGTGCCTTTGCCAGAAGGGTGCAAGGAAGGAGAAGCAGCTATCAACACAGGCACAGGCACAGGTTCAGACTGGAGTGTGGGTGTTTCCACTGGTTTGCTGGAGGCCTGGCGTAATGGGGCCACAGTCTTTTCCTTGTGGTCCATGTGGACATTACAGGCAAGTAACTGCCATTCCTCATGGTCCAAATCCCCAGTCCTGTTGTCATGTTTCTGAAAGTGGGCAGGACTGACTTTGCTTTCATTATATAAAGGAGCAGCAGCAGCGGCAGCAGCAGGGACCAGTCTGGTCATGGGATCGGACCGCCGTGTGGCTTCTTTCCTCCCAGCCTTGGAGGCCCGGGGCAATACTACCAACTCCTTCTGCACTCCATGCTTCTTGCAGATGTTCCAGTCATGCAACAACCACTCATCAAAGATTCCCGTGGAGGGATAAGAGTGGGATTTCCGATGAACCTGTGAGGGCTTCGGTCGGGTATATTGCGGCTGCAAGCTCTGAAAAACACCAGCTTGGCTCTTAGCTTTGGGCCTAGAGCTCCGGTGAGATGGCCTTGCCTTCTTTACTCCATGTTCCTTCTGGAGTTTGTAAGCCAGCAATTCCTGCTCCTGGTAGCTTAGAAAATCAATCACATCTCCATATCCTTGAAAATGGGCCAGACCTCCTTTGTCTTTGAGGGTTGGTTGGAAGGAGGCAGAAGTGGGGATCCTTTCAGACGAGGGGCGCAACTGAGGGGTGGGTGTCTTGCGTTGTCTATGCATCTTCTTCTCACCGGAGTCAATTTGGGAATAGGAGTGGGGCTTCTGGGGTGGATGTTGGTGCCCCAACCCAGCCTGGTGTGGCTGATAAATGAGGGTTACCTCAGCCTTCTTGGCGGCAGGGCTAGAGGTTCGGTGCGACGGTTTTGCATTCTTCTTCTGCTGTTTCTTATGGACGTTCCACTCCAGCAGCTCCTGTTCTTTGTAGCTCAGGAAACTGAGCCTCCTCCCGCAGCTCTGGAAGTTGATGGCACTGCCTTGCTTGCTGACTGCCGAATGCATGGAAGGTGCCGCAGGGCTCAGCTTCCGCATGGAGCCAGACTGGTGTGTGGGCCTCTCCCATTGCCTATGCAGTTCTTCCAGGTGCAACTTGAAGTCAATGTAGGAAAAGAAGTTCAGCTTCTGGGGAGGGTGATGGGGCCCCAACGTATCCCTTTTTGAGACATTGGCAACGGCAGCCAGGGTCTTGCCTTCTCTTCTAGAGACACTGTGCACTGACGTTGCATCCTTCGCTCGATATTCCTTTTGAACGTTCCACTCCAGCAAATTCTTCTTCTCATAATCTCCATGGTGATGAGACTGGGATCTCTGGAGAGATTGTTGGGGCTCTGCCCTGCTTTGGTGTGGCCTGTTGGAGATGGCTGCTGAGCGGCTGGTTCCTGTGCTTGAGGCCCAGTGAGATGGAGATGCAATCTTCCCTTGACGCTTCTTGCGGATGTGCCACTCTAGCAGCTCCTGTTGTTTGTAGTCCAGAAAACCAATCCTCCAGCCCCGTTCTTGCAGGTAGGCTGGGCCTTGTTGGCATATAGGGGTGGGATGCAAGGAGGGAGCAGCAGTAGGAGCCAATCTGGAGGAAGACCGGAGCGTGGATTCTGCCAGTTGCCTCTTCTGCTCATTTGACTGCAGATGAACGTTGACGTAGGGATAGGAAGAGGGCCTCTGGCAAAGCTGCCTGGACCTCACCCTGTTCTGGCACAGTAACAAAGGTAGAGCAAACTCCTTAAGGACCAGAGAGGAGTCCTTCTCTGCTCTGGATGAAGGTCTGCTACAGGGTTCATCACCTGAAGATGATGCAGTCCAGCTGCTGATGGAAGCAGTCGACTCCAAGGAGGTCCTGGAAGCAGAGCGCAGGATCTTGGTTGATCTGCTTGAGGGTGGAGGAGCCCAGCTGTAGAGGGAGAGGACAGAGTCCAGGGAGGTGTTGGATGTTGACGGTGGGGTCCTGAGAAAGGAAAGCAAGGAGGGAAATGATCAAAATAGGGAAAAAAATGCATCCGTTCCATTGGGTACAGTCTGCATCAGACTCCTAAGTCAATGAGGGCCAAAAGAAGTGAACATGGGACATACCGTATATACTCGAGTATAAGCCAACCCGAATATAAGCCGAGGCACCTAATTTTATCACAAAAAACTGGGATAACTCATTGACTCAAGTATAAGCCGAGGGTGTGAAAGGCAGCAGTTACCAGTAAATTTCAAAATAAAAATAGATACCAATAAAATTTCATTAATCGAGGCATCAGTAGGTTAAATGTTTTTGAATATTTACCGTATTTCAAAGAAAAGCAATAAACTAGCTCTATAAGTGAAAAAGTAGGGGCAACAAAAACAATATGGTATCAACAATAACCTAATAATAATAATAATAATAATAATAATAATAATAATAATAATAATAATCTGCACGCATCATCTGAAAATACATCACACAGTCCTAGACACTTGGGAAGTGTTCGACTTGTGATTTTGTGATACGAAATCCAGCATATCTATCTTGTTTGCTGTGTCATACAATAATAATAATAATAATAATAATAATAATAATAATAATAATAATAATAACTTCATTTGGATCCCACCCTATCTCCCCATGGGGACTCAGGCTGGTTTCCAACATAGTAACAGGCAAACATTCAATGCTTATATAAACATTGCAGAGCTAGATATAGATCTATAATTATAGATACTAATTTCACATATGCATTCCCCCTGAAACATTTGTAAATCCCTCTGTGTGTGTGTGTGTGTGTGTGTGTGTGTACATTTCCCCTACAATATTTGCAAGCTATATATATATATATATACACACACACACACACACACACACACACGTCTATATATATTTGTGTGTTCATTTCCCCCCTGTAATATTTCCAAGCCCTATATATAGGTAGGTAAGAATATATTCTTATCTATCCAGACATCTCTCTTTATATAGATCTTTGCAGAGACTTGCAAACATATGAGGGTAAATTCATATATAAAAATAATGTATATGTATGGCTACAGATACACAGGTACATGGATCTATATGTATAAAGGATTTGCAAAGACCTGCAAACATATGAGGGGAAATTCATATAAAATTATATAAAATTAATGTATATAGATAGATACACATATAATGGTACATAGAGATTGTAAAAGCTTACAAGGGGTTAATGCCTATATATCTGTAGGAGAGTTTAACAAATATTTCAGGGGGAAATGCTTTCATAAGATTAATGAATATATATTTTTCTTCTTCCTGACTTGCAAGGGTGTCTCTCTTTTCAAAACATTCCCTTGATTAAGAGCGAGGGAGGCTTTGGAAAAGTAAACACACTGATAAGGGAGGAGAAGAGAGAAATAGATCACATATTACAAGCAATAGCCTGCAGGCTCCGTTGCCGGCTTTGACCCGATTATAAGCCAGGGGAGGCTTTTTCAGCTCATAAATAAGGGATGAAAAACCCGGCTTATCTTCGAGTATATACGATATTTCATTTATGGTGGGAATGTCCCCAGGTGAAGAGTTTTTGGAATAACATATTTATAGAAATGAGTAACATTATAGGTTTAAACATCACTGGATGGGAGATTAGCATTATTAATGGAGGCCAAAAAGTTGAATTTAGAAATTCATTTTACTCACAGCGGCAAGACGTATAATTGCAAGGAACTGGAAGGTAGTAATCAATCTCACACTGGGAGCATGGTATGGGCTGTGGCGCAGGCTGGCAGCCTGCTGCAATAAATCACTCTGACCATGAGGTCATGAGTTCGAGGCCAGCCCGTGGCGGGGTGAGCACCCGTCAATTAAAAAATAAATAAAAAATAGCCCCTGCTCGTTGCTGACCTAGCAACCCGAAAGATAGTTGCATCTATCAAGTAGGAAATAAGGTACCACTTATAAAGTGAGGAGGCAAATTTAACTAATTTACGACGTTGGAATGAGGAAGTGCCATCACAGTGGATGATGAAGCAGCTGCTCCCCCCTGTGGCCAAAATCGAACATCCCCTCAGGAGAAGGTTAAATTGCCTCTGCGTCTGTCTCTGTCTCGGTTCTATGTGTACCCTTCAGGGTGAGAAGGGCGGAATATAAATACTGTAAATAAATAAATGAATAAATAAATAAATATGGAATGTAGCCTTAAATGATAAACTATCAATGGAAATGAGGGTGTTCAGGGGGGAAACTAATAGATCTGATTTTGATTTATACTGGTCAGTTTTTATTAAATATGTTCTAGAATGTGAAAAAGAAAAACAATACAACCTTGTTGGTCAGGAATTTTGGATATGACATTGGTTTAATGGTTGAATTATAAATTTTATGGTAAATGAAATGATACTTGTTCAGGCCTTGGTGGTGGGGTTGTTATTTATTTATTTTATTTACAGCATTTATATTCCGTCCTTCTCACCCCGAAGGGGACTCAGGGCGGATCACATTACACATATAGGCAAACATTCACTACCTTTTAACAGAGAACAAAGACAAACAAACATAGGCTCCGAGCGGGCCTCGAACTCATGACCTCCTGGTCAGAGTGATTTTTTGCAGTGATTCATTGCAGCTGTTCTCCAGCCTGCGCCACAGCAAACTGTTTGTAGACCGCATAGGGAAGCTGATGAAGAAGCACAACCTACAAACTATCTACAGACCCACGAAGAAAATCCAACAAATGCTACGGTCAGGGAAGGACAAGAGGGATCCTCTCTCTTCTGCAGGAGTCTACCGGATACCATGCAGCTGTGGACAAGTCTACATAGGGACCACCAAACGCAGCGCCCAAACAAGAGTCAAAGAACATGAAAGGCACTGCAGACTAATTCAACCAGAGAAATCAGCCATAGCAGAGCATTTGATGAACCAGCCTGGACACAGAATACTATTTGAGAACACAAAAATGCTGGACCATTCTAACAACTATCATGTCAGACTACACAGAGAAGCCATTGAAATCCACAAGCATGTGGACAACTTCAACAGAAAGGAAGAAACCATGAAAATGAACAAAATCTGGCTACCAGTATTACAAAACTCCAAAATCAAAACAGTAGATGGGAACCAACACAATGAGGACTTGACTGAACAAAGGATGCCCCCAGACAAGGGACAAAACATTTCCAGTGCCAATTAGGGTGATTAACTGAAACATTAATGCTGGCTCCCAGTGACAAAGAACTCTTGCCACACCTTGGACTCTACACAGATATATATTCTTTCCTTTCCTGACTTAGTTTATCCATACCTCACAACCTCTGAGGATGCCTGCCATAGATGTGGGCGAAACGTCAGGAGAGAATGCTTCTGGAACATGGCCACACAGCCCGAAAGACATACAACAACCCTGTGATTCTGGCCATGAAAGCCTTCGACAACACACTGTTTGTAGACTGTTCACTGTTTTGTGTTCTGTTCCACTGTAAGTTATGAATGTATGTAAATAAAAATTAATATTAAAAAAACAAAAGAAGTGAACATCATTAAAGAAAAGCTGAGGGAAGCATGACCCTTGGGGTGACATTTCATGGTTTGGCTGGAGAAGGAATCAAAAGGGAGATGGCCATCCCACAAAGGTTCCTTGTTCTGTGCCTTTTGCGTACAAATGTATTTTCTTTGTTGCTCCAATCTCAACAAACCGATGAAGGAAAGTGCCCATGTTCACACAAAATGATAAACAAAGTAGAGGGCAAAGCGCTGAAATTTATTTAGCCCATTTATTGAAAAGGGAAACTGCCACTCCAAGGGCCTTCCAGCTGTGACAGTTTCCCCTCATATCTTCCTCTTGCGTTTCCACTGAGTTTGCCTCTGTATCATCAGAGAAGGACACAGAAAGGCTTTTGGGAAGCAAGAAAAGGACAGACCACTCTGTGGAATGAGCAAGCAGCACATAAGGAGACAGCGGGGTGAAAGCAAGGGATGGCTTACCTCCTTTCCGATTTTGTAGATATGGTCCAGCTCGCTTCTGAGCTTGCGGTTGTGTCATGACTCCTGTCTCTTGTCAATGTCCCTGAAAATAAGAGAGATAGAAGAAAGGTGTGATGTAGCAACTGAAAAAGCCAAGGCGATCCTAGGCTACAACCATAGTAGCATAGTGCCTTGATCAAGGGAAGTCACAGTCCTACTCTCCTCTGCTTTGGTCAGATCTCATTAGTTTTATGATTTGTTTTATTGTTGATTGATTTGTTTTATTGTTGTGTTTTGTATTGCCTGTTTGGCCTGGGCTTGGTTGGCCCCATGTAAGTCTCCCCGAGTCCTTTTGGGACGATGGGACGGGGTATAAAAATAACATTATTATTATTGTATGACACAGCAAACAAGATAGATATGTTGGATTTCGTTTCACAAAATCACAAGTCGAACACTTCCCAAGTGTCTAGGACAGTATGATGTATTTTCGGATGATACGCGCAGATCCCACTAGGGTGGCCTTTTGCAGTTGGCAGATCGTAATTTTGTCAATGTCTATTGTTTCCAAATGCCAGGCGAGATCTTTTGGCACGGCACCCAATGTGCCAATCACCACCGGGACCACCTGCACTGGTTTCTGCCAGAGTCTTTGAAGTTCAATCTTGAGGTACTGATAGCGGCTGAGTTTTTCCTGTTGTTTATCATCAATGCGACTGTCACCTGGGATGGTGACATCAATGATCCAAACCTTTTTCTTTTCCACAACCATGATGTCTGGTGTGTTGTGTTCCAGAACTTTGTCAGTCTGGATTCGGAAGTCCCACAGTATCTTTGCATGCTCATTTTCCAATACTTTTGCAGGTTTGTGATCCCACCAGTTCTTTGCTGCTGGGAGGTGGTACTTGAGGCATAAGTTCCAATGAATCATTTGGGCCACATAGTTGTGCCTCTGTTTGTAGTCTGTCTGTGCGATTTTCTTACAGTAGCTGAGGATATGATCAATGGTTTCAATGGTTTCCTTGCACTGTCTGCATTTTGGGTCATCATCAGCTGATGATGATGATGATGATGATGATGATTATTATTATTATTACAGTAGAGTCTCACAACACTCACTTATCCAACGTTCTGGATTATCCAACGAATTTTTGTAGTCAATGTTTTCAATAAATCGTGATATTTTGGTGCTAAATTCATAAATACAGTAATTACTAGTTAGCATTACTGCATATTGAACTACTTTTTCTGTCAAATTTGTTGTATAACATGATGTTTTGTTGCTTAATTTGTAAAATCATAGCCTAATTTGATGTTTAATAGGCTTTTTCTTAATCCCTCCTTATTATCCAACATAATCGCTTATCCAACATTCTGCCGGCCTGTTTATGTTGGATAAGTGAGACTCTACTGTATCATCATCATCTCCCCTAGAATAACACTGTGTTCAGTTCTGGGCAGAGCAATTCAAGGAAGATATGGACAAGCTAGAACAGGTCCAGACAAAGGCGACCAAAATGGTCAAAGGTCTGGAAATCATGAATCCCTCTAAGGAGCAGTTTAGAGAGCTGGGGACATTTAGGTGGGAGAAGAGATGGTTGAGGTAGGGGTGATGACCACATTTAAATCTTGGAAATAATGTCATATTGAGGAGGGAGCAAACTTGTTTTTTGCTGCTCCAAAATGGAGCAAAGAAACTCCACCTCAACACCAGGTAGACCTTACTGATGGTAAGAACATTTGACAGGAGAGTGTGGTGGCATGACCATTTTTTGAGGTTTTAAAGCAGAGTCTGGTTAGCTATCTGATTGTTTCTTCCTGCATGTCAGGGGTTTGGAATGGATGATCTTTATGATCTCTTTCAACTGTATGATTCCATGAAAGCTGGCGATCTAACTTCAGGCTTCTTGGCAGGGGGTTGGACTAGATGGCCCACAAGGTATCTTCGAACTCTGATTCTAAAGACCTCCAGAGAAAGATAGTCCATCACTATCCAAGGCATTTCTGATCCATTGTTGTATAGCTCTTACAGAAAATAAGTTCTTCCTAATGTTTAGGTGGAATCTAGTTCCTATTTATTTAAATCCATTGGTGCATATCATTTAAAGACAGCTATTCCAGGCACATTCCAGCTTGCCCATATCCTTCTTGAATTGCTTTGCCCAGAACTGGATAGAAGGTTATTCCAGGTGAGGTCTGACCAAAGCAGAAGAGGGAGGCACTATTACATCACTTGGCACTGTGGTCTGGTTGATGCAGTCTGGAATTGTATTGCTCTTTTTTGGTCACTTTGTACACTGTGGTAGTTGAAGTCCAAGCTCGCCCATGCCTGGTATAGGGACTGTTCTGTAAGGATCTGCACTATGAGATAAATCACTACACCACCAGCAAATAGCCAGACCGTAACTGCCACATAACAGGAAGAAAATATAAAGGAGAGATCACCTTGAGGTGCATTGCTTATTTGTTCTGTGACATGTTCTCTTTGCTGCCACTCTAGCTCCTTCTTGAGACAAGAGCAAATAGGAGGTAAAATCTGTAATAGATAAAATAAAAGGCACATGTTTGACATAGTTTAGGGCATTCTGCTTCCTAGGTGGGTCAAGGGGCAGGGTTTCCAAATCAGGAGGAAAATGTGAGATCTCAGGACAATTCTCTCCTTATGTTCCACGGCGTGAAGGTTCTGGCGTGAAACAAGAATTAAAAATTCAGCTGCCCAGAGTCAACAGTTAAAAGTTTTGGCTACATAAAGTGCCAGACCTTGAGAACATCCTCTTAAACAACAAACAGGTTTTAGCTACATTCTGTGTTCATCCCATAGACCTCAAATAAGGGTTACTTTGAATGCATGAGATCTTGCTTATGTGCAATTTCACCTGTGTAACTCTGGAGTGCTGTAAAATATCGAGGCCTGGAATAAACGTGATCAATCAGGACCAGTGTTGGGAATAGGCTGGACTGAAAGCAGTGCTGGGGCTTGGCGGTTCCTTTTGTCAGATAGATAATTCTGTGTTAGAAAGAAATACATTGTCTGTAACCCCAGTGTATGAAAAATACAGTTCTAATGGACATGTGGTCACAGCACATTCAACTGAAGGATTAAGAAAGTGGAGATGTGAACCTAAAAGGACAGCTGAGTCATGACCATGTGACAGGCATGAAAATTGTATCATTTTCTGTGGTCACTGTGAGTATAAAAGGAAGTGGCAGACATGTGCAGATTATCTTGCCATCATGTTCTCTTGCCATGTGGATCTCTCGCAATGTGTGTGCTATAGTCATGTGCTGACACATTCCCTTCCGCCTGCCTCCCTTCTTTCCTTCCTTCCTTAAACCCCTCTTTTAGGGTTTTTTTTCTGGCCAGATTTATTTGGAGGAGATTTCTGCTGCCTTCCTTTGAGGCTGAAAGACAATGACTTGTCCAAAATGAACTAAAGGATTGAGCAACAAATTATGCTTTGGTCTTGGAGAGCCCAACACTCAACTAAAGCATCATCCTGGATTTTGCTAAAATCTTATTAGAAGTTGAATATTTCTTACCTGAAATGCTTGACACCAGAAGTGCTTTGGATTTTGTTTTTTTAATAAGGAGTGTTAGGTTTTCGAATATTTACTTATACAGTAGAGTCTCGCTTATCCAATCTTCGATTATCCAATGTTCTGCATTATCAAACGCAGTTTGCCTTTTAGTAGTCAATGTTTTTGTAGTCAATGTTTTCAATACATTGCGATATTTTGGTTCTAAATTTGTAAATACGGTAATTTACTACATAATATTACTGTGTATTGAACTGCTCTTTCTGTCAATTTGTTGTAAAACATGATGTTTTGGTGCTTATTTTGTAAAACCATAACATAATTTGATGTTTAATGGGCTTTTCCTTAATCCCTCCTTATTATCCAACATTCTGCCGGCCCGTTTATGATGGATAAGCGAGACTCTACTGTACATAATGAGACATCTTGAAAATGGGATCCAAGCCTAAACACAAAAATCCTTTTATGTTTCTTGTATGCCATATACATATAGCATAAAGTTGTTTTTATACCCAATATTCTGAAAAATGAATGTAAAACCAAGTTTGTTTATACCTTATCAGCCACAATTTTGGATTTTGAAACATTCTGGATTTCCAGGTAAGGGATACTCAACTCAACCCATAATGCAAAAGAATACTTCTTCATCTTACCCAGTATGCCTTTACATTTTGGATGGTCCACTGGATGATGTATAAGAACACACATCCCAGCAGCAGAACCAGTGAATCATCGAGATCTGGGAAGATGGCCATCCCATGGTCCAGCCGGTTGCTCTGAGCATGACCTCTTCATCCTGACTTGGAAATATGAGGTCTGCCTGGCTCTGTGGTCATGGTTGCATCACAATGCTTTTTGCAACCTGGCCAGTCAGGAAGGCAGGAGGTGGGGTCCAAGGCATCCATCAAACCAAAGTCCATAAACAGCAGCTGGAGATCAACTTGCAAAGGATGCTCAAAGGATGCACACAACGGCACTCATATTATCCAACACAAATCTTAGTATCCGGCTGGTCATTCCTAATTAGGCCCATGCAATCAATTCCTGAATTGTCATTCAACACAAAGAAAAAGTCATCAAATCACAGAAGAGACCCCAAAGGTCCCTTCATCTGCCAAGCAGGAATTCATAATCTTACCCCCTTCTGCCCGGCAGGAAGACACAATTCAAGCACTCCTGATAGATGGCCATCCAGCCCCTGCTTAAAAACCTCCAGAGAAGGAGACTCCACCAGATTCCCAAGCAGCAGCATATTCCACTGTCAAATAATTCTTATTGTCAGGAAAGTCTTCCTAACATTTAGCTGGAATTTCTTTTCTTGCTGTTTGTGTCTACTCCTTCTAATCTAGAACTATTAGGTAGAAAAACATCAGGTAGAACACTGATTTTTATTTATTTTTATTATCCTTCCCAACAGTAACAACTTGAATTGTTGCCAATCTTTTAAAAATTTCATGCCAAATCTTCACATCATTATATTGAAATAACATACAATTTATGCTTGTAACAGTAATACTCAAGTACAGGCAGTCCCCAAGTCACAAACAAGAGTCTAACTCCAGATACCTATCTATTCTATCTATCTATCTATCTATCTATCTATCTATCTATCTATCTATCTATCTATCTATCTATCTATCTATCTTTGGATAGCATAGGAAACATTCCCATAGTGTTTCCTTTGCTGTCTGTGGTCCTCATCCGGAGATTTCACCTCACTTTCTGTCCCTGTGATAATTGGATTTTGAAAATTTGGCTTGTGGGTTGCTGTGAGTCTTTTGGGCTATATGGCCATATTCCAGAAGCTTTCTCTCCTGGCGTTTCACCCACATATGTGGCAGGCATCCTCAGAAGTTGTGAGGTGATTTGGCTTGTTGTGGAAACAAGGATTGGGGATAAAGTTCCAGTGGAGACCCCTTTTCCCCATGATAATAACTCTTCCAGGGGTGAAATTCCCTACCTTCTGAGGGGTGGATTTCTATCACTTCCTATTGTTTTGCCTCCGTTCTTAATTATAAGTCATTAAGTTGGATGTTTGTAATTAGGGGACTTCCTGTATTCACCAATTTTAAAACCCATCCTTGCCATACATTCTGCATGCTTTCCAGTGTTCATATTTTAGTCCACATCTTCATCCTTAGATGGTTAATTTTAAAGCCTTACTAAATTCTTTCAGTTTCCCCAGTGACGACTATATATATGATCTGGTGGATTTTCCAAGGCTAACTCCAAATTGTCTTCAAATGCCCTTTATTTATACACTTCTTTGTTTTTATGTCTGAAATCTTTCATCCTGTCATCATCGTCATCGTCTTCTTCTTCTTCTTCTTCTTCTTCTTCTTCTTCTTCTTCTTCTTCTTCTTCTTTTATTTTATGACACAGCAAACAAGATAGATATGCTGGATTTCGTATCACAAAATCACAAGTCGAACACTTCCCAAGCGTTTAGGACTGTGTGATGTATTTTCGGATGATGTGTGCAGATCCCAGTCAGGTGGTCTTTTGCAGTTGGCAGATCGTAATTTTATCAATGTCTCTTGTTTCCAAATGCCAGCTGAGATCTTTTGGCACGGCACCCAATGTGCCGATCACCATCGGGACCACCTGCACTGGTTTCTGCCAGAGTCTTTGAAGTTCAACCTTGAGGGCCTGATAGCGGCTGAGTTTTTCCTTTTGTTTTTCGTCAATGTGACTGTCACCTGGGATGGCGACATCAATGATCCAAACTTTTTTCTTTTCCACAACCATGATGTCTGGTGTGTTGTGTTCCAGAACTTTGTCAGTCTGGATTCGAAAGTCCCACAGCAATTATTATTATTATTATTATTATTATTATTATTAGTAGTAGTAGTAGTAGTATACAAGAGGCATGGCCAAATTTGGGCCCTCCGGGTGTTTTGGACTTCAACTCCCACAATTCCTAACAGTCTATCGGCCTGTTTGGACACCTGGAGGGCCTAAATTTGCCCATGTCTGGTATACAACCATTCCTCCACATTTGCTGGGTATATGGGTGCAGGAGCCCCAAGAAGGTGGAAAACAATGAATAAAACTCAATATTTTTTAACTGAGATACCTCTCTAGAAATGTCTAGCTCATCCAACGCGATTTTTGTGGTCAACTTTTGCCAGATTCATACTTTTGTGAGGTATTACAGTTATCTCTAAAATAGTTCTGTTGCCTCACCAAATTAGAAATCCCAGGATGCTGTAGGATCAGTTACTTGGTATTAAATTGCTGCTGTCCTATCTATCCACCCATCAATTAATCTACCTACTTACCTAGCAATCTAATTTAGAATATTTATAGCATGCCCTTCAGCCAAAAGGCTCAACACACAAGGAATAAAGGGATGTAAGCAGAGAAGAACCGAAGTCTAGAAGATACAAGTTCTCCTATCCCTTTAAGGCCAGGGGCAGTGACAGATGGGACAGATAGAAGACCTTTCATCTAGTTTTTGGGCCTAGCGTGATGAATTGACCACTCTTCTTCTGTGGTTAGGGCAATGGCAGTTGGGATGGAGTGAGATCCTTTCGTCGTCTTCTAGGCCAGTGATTCCCAACATTTGGTCCTCCAGATGTTTTGGACTTTGGTCCTCCCACAATTCCTATTAGCTGGTAAGCTGGCTGGGACTTCTGGGTGTTGACATCCAAAACAACTGGAGGATCAATGGTTGGGAACCACTGTTATAGGCCAAGGTATTATGGAATGATCTCTGTTTGTTCTTCTCTCCCCCTGAGGACAGGGCAGCGGCAGTCGGGAGAAAGGGATGGCATCTTACCAGGGGCCCAGGAAGAATATAATTGTGTAGTGTAAAAGAGACCTAAGTCTTCAGTCTGGCTCTCTTTTTGGCAGTGTGCATACTGGGAAATGTCATCTTCATGAGTTCATCTAGACCTCTAAAGAGCCGCAGGCTACTGACTAGTCTCTTGCCTATGCCTTGTGGATGTCTAGCTCATTCTTTAACAGCATGAACCTTTACGCTATTTTACAGTTATTTTTTCAATGTAATCTTAAAATGGAGAAAGTAAGTAAAGGAAATTGAAGAAGTGAATGGAAAGGGTGTATATTAGCGTATGCCAAAGGTGGCTGATTCAGTGATTTAGGAAGACTGTGCATTGCGTTCAATTAAATCCCAAAGTGCAATGGCATTTTCAGGTCCTGGGCTGCAGTGTTAGCAGCACTCTTGCTAATAATCACTTTGTAAACCAATTTATGGAAATAACCAGAAGAAGGTAGAGAGATGTTTATGTGGCAGGCTGGACTAATAAAGATGGAGGAAGTACACATTATAAAGATGGTAGAACAGAAGAGGTAGTCAAAGCCTCTTTATTATGCTTTTCCCTGTAATGCTCATTTGAACAGTTAGAAATTGGTGAGCAGTCTTGACGTGAAAAGAGGGGTGAAGCTGTACTTTCCCCATTAGAGATAATGCATAATTTGCCATAAAATGAGCAATATGTCCATTAGGGGAAAAAAGTGTATCAATCAAGATGAGTCAATATGCTTGCATCAGGTGAAGGAATAAAAAGCAAAACTCCAATTTCCATGGACAAGCAATGATTTTCCTTTGCTTCTTCCCCTCCTATAGCTGGTGTATGACCTTTTCCCTACCAATCACAATGAATATGCTCCATGAATGGGACTAGCAGGATGGAGGGTTAGAAGAGTCTGGAAAATTACTTTTAACAAGAAAATAGTTACAGCTGTAGTTTAGCCTGCCATGTTACAATTACACCATTAGCCCTCCATCAAGACCCACAGCCATCTGCAAAGCCAATATAGCTTTGGCCTGCATCAATATAAACATAGTATCTAGATCAAGGGAAGTAATATTACCACTGTATTCTGCTTTGGATTGACCTCAGTGGTAGCTCCTGTGTCTAGTTCTGGGCAACACAATTCAGGAAGGATATTGCACAGATGTGAGGCAGGGAGGAATCCTTTTAATTATTATGTATTTAACTATCCCACCATACAGTTGCCACCAATTTGTGAAGATGTCTGGATGATGATTTTATAACCGCTGCCACCAATGATGGAGATGTCAGGCAGAGGATAATTTATTCTTTTTAATCTTCTTATTTACTTTAGATGGTAACGTTGCTTAGTTGAATATAGGTGTGACAGAGACTTAGATGGTTTAAAGAACAAAACAAGTTTATTTCATGTACAAAGCTTAGTGGTTTCAATAATTTCTTTAAGACACTTAAATAACTGTTACAGATAGATGTTGAGGTGTTCTAACTTCCAAAATACTTTCTTCTCTCAATCAAAACTAATAACAGATCTCTTGGATTTACTGGGATTACTTCCCCTACTCCACAGCCTCTACAAATAACCCTAAACAAGTCACCCAACTTGCTTAGTCTGGCACTACTAGAGGTCCGCCTCCCTGGTTTCCTTAATCCTGGAACCAGTCTATCTCCTGTGACTAACAATCACAGACTAAGATTCAAACCTCCCTGGTTTCCCTAAACCTGAAACCAGTGTCTTCCCTGTGACTAAAAATCACAGACTAAACTGTCTTTTTAAACATTCCCTCCAAACGGCGGTTGGCTCTGCCCCCGTTGCTATGGTAACCTGCCTCAGAATGCTGAGCTGGTTACCTTCCCCCACTATTATCAACTCCAATACTCACCCATTTTAAACATAGCCAAACATGACTTCTAAAAAAAACAAAAAAAACATGTCATCCATAAATCAAAACAAAGACACACTTCTTTACAGATATGGACAATTTGGAGCAGGTCTAGAAAAGGTCAAATGGTCTAGAAAATGGTCAAATATCAAGATGATCCAGGTGTTATACAAAAGGGTGCTATTTTAGATTGGAGAAGGCTGAGTTGTGACATGATAGCCATCTTTAAATATCAGAAGAACAGGGAATGAGACTGCTTTCTGTTGCTCCAGAGACTAGAACATGAACCTAAGGATTCAAATGAGAAAATAAATTCCACTTAAAACATTACATGTTCAAAAGTGGAATTTAGAGGGAGGTAGGTTCTCCATCTTTGGAGATCTTTGTTCAGAGGTTGGTAGGTCATCTTTCAGAAATGCTGTAATATTGTCTTTCTCCACAACAGGGGTTGGACTAGATGGTCCTTGTAATATCTTCCTGCTCTAAGCGTCTATGATTTATCAAAGATCAGAGAAGCATCTGGCTGTAGTTCTTGAGATATAGAACAATAGACTCCTAGAGCTTGAAGAGACCACCAGAACCATCCAGTCCAACCCCTTATGCCAGGCAGGAACACACAATCAAAGCACCTCTGAGAGATGGCTATCCAGCCTTTGCTTAAGAACCTCAGGAGAAGGAAATTCCACCACATTCCCAGGCCACAGCATATTCCACTCAACAGCTCTTACCATCAGGAAGTTCTTCCTAATGATTAGATTGGATCTCCTTTTCTGCAATTTCAATCCATTGCTCTGTGTCTTAGTCTCTAGAGAAGCAGAAAATAAGCTTGCCCCCTCCTCAGTGTCACTATCCCTCAAATATTTGATCACAGTTCCAGAGTAGCACTTCAATGGACATCCTTTAAAACATTTAAACATGGCTCTTATGTTCCCTCTCAGCCTTCTGTTCTCTGGGCTGAATCTACCCAGCTCCCTCAGCCAATGCTCATAGAGCTTGGATTCCAAACCTTTGATCATTTTGGTGACCCTTCTCTGGACATCTTCCATCTTGTCCATAGCCTTGGGTGGTCACGTTTGACGGGGAAAGAAGGAGACAGCTTTGGCTTGGAAACAAAGCTCCCTTGTCCCACCATGGTCTCCATCCTAAAGGTGGAAAGGTGGGCCTGGAAGTTAAGATCAAGGTAGACTCTTTCTGGGAGTGAATTACAGGTGAAGCTGAAGATCTAGTAGTTTTTTTCGCCCAAATAAGCTTTTAGAACTTGATGCTTTCCTTAAGGATTCTATGCTGAACTTTCATGATTTCACCCAAATCCATTCAGATATGAACCTTCCTGTCCCTGACCCAATCCTTCTCACAAACAGTTATGATGGACTGGATCAATCTGAAAAAGAGAAGACTGGAAGAATATGAAGAGGCCTTCCAGGGTACCAAAGTCTTTGCCATGCCTAACAGCCCGGATGCTAAAGAGAAAGCAGCAGTTGGTGGACATCATTGAGAAGGTGAAACCCAAGATCCAACTGCTGATTGAGAAATGCAACCTGGTCAAAATGTGGGTGCAGTATTGATCCCCAGGATAGAAGGTGGCAATAATTTGGATGTTTCTATTCAGGAAGAAACTGTGGCTGAACTCTGGCCTGTGGAGAGTGAGGCAGCTTCATACTTGGACCAGATCTCTAGATATTACATCACATGGACAAAGCTGGTTTCTAAAATAGCAAAATATCCTCATGTGGAGGATTGCCATTGCACAGTGACTGAGATGGATGAAAAGGAATATATCAGTCTGCGACTCATCATTTCAGAGCTGAGAAATCAATATGTGACCCAGCACATCATGACCCTGAAGAACATTGAGAAGATCAAGTGACCCTGGAGCAGAAATGCAGAGACTCTACTGAGCTGTCAGCACTCTGAACTTATGAACTGTTCAGTAGACTCAAGACAGTTTTTGCCTCAGTTTATGTGACTATCAAGATGGGAAAGCTGGCTGAAAACGGTCCTTGCCACACTTTTAGTTAAAAGTCTACCGAAATTCTCCTAATTTCCTTCTTGAATTGCTTTGGCCAGACATGGACACAGGGTTATCCCAGGTGAGGCCTGACCAAAGCAGAATAGAGTCACTTCTCTCAAACTAGACACTGTCTTCCTATTGATACCATCTGTCTGGGGTATTTTGATTGTGCTTTTCCTGCATGACAAGGGGTTGGACTAGATGGCCCATGTGGTCTCTTCGTCTTCTTTTTTCTAAGCTATTTTCCCAGTGGAGGGGTTAGTATCCATGTGGTCTCTTCCAACTCTATGATTCTATGGTTCAGCCTAGAATTGCATTGGCTTTTTGAGCTGCTTCATCACTCTGTTGTCCCATGTTCAGCTTGTAGCCTACTAAGACTTCTAGATCCCTTTCATGAAATGACTACATCTTCTGTTGAGATCTCTGGAGTACCTCAGTGTACCATGGTGGATGATATTTTATGATTGGCTACGGGGCTATAGCTATATACATCTCTGATCACCCTCCATTGTCCACCAGGGATGGAAAGGCCATGGGATTTGTGTGTGCTATAGCAATTCTATGGTAGTTCTGCATAGTGGTAATTAGCCCAGCATTGTATAGTTTCACATGTGCAACTACAACTAAACTACACTAAGCCATGTAGGATTGTTGCTGTTGTGACTCAGCTGGAGTCTCAGAGTGACTCTGATGGGGATTATGAGATTCAGGTTCCAGATGTTCAAGATGATGGGATTCAGGTTCAAGATTACCCTGATGGTAATTATGGGATCCAGGTTCAGAGTGTCCCTACTGTGAGAGATGAGAAGCAGGGAGGCATTCCCACAGCAGGGAATGGTGTTGATGATACTGGAGATGATACTGAAGCGAGCCAGGTGCAAATTGACTCAGGAAGGGAGGACAGCTCCCAGTTAGATAGCATGCAGACAGAGGCTACTGCTAACGAGATGTCTGGCCTTGACGAAACGGAATCTCTAGATCAAGCTGGCCATTTGGAATTCCGGGTTGTTAGAATAGCAAACATGAGAAAGGTCAGAGGCCAAAGAAATGTGTTCATGCTATACAGAGAATATTAAAAGAGTGTGCTGAGAGAGAAACCTTTGTCAAAAGCAATGTCTCGTTTGAGTCAAGAATCAAGCTCTTGCTTTCCTGGATTATCTTGCAGCTTTGTGTATTCAAGTTCATGAGACTTTGTCATGCATTAATGGAACCTTGTTTTATGCCTAATGTTTTCTTGGATTATTCTTTATAACCTTGGTTTTGCAACAATCTTTTGGAACTTTACTTCTGCTTTTTAAGAACTATTTATTTCCTATTTCCTAATAAACTACAAAAGACTTCAACCTGTGTGCAGCCTGGTGTATTTAGCAAGGTGAAGCTAACCTGAGGTGCGACAGTGGCCTGTTTGTCATGTCACAATGAGTATGGCTGTAGCTCTCTAACCTCCAGAATTTCAGCAAAGAGCCTATCCTAGGTTTTTTTTTACATGAGATATCTAGAAGTGAACTATATATGAGCATGCTCTTCGGCCCCATAGAATAGGTTACAGGTTATTTTTAAATAAACAAATCTAACATATTAATACAGTAAGTCCATAAATGTTGTTAATCCTTACTATAGTAGACCCACTGAATCAATTAGACTTACCTTCATGTCCACCCATCATTCAACAATTGATTGAAGGATTCTCCTCCAGTTGGGATGAATTAATGGAATTCCTGCCATATACTGTATATACTCGAGTATAAGCCTAGTTTTTCAGCCCTTTTTTTAAGACTGAAAAAGTCCCGCTCGGCTTATACGCGGGTGAGGGTCCTGGTTGGCTTATATTTGGGTCAGCTTATACTTGGGAATATATGGTACATTTATTATTTTTCTCTATTATTGTTGCTACTATTACATTTATTATTTTTCTCTATTATTGTTGCTACTATTACATGTATTTTACTCTATTATTATTATTATTACATTTATTATTTCACTCTGATCATTATTATTATTGCATTTATTATTTTACTCTATTTATTATTACTTGTATTATTTCCCTGTATTATTATTATTATTACATGTATTATTTTACTCTATTGTTATTAAATGGATACATAAGCACAATTACATTGAAGAAGATGAGAATAATGATTTGATCAGAGTTTGACAGTCTTATCTTAAATTTGAGCTTTATGTAAATATTCAAAAACATTTAACATACTGATCCCTCAATTAATGTAATTTTATTGGTATCTATTTTTATTTCTGAAATTTACCACCCTCGGCTTATATTGGAGTCAATGTTTTCCCAGTTTTTTTGTGGTAAAATTAGGTGCCTCGGCTTATATTCGGGTCGGCTTATACTCAAGTATATATGGTATTTACATGTTTCTTTTGAGATGAGCTTCATAAACCATAACACCAATTCATGGTGCCTCTAGCATGAAGCTATCTGAAATCACTTGATTTTCCTTGCTTGATGTTTTCTGAGACTTTTTTTTTGTCATTTATTGGATGGTTCATTGCTGTAGCGTGGTTACACCATCCATAGCATGTTATTTATGATTTTGATGTATGGATGTGAAAGCTGGGAGATGTGGGGAAAAAACTTCTCATTCGAAATGCAGCATTGGAAGAGAATTTTAAAGATACAGTTGGTCTCTGAAAAAAAACCAACAGATGGATCCAAGAGCAAACTAAGCTCACTAGAAGCCAAAATGATGAAACCAAGGCTGTTTTATTTTGGACATATGAGGAAGTCAGGGTTCTCTGGATAATATACTGCTGGAGCTGAAAACAGTAGGGGGGAAAGGAAAGCCACAATACAGATGGCTCAATTAGATAAAGAAAGCCATAGGAAGCATTTGCAAGACTCAAGCATTGTTAAGTCTCTCGTTCATGAGATCACTGTAAGTTGAAGACGAGTCGGTGCTTGAAATCTGACAGGCTTGCACAATTGCAAGCAAATCTATATCAAGAACATTGGTTGCTTTCCTCAGAAATGTGTTGTTGAAGGCTTTCATGGCTGGGATCACAGGGTTGTTGTATGTTTTCCGGGCTGCATGGCCATGTTCCAGAAGTATTATCTCCTGACGTTTCACCCACATCTATGGCAGGCATCCTCACAACCTCTAAGGAGGCCTGCCATAGATGTAGGCAAAACATCAGGAGCGAATGCTTCTGGAACATGGCCATACAGCCCGGAAAACATACAACAACCCTTTCTCAGAAATCTTCACCAAAACTGGATGGCTCCTTTCAATCAGACCCAAAGATATCTTCCGCCATTTGTCTTCTCTCTTGAAGTGCACCCTGTTCTCACGCTTTGGAGCCAATGTATCCATGTTAAAAAGGATCAACTGGATCTGAAGAGAAGCCGGCCTAGATCTAGGATGATGTAGTTACTTTGGATTTCCACCAGATGGCTTAAGGGATTACACTGTGAAAACCGAAAACTTTCGGGAAGGAAGCAACACACCAAAGAAGACGAACTATGAACAAGTGTGTTAAAAACCTAAGCAGTGCATGTATTTACATTTGTGTATATACTCATAGCTTACTTGCCTGTTAATGTTGTAGCT
The DNA here is from genome assembly GCF_035594765.1 of Anolis carolinensis. Taxonomy (NCBI): domain Eukaryota; kingdom Metazoa; phylum Chordata; class Lepidosauria; order Squamata; family Anolidae; genus Anolis; species Anolis carolinensis. The sequence goes on from NC_085841.1 coordinate 5,562,147, forward strand.
GCATTAATATTCATGGAACAAAGTTATACCTGCAATTTGGTCTATCAAGGGTTGCATCAGCACAGAAATGAATGCAGTTTGGCACCATTCTACTTGCCATGGCTCAATTCTATGGGAGTTGTAATCTTACAAGGTCTTTATCCTTCTCTACTAACGACTGTTTCTGACTCTTCAAACTACAACTCCCAGAAATCCATATCACTGAGCCATGGCAGTTAAAGCCGTGCCAAATTGCATTCGTTCTACAATTAGATGTACAGTGTTCCCTCACTACTTCACAGTTCACTTTTCGCAGATTTGCTGTTTTGCGGTTTTTCAATAAACTCTAAAAGACTATTATAAATCATAATTATAATTTACAGCCTAAGGAAGGGAGGAAAGAGAAGCCAAAGGGAGAGAAAAGGAGCCCAAGCGGCATCGGAAGGAGAAGGAGGCGATTTCTCAACACACAATTGGTTGATAAAGACTTAAAATAGTGTATAACTACTAAAATAATGTATAAATATTAAAATAAATATAGTGCCCCTACTTTGCGAATTTTCACTTATTGTGGGTGGTCCTGGAACCTAACCCCAGCGATAAGTGAGGGAACACTGTACTGAAGAAAACATTAAGATGTGACTATTTATGAAGCCAGTTCATGTGTGCCACGCTTGGCTCTGCTTATACATTGCTAAGTGAAGCAGCACTTCTTCTAGTTTTGTAAACCTATGTGTAGGACTCTCATTGAGTTGTTAGGGGCCTAAAACTTTTCTAAGGTAATTAAAATCTATGGATGCTTATGAGTGTAACGGAGGGAAGGCTAAATGGCCCCCCTCCTGTTTTGGTAGTGTTGCAGCAATTTGAAATTTCACTTCAAATACAGTTAATGCATCCCAAGAAAAAGGGCAGACATGATGACCAAGGAGACGTGAAAACAGCAAATATAGACATTTTCTATGAGACCAATTTTCAACGTCTTAGAATCATAGAATCGTAGAGTTGGAAGAGACCTCACGGGCCATCCAGTCCAACCCCCTGCAAGAAGCAGGAAAATCTCATTCAAAGCACCCCCGACAGATGGCCATCCAGCCTCTGCTTAAAAGCTTCCAAAGAAGGAGCCTCCACCACACTCCGGGGCAGAGAGTTCCACTGAGTCTTACACTCTGCAACTCTAGAAATTTGCGAAATGAGTGAAAATTTCATTTGGGGAGACAGAATTCCTATTTGGAAGCAGCAGTGCGCCCTTTTGCTTCCCTTGTAGATACATACCTGCAGAAACCCAGTACCACAATTTGCTTTACAGAGCCACAAAGCGCCATTGTGTTTTCAATTAGAAGCTTTAATAAATAAAGGCAGCTGTTCCTGTAGTTCAGCCGCATAAGTTTGACTGAAGCAATGCATTTCAAGTCATTTCAAGGGGCACAATGCAACAGTCAGACCTTCTGTGTCTTAAAATTTATTAACTATGCCATCATAAAGCTGGAAACAGTCCCAAGAACCACTTACTGCAATCCCATGCCAGTGCAAAATCTGCATCTATATCATCCTTGACAAGTGATCTGTATAAGAAGTGGGGCATTGGTGGCCATTCTGTCAGGATGGCCAAACTACTATAAATTTCATCTTGAACTATAAAGCAGCTACCCAAGACCTCTACCTTTGAAATAGGTCCAGCACCTTGGATAGCAGAATGAAAAAGTGAACAAATTCAGTTTCATTCATGTGGGAAACCATCAACTACTGCAAAAACAATTCAGCGAAAAACAAGACGCTAAAGGGCAAAGTACTTAAAGGGCTAAAATTCCTGGGGCGAGTGAAAAGGATTTTACCCGATATTAAAAGAGGAACCTTTTTGTGAAACAGCTGTGGTTGCCTTCTGTATTTCTTTAGCTCCTTTGCCATTTAACCTGTATCCATCTTGGATCATTTTATCATTTTTCTGGCCACCTAAGTGACCAATTTCTGATCTACTGTGAAATCCAGATAAGCAGTGACTTCAAGATGTTTCTGAATTATGGTGAACCTTCTTGGGAGTGAAGACACATCAACACTTGTATATAGAGCAATTAGAGACAGCAAGTATCCTGTGGCACACGCCTGCTCTCTTGTTTTCACCTGTTTCCCAGATCTATGTAACTCAAGAGACTTTGCTTCCAGTCTCCATGTAGTGGCCACTTGCCTCTTTGTCCAACCCTCTCTTTATCCTACTGTCTGTTCGCTCCAGGCCTTGATAAACTACTGTTCCTAAGGATAATGTCACCCTTCCCCACACAACCTAGTTTAAAGTCCATATGATCAGGATTGCCAGTCTCCAAGCAAAAACATTCCCTGATCCTTTTACTATAACTACTAAGTGACTGCAGTGGGTTGGGACAACAGTTCTACAGGGTAGGATCTGAATCACAATGGGCCAAAACTAACAAAATGAGTTTCAACAAGGACAAATGCAAGATACTACAGAAAAAATAAAATGCAAAGATACAGAATGGGTGATGTCTGGCTTAACAACAGTCCATGTGAGAAAGACATTGGAGCCTTCATGGACAGTAAATCGAACATGAACCAACAGTGTGATGCAGGAGCTAAAAAATGCCAATGGGATCATCAAAAGAAGTATAGATCTGAGATTATACCATGAAGCTAGCGCACTTTATTGGGTCAAAGATTGGATTAAATTGGAGAAGACAAAGTTACTTACCTTGGAAGGGCATGAACTAAGAAGGGGGTGGCATGGGTACCTATGGTACGAAAAATCCAAAATTGAAAAGCAATTTGGAAACCATTATATAAGAGCGGCTCTCTTTAGAACCTGGGAAAAGTATAAAAAGGATTTTCATTTTAAAACCCCGACATGGGTATCGCCTTTAGAAGCCAACCACAGGAGGCTACTAGGTTGGCGTAAGTGGCCCACATATAAAGAGATTTTGGTAGTAGGGACCCAGAAACTGGAACTTCCCAAATTAAAAGAGATGGACGAAGTACAAAAGTTAAACAAGAATATATCATGGTATCAATACATGCAATTAAAGGAAGCATATAAAAAGGATAAAATAGTTGGATTTGATACGGAACAAGGTTTTTGGGATGAACTTCTCCAAGTGGAGAAGAAAAATATTTCCATATTGTATAATAAACTACTGAACTGGGTAATTGAAAGAGAAGAAGTCACTAATTCGATGATTCAATGGGCCAAAAACATAGGAAGATCAATTTTAATACAGGAATGGGAGGAAATATGGCAGGTCAAAATGAAATATACCTACTCTACGGACTTAAAAGAAAACTGGTTGAAAACCATTCATAGATGGTACCTCACGCCAAAAAAATTAGGACAAATGTATAAAAATGTTAATACAAAGTGTTGGAGGTGTAAAGTTCAAACAGGTTCATATATCCATATGTGGTGGAGTTGCAGGAAAATTAAAAAATTTTGGGAAGTGATCCTAGGGGAATGTAATAAAATTTTAAAAACACAATTGGAACTTAAACCCGAGCTTCTCCTGCTAGGGCTTTATGACCAAAAGGATAAAGTAGATGCTAACACAGACAAACTTTTCACTTTTTTCATCACGGCAGCCAGATTAGTAATTGCCAAACATTGGAAATCAGAGAAACCATTGAAGAAAGACTGGTGGATTGATAAAGTGATTGAAATTAAAGACATGGACAAGCTAACTTTTATGTTGAGGAAAAATGATGGCAGAAGGATGAAAGAGACGGACTGGTCATACTTAGAGGAATATTTAAAGAAACAATGAAGAACTTGAAGAAGAGAGATCGGAAGTCACCACAACCCCCTTTCCCCCTTTTCTCCCCCTTTCCCACCTTTTCTCCCTCCTTTAACTTGCTTTGTGCTATTTAGCCTTTCCCCCTAGGCTTCCCCCCCCCCCCTTCCCCAAATTCCCCATTTCACCTCTCCCTTCCCCTCCACCTAGTTTACCTTTCCTAGTTCTTTAAGTTTCCCTCTCCTTACCTGTCCTTTCCCCCCGAACTTTTCCCCCTCCCAAATATGTACTATACAGTTAAACTTTAATAAAAATTAAAATTAAAAAAAAGAAGAAGTATAGTTTCTATATTGAGGGAAGTAATGGTATAATGCGTTGTATTCTGCTTTGGTTAGACCTCATCTGGAATACTGTATTCAATTCTGGGCACCACAATTCAAGAGAGAAATTGACTCTAAGCTGGAAGGTGTCCAGAGGAGAGCAACTAAAATGATCAAAGGTCTGGCGACCATGAATCCCTATGAGGAATGTCTTAAACAGCTGGGTCTGTTAAGCCTCAGAAGAGAAGGTTGTTGGGGGGGGGGGGGGGGAGACATGATTGCCATGTATAAATATGTGAAAGGGTGTCATTAAGGCGGAGGGAGCAAGATTGTTTTCGGCTGCCCTGAAAACTACGACTCGGAATGACTCAAATTACAGGAAAGGAGATTTCACCTGAACATTAGGAAGAACTTCCTGACCATATTCAACAGTGGAACTTTCTGCCTCGTAGTGTGGTGGAAGCTCCTTCCTTGGAGGCTTTTAAACAGAGGCTGGATGGCCATCTGTTGAGGGTACTTTGATTGTGCCTTTCCTGCATGGCAGGGGGATGGATTGGAAAGCCCATGTGGTCTCTTTCAACTCTGTGATAACAAAACAGGTTAATTATGAACTTTGCTGAACTGGCATTAATGAACTGGCTCAACTTGGGCATAAGTCACTTGTGTGGCATACAAAGAAACCTTATAACTGTGAGGCCTTTTTACTTAAGTCAAAGCAATTAAGCTCTTGAAAGCTGAAGAACAGTAGTGTTCAAAGTTTTTCAAATCAAGCAATACAGGCAGTCCTCAAGTTATGAACATGATAGGTTCTGTAGGTGTGTTGAGTTGAACTTGTCTGTAAGTCAGAACAGGGTATAAATTAATAATAATAATAATAATAATAATAATAATAATAATAATAATAATAATTGTATTAAAGGGATAGCATGGTTCATAACAAAACAGGTTCATATTGAACTTTGCTCAACTGGCATTATATGAAACTACGGATGCCTCCAGGTGTGTAAACATATCACAGGAAGTATCAAAGCTTCCCAAAATGTTTATTATTCAGGAATCCTAGAACTGGAAAGTAACCAAAATGCCTTATCCAGTCCAATCCCCCTGCCATGTAGGAAGTATGGTCAAAGCACTCCTGACAGATGGCCAACCAAACTCTTTAAAAACCTCAGAAAGGGACTTCACAACATTCCAAGGCAGTACATTCCATTGTCGAATAGATCTAACCTTCAGAAAGTTCTTCCTAATATTTAGGTTTAATTTAAACCTATTGGTGTCTCCTGGTGTCTAGAACAGCAGAAAAATAAGTTTGTTCCATCTCCCATATGGCAGGCTTCCAAATATTTAAACATGGCTATTAAACATGGCTATCAGGTCCCCTCTTAACCTTCTCTTCTCCAGGCTAAACATATCCGGTTCCCTAAGTCACTCCTCATTAGGCATGGTTTTCACACCTTTTACTATTTTAGTCATCCTTCTCTGGACATGTTCCAGCTTGTCAATATTTTCACTTGAGTGACGTGCAAAGAAACCTTACAACTGTCATACAACTCTTACAACCTTACTTGAGTCAAAGCAATTAAGCTCTCGAAAGCTGAACAGTAGTGTTCAAGGTTTTTTTTAAAATTAAGCTAAACCGGCAGTTCCCAAGTTATGGACAAGATAGGTCCTGTAGGTTTGGACATTTGGAAGTATGGAGGAGCCCAGCAATAGCTACCAGCACCCGGGAGACTTCCGTAGCCATATTTCCCCATTTTTTATTAGTGATTTCATAATCTAACCCCCAATAAACATGCACAAGAGCGCATTAATCTCTATTTCTGTCTCTTTGTATCTTTTTTTTTTTGCCTTTTGAGTGTTTCTCACCCATTTTCCACCTCTTGAAGCCGGTCCTTATGGCAGCCTGACTCCTATAGCACACATTGGTATCCATGGATCCCCTTTTGTGTGTGTTTTTAATACTTTATGTTCTATATCAAACTTTGGAGAAGCAAGCCACCTTGGTGTCTTTTCACCCAGCATCTCATAGCCCAGGAACACCCTCCAGCTGTTTTCCTGGGCATCATCTACATATGAAGGACTCAATCACACATTATCTTCAGGCCAATCCTTCTCTATTGGTCCCATAACTCCCACTGTGCAGAGGATGACAGGATCCATTTGCAGGGTCACCCGTCCTTTGTCACAGTTACCTGGATATTACAAAGACACTCATCACCTGGTATGATTATCCGTACACCGGGAGGTCATGCTCTGTACTTCCACAATGACATTTCCCTTTTCCCAGGAACAGACTACTTAATCCTCTAACATGGACAATATTATGCTTTTGGACTCAATGGACAGCAGAACCGGAGGCGCTGAACCCATCTTCTGTGGACTCATATCGCAGTCATCTTCATAATAAACGTATGGGACCTGATGGTCCTTTGGTATGTCCCCTGTTGGGACAACGGTGATTCACTCAAAGTATTTGACCATCCTTTGTCTCCCAGACCAGCCTGCCCCATCAACCATTGGAGAGCAGGAATCTGCACTGGAAGCAGGGCACGCTCTAATTGGCAGGTGGGTGCCATGGTCCCATGTCGCAAGAGAATCCCACCCTGCTGATCATGACATCAATGGGGTTCAGCCAATCATAGCGAAGCTGGCTCCAGTTGGGGTGGGAGCGGAACTTTCAAAAGGTTACACTGTATAAAAATGTTTTTTTTCAATGCTATGACATCTTAGTTTCCTTTGGTGGCTTACTGCAAGCTGCTATCTATTCCAGCTGGATGACTAAAATTACCTCAGTGGTTTTTTCTTCAACTTGATGAGATCTCTTTATTGGGAACATTGGGTAAGCTTCTTTGTCTACTAGGTGTACGGACTTACAGGGAGGCCTGTCGCCAGTACTAGTATCCGTTTACCGGGACTCAGTAACTGTGCTTCAGGTTTCGCTATCCGTGAACCGGATCTTACTATCCGCGGCTGCCCTAAATTGCACTTTTATTTAAGTTAGAACTTAAATAAAAAGTCAAAAGTGTATTTTTTAAAATTAAGCAATAAGGAAGTCCCCAAGTTCCAAACAAGATAGGGTTCTGTAGGTTTGTTCTTATGTGGAACTTGTATGTAAGTCATAACAGGGTATAAATAAATATAATAATAGATTTCTTAAGTGCAACTTCAGTTACACACACACACACACACATATGTGTGTGTGGCTGAAGTTCTACTTAAGAAATCTATTATTATTATTATTATTACTATTATTATATTTATTTATACCCATATATATATATAACTTTGGAACACCGTGCCTGGTCTATATTGTAGAATTTATTTATTTACAGTATTTATATTCTGCAGTTTTATTAATGCAATTTTGACACCATATAATAATAACAGTAATAATAAATTTCTTAAGTACAACTTCAGACACACACACACACACACACACATACACATATAATACAATAATAATAATAAAAAACTTTATTTGTATTCCGCCCTATCTCCCCAAGGAGACTCAGGGCAGATTCCAACATACAATGGCAAACATTCAATGCCTCCATAAAACAAACAAATACTGACATAAAATCCCAGAGAAACCCCGCATATGAGATTAACATTAAAACCTAGCATCAAATTGAAGGCTAACATCAGTAAATTAAACCTAACATCAGTAAATTAAGCTATATGTAGTCAGACAAAATTATATAATGAAATAAAATCTAAACAAACATCCACATTAATTTACAACAGCCAACAAGAGTTCACAAAATGGTGTGGGTTGGTTGTGTGGTCAAAAAATGGTCATTGGGCTGGTGTGGACTAGGAGAGCCCAGATACGACATAGTTTCAGCCTAGGGCCTGGTAGTGATCTCTCAGTTATCAACCTCTCCATATGCTAGTGAGCAAAAGAAGGTCTTCAGTTGTTTTTTGAAGGAGAGGGGGGAGGGGCCAGCTTTATTTCTTTAGGGAGGGAGTTGCAGAGGTGGGGAGTGGCCAAGGAGAAGGTCCTCTCTCCCTCTCATTCCCACCAACCATACTTGAGATGGGGGTGGGACTGAGAGCAGGGTCTCCTCCGCTGACTGCAGTGCCCGGGCTGGTTTGTAAGAGTTGATGCGATTGTTTAAGTAGTGTTTGTGGCTAAAGTTGCACTTAACAAATCTATTATTATTGTATTTATTTATATCCTGTGTATGTGTGATAATAATACTATAATGAAATACAATACAATACAAATATTACAATATAATTATATTTTATGTATTACATGCAATAATATTGCAGTACAGTGGCATAGTACAATATAGTAATATATAATGCTAATATTATGCGGGATATAAATGTCATATATATATATATATATATGGGCAAAACTTTTCCCGACATGAAGTCTATTCGTGTCCGACTCTGGGGGTTGGTGCTCGTCTCCATTTCTAAGCGAAAGAGCTGGCGCTGTCTATAGACACCTCCAAGGTCATGTGGCTGGCATGACTGCATGGAGCGCTGTTACTTTCCCGCTGGAGCAGTACCTATTGATCTACTCACATTTGCATGTTTTTGAACCGCTAAGTTGGGAGAAGCTGGGGCTAACAGTGGGAGCTCACCCCACTTCCCCAGATTCGAACCGCCTATATTTCAGTCAGCAAGTTCAGCAGCTCAGTGGTTTAACCTGCTATGTCACTGGGGGCTCCATATATACATACATACATAAACTTTGGGACACTGTGTCTTGTCTACATTGCAGAATCAATGCAGTTTGGACACCCCTTTGCATCTGCCAGAGCTTTGCACCCTGGCCTGGCCCCGCCCCTTTACAACCTGGCCTGGCCCCGCCCCTTTGAAACCTGACCTGGCCCCGCCCCTCTGCAGCCTGTCCTCGCGCCGCTAGGAGACGGGGCATGCGAGGGCCCATAAGCTTTCTCTTTCGCCGCGCTTTCGGTGCCATGGGGGAGGCCGCTTCGTCTGCGAAGCTCAAAAGGCTGCCAAGCCAAGCCGAAGCCCTTCCCGGGAGGAGCCGGAGCCTCTTCCCAATCCTAGGTGAGCGGAGGAGAAGCACAACCGCCGCTTTCGCCTTCTGAGGGGGAAACGGGCCCTCTCCGTGAGGCGAATGGAGTCTGTGTATTTTGCGCATGCGCATAGGGGAAAAATCCCCCCCCCCACACCATCTCACGCATGCGCCTTGCGCTCTTCGGCAGGCTTTCTCAGTGGGCATTCGCAGACAACAGTCTCTTTTTCACCTGGGCTACATCTAGAGTTCTTTGCTATGCTAGTTGTGGGCTGAAACATTATGCAATTTATATCTCCATACAGAGACTCAAAGAAGCTCGCAAACACAAACATTACAACTTAAAATATACAAACATACAGTAATAAAACATGTTATATATTATCAGTAATTATTATATATAATATATTAGTATTACTATACTACAATATTATTGTATATCATTATATTTTATTATATTTATAAAAATAATAATGTAATATATTTTTGACCTGTGCTATATCTAGAGTTCTTTGCTATGCTAGTTGTGGGCTGAAACATTATATATATATATATATATATACACACACACAGTAGAGTCTCGCTTATCCAACGTAAATGGGCCGGCAGAACGTTAGATAAGCGAATATGTTGGATAATAAGGAGGCATTAAGGAAAAGCCTATTAAACATCAAATTAGGTTATGATTTTACAAATTAAGCACCAAAATATCAGGTTATACAACAATTTTGACAGAAAAAGTAGTTCAATACACAGTAATGCTATGTCGTAATTACTGTATTTACGAATTTAGCACCAAAATATCATGATATATTGAAAACATTGACTACAAAAATGCGTTGGATAATCCAGAACGTTGGATAAGCGAGTGTTGGATAAGTGAGACTCTACTGTATATCACTTTATCTCTCCATACGGAGACTCAAAAGAAGCTCACAAACACAAACATGACAACTTAAAATATACAAATATACAATAATAAAATACAATATTATATATTATCAGTAGTTATTATATATAATATATTTGTATTACTATACTACAATATTATTATATATCATTATATTGTATTATATTTATAAAAATAATAATGTAATTTATTACATTATAGTATTATCAATATTATATTTGAATCCAACCTGGGGAGAGTGCGGATGAGCTCCCTCTGTCAGCTCCAGCTCCATGCGGGGACATGAGAGAAGCCTCCCACAAGGATGGTAAAACATCAAAATATCCGGGCGTCCCCTGCGTAATGTCCTTGCAGACGGCCAATTCTCTCACTCCAGAAGCGACTTGCAGTTTCTCAAGTCGCTCCTGACACGAAACAAACAAACAAAAAACCCCAAAAACCCAAACAAACCATATATTATATTATTAGCATAGGACAAAATGAGTATTATACAGTACTATATTGTACTATTCCACTATACTGCAATATTATTTGTAATATTACATGTAATATACAGTTATATATTATTACATACTAAATATTACTATGTACTATATTGGCATACTACAATATATATAATACACTATATAATATATTATATTACAACCTTATTAATATTATCTATAGTATATTTGTATTATTACATTACACTGTAATGCGTTACATTATTTCATTACAATTACGCAGTACTACTGCTTGTGTTACAAGTGTTGTGTTAACATCTGACGTCTCTCCCAACTTTTTGGTCTTCCAGGTTTTGTGGACTTCAGCTAACAGAATTCCTAACAGTTAACCAAACTATATGAGGATTCTGGGAGTTGTAGCCCACAAAACTTAAAATGTCCAAAGGATGGGAGCTCACTTGCTATAGTATTTGCAGTTTTCTTAAACAGGAAGGTTTTAAAAAAAGAGTCACTGGGTGCTGTGTTGGATTTTAATTATTTGAACAGTTTCTAACTTGGAATATGTTTTTATCATTGTTTATAATTAATCCTGTTTTCATGTTTGCATATTTGTATATTTTAAATTGTATGCTGATGTTTTTATGTTGGTTGGGTCTCCTGCAGGAGAGAGAAAGCAGTGTATAAATAATAATAATAATAAAGGATTCAATGGCTTTGGTTATTTGTTCTAACAATTTTAAATTTACATTTAATTCTGTGTTGTGAGGTTTGAAATTGTCATTTGTTTTGTTTGTTGAGAGGTGCTTTGAGTCTCATTTTGGATATCAATGAATAAATATAGCGGTGAGGTTTTAAAATATAATAGTCCAGTATTATTATGACTCTTAGGTAACTTCTGCATTTGCACATCTTTGCTTTTGAGTTGCAAACTGACAAGGACAAAAACAGTTTTATGGTTGTTGTTGTTGTTTTTGTTGTTATTGTTATTTATTTATACCCTACTTTATCTCCCGAAAGGGGACTTTGTTGTTATTATTATATTTATATCCTGCTTTCGTCTCCTAAATAAATAAATAAATAATAACTTTATTTCTAACCGCCCTCTCCCCGAGAGGACTCAGGGTGGCTTCCAAAACAAGGCAGACATTCAATGTCCCATACAATATAAAATAGCATCTTAAATAAACATTTAAATAAAATTAAAAACAGATAAAAACAATCCTCGACAAGTAAAGAGACTATGGCTTCATTGAATGCATTGAGCAGCTATGTTCTTTTTAAAAATAGAAGCATGAAACCTAACAATATAAAATGATAGGTGGCATTACAAATACTGTAGATGGCTGCTGGCAGGGTGATCATTCGGATATATTACTCAGCTCCTCTACATTCGACTCAAAACAGCTTGCAACACTAAAAAATAGTACAAATTACAATGTAAAACATACTGCAAATAAGCATTAAAATTATTTTTATTTTAATGCTTATTTGTGGTATGTTTTACATAGAATTGTTGAAACTAATAGTGGCTTTTAAAACACTTTCAGGTGTTGTCGTTTTTATCTTTTCAGGTTTTAATGTGCTTTTATATGCTGAAATGCTTTATTCTCTATAATGTTATATTTGAATTCCTTTTTATTGTTGCATTGTATCTTTGTTGCATTTTGTATTTTGCCTCCTGTAGAACTTTGCTTAATAAGCAGTTTTCAATGTGTGTTCAATAAATGTGCAAAAATGAGCAGGTTGAACTTTTAATAGCTCATTTCTCTGGATTAGAGGACATAAAAAGGCACAGGGAAAAGAGCCCATTGAATAATAATTATTAGAAGCCTTCTGATTTTCTTTTCACTTAGCACAGCTCTCCAAAGGCTGTTCTAGTTATCAGTGAAATGCCTTCATTTGATATTTGCAGAAGTAAGCCTCCTGTATTTCATGCATGCACCCCAGTTTTAATTTCTCCTTTCTGCCTTTCTTTTTTATATTCACATTTAAATTAAATGTAAATGCCGATTTTAAAATTAGTTGATATGACTTAAGAGTTAAATTAAAACAGTTAAATCCATCAGATGATATGGTTACTTGCATCACCAAGTGACACCTGTGACTGTTTATTTGAGGTGGGAAAATTAGAGTTCATTAAACTTTTTAAAAACATTATTTTTAATCTAGAAAGAGGCAAAACAGGTATTTTAGATATATAAAACTCCGAAACAATACAGCTACAGACTACAACTTATCAACAACGTAGCATTTAAAACAACGACAAGAAAATGCTAAAAGTTGTTATCCCTTATTAATTTACTCCCTTTAAAGCAGTGGTTTTCAATGTTTTTTTGGCCAGGGACCACTTTGACCAGGAACCACACTCTAACATTAGTACCAAAAGGGTTACGAATCAGCTTTTGGTCAACTGTAGATTTGGTTTGGTTATCTGAGGTGCTGGATGGAGTGCAGAAAATTGTATTTGATAGACCACATCATATCTAGTTTCTGATACAGAACATATGCCATCCAGTAGTTGCCCACAGAAAACTATATTTAGTAAGACTTGGCAATAATAATAATAATAATAATAATAATAATAATAATAATAATAATAATACTTTATTTTTCTATCCCGCCTCCATCTCCCCGAAGGGACTTTGGGGCAGCTAACATGGGGCTAGGCCCAGAAACAAAACAAAATGTGACAAGTTAAAACATATATAAATAACTAAATAAACACTATCAACACAACAAATTAAATAAAATAAAACTGGTTAAAACACAGTGATACAATATAACACCATAATAACCAGATATAAGATAAAATGATAAAAACAAACATCACCACGGATGGATAGAATGGAGCGATCAAGTCAGAAAGTGCAAAAGTATATAATTATAAGACCATTTAATAAAGTGCCTGGACAAAGTGTCGAAGAGTTGTCTTGGAGAATCTGTGGTAGGATGGGGTAGGAAGACAAGTTGTCTCCAATACTGAGCAAAATAAAGTGCAGAAAAGTAGTATGTCTATAAGAGGGGTCTGTCATGTCATGAATTATTCGAATGAACACTGGAAGAGCCATGTTTTTAGCTGTTTAATAATGGCACACAGGCCAGTCTAATCTCCCTAGGAAGGGAATTCCAAAGCTGAGGGTTTTGCGAGACCATTTGCTCTTGTTGCAACGGTATAGTAACGGTGAGGCCGTTTACCATATTTTATTTCTTGCGGACCACTGGTGGTCCACAGGTTGGGAATTACTGCTTTAAATGATAATACAATCATGCTTCTTTAAGCAACATGAATTCCAAAGCTGATATATGCCCTCATCATTTTCTGCAAAAAACGATGTTGTGATGAACATCCCAGTCTTTCTTAATGTTTTCTCAAACATACATTAAAAAGCACCTCTGATTCTAAGACACACTCCTTGTTTAGAGATGTTTATATTGGAAAAAAATGTTTCTTTGAATTGAATAAATACAGTAATTATTCTTGGCCAGGCTGAAGAGTTTAAACAAGTTATTTCTGAAATGGTTAAGAGCAGGCAATTGAAGCCACTTCCCTCCTGTTGAATATCTTTGGTATAACACTATGTAACACGATTTTTGTTCCTGGGTTATAAATGTCATTTCCTAATTGGTTCTATCATAAAAACATGAAAAAAGTTTATTAAATTGCAAAAATTGGTTTGTACAGGATATCCTGCAGCACATTTTGCTATAGTTTTTCAATGAATATCCTATAGAGTCTCAACCAATTCAACATAGTTTGTGGCAGCCACAAAAACAAAGTTTCTGGAGTACAACAACAAAGTAAGTACTGGGTTGTTGTATGTTTTCCGGGCTGTATGGCCATGTTCTAGAAGTATTCTCTCCTGACGTAAGTACCACACAATTAAACAGGAAATAACACTTTCAAACCAAGACCATATTTTTTCCCCCAAATTGTGTTACATAGTGTAATGTTCTATACTTGGAAGGCCTATTTGTGATAATGACTGTAAGCTATAGATGCAACTATGAATGTATCTTATCCTTAAAAAAAACTTTCAAAGGAAACGTCTGTGACAGATGAGCTTTTAGGATCTCTGGTTGCCACCTGTCTTGATTCATTTTAGTGCTCAAATTGGCATATAAATTCATTTTAAAGAAAGAGAGTGTAGAGATTCAAAACCATCATTAATCATAGACACCTTTCCTTGCACTGAAGTAGTAACAATGAACAGGGACAGGCAGGTAATCTCTTTTTCTACTTTAACGATGATTATGACTGATACTTAAGTGGATTTTTTAAATGTGATGGTAGAAAAAAGGCAAAATGTACACAGTACGAACAGCACATTGCTGTAGCACAGTGTAACTGAGAGATAGACTACTCACCTAGTAATCTGGATAGCAAAGACAGCGTAGGAGACATGCAATGCAGATAGCATATTCATGAAAAATGAAGATGGATGGATCTGTGTTACACCAAGATCTTAACAACTGATAGAATAACTCTCTCTGCTCCCTAGGAAAACTGGTGGCTGGAGGCCACTACACAATAGCAATTTGACTGTATTTGTTGGTAAAATATTGTGTTTACTAAGGCCTTTAAACAGTATCTGTGATGAAACATAATTGCATTTGGAAGGGAATTTTAGCAGGTGCAATTTGTCATCAGTGAAAAAAATCCTGCACCTACTTGAATCCCTTTTCCAACAAATAATTAAAGAAACAGAGACTGTTTCCGTTTTCAGCATTTGTTCCCTTTATCAGAACATCCATGGGAGAGACACTAGAGAAACATAATTTTATAAATTATAATGCCATTTCTCTTAAAATGACATACAGAGTATTTTGTGACTTTTCTTACAACATTCTTGTGATGTAGGTTAAGATGGGAAACAATGATTTATCAAGGTATACCTCATTGCTGCACAAGAACTGCTATGCAGGTTTTTGTTGTTGTGTGATTTGAAGTAGTTTTATTTCAGGTAATTTCCAACACTCAGGTGATCCTATGACAGGGTTTTTCTGAAGCTGAGAGTGTGTGACTTCTTAGGGTTTCCCAGTGGATTTCCATGACTGACCATAGATTTGCAACCTGGTCTCCAGAGTTACAGTCTAATAATCAAACCATCACATCATGCTCTCTCTCACCATGTAATAGTGATTTAAATTTCCTTCTTACCACAAGTCTGACTTTCATATTTCTGTAGCAGAGACTAAGATTCAGACTTATCACGCATAAGGTTCCAAATATGGGCAATAAAATCAACTTTTTAGAAAAACTTTCCAAAAAAAGAGAGACTTATCTGTAACTAGAATGACTGTGTTTGCTGAAAAAGAAGAATATCTTAAAAGGATCTGTTATCTGCCATTTCCCAAAGGTTGTGTTTACATTTTTTAAAGGACAGTGTTTCATGTACTGCAACCAAGGAATGAATTTCTGATATAGCTTAACAAACCATACTCCAAGCTTTTCTAAGGTCATCAATAGAAAAAAAAGAAAGAATATGCCACGATAACATTATAATACATCTTGTCTACAGCAGTTAGTGGGTTTGCTTTGTCCTTTTATTCCTCTTCTCCTTGGAGAGACTCTGTACCCCTGAGATGAAGAAACTCTCTTCACTTGCGGTTATCAGCAGGGACCTGATGTCGGCTGCTTTGAATAGAAGTGCTGCAGCTTCACAAAAGCTGAAGCCAAGTTACTCCATCGGCATGCAGGCTTCCTAATGAATAATATTTATTTATTTACTGTATTTTTACCTTGCTCTATCTCACCCCGAAGGGGACTCAAAGTGGCTTCCAGTTTGGCAATAATTCAATGCCATACAAATATAACAAACAAATACAATATACTCCATACATTTAAATCAGTAAAAACAAAAAAATACTTTGTTTCCCCGAAAATAAGACAGTGTCTTATATTAATTTTTGCTCCCAAAGATGTGCTAGGTCTTATTTTCAGGGGATGTCTTATTTTTCCATGAAGAAGAATTTGCATTTATTGTCGAACAAAAAAATGAACGTTTATTATATACTGTACAGTCGTTGTCATCACAAATCAGCATAACCAGACAAACTGTGAATCCTATCAAGAATTTCTTGTTACTACCATTATTTTCATGTACAACACTCTATGGTACGTACATTTGCTGATCCTGCATGCTCTGGTGTTCTGTTCGTTGGGCATCCTTCCAAACAAAAACTTTGCTAGGTCTTACTTTTGGGGGAGGCCTTATATTTAGCAATTCAGCAAAACCTCTACTAGGTCTTATTTTCTGGGGATGTCTTATTTTAGGTGAAACAGGGTAGCATATCAATACATTAAAACTCGCTATTAAAACAACACAAGATCCAAAGTCATAATTCAGGAGTCATTCCAATTGTGTTACAATTACTTCATAGCCGCCTTTTGCACTACTACTCTCAGAAAGCTTGGTCCCACAGCCAGGTTTTTTGTTTCTTTCTAAAGGTCAGGAGGGAGTGAGCTGATCTCATTTCACTGGGAATGGAATTCCACAGCTGAGATCCTTATATTTACTCTGTCCAGCACTGTCCATAAACTAGCTCTTGCTTCATGGGATGCTTATGTCAAGGCTTCTGTTTCTTCTTGCTGCTCTTGAAAGTGATACTTCCTTTTTGTGGTTGATCTGCGTAATTTTGCCATCTCTCTGGTTTCCCAAGTCTTGCCAAAGGGTGTAATTCAAAGATTGAGCTGGGCTGGCTAGATCAGAGCAAAAATATCCTTGGTTTTTTTTTTTTTTTTTTGAGGTCATGGGTAGCAGCTCATTTCTGTGCTAAATGAGTTGATTTACGCTTTTGAACTGTCAGGTATTCCGATACCTTGGTAGTGTGGTCCTATATACAGTAGAGTCTCACTTATCCAAGCTAAACGGGCCGGCAGAACCTTGGATAAGCGAATATCTTGGATAATAAGGAGGGATTAAGGAAAAGCCTATTAAATATCAAATTAGGTTATGATTTTACAAATTAAGCTCCAAAACATCATGTTATACAACAAATTTGACAGAAAAAGTTTAATACACAGTAATGTATAAAGGCCCGCCCTTGTTTTTACTGGTTCTTTGATTTCTTGATGTAATGTATATTATTATTTATTGTATTGTTTTAATTGTGTTATGATATGTTGTTTTTATATTTTATTATATTGCACTGCTCTGGGCATGGCCCCATGTTAGCCGCCCGAGTCCCCGTTGGGGAGATGGTGGCGGGGTATAAATAAAGTTTTTTTATTATTATTATTATTATTATTATTATTATTATTATTATTATTATTAATGTTATGTTGTAATTATTGTATTTACGAATTTAGCACCAAAACATCATGATACATTGAAAACATTGACTACAAAAATGCCTTGGGTAATCCAGAACCTTGGATAAGCGAGTCTTGGATAAGTGAGACTCTACTGCATATATATTTTCCATCCAAATTCAATTGAAATTACCTCCTCCTGAGCATGTCTAAAGTCTGCTTGCAGGTCTTTACCTGGCCGATATCTAGTCAAATTTAAAATGAACTTTAGACCCTTCGTTACCAATCCAAAATGTAGATGTTAAGGCTAAATTGAAGATTCTCATCTGCTGAGCAGATTATGAAAGTGACATACTGACGCCATTTTCATATTTCTTTCATACCTTGGAATTGGGATGGTCTATTCCTTTAAGGTAGATGAAAGCAGATGTTGTGACAGTCTGCATTTAGCAGAATTATTGTATAAAATTGTTCACTTCCATCTGGCAATCTTAACTGGGATGTACATGGAATGAATACAAGCATTGAATAACTACTATGTCATTTAGTGTGGTTAAATCTGGATGAAAAGTATTAAGTTGATTTGGAAAATAAGATAACTTAGCATGTGTATATTGAACATTTTTGGGAGTATCCTTTTCAACATGCTCATACTTTACCCTAGTTGAATACTAAATAGATTGTACTTAAACAGTGAACATATCTTTGAAAGTGCTAACATCACAAATTTCTAATTAAAATTAACCTAGTAAGTTCTACCGATTAATGTATACATCTAATTATCTGAAGTTCGTGAAGATAACAATGATGGCTCAGATTCAGAAGTTAATTTTTGGAAAACCTGATTATTGGATGAATGAGATGCATGGGATCAGCCTTAGGCAGATAGCTGAGCATCATTGTTGAATAGCAGGCTCCAACTTATATATTTGTGACTCAAGGTGGTATGCTTTTTTTGTTGTTATGTGCATTCAGGTCAACTTTGACTTATGGCAATTCTATGTCAGGGCTTTCTTGGCAAGATTTATTCAGAAAAGGTTTCCTGCTGTCTTCTCTTGAGAGAGTATGACTTGACCAAGATAGACCAGTGGATATCCTTGACTGAGTGGAGATCCAGCTTTGGTTTCTCAGCACCTTAGTTTAACATTCAGTCCAATTTGCAGCTGTCCCTCCACATTTGTCGTTTTAACTTTTGTGGATTTAATTATTCATGGGTTATGCCTAAAAATGTTCTCACTATGAATCAATAGTCCTCTTGGGTCAGCTTCCAGCAGAGGTTGACCATACAGTTGTGCTGGAGAACATAGACATTCTAAGAGAGGTATTCTCTCAGGTATATAAAAAATCAGTTTTTCACTGTCATGTGGTCCTAAGCCTAGGAAATGTGGATGATTGTACCGTTGCCCATTGCATGATATTGTTTTCTGTATATCATTCATTCCTTGATAATCGCATGACAACTTTTCTATTGCTTCCACCTGGAACCCTCTGGTGAAAGCCTTGTATGCAGCTTGAGCATTGTTGAAACAATGGTTAAAAACCTGTATTGGGGGGCACTTTGTTTTCCAGTAGATAAATAGGAATAATATAGACTCTGTCCTGGCATGTTGTGCAAGTTAATGAATTAAATATTGCTAATTCCACCTTCAAGCAACTTCAATGGATGGATGTCGAGGACCTCAGTTCACTTGATTTCTGACGACATTATGGAACTCTTTATTGCATTAACAATACAATCGGTCCCTAGGCAACAACATGTACTGTTTATGTTTATCTGTATTTTAGTTTCTTATGTTGGTCTGCAGCAGAGAGAGATTAGAGATTGTAATGTTAGTGCTACTATCTCATGTTTACACTAGCAACCTATAAAAAGTTATGTAAATTATGTTTGAAAAGAAGGATGTTTACTTTAATTGTGTTAATTTGAACCAGCCTTGTAAATTTGCATTACATTCAGAGTTGATTTGATTTAGTCCTTGATTTAAATTACTTTCTGAAGGACTCAATGTTGATTTAAATCACTAGTGAGAAAGCTCTATCTTATTGTTTTTAGTAGAACTACAATATTGTTTAATATAACATTGACATATATCCATAGATTTTGGTTTTGTATTAAGGCTTAATTTCTAGTTAACAAGAAAATCCTTTTTTTATCCAGATTTTTCACATTGCTCAGACCTACTCTGGGTGCATCTACACTGTGGAAATAATGCAATTTGACAGCACTTGAAGTGCCATGGTCCAAGGATATGGAATCCTGGGAACTGTAGTTTAATGAGGCACCAACAGTCTTTGGCAGAGAAGGCTAAAGATATATAATTACAACTGTGTTTGCTGCACTAAAACTTTGCCTAGATGAAATCCCATACATGTTTTTACTGGTCTGCAGCATGTGCTTTATGGGTTTGGGGGAGAATATAATAGTTTGGCATTTCCAATTTTGCATCCACAAAAGAGGAATGAATAAAGTTTAAAAAAATACATAGGAAGGATACAGGCACCCACATCTTTATGTGTAAAAATAGGCTAAAAGACAGATCCCTCACCATCTACAATACCCCAAATTAAATATTAGAATTGTACATACTGGATTGATAAATACTTTTAGGAAGCCCCAAGAACAGTTCTATTATCCTCAGTTAGATGTATGTTGGAGACTTCCCCACTTCTGTTAAGCAGAGGAAAAAAAGGATCATCAGAGCAGCAGTGAAATCACCGAGTTGGAAGAAGTCCCAGAGCCCTCTAGTCCTTATGTTGTTGAAGGCTTTCATGGCCGGGATCACAGGGTTGTTGTATGTTTTCCGGGCTGTATGGCCATGTTCCAGAAGTATTATCTCCTGACGTTTCGCCCACATCTATGGCAGGCATCCTCAGAGGTTGTGAGGTATGGAGAAACCTTTAGTCCTGTCTCCTTCTCAATACAGGATCTCTAACTAAAGCATCCCCAGCAGGGAGCTGTCCAGCCTTTTTTTTTTTTTAAAGACATCAAGCAAAGGAGACTCCATCACCAGCCCAGGGAGTTGGTTTGTTAAGAAATTCCTTCTCATGTTCAATTGAAATCTACCCTCCTTTAACTTCAAACTGTTAGACCTTGCTCTATCTTCTGTGGCAGCAGAGAACAAGCCTATAGCCTCCTTTTTGCGACAGACCTTGAGGTTTTTAAAGCATGTGATCATGTCACCTTTCAATCTTATCTTCATCAAGCTGAACATGTCCAGCTCCTTCAACCGTCCTTTTTGTATGTGGTTTTTGTACATACAAAAAGATCTTGAGATTATTGTTGATGATAAATTGAACATAAGAAAGACATCAGCATGGTGCCGCAGCAGAGAAGGCAAGTGATATCTTAGTCTGCAGTAGATAGAAGCGCCGTTTCCAAGTTGAGGGAAGGAATAGTCATCCTATATTCTGTGCTGGTTGAAGCCTCATCTGGAGTACTGTGTCTGAGCACCTCATTCTAAAAAGATACCATAGAAAGGTCAGAGAAGACCAACAGTGATAATACAAAGCATGTTCAGCTTGCCTCTTTCCTGTTTCTTGCTGTTCTGGGCAATATTTGTACTAGGCAGCCATTGCTTCAGGAAGCAATGGGGTAAGGAACAACATAGCCAACAAAAACACTTCCCCAGATTCTCCCATGGAAAACGTTTCCCTGAATTATATTGAACTTCACTTGGACAAGAGGTATTTCATTGTTCTGATTTAATTGTTAAAAAACACTCTAATATTATTACTATAAATTCATGATTTCTGATTGAAATATATTACCAATAATCCATGCCTCTGGGGAAATAATGGTGCAATATTAAAATGAGCAGAGAGCAAAAGCAAATTTCCATTAAGGCAGATTAAAGGGCTTGGGAAATATTGGCCAGTAATATTTGCTTGCTACTGAAAAAGTATTTGCTTTCAACTGAAAAGACAAAATAATAAGAACCAAGCAAAACTTCCTGGTGCCGTAGTTTAGGCCATTTCTCCACTAGTTACTTGTGTGCTAGATGCTTCTTAGTACAGCAACAATAAATTTGATTTGTTAAATTTGAACAAGCCACCTGTCCTCAAGGCTTGAAGTGGGATAAAACATAGTTAAAATGCATAGATAAAAATATAAGGCCATTAAAGGCCATATATTAAAAAATATAGGTCTAAGATTAAAATATATTAAAATCAATACTCTTGAAATAATCTCATCCCAAGCAGCCAAACTTAGTATTTTGACTGGGAGACACTATTTAATGTTGTCTAATCTACATGTGAATTGTCATGCTTCTTTGAAGTACCGTAAGTGTTCTGTTGCAGTGTTAGAAGCAATGTACATTACAGCAAGCCCACAATACCTAAAGCAGGAGTGAATCAATGGGCACAGTCATTCATCATATTGGAATGGTAGAAATTTGGCTAGGGCTTGGTTTTAGAGAAGAAAGTGGACTATAGCAGGTGCCAGATTTCTTATAAAGCATGCAAGTAGATGTAACATTAGTTTAATTTTATTTCAACACTGACTTTTAGACATGTTCTCTTTTCCCTTGTTGAGCATCCTTTATCCCAAATTTCAAAATCCTCCAAAATTGTACACATGGGTGGCTGAAATAGTGAAACCCTTGCTTTCTGTTCGTTCAAGTTTATTTCATGAACAAAAACGTTAAATATGCCTATAGAAGTGGTATGTGGAACATGGATTAATGTTGTGTTTAGCCTAGGGTCCCATTCTCAAGATCTCCCATGAGATATCTATATGCAACTACAGCTTCCCAACATCCCAATCGAAATCCAAACCACTTGTGGTCCCAGGCATTTCGGATAAGAGATACTTAAATTATATCTCTTTGCTTACACATCTCTGTTCTCCCAGGGTGACCGATGATGATTATGTCACTTTGTAATTGGAAAACAGGTGCAAAACTTTGCAAAACTTTTTGGGTACCTCAGTCTTCCCTTGGGGTTTCTTTTCACTACAGATGAGTTATGGAACTTTAATATTACAGGGACGTATCCTTCAAGGTCTAGATTGAATTAAAGAGTTTACTACATGTCATTATACTACCACCAGTTGCTAGCATGTCAACCTCAAATAGGTGAGAGTTAAGGAGAAAAATGTCAACATATCTTGGTTTTCTTAGAAAGCAGACATACAGACGAATGATGGCAATTTAAGTTTTTAGTATGCAACTCATTTAAATTGACATTTCCCATTCTATAGCTCTTCCAGTTACTACTAGCCAGCCAGTAAGGGGAAAGTCTAATAATACAATATTCTTGGCTTTTTGCTGTTAGGAGTAGAACCTCCTCTGAAAGAAGCTTGGCATATTTATGTATTGGCTGCTGACGTTTCTGAGGAACACATTTCTTATTGCTGAATGGTGAATTCCTTCCACTTCCCTGGGACTGCTGGTTTTTAAAAAAATTGTTAACATTGTGCAGCGTACAAAACCATGCAGTCTATAAGGCGATTTGGCACGATGGGGAGACACCGTTGCCAGGAATTGGTTTCTGCTCAACCGTTTTGGTTCAAATTTATGTATGGATGTAGAAATGTATGTATATGAATTGATTTGCAAAGGGCATCTCTTGGGAACAAGGACTCCTGACAGCCTGGCACAGGATGGAGCTCTGCCAAGACTACTTGGGAAGATTGCCATGCTGGGAATGAGTGAACGAAAGAACGAGGCTAAGAAAACGAGGGAGAGGCAAGGCTTGGCACAATTCCGGCAAATCGGCGTCTTTTGTCTGCTTTCTCGGCTTGAGCTTCAGGAAAGAAAACTATCTTGGGATATAGAAAAAAACTCAAGAAGTTTATGTTTTTAAACTTAAAAGATTATTAAAGCCGCTTGGACTAGTTTTTTTTTTTTCAAAGTGGCGATACATTAAAATTCAGTCACTAGTGGTTTGGGAAATAACAGCCTTTCTTGAAGAAACCATCACAGTGTTTGTTCTTTATATGTAGAATGATGCGCATGGTATTTGAATTTTGTATGTATAATAAGATTGCAAGGTGGGAGTGGAAGGTTCTACAAAAGATATTCTAATTAAAATGTTTTTTATACGTGTTCAGAATGCAAGTTCTTCGTGACTTTAATCTGCTTTTTAAATCAAGCTTCACGTTTATTTAAGCATACATTTGATTTGGATGAGAATAGAAGGTTTTCCTTTTTCCGCCTTCATACTGTAAGGCAAATGTTAACTGTTAAAAACTCTCTTCTTAGATATGTTCCTCAGATCTTCTGTGATACAGAAATGCAGCATGAACCCTAACACAAAATTATTTTTCTTAAAGTATGTTCCGTACAGCAGCAGTGTTTATTTCTGATACTTTTCTCTCTCTCAAGTACATTATCTTCCAATTAGAGGTAACTAGGGGCTTGTCTTGAAGACCTTTGTTTGTGCACGGAGACAAATGAGTTAGGAAGATGGCATTTTTGTTCTTGACTGAAAACAATTTGGTGGGATATTATTCTGGCATGAAACATTCTTGTAAGCTGATTGCTTATTTCAAGAGCACATTCTGACAGATGGAGAAAAAGTTATCTCATGGTTTATTGGTGGCAGAGAATGGAACTGATCTGATCACTCTGGATGAGGAATGTTTTTTGGATAGTCCTGGTTTCAGTAGGCATGAGTTGAAATATGTGGTAGAAAACAACCAACCAGTTAATTGTTTAGGTGAATTGAGGTAATGGTGGCTGAGAACCAGATTCACTGTGATTTTAATTCTGTGATTATATTTTTAGGCTGCAGAGCGATACTCACTAAACTAAATGGGAACAAAATCTTCTGCAGAAGATTCTACTAATTTCTGCTTTTAAAATGTCTTGTAAATTCAAGGTAACAGTTTTATTTTTAATTGTGTCATCAGAAATGATGTACAGTAGAGTCTACCTTAATGGGCTGACAGAACGTTGGATAATAAGGAGGGATTATTAAACATCTGTTTCTCTAGGCAGCAATGTGCAGTGTTCCAGATGCATCACAGTGGTTTGAGTATTGGATTATGGATCTGGAGGCCAGGGGGCATTAATCCTGGAATTTAGATATACTCCTGATCGCCACAGCCAAGCACTTTGTACATGCTAAGAGACACTCCAAAGAGAGTGGGGCCGAGAGATTCCTTGCCATGTTCGGCCAGTAGATCAGCAGCCCCGAAGCAGAAACCTTTCTCCTCCGGAGAGTTATTCACTTGCCAAACTATGGCAAGGTCTCCCTGATGCACAGAACATGTTGAGAAAAAGATCCCGGGTAGAAAGAGCGCCCTTCCAATGCCCTACAATGCAAAATCCCACTGGATCCACTCCTGGAAGGGGGCTGCGGTCACCTTTATAAGCTGAGAGGGTGGACCCGCTGTGGGAAGATTCGACCCATGAGGTGAGAGGAGAAGGAGAAGGAGGTGTAGGAAAAGAAGGGGAAGGGGAGGGGAGGTTGCCTCCATCGCTCTTGCACCCATGCTCCCCCCTCGCATCCCATAGTGGTGCCTAGAGACATGCTGCAGCCCAAGCATCGGGTGTCCTCGAATGAGTGTGGCTGGAGCCTCTGCACATGTCTGGAGAGGCCCGCTGCCTGTTGCTGCCTAGAGAAATAGCTGTTTCTCTAGGCAGCAACAGGCAGCGGGCCTCTCCGTGCACTGGGCGCTCACCGGAAGGGGCGAGACGTAGCCGGTGCAGGCTAGATGCTGTGCTTGACGAGAAAAGTCTGGGCCAGCCATGTGTGTTGAATAATAGAGACTCTACTGTATAAAATAAGTACTAAATGGTAACAAACTTGTCCGTTTGTTGTTATATATTTCACTTGTCAATATTCTTCTTGAACTATTGCACCCACAATCTATATTACGGAATGTCTTGGAGAGGGAACCTGAGTCTAAACGTGAAACTCATTTAAGCTCCATATGCACATTATTCATGTAGTCTGAAGATCATTTTGTACCATTTTAAAGTAATTTTGAACATGAAACAAAGTTTGTGTACACTAGAACTATCAGAAAATGAAGGTATCATTATCTTAGCTATTCATATAGACAGTTTTGAGTTTTGGAGTATTTTGAATTTTGGAATTTCTGATAAGGAATGCTCAACCTGTACTACTTTTGATTATAAATCAGTGTATTTTGCATTTTTCCTAAAAAAAAATCAAATATCCCAACTACTTCTGGTCCCAGATATTTCAGAAAAGAGAAAATTAACTTGTATGTATGTATATATGTGTATATATGTGTTTATGTGTTTGTTATGATGGTAAGTGGGTGGCTATTTGTAGATGAATCAAGCATATAAGAGTGCCAAAATTGTAGGCATCATAAGAATTGACAATTGCGATCATTCAGAACTATCTTAACTGCAGAGGCAGACAATCAGAATTGGCTCAGTTCCCATGCAGAAATAAAAAGACATTATGCAGTCCAGGTTTTACTAAATAATTACATATCTGTGACTTAAGAGTACCCATGGCAAATCAGTTGCATCCAAGGCCTATCTTGTCCAGTATTCCATTTTCTCAGTGAGTAAATAGTACAATGTGAAAAACCCACAAGTAGGACAGCAATACTATATAATAATAACCTACCCCTAGATACTGGTTTTCAAGGACATACAGCATTTGTTATATAGGAGTGCTATAGCGATTATGATTAATCAGTTTGATTCCCTCTTAAATTCATTCAAGTTGATGGCCTTCACTCCATCTTATAGAAGTGGATTTAATAGTTTTCCTATGTGATCTGTGAAGATGCTCTTTGTGAAACAAAATCTGGTCTGAACCTTTCATCATTGAGGTTGAACAACTCAAGGTTGTAGTATAATGAAACACAGGGAGAAGATGTGTTCTTTTCTATCAACTCATCCACACTATGTGTAATTTAATATACATCTTTCATGACCCTGTCACCTTTTTATTGGCTATAGAGCTCCTGCGACTTTGAGACAATGAAATGTATTAGGCCAAATCGCGTTCCTCTCTTCCAGTACCAGTTACAGGCTGGCCACT
Organism: Anolis carolinensis; assembly: GCF_035594765.1. Lineage (NCBI taxonomy): Eukaryota > Metazoa > Chordata > Lepidosauria > Squamata > Anolidae > Anolis > Anolis carolinensis. The sequence goes on from NC_085841.1 coordinate 5,588,748, forward strand.
TCTTGATAGCATTATCTTATGAGTGTATTCCCATAGGCCAGTGTTTCTCAAACGCTACTCCTCCAGGTGTTTTGGACCTCAGCTTCCAGAAATCCTAGCCAGGTTACCAGCTGTTGGGGATCGTGAGAGCTGAAGTCCGAAACATCTGGAGGAGTGGTTCTCAACCTGTGGTTCCCCAGATGTTTTGGCCTTCAACTGCCAGAAATCCCAGCCAGTTTACCAGCTGTTAGGATTTCTGTGAGTTGAAGGCCAAAACATCTGGGGACCCACAGGTTGGGAACCACTGCCTTAAACCATACTTTGCTTATGAGTCATGTGGCAGCTAGCTTAAAGGAAACCCAAAAGACCAGTGTAAGTCCTTGTAAAACTATTGAAGATGTGAAGTTCTGGGCACCACAATTCAAGAAGGATATTGACAAGGTGAAACATGTCCAACAAAGGTTGGTTCAAGGTCTGGAAATCATGAACCCTTGGGTATGTTTCGCTTGGAGAAACAAAGGTTAAGAGGTGTTATTTCGAAGATAGAACCAGCTTGATTTGACTAGAACAGTGGTCCTCAATCCGTGGGTCCCCAGATGTTTTGGCCTTCAACTCCCAGAAATCCTAACAGCTGGTAAACTGGCTGAGATTTCTGGGAGTTTTATTTATTTATTTATTAAAGTATTTATATTTTGCCCTTCTCACCCCGAAAGGGACTCAGGGCGGATCAAATTGCACACATATAAGGCAAACATTCAGTGCCATAACATAGAACAGAGACAGAGACAATCGCAGGCACGGGCTGGCCTTGAACTCATGACCTCTTGGTCAGAGTGATTTGTTGAAGCTGGCTGCTAACCAGCGTGCACCACAACCCGGAGTTGTTGGCCAAAACACCTGGGGACCCACAGGTTGAGAACCACTGGTCTAGAACATAGAGCCTTAAGAAAAGTGATTTCACCTAAACATTAGGAAGAACTTCCTGAATATAAGCGCTGTTCGACTGTGTGATATATTACCCTGAAGTGTGATCAAGGATCCTCTTTAGAGATTTTTAAACAGATGCTGGATGGCTATATGTTGGGAGTGCATTGATTGTGATTGGAGGTGGACTGGATGGCTCTTTGGTATGTTCCAAATATTTGATTCTTTGCCTCTTTCATAATTATACCTGCTTAAAAACAATAAAAGCAGGCTTTCCAATTCCTTTGAGACTTGGTTTATCTCAAGGATGTGAATATTATGGCCCTTGAGATGATACTGTACTGCAGTTCCTAGCATTCCTCCTCATTGCTTGTTCTGGCTAGGGCTGCTTGGACCTGCATCCCATCAACATCTGGAAGCCAAGCATAATTCATTTTGTAAGTAAATGTTAACAGATTACTGGGTAATCCTCTGTTTTCTTGGAAGTACTGGCTTCGTCCCAAGAAAGTATGTGTAGGATTGCAATCCTGATTGACTTAACAGAGCAACTAAATTAATATGATCAGCTCCAATATCTTTAATGAGCTGGCAGATGTATTCCTAACTCATACTAATCCCCAGAAATACTATGGCTATAAATCTGAAGCAAAGAAAATCTTTGCTTCCACATTTCATTCTGTGACATCAACCCAAATTGGAATGCATTAATTTTTTTTATATGACACTAAACAGCCAAATTGCAGCGCAGTCTGATCCGTATAAATAGGCTCCATCTGCCCCCCTGTGAGACCCTGCATTTTGTCCTGTGGCTCCCCAAGTAAACCGCAGTCAGAGCGCTTGCCTTTGAAGAGCAGGGATTGCCTGTGGGAGTAAAAGGAAAATCAGAAGAAAATTAAATGATTAATTAATGCAATCTAGTGTCTTTGACCAAAAGGCTTTTCAGAGACTTGTTTAGCTCAATTAACGAGGGAGAATTTCAACAGCGAGTTCTCAGTGTAGGGTTTTGAAGACTATAAAGTGACATTTTATAGCAGCTGCAGGGGAAATGATCCTTTATGTTAAACTATCGACTGGGTAGTACCTGGAAGGAAAGGTTTGGAAACCGTCTATTGTATCCTTTTTAAAAACAAAATAAAAAACATGCAATAAATACAGTTAGGGTCGATGTTTGGAACCAACATATAAAGCAGTTTTCAATTGGATAACATCAAGGAACATGAATTATAATAACATATATTTCTTCCATTCCTGCAGAAAACTAGTAAACTCTCATTTTTACAATAATCCTAGAATCATAGAGTTGGGAGAGGCCTGCAGGGCCATCCAGTCCAACTCCTTTTCTTCCATACAATCCAAGACCTCCTGATGGATGGCTTTCCAGCCTGTGTTTCAAAACATCTAAAGAAGGAGATTCCACCACATTTTAAAGCAGATTGCATAAATATGAGGGATCTATTAATAGATGTTCTGTTCGTCAGGACATCTGTGTGTCCGATGTCAGAGGTCAAAATGTTCTGTAAATTTCTTGCTGAAAACCATGAGGGATGTATTTTGGGTCTGATGCAGCATGATGACTTATATTTCTTAGGGGCCAGCTACACTGTAGAATTAATACCGTTTGATGCCACTTGGACTGCTTGGCTCAATGCTGTGGAGCCATGGAAATTGTATTTTTACAATGTTTTAGCCTTCTCTGCCATAGCGGTTTGGTGTCTCACCAATCTGCAAATCCCAGGATTCCATGTTGTTGTTGTTTATTCGTTCAGTTGCTTCCGACTCATGGACCAGTCCATGCCAGAACTTCCTGTCGGCTGTCACCGCCCCCAGCTCCTTCAAGGTCAAGCCAGTCCCTTCAAGGATACCATCCTCATAACAATCCTGTATCTTTGACCATTATTGTACCAGTTTGCACTTTTTACCTTTGTCAAGTTGATATAGACACAGGGTCTACTCCCATTCCAATTTGCACTTCCAAGAATTTGCAGCACTTTATCAGTCACCTCGTGGTTACAATATTTATATGATGCACCTTACCCAGTCTACTTTTACAACCTCTCCGTTTTAATCCATGTTTTTATTAGTTCTTGTCATTTGTTTTTATTGGCTAATGTATAAATTTTTATAATTGTGCATGTCTCTTGTCTATTGTTGTGTTTTAGATTGCTATTGTTTTATTCGGGCTTGGCCCCATGTAAGCCACCCTGAGTCCCCTTTGGGGAGATAGAGGCGGGGTATAAAAATAAAGTTGTTGTTGTTGTTGTTGTTGTTGTTGTTATTATCCATCCATCTTGCCCTTGGTCGGCCTCTCTTCCTGTTTCCTTACATAGTGTTGAACTTTTAACAGCAATTGCATTTAGCCGATAGTTACACATATGGCTCATAATGGGCACCTACTTTTTATGTAAATTGTGCTGGAGTCTTGTTCCTAAAGGGCTCACCATTTCATTAAAAGAAAGATCTAAATGTTGTTATACTCAACTTGTGTACTTAGAAGTAAGTTTCCTTGACTAACCCTCCGCTAATTGTGTTTAGGGATCAGGCATACAAGGGATGAAATATGGTTCAGATCTGTAATATGCAGTCCAGAAATTCTTATTCACTGAGTCTTACTTCTGCTCAAATATGAAATTTTCTGTCAGAAGGTGCCAAACGTGCTTATAAAGTGAGTAACTGCTTCATTGATAGGTGTAAAAATATTTTTGGCGTGTAGTTTTTGGAAAATAAGCCGAATGTGTGGAATACAGAAAAATTGTATTGAAAATTTTGTTTTTATATACATTGTTTTTTCACACCAATTCAGTCATGAAGCTGGGCAATGAAATATGCCAACTTTTCAGCATTCAAAGTCTGAGAATGGGGGCTGTATGGTGCTGCTGATCTTTGAAGATTTATGAGCCTAAAATTGCAAGGAATAAAGGTGTTTTTTTTTTAATTTTATCAAGGTCCTATCTCTCTCTACCTTCCCATATAGTAGTGCATCTATTACAGAATATCATAGTATTTGTATGTGCTTCAGATCACGTGACAGTCATTTTACGCAAGGTAGGGCTGTAAATTGGTATTATAAGTTAGAGTAGTTCTTAAAGACTGTTTGTAGATTGTTCTAAATTACTTGTCTTGTTGGTTATGTTGAAGATGTCTTAGTACAGGTGGAGTCTCCCATATTCAAAATGCTCAGGACAAGTACTATTTTGAGTTTCAGATTCTTTTCAGATTTTGGAATACCTGTGTTTGTGTTTATGTACATATTGAAATTGCTTGCAGATGGGAGGCAGTTTTAAACTCAAAATTAATGTATGTTTCATACAAATACAGTGGAGGTGTTTTTAATACCATAGTAGTGTACATACCCAAAACTGCTTGGGTTTCGAAGGAGCTGTTGCCTCCTTCCTTCCTTCCTTCCTTCCTTCCTTCCTTCCTTCCTTCCTTCCTTCCTTCCTTCCTTCCTTCCTTCCTTCCTCTCCCTCCTTCCTCTCATACCTTTCTCCCTTTCCTTCCTTCCTTCCTTCCTTCCTTCCTTCCTTCCTTCCTTCCTTCCTTCCTTTTTTCTCCTTTCTTCTTCTATCTCTGTCCCTTCCCTTTCTTTCCCTGTGACATTACAGAGAGCCACTTCACCTAGCAACAGCATTTGTAGTATAAACAGACAGACATTTTGACTTTGATAAATGTCTGTTGCTCCCAACCTTTTTTTGACCAGGGACTAGTTGACCAGGGACCACTTTGACCAGGGGCCACTCTCCAACATTAGTACCCAAAGGTTTCAGATCTGTTTTTGGTCAACTTTAGATTTGTTTTGGTTATTTGGGTTGCTTATTCAGAAAATTGCATTAGGTAGATCACATCAGCTCTAATTTCTGATACAGAACATATGCCATCCAGTCATCGCCATCTGCTTTCCCACAGAAAACTATATTTAATAATCTAGAGCTGATGTGGTCTATCCAATGCAATTTTTTTGAATCAGCATCCCAAATAACCCCAGGAACAGGCCTAAAAACGAAGACACCAAGCTTCCAGGCCTGCTTCCAGGCGCCACATGGAACGGCTTCTCTTGGGGAGGGAGGAGGAGGAGAAACAGCAGTCAGGAGGCTTGTTGTTGCACCTTTCATGGGTAGTCAGCCTCTCCCCTCTCGACATCCTTGTTGCCTCGGCACTATAAGAGGATTTTGCGAGACCAGTCACTGTCGTTGCAACGGTGTAGTATGGTGAGGCTGCAGACTATATTTTAGTTCTTGGAGACTACTGGTGGTCCATGACCACAGGTTGGGAACCACTGATATCTCTATATTGGCTTATATGATTTTTTTTTCCAAAAGAAAAAGGGATGTGCATACTGAACCATCAGAAAGCAAAGGTGTTGCTTTCTCAGCCACCCATTTAAACAATTCTGGATTGTGGACTGTTCGTATTTTGGAATTCTGGATAAGGGCTGTTCATCCTGTATATCCAATTATATTTTGCTCACACTTATTGCATAGAGAGAAATATAAACTACTTTTGAAATCTGGTTTTTATCAGCAAAGAGTTAATTACTTTTTAAAGGGGGCTTTTCTCCCCTGGCTGCATTTTCACACCTTTATTAACCTCCCCTTTATAATATACGTTTCACTAGGGAAATTAAATTAAAATTACATTTCGTAATGATTCTACTTTTCTTAATGATATTTAATGACCTCAGAACTCCGTGTGTTTTAATGAGCTGGAAAAAAAACTGTAGTTTCTACTAAGAGGCAAGCTATTGGTGCACAGAAAGCTTTTGGCTGACTTTCATAGTGGTCAGATTTTTAAGTTGCGCTGTCTCTCTAAATGGTTTGAGCTGGCTAATGATGTTGATAATGTAGCATTAAAGGTACTAAATGTAAAATATAAAGTTACTTTCAAATAATTATATCTGTAAAATAATCTCCTAAACTTCTTGTTCTGTCTATAGCTATCTTAAACTAGTATATCTCCTCAGCTGCACATCTGTCAAGAACATAAACCTCTTTTATAAAACATAAGCCATGAACAAACAAACAAAAGCAAAAGCAAAGCATATAAAAGCAAAGCATATAACAACCACTTTAAAAAGTTCTGTTTCTGAATGGAGCTCTTTTAAGGGCTTTGGTAAAAATATTTACTGTTACAGTGGGCCTTGGTATCTCCTTGGGGTTTGGTTCCAAGACCCCAAAATCCATGGATTCTAAAGTGCCGCATATGAACAACAATACACAAGTATAAATACATGACATAAGTATAAAAACAGCAATACACGTAAAATCCCTGTAAAAATGAACAGAATTATAAATTTACTAAAATGCAATAGAACCTGCGAATAAGCTTGGTATCCGCAATAACAAAGCGCAGAGTGGCACATAAATGGTGTCCTTACTGATAATTGCAAAATAACAGTGTATTTTTAGAATTTTTGAGGGAGAATATTTTCTACTGCAGGTGGTTGAATATGTAGATAGTAAATCCATGAATAATGATATGTGTAATCGTATATAGTTATATACTCATGTAGACATCTAGAAATGTTAGTTTGAAAAGAGAAAACCAAAAAGACCTGGCTTGCCTTATCTATAGGTCAGTGTAAATACTGTTCTTGGACAAGTTTGGAATGATGATGATAATAATAGCAGTAATTTATTTATTACTTTCCTCGTGACTTGAGGTGGGTTACAACATGTCTAAAAACACATAATCATCTAAAACGGAGCCCCCGGTGGCATAGTGGGGTAAGCTTTGTGACTTGAAGGTTGGGTTGCTGACCTGAAGGTTGCCAGGTTCAAATCCAACCCGGGGAGAGCTTGGGTGAGATCCCAATCTTAGCTCCAGCTCCATGTGGGGACATGAGAGAAGCCTCCCACAAGGATGGTAAAAACATCAAAACATCTAGGCGTTCCCTGGGCAACATCCTTGCAGACGGCCAATTCTCTCACACCAGAATCAATTTGCAGTTTCTCAAGTTGCTCCTGACCCACACACACAAAAACCAACCTAAAACATTATATAAAACACACATATTAAAAATATTTCTACAAAGTACGTATTAAAACACACTGAACAAAGATTAAACATAAGACACAAGTTTAAAATTTGTGATTAAAACTGGCTGGTTGCGCCATTGACAATAGCCATTAGGATGAGAAGGTTCTACTATCCCTGCACAATCTTTCCCCATCTAATTCCATTCTTTTGATGTGACATATGTTCATGTTACTTTATGGCAGAATTTCATTATTAGCTACCCATATTTACGTAGATCATTTGGTCAACCAGTCATACATTTGCTGCATTATTAAATTAATGAGCCAGTTTTCTCTTAGTTTTCTAATAGTTCATCCTATTTCCTTTACTAATGTTGAACGTGTTGTTATGACTCAATGGATTCCGCTGTAATAGTTCTCAGAAAATAACATGTTTTTGAACATTTTCCCAGTTAGAAAAATAACTGCTTGCTACAACTGGAGAAGATGGGTCAACAACTTTTCTGATTATCATGCTAGTGTGTCTTTTCATTGCACAGACTACATTTATAAACCTGTTCTTAATTTGGGTTGCTGCTGTAAATATGTATATGAGGATTCAGTTCTATTCTATTGATTAAAATTTACTGAAAATAGTGTGATTTCTATCCATAAAGTTATATAGCACCGTTCCCCCAAATTCTAGTTTATAACATAGTGGCTTTCTAATTTCTTTAGATACCATGTTTTCCTCAGGGATACCATACCAGAAGGTATTGTTTGAGTGTACACGTTAAAGCGGCCTTTGCAGTGAGTTCATTTCTTTAGCAGGAGTATGGTGTTTGAACTTGAACTTGAAGAAGTGATGGAAGCCCTACCAAGTGAAGGTTTCTTTGAGGGCATGCTGAGAGAAATTGAGGATTTCCATGTGAGAATTGAGAACAGACTATCATAGGACTGGATGAGAGTAAAGTTGTAGGCTATTCATTGAAAAAAGTCTAAGTACTTTTTCACATTTGTAGTACTCTACTAAGTATGTGGAGAGTTGTCTTTCTGTTTGGTAATAAAATGATTCCGATACTTTTGAAGTCTAATGGGTTAATTATCTTTTTGGAGGAAACATCAAAAGCAATTTCACAGCGCCCAAGATGACTAGCTGAATTTGAACCATAACCTTATCACATAGCTGATGTGAAGTTTCTCATATTTCATATTTTCAGCTCCAAAAATGATATTTTGTGTGTTCTTATTTTTGTGCATGACCATAGTTGCCCATGAAGGAAACTTCCTCCCTATGGAGGAAGGGAGACAGGAGGCTGAAAGCAATTGGCTTCACTTTGTGTGTTCTCAAGTCATGTAATAATAAATTTCCCTATGCTGAGAAAACAAGTGAAGCACCTAACTAACTTTAGTTTCAACACTTACACAAAAGATGGATTATCTCCTAGTAATGCCTGCTATCCTTTTATGGTGAAGAAGAAAAGGGAACATGCAAACCCCGAGCATTCACTTTGCTCTATAAAGTTCAATTGTTTTGCTGTCATCCAATTCAACCATACATTTTAGACTAATCTTTTACCTCTTTGATACAGTTATAAGCCTGGTGGATCAAAAGAATGATGTGGAAATTGCATATCTTGATTTAAGTAAGACTTTTATATGGTTCTTTATGACATTCCTGGAGGCAAGCTGGTAAAATATGGGCAAGCGGAATTGATAGTTGGCTGTAGGCTTGTGCAATTTAGCTGGAGGGCGATCTGTTTTGGGATCTGAATTTCGTTGGGTACCCAGATACGTTTTTGGGAGTGTTCCAGACAATAGAAAAATTTGTTTATGGCTAGGCAGCTGAAAAACCTGGGAAGATCAGGCCAATTGGCGGCAATGGGGAACTTACAAGGCTATTTTTTTCCATTCCTGGGATTCTTTTCTTTCTTCCTTTCAAGAGAGCCTGGGTTTGAGGAACAGGGTTAAGGAAGCATGTGCCGCATACTTCCAAATAGAAGGGAAGAAGCCATGCCTGGCAGCCACATGGGCCATTTCGGGTAAAACAAAAATGGCTGCTGAGCTTTACCGTTACGGCCAACTGAACACACAGGATTAGCCGAAGGGAACCGACCAAACCGAATCAGTGCACAAGCCTAGTTGGCTGATGGAGGAAACCCAATGCTTCTTATTCAGTGGATGTTTGTTTTTGTCTTGCTCTGTCTTGCTCAATGTCACAAGTGCATTTCCATGGCAAGATAGAGATCTGAACGCTGGTTTCCAGAGTTGTAGCCACTATATCATGTTGGCTCTCTTTGGTGTAAGATTGAAGCTACTAATTTTTTCCCAGCTGAAGAACCTGCTCTCATCAACAGAAAAGGGAATGGTGTGGTTTTGCTTCAAAATCTGCACCAGAGGTTTGGGGGGGTGATCCGGAGCAGATTTTCAGGGAAGTTCAAAATGAACTTGAGCTTCTGTGGGGTTGGATTGTTTGCAACATACATTTATATTTTTATAGTATTTGTAATCCTGCTTTTTGTCTCCGAAAGAGACTCAAAGCAGCTAACAATTAAAATTGCCAGATGAGTCTATTTTTGTGTTAAATTGGAGTCATTTTAACATCAGTCAGCTCCTTTATTTGCAGATAGGCCTGCTGTATCCTTTAGATTATTTTTAAAGTATGCAGGTTATCTGCTCCAACATAACTCAAGTTGTATTTTAACTTTTCTTGCCAGACTGTTGTTAATACCATTTGTTTATATGCACAAAGCCATTGGAACTCAAAAGTGACCATATTATTTACTAACATCACTGAATGCAAAATTGCATTAGAATGAAATGGTACAAAACTTATATCTTAAGTCCTTTAAAGCTGTCTGTATACAAACCTTTCCTGTTTCAAATGGTGGTTTTTGTAGTTGAATGACAGTTTCTGAGTCTTCCTTATTCCCCAGGGTGCTCGTTTTAATCCTCTTCTGTTGTCACATGTTCCCTTAGCATGCTAATAAATCCTGAATCCCATGAGGCTCCTTCACAGAGTGTTTTCTTTTCAAAATCAGCTTGCATGCTGTTAAATCCCACCAAAAAAAGGGCAGAGCTACCTATTGGAGAGCTGATGTCATATGCAACAAAAAAAAGGGAATATCAACCATGAAGAAGGTAATATGTGAAGCTGAACATTGCTAAGCTGTAAACCCATTCTGGCTGCTTGGACTTGACTCAATGTGATATAGGTTTTCTATGCAATTGTTTGGGATATCTTGGGTCCCTGGGGGCACCGTTAAGAAAATGACGTTGATGCAAACCCTCCCCCCTCCAGCCCTCATCCATTTTGCTTCTTTGCCTGTTCCCAAAGGACCAAGAAGAGGCTGCTAAATGGTGTTCATGTAGCTGTGTATTGAAAAACAGGTTTCAATAATCGCTAACTGCAGCTGTTTCAGCAGCTTCATGGGTTGCCATATTGCAACTCTCCTGCCATCTTTCCATTTGCCTTTGAGCCTCCAACTAGGGCAGGTCCCTGCTTGCATTTAGTGGTTTCTATACGCTCTCTGGATGCTGTAAGGGTTGGGCCATTGTATCTGTGGGGGATGTGTTCTTGGCTAGATTGGAGTTATTTGAAACTGTGAATGTGACCAGATAGCATTAAATGACCCAATTTCCAGTCTCAGCATACCATAGGTTTGCACCGGAGAACCTAGAATCATCTCCAGGAATGTGCTAGGTCCTCCAAAGCAACTCTTCGTAATGTTTAGGGAAAGCATACTACAGCATCACCTAGATGACCTAACATTCCTTCTTCTTCTTCATTCACACAGTCATCTCCGACTCTTTGTGACTTCATGGACCAGTCCACGCCAGAGCTCCCTGTCGGCCGTTGCTGCCCCCAGTTCCTTCAAGGTCAAGCCACTCACTTCAAGGATACCGTCCATCCATCTCGCCCTTGGTTGGCCTCTCTTCCTTTTTCCTTCCATTTTCCCCAGCATCATGATCTTTTCCAAGCTCTCCTGTCTTCTCATGATGTGGCCAAAGGACTTCAGCTTTGCCTCTAACATCCTTCCCTCCAGTGAGCAGCCATTGGGCATTATTTCCTGGAGGATGGACTGGTTGGATCTTCTTGCCAAGGTCCAAGGCACTCTCAGGATTTTCCTCCAGCACCAAAGTTCAAAAGCATCTCTTTTCCTTTGCTCAGTCTTCCTTATGGTCCAGCTCTCACATCCATAGGTTACCACGGGGAATACCATTGCTTTAACTATGCAGACCTTCGTTGCCAGTGTGATGTTTCAGTGTGAATTTCCCCAGGCGAGGGTAAATGAAACTGTAGTTATGGGTTTTGTGGTTATTCAGGTCTTACTGGCCTGCATACAATACTCTTCCAAAGCATAAAAAGATGTTTAGATCATTGATCTGTAATCCTGAGCTTGTCAACTCTGATAGTGTTTGTCCAGGGATTCTAGGAAAAAATGATTCCTAAATTTGGCTATCTTTTCTGGTGCTTTTTCATTTAGGTTATAACTAGTCTTTCTAAATCAGGCAAGATTCAAATGGACCATACTGGCCAAATGGTTAAATTAGCCAACACACATTTTGTTGCCTCAAATGTTAGCCCTGTTTCTGGATATATTTGACCTGCTGATTTCAGAAATGGCACTAGTTTCCCCCTATCAGCTCTAGGTTTTGAGATATAGAACTTATGGCACCTACCAATCGCCATCTGCTTGCTCATAGAAAACCATGATAACCATATCTAAGAAACTAGAGCTGATTTTTGTGTGTGTCGGGAACAACTTGAGAAACGACTTGAGAAACTTGAGAAACTAGGGCTGATGTGATCTATACAATGCAGTTTTCTGAATCATTGCCCCAAATATCCCCAGTAACAGGTCTAAACACCAAGACACCAATAATTCTTTTTGGGATGTGATATTGTTGAATCGAAGTCAATTAATTCATAGCTGGAGTTGCTGATTGACCTGGTTTAAGAGATCTAGTCTATTTGGCCAAAGTTTTCTATATACAGATCTTTGAATATCTTTGAGGTTGAGACAATTTTGGAGTAATTTGGAATTCCGAATGAGGGATGCTTAACCTGTATTAGAAATAAACACACCAAGCTTAGATTTCATACAGAGTTAAAAACAGATATTGCATGTTCATTGGTGTTTGAGTCTGTTGATTACAAGAGCAAAAATAATAAAAATAAAAAATAAAATAAAAAAGGACTGGTGTTGGATGACCTATTATTTCAAGTAGAAGAGAAATCACTGAGTGAAAAAGTCTCACCAAGAGTATTACGGTCAATGAAAAATATTGCCTTTGGGAATATAATGATGCAACTGTTCAGCATGCATGTATATTTTAAGAACAGAGAGGGCTCTTCAATGCTGTTGGTTGGTTGATTGTTGGGCCAGTAGTCAAAACTGCAAGATATTTTTAAGGGCCAACACCTGTTAATAATCTTGTGATTGAATCATGTAGTCTAATTGTGAATTGAGTCCTTTCTATTCAAGAATCAAATACTAGTCTGTCTCTGGTGTCCTTCAAGGCATTATATAGAAGCAGTGAAAGCAGAAGCCTATGTCTGTTCTGGACTGTTTTTCCTCTCTCTGCTTCCTCTGTATCACACAATGTGGGACTTGATCTCACTGTCGTAGAAGGAAATGATAATAATAATAATAATAACTTTATTTTTATACCCCGCCCCATCTCCCCGAAGGGACTCGGGGCGGCTTACATGGGGCCTTGCCCGATAAAACAATCAAATATCAAAACACAGCGAAACACAGCAATAAAACAGTTATCCAATAAAAACATCAATTACAGTAAAAACAATAGTTAAAATCAACATAAAACATACAATATTAACACTGGAGACTAATTCATAGAACCCAGGCAACGAAATGATGTGTACATCTGCTCAGCTGAAGAGCCCTTGAACCTGAAAAATCACTATTGATTAAATGTATAAATCCCACTTTGCATCAAGCAGTCAAAGGTGGGAAGAAAGAAGTTCCTGACATGTGCTTTGGTATATAACCAATTCTCTTAAAATAATACCGCTGTATGACTATACAATTGTGAACAATTCACAAGGCCTGCCACCTTTCATATTCAGATGTGAATATGTAGTCTTTTTAACACTCTTAGAAGAGTACTCTCATGAATTACAGCTTTTAAAATTTATCACTGTAGTTATCTATTATTGTGTATATTATCTGTACTCTGTATTGGTATTGCTATATAATTTACCCATAAAAAGCAGTGAACAGCAATAAGAAGGAAAAGGCAGGAAGAGCTTGGGCAGATTGAGCTGACATGGTTGTACTGACACAAAATACTTACTTGATGTTTTGATGTCTTTGTTCAAGAAAACTGCTTTTGAATAAATGGATGACTTCAGTGAATGCAATCATTGTTCTGAATAGGAAAAGAAATATGGTATTTTGCCTTCTATGGCTAGAATATTCATCTTGACACTGTTCCTTATGTTCACAGCTTTTTCCAAGCAGTTTGGACAGAAGGAGCTGAAAAGACTATGAGGACAAGGCAAGCTTATTGTTGGCTTTACAAAAACATCAAAACAGGCCCTTAGAACACGGAAATGCCAAGAATAAGCAGTTATCTCTCTTTCGCAGTTTGCAGATTTTTGCCATTCTTTAACTCTTAAAACTAGAATCATCCTCCCTGATTTTGACTCTTTATCTGTTTTAGAAAAAATAGTAGGCTCACTCCCAATTATAACCTAGATGAAAGACCAGTTTGCCGATTTTTGCCATCTGAAATACTGTACTCTCAAACCAGAAAAGTTTTACTATCAGCTATTCATTTCTGTCTTTGCGGAAAGGGGGCTAGTCACACATCTTTCTAATGGGAGAAAGGGAAGAGGGAAAGTAACTCTGTTTACAAAAGTGGAAGTTTCAGATGCCTCCACACTTGCCTTCCTTCTTGCAAGTCGTGATGCTCAGCAAGGCAGGTGTCTTGGAAGTGGCTGCAAACACAGAGCAATGCCATTGCCTGCTGCATTTATCCAGTCAAAAGAGAATGAAAAATAGCCCTAGGATCCTCCATTGTTTTCATCAGTCCTTTTAAATGAAACTCTAGTAGTCAATGGAAATACCAGCTCTTATTTTTTCCATCCTTCCATCTTCCCTTTCTTCTCTTCCTCCTCCTCCTGGTTTGCAGTAGGGAGCTCACAAACTTCCTTGTTTCAACAACCACTGGTTGCCGATCTGTTTCTATTTTTATTTATTCTTTTGAAGCTTTTCTATCTGTATTGGTTTTACATATGTTGTTAGATGCGTTGAGACTCGTTTTTAAGAGAATGGTGGGATATAAATGAAGAAAATACTAATAGTAATTAAAAATAAAATAATGTTTTTTATTAAAATAGGACATAGGCATGTAGGGATATTATGTCATGCTTTTGAGTACAATTGCATCCCAGAGTTGTCTTTCTCTGTTTCTTAAAGAAATGATTTGAGCATTATTTTATCTTCGTGAAAAAAGGGATAACTGTATATTTAAACCCAGGCTCCAGTTTGTTAGGACGATTGCTGTGAGAATTGTAGAACATTTCATGCCATAAAAAGAAACTGAAAGAGTGTTTCCTTATGCAGGCCAAATGTCATGACTGTGGTTCTGTAACAGGAATTCTGTATTTTCAAATGGTTGGGAAATTTAGTTGGCATTTTTAGCAGTGTTTTCTCTCTGTACATTTACTTTGGCCTTATAGGTTGTACACTTTTGGCACTGGCTGTGCTTGGCTTTATCATCTCACAAATGATAACCCTTCCCTGTGTCATGGGATGGATTTTTGGTGACTCCCGATCAGGAGGAAGGATTTTCTTTTCTTCTGTAAAGCATACCCTGGTGCTGTTATCCCCACTACTTGATAAGAGGCGCAAGATATAAAAGAAAATAGACAATTTCCCTCCCTATGTTCCATCAAAGGCACTGTCAGAATTTCCTTCACACTGCATTTGATGCCTTTTGCATCTTGGCAGAAGGATGCATACCTTTTCCATCAAAGCTTATACATGTCAACTTTGCTGGTGCAAATGTAAGCCCCCTGAAGCTTTTCTATGACATTGTAAAAATGGGAACATGTTGACTTCTGCTCTACTGGGTTCTCTGTTTGAGATCTAAGGAGCAGAAAAAGGATGTTTCTTTTCTTTTCGATGTTAAGTGTTCTTATAGGCCTTCGGAGACGTCCTGTATTGTTTCACTGTTTACTTGTGAGTCTCAGCTTTTTCACAAATGCTTCAAAACAGAGGATATTTTTATGGTACTCTAAAAATGGCTATTTTACCTTAAAGTTGATACCTATGTTTTATAGACTCTGGGAGATGTGTTTCCTTCTCCATCTGCACTGCCATTGTGTCGCCTGGCAATAACAAAAGAGCTGTCTTTGTTTGGGTTTAGTATCCCTAATCTGAAACGCCTGAGACCAGAAGTGTAGCCTGAAGGCCAGTTTATACACAATATTTTAAATAATATTGTGTATAAACTGCATGAAACAAATGTTTATGTATGCTGAACTACCATAAGGCAAAGGGAGTATGATCTCATCTTATATCAGGGGTCCTTAAACTAAGGCCCATGGGCCGGATGCGGCCCTCCAAGGTCATTGACCTGGCCTCTGTCCTAAACTTTAGACTTAGGGTTGACCTAAGTCTGAAACGACTCGAAGGCACACAACAACAACAATCCTAATTTTGAATTATTTCATCATAGTCCAGCCCCCCAACAGTCTGAGGGACCGTGAACTGGACCTCCACTTAAAAAGCTTGAGGATAACATATGCTAGGATTTGGAGACAAAAGGAGACCCCAGAAAAGGAGGATTGGCTAAACAGAGTCATAGAGATAATGAACATGGATAGACTTACTTATTGGTTATCAAGGCTTACCAAAGAAGGAAACGAATTGGGACCTGGTAAAGGATTATTTAAAACAGATGAAGTTTGATCTTATCTGCTGAATCGACACAACCTTAAAGATTAAGGAGGACGAAGGGACATGGTGTTTTACCAATAAATATGATTTTTCTTGGAAAAGATTATGAAGAGCCAGTAAAAGACAGATGGAAGTCTACAAGCTATTTTTCTCTCTCTTTTTTTCTTTAAATTTTTCTTTAATTGTATCTTTTTAAATTATTAGTATTATTTTTCCTCTTTTGTTCTTAATCTTTTTTTAAAAAACTTCCCCCCTTTTTTCTTTTTCTTTAGATTTACACACACACACACACACACATATATAGGTTTGGATGGGTATGGGTATGTATGTGTATACATATACACATGGGTGTGTGTGTGTGTGTGTATATATATATGTATATATTTCTTTTCTCTTTCTTCTTATTTCCTACTTTCTACCTATAAAAAAGTGTTCCCTCACTTTCGCTGCGAAATATGGTGATTTGCATTTCTTTCTTTTTTTCTTTTCTCTCTTTTTGTTATAATGTAAAATCCTCAATAAAGATACATATTTTTTTTAAAAAAGCTTGAGGACCTCTGTCTTATATGTTTCACTGCACAGTGCTTCCATCTATCTCACATATTTGTTGTCTTAACAGAAAATGTAGGTCCCCATAAGAACCAGTCCTTATCTGCAGATTATAGCTTGTATACAAGCAGGATACACAGAGTTGGAGAGGACATTTCTGAATGATTCCAACTGTTCATTCTTTGTAAACAATTAATAAAAATATTTATTGGCGGTGTTTGTCTTCCATATGATAGGACAGCTTTAAAAATATGACTGCAAGAATGGATTTTTTTATTGTGTTCTGATTTTACATTTTTTCCTCGTTGAAATTCATTTTGTTAGTTTTGGCTATTCGTTGTAATTATAATCCATGTACCCAGGGTCAAAATACAGATACTGAGAACATCTTCCTTGGACAAAAGACTGCTAAGAATTGGTGCATGCACAGTTGCTCATGCACACCGTGTTAATGTTTGTGTGATTGTATGATTGTGTATAAATAGTTGATGCTTCCAAATAAAGTGTATTCATCTCTGCTAGATTTCTGTGTAGGTTTAACTGAAAGCAGTACTGGCCAAAGATTCAAACATTGTTTCTTAAGCTTCCTGGTCAAGTTCAGGGTTCATTCCAGCTCCATGTCCCAACTACCCAGAGAATGGTGGGGAAGAATAAATACATCTGATATCCCAGTACGATCCAACATTACTGAGTTCGACCCAACACTACTGTTGTAATTCTGGATCATCAGTAGATGTATATTTATTTATTTATTTACAGTATTTATATTCCGCCCTTCTCACCCCGAAGGGGACTCAGGGCGGATTATAATGAACACATAAATGGCAAACATTCAATGCCAACAGACAAACAACATACATTAGACAGACTCAGAGGCATTTTTTAAAATATTTTTCCAGCTTCACGATTCCGGCCACAGGGGGAGCTGTTGCTTCACCGTCCAGAAGTGGCTGTACTTCCGCATTCCTTTCCTCGTGTTTTGCTGGCAGTTTTATGGTGTTGTAAATTAGCCTCCCGCATATGGCGTCCCTAAATTTCCCTAATTGACAGGTTCAACTGTCTTTCGGGGCTGCATAGGTCAACAGCAAGCCGGGGCTATTAATGGTCGGAGGCTTAACCTGACCCGGGCTTCGAACTCATGACCTCTTGGTCAGTAGTGATTTATAGCAGCTGGTTACTAGCCAGCTGTGCCACAGCCCGGCCCCGTATATCAATGTTATGCCTTCTGTTGGTAAGGAATACAATATGGAGAAAAGAGAGAAACTCACCTGATATTGATTTTTTTTTCCAATTGTCATGTTTGTAATTTGTGTTTTTAATACATGTTATCTAAAACACCCTAGGCTGCTAAAGAAATCCCAATAGATATATGCAGAAACAAATTATTAGAAAATTGCCCACAACTTGGAACTTTATCATAACAAAAATCAATGAGGAATATTACAGCTTGCTTCAATAATTTGACACCGTGTATTTGAAATTAGTTTACATTTTCAACTTGAAGGGTAAAATATGTGCTTGAGAATTAATTTTAAAAATTAAATATTGCACTCAGTATAATAGATGACACTGTTGGCTAAATACAATCAGCTACACATTTCTTCAAAGGAGATGCTTTATTTGCTGCCTGTGTACATTCATTCTTTCAGTCATTTTTTAGATCGAGAACATAGAAGCAGATGAATCTCCAAGTTATCACTGTGCATTTTTCTCTTTAGCTGCTCTGTGCAAGATTCTTCCCCTGTCAACTTACAGGAAGTGAGTCAATAGATTTAATAGCTTTTACAACAATCCATGTGTAGATGGGGGCGTACTAAGGGATTGATGATAGAAACATAGCTGTACAATACAAAGGTGTATACAGAGGAAGTCCAGTGACATTTTGCATTGCTCGGAGATGTATTGTGATTTGTTACATCCAAATGGCCTTCCAGCGGTGAGCTATATTCCTCACTCCCACCATCCAAAGTATTTGGGGTTGTAACTGGACTCAGTGGAGCTGTGTTCATGAAAAAGACTGTTGTATTTTAACATGCAAAGCCATATTAAATTTCTTTGGGCCAGTATAATAAAAAGGCTGTCTAGTGTTTTGCCCCATTGTGAGGTTCAAGGGGAATGTCCTAAAGGCTTCATCAGTAGCTTTTGTATACTTTGATTGTGCTTTTCCTGCATGGCAGGGGGTTGAACTAGATGGTCCATGTGGTCTCTTCCAACTCTATTATTCTATGTAGAAATTTTAGTTAATGAAATCAACCCCACAAAAGCTGGGTCAGCTTATCCAGCGGGTCATTGTGAGTACTGTATCTTAACTCTGGTAAAAAAAAATTGAACCATCTCCTTTTCTAAGTTGATGGTCAAAGGCTTAGCCCATCGCAACACTGACCTCTCTCTCCCCTACTCTCTCCACCATGGTGTCACTTCTGCCCTTCAAATGCCTGACCAGAAATGCACTTTCCCCTCTCAACAGAATGATCCTCAACTTATCCATGAGTCATATCAAAATCCATAATTTTGTACATGAGGTCTATTTATACATGTATTTAGAGTAGGCATAGGCAAACATTGGCCCTCCAGATGTTTTGGACTTCAGCTCCCACAATTCCTTACAATTGGTAGGATGTAAGGAATTGTGGGAGTTGAAGTTCAAAACACCTGGAGGGCCAAAGTTTTCCCATGCCTGGTTTATAGGGTAGTTTCAAAACCAAGAACATTGACAAAGCTGGAAATGTTTGAAGGCTTCTGATGTCTGAACCTTTCTCCAGTTCTGTTCTTCACCTGGATGGTGAATTTCTGCCGATTTGTATTGCAACATTTAATTAAGCTTCTTGACTCTTTTTGCTTCGTCGTCCAGATACGCCCAGGAAAAAAAAAAACTTCAGTAGAAAGGTGTCAGATGCTAGTTACTTGTCAACATCTTGCTTGTGACATGGGAGATTAGATGTGGTATGTCGAGACATGTCTGCTTTGACAGTCACAATTCACAAGATAATCATGTTTATACATTTTGTAAAAACAAGTTGCCTTACATAGGCACAAAATACTTAAGAATATTGTGGGAAAATGGCCTGAGGCAGTGCTTGATTTGCAAAACATCATGTATTTCTGTAAAAAAGAAAAAGAAGGGAACAGGAAGTGTAGCAAGAAATACCACCACCTCTCAACACATTTGCTGGAAGTGCCCCAATTCTTTGTCCCTGGCATTAGTTCGATTTGCTGGTAGCTTCCTTCTTTGCCTCGTTTCAGACTTTCAGGAAGGCCTGTAAGACTTTTCTGTTTCTAAAGGCTTTTTATAGGGAGGGACCAGTTGTTTTGTGACTTTTTTCTATCATATAGTTCATTATTTCATTCTGAGATTTTCTTTTATTAGTCTTGCATTGCTTGGCTTTAGCCATATTGCTGTTGGAGTGTGCTTTCACAATATTTAGTAAGTTCCTTTTTGTTTAAAAGAAAGTATATATTACACATCCTAACTAAATAATATTATAGCAGCTAGACTGAAATACAGGGTCTCTGTGTTACTGTTAGGAATGTTTCTCTTTCTATAACTATTTTATCGAAGGTTTGTGTACTGCTGTTTACCCAGAGACTTTGAAATTGGATGAGCTAGCATTACGATTTCTGCAGCATGTTGAGATCTGAAGTTGCGTGCTTTCCTTTTAAATAATACATTCATAAGTGAGTCTGAAGCTTCAGCCCTTATTTTGGGCAAAACAACCAACAGCCCAAAGTCAGGAAAGGGCTGTCTGCTTTAATTTGGCCAATCCCATCTTCAGTCAGTTCACGCCTTGTGTTTTGCTGCTGCATGTATTTTAGCAAAGCAGCTCACAGATATTTGAATTGCAAATTGTGACGGAATTTAGCATCTTTTTTTTTTGCAAGTATCTGAAGTAACACTCGCCAGACTTTTAAGCGTCAACGCAGCAGAAAGCCGAATGATTTCCGAAAAGGGAACATTTCATGGATTAATGTATTTGATATGGCAAAGCCGTTTATTGTATAATTTCTGTCCCGTTGCTATGGGAACCCATTTTAGTGTTGCAGCGATTATTAATCAGGATTTGCAGTTATATCATTTTCATCACAAGGCCGTGCATCCTTATAGATTGAATCATGGTTCTCATTGACATTGTCGGAGATCAACCATTATTGCAAGATTTAAAATGGCAGCAGCTTTGTTACTGGAAGGAAGGGCACAAGTTAGCTTTTCCAGAATGATGCTTGCTCTACTTATTCCTTTCATCCCTCCGGAATGCTGGCACAGACCTACTTGATGACATATAATACCATCACTCCAGAGGAATATCATTTAAAGAGGCAGGATGCACTCCTTCAGTTTGTGCGTGAAGAGTAACATCATCCAGTGCATTCATGAGAGCAGGCAAGACAAGGTGACTCTGCCACAATGTTGACATCCTTCTGTGGAATAATCAGTACATGGTACCTTTCATAATAAGGCAGAATTTCAGGAATAAACAAATACAGTAGAGTCTCGTTTATCTAACCTTCACTTTTCCAACATTCTGTATTATCCAACGTAGTCTGCATCCTGCCCGGATTCACAGCTTTTTCTCTAGGCAGCAATGCACAGGGAGCCAACACGCCCAACAACAACACAAGTGCAGCCATGCTCCCAAAGAAGTGGCAGACTTGTAAAACATGATGTTTTGGTGCTTAATTTGTAAAATCATAACATAATTTGATGTTTAATAGGCTTTTCCTTAATCCCTCCTTATTATCCAACATTTTTGCTTATCCAACGTTCTGCCGGCCCGTTTATGTTGGATAAGTGAGACAACACATTTACTTGATGGGCTTTGGAGATCCAAGTTGACTAGTGAAGTTGAAGCACTGCTTAGCTACCTATTGCAGTCCCCTCTGTTACAGTAAGTAGTAACAGGATCAGGTATATATGTGTGTGCTAAAAAACCTTATGGTGTTAATTATTATGAGCAGCTGCTGATGTAGGTCAGCAAGCAAGTTTGGACCACATCCGGTGGGATATAACTGTATGGATGTTAGAATACAGTATGGAGATGCTGAATTAACAATGACTTAACAGCAATGCTCTTTGCTATGATGGAATAGCTATTTGTTTTATGTTCTACTCTTTTGGATAAAGAAAACTTACTCTGTGCTACTTACAAAGACTGTGTAAGTTTGTTGAGCTATTTGATTTTGTATCTCTGCTGACAAAAGTAAAGATTTTTTTTTGTTCCTTTTCTTCTTGTTTGTGTGTCTTTGCATTGGACCTGACTGATATCTGCTTATGCGTAACATCCTTCACCCAATACTTAGGAGACCTGAAAGTGAAAAACATGTGCTCGTGTTTCTGACATTTTAGGCTGATGATTAGATACAGATGTTTTGAAGCTTTGGTTGCTTTAGCAAAAGTATCAAATAATTGGCTCCGATCTGATGAATTGCTCATGTAGTTGGATATCACGCACAAAGGGATATTCAAACTACTTTTGAAATTTTCAGTGTATACACAGGTTTCCAGTGTATAATGCCAGTGTGGCCACAGAAATGTAGTTGTGTTCTGACTAAGCTCTCTTTGTTGCCACGTTAAGAAAGATAATGATCACTGAGTCCCAGTTTCCCTTTATCTTCAGAAAACTGACTTCTCAGGCTTTTCTCTTTGTCCCATTCTTCTTTTTGCTGGCACTACCAATTAGAAGTTTCTTATTCCAAGTAGATCTTGCAAATGTTATAGAAAGTGCTAACTGGACACTATAAGCAAACAAGGACTAGCTCAGTGGTTCTCAACCTGTAGGTCCCCAGGTGTTTTGGCCTACAACTCCAAGAAATCCCAGCCAGTTTACCAGCTGTTAGGATTTCTGGGAGTTGAAGGACAAAATTTCTGGGGACCCACAGGTTGAGAACCACTGGAGTAGTTAATACTCCAAAGGACAGACTCAGAATCCAAAATGACCTTAACAGGTTAGAAAGCTGGGCTGAAATTTACAAAATGAATTACAACAGCGAAAAATATAAGGTATTACACTTAGGCAGGAAAAGTGAATGCACAGATATAGGCTTGACAACTGTATACATGAAAAGGATCTAGGATTTGTGAATTCTGATTATTTCAGGGTCTCTTGAAATGTACCACAGAGATCTTTTAAGATTCTATGACTCCTTTGACTGATTGTCCCAGGATTCAACCTCCTGACTCTGACCTTTCCACAAAGTTACAAGATCATATGCAAACCAGGACTCATTCTCTGGGCAGATCTTCTCATTGAACTCCTTCTCTTGTTTATAGGACTTAGGCCCCTTGGACATGACAGATAATTCTTGGAAGAATGGACTAGTATGGTTCCTAAGATCTTTTTGGGGAAAACTTTGTCTCTACCCTGCTGCCATCACGGGTATATCTGGTGAGGATGAGGGAGAGAGCCTTCTTGGTGGTTGCTCCCTGGTTGTGGAACTCTCTCCCATGACAGGCTTGGTCAGCCCTTCGTTTTCATGTGCTCTTTTTCCAGGCAGAAAAAGTTTTTTTGTTTTTATTTTGGCAGGTCTTGGCCTTTTGTTACTGTGACAAAAGGATCATTCATTGGGCTGTGTTATGCTTTTTTCTGCAGTGATTTAATGTTCTATTAAAAACTGTTTATGTAATGTCTTTTAAACCTTCATATCAAATCCATGCGACTGTATTTATTTTTTAATTTGCTATGATCCACCTTGGATTCCATGTTGCGAGAAAGGTGAGTTATGAAATAAATAATTTAGTAGAGAGGGCCTTTGGTTCGAAGACCCTGTGGATAGCAAAGCCTGCAGGTTCTCAAGTCCTATTACATACAATTACATAGTAAAATGGTGTCCCTTATATAAAATGGCAAAATCAAGTTCTGATTTTTGGAATTTTTAAAAATGTCTTCATGCAGTAGATGGTTAAATTTATGAATACAGAATCCATGGTTATGGAGGGCCAGCTGTAAGACTGTTTCCTACAATCCAGGGACTAATACAAGTATGAATCCAGAACGTATATTTGTACTATTTTAGTCACTAGGTTTGTCTAGTCACCCACTGCAGTGCCATCTACTCTGGTGGGAAGTGGCTCTCCAAGATCTCAGGCAGATTTCTTTCTCCCATCATCTCCTATCTGACGCTTAACAAAAGATGCCTAAGATTGTAGTTGAGACCTTCTGCATTCAAGGGGCATTATTTGACAATGAATTATAGTCCCTTCTCCGTCCTGCTTGGGTCAAAATGCTTCAGGGCTGGGCTCACCTTGTACCTTTGGAAATCCTTTTAATATATTTCTTTCAGAAATCCATGGCATTGCCAAAAAACATATATTTGGCCAGCTTGCGATTTGCAAGGCGCGTCTCCTTAATAACAGTCATGCTATTCCATATCTTATTGACACACATTCATCGTTTCTTTAATTTCAAGAACCAGAGATCTTCACGTAATGCTTGCATTTTCACTTAGTTGTCTTCCAGTTCTAGTGAACGATGAATAACCAAAACATTAGCAAGGCGCAAATAGCATTTTTGCTGCTGCCTTTGCTGTGTTTGCCTATTCCACCCCTCCCCAGTATCCATCCCTGCACATGCCCAGCCCCCAACTGTAATTCTGATTGGCTAAATTAATTCCGCAGCATCCTGCTGTGAATAATTATGTTAATCCTGTATAGATTCAGATGCCTTCTCCTTCCCCCAACCTTTCCCTAAATTAGAATGTGGCAATTGTAGCTCACAGCTGGCTCATCAGAGGTGGCCAGTTTGGGAATAGGCACATCTGACTATGCTTAACTCTCGGCCTTGATTGCTTAAGACGATACACGTAAACCCCATGATTACTGCCATTTTGTGTGTTTTGCAAATCCGCTGCTTTCCCCGGCAAAGCTGGGTTCTTTGGAGAGGAGAAACAACAAGAATTTTGCCTCCTCTCCAGAGCCCAGCTGATGCAAAGGCACTGTCAGGCATCTGCTGAGGACGACATGAGAGATAGAGGTGGCCTTTGGTGACTTTGTTTTGAACAGATTGCTATGAGCATACTGGGATAGCAGCAAGTTTTTCAATACCCTTAGAGCCATGACGGCTGTTATATTGGCAGGTAAATCTTGGAACTTGAGGTGTAAGAGGTTGGGGAAGATCTATGACGCAGAAGGGAGATATGCAATGCTTTCTTGCCTGCCATTCCCATCTTCAGACTGGCCCTGTATTTGGTGTCTGAGTCTCTCTTGCACGCTAGTCCCTTGCATGCCCGGTAAGCAGCAACCTAGGCTGACCCCAGAGTTTTGATGGGATGCTTGCATACTGCCCTCTAGTGCCTCCACCTGTGATTTTTTTAAATTATTAATGTCTTTTTTAAAGTAAAGAAAAAATACAAAGAAAGCAGATTTTTGGTAAATCTGCCAAATTACGCTAAATTACGACATCTCATAAAACTAAACCTAAAATAAACACTCTAATCTGACACATACCTACATTTATATATAAGACACAACTACAAAAACTATTCTATGACCCTCAATACAAAGAAAGTAGATTTTTGTTAAATCTGCCAAATTATGCTAAATTACGACATCTCATAAAACTAAATCTAAAATAAACACTCTAATCTGACACATACCTACATTAATATATGTATACTAAAGACACAACTACAAAAACTATTCTATGACCCTCACATTCATTGTCTGTTGATTTTTACTCCTTATTATCCCACTCCCTTTAGATATATAACTATATTTCTGTTCTTAATAACATTCCTCTGATTTATAAATCCTATGACTGACATTTGTTCTCATTGGGCTGTGTGGCCATGTTCCAGAAGTATTCTCTCCTGACGTTTCGCCCACATCTATGGCAGGCATCCTCAGAGGTTGTGAGGTATGGATAAACTAAGTAAGGAAAGGAAGGAATATATATCTGTGGAGAGTCCAAGGTATGGCAAGAGTTCTTTGTCACTGGGAGCCAGCATTAATGTTTCAGTTAATCACCCTAATTGGCATTGGAAATGTTTTGTCCCTTGCCTGGGGGCATCCTTTGTTCAGTCAAGTCCTCATTGTGTTGGTTCCCATCTACTGTTTTGATTTTGGAGTTTTGTAATACTGGTAGCCAGATTTTGTTCATTATCATGGTTTCTTCCTTTATGTTGAAGTTGTCCACATGCTTGTGGATTTCAATGGCTCCCAGTGACAAAGAACTCTTGCCACACCTTGGACTATACACAGATATATATTCTTTCCTTTCCTTACTTAGTTTATCCATACCTCACAACCTCTGAGGATGCCTACCATAGATGTGGGCGAAACGTCAGGAGAGAATACTTCTGGAACATGGCCACACAGCCCGAAAGACATACAACAACCCTGTGATCCCGGCCATGAAAGCCTTCGACAACACATTTGTTCTCATTGTTTCTGTGAAATATCACAAATCCTAATCTTTCTTGAAGTTTGTCAAAGACTCCTCCTTGATCAACATTGTCAGTTTGTCCATCTCAGCTAATTCACAAATCTTCATCAACCATTTTTCTTGCATTGGGATAACTGGCTCTTTCCATCTCTGGACACTGATGATTCTCCCTGCAGTTATCATATGTTGTAGTAATCTTCCACGTTTTCTTTCTAGTTGATCGTTTAGCATTCCCAACGCCTCTGCCTATATATCTTGTAAATAGTCATTCACTACCACCCACTCTCAACGGTTTCTGGGGATACATATGGGCATTTTATTTACTTTAACTGTTCCAATTTGGCAAAGACAAGACATCCTTATCAAACATGTCAGTCTACTTTTCAAGGTAATTAACCTTTTCAGTAGCCTTAGGCAAAAGTAAACTGCTGTAGCCTGTCTTAGCGTGTGTGTTTTTCTCATTAATAGCCTTTGCCATCTTGATTGCACCCTGATATTGCTGGGACACACATGTCCTGCACACTCCCTCCATTGAGTTAACTGAGGGCACACTATTTTTGAACTATGGACTCAGTTTGTAGCAACTGAATCCATCTCCTTATTATTCTGGAAAGGACTGAGCTTCAGTTGCCTGGAGATTCGATTTCACTTTCGTGCAGCAGCAGCACTCCAAGGTGCTGCGTAGAATTAAATAGCAACTCCCAGTAGTCCCTGGAAGTACCATTTAAATTTTCAGAATGTCCCAGAGCCACACAACGTTGAGCATATTCTAGGACAGAACTTTCCTAATAGTTCATGTTGGTGCCACACTTTTTTGACACGCATCCTTTTGTGACACAGTAATTCAGTTTTACTAGCAAACCAGATATTAAACCAACCCCTCGTAAGGAATGTGGACAGATACGTAAATTGTAATAAGAAAATCTATGGGGACGCAACATGCTGCTGCTCAGTTGTTGTCACGACCCAGGCTACAGAGCACCAATAACCATACGCAGAGGCCAGATTCTATCTAATATCTTTATTAAGGAAATATATAAAGTTAATAAAAGCAAATGTAAAAGTTAGTCCAGAAGCAGACCTTTCAGGAAAGGTCAAAATTAGTCCAAAGAAACAATGTCCAATATGAAATATTAAGGTCCAAAGTTGTAATCCAATAACCGAAACACTCACTTTGCCAGGCAAAGTGAGGGGAGATGACAAGGTCCTTTAGTCCATGAACTTGAGCAAGGCTAGGAAATAACTTGATACTTGAAACAAGGCTTGAATCGTGGAACAAGGTAACGAGGAACAAGAACAAGGTCCGTGGAATAACTTGGTAAAATCCGTGAAACAAGGCAAGGTTTAGTCCTGGGAAACAAGGCAAGGTCCGTAGGTAAACAAAGGCTGGGAAACAGGAACGAAGGCTGGAAACAAGGACAAGGCTTGAGCAGGAACGAGGCTTGAAGCGGAGCGCGCTGTCCAGACACAACTCGCTCCGGAGGCTGACGAATTGACTCCGCAAAGTTACTCCGCGGGTAAAACACCTATATAGAGTCTAACTTTCCCGCCGAGAGCAGTTCTCTGGGAACCAGAAACGAAAGCTAATCTCTGAGACCAGATGTTTGACTCCTTAAAGATTCTCATGGAAAGCAGGCTTAATTGGCTAAATTCTTAGCAATTATTCTAGCACTCCTGCGCGAGGCCGCTTCCAAACCTCTCTGTTGTTTACAAAACTCATGGCGAGAAAACACAGGAGATGTAGTCTCAGTGTTTGTTTGACATACTTCTGGAACATAATCCTCTTGCAGGTGCAAGGTTCCCAGATCTGGCTGGGAAGAATCTGTCTGGGAAGAATCCAGTTCTGACTGGGAAGGTAAAAAACCCAAGTTTTCTTCTTCATCAGGCATCACAATGTCATGAGCAGGACTACAAGGCCCATGGGTCATCACACTATCCCCCTCCTCAAGCCCCCTCCCAAACTGGGACTCTCTCCCCGAGGCGCGAGGTCGTGGCTTGGCGGGATAGGTCTGATGAAAGCGACGGGTTAGATCAGGAGCATGGACTGTGGAGGCGTCTTCCCAAGAGCGTTCCTCAGGGCCAAAACCCACCCAGTCAATGAGATATTGCAGGCGGCGGCGGTGAAAGCGAGAATCCAAAATGTCCTGAACCTCGAACTCGTCCTCCCCATCCACCAAAATAGGGACGGGGGCCGGCCGGTCTACATCTGGCCGCACACCATCCGCCGGAAGGAGCAGGGAGCGGTGAAACACTGGGTGAATGCGCATTGAACGCGGAAGTTGGAGTTTGAAAGTCACGGGGTTTAATTGCGCCACCACTGGATAGGGGCCAATGAAACGGACATCTAACTTCCGGCAAGGGCGATGGGAGGGCAAAAAGCGAGTGGACAGAAAAACCCGATCTCCTACCTTGATTTCGGGGCCCGGCTGGCGATGTTTGTCCGCGTGACGTTTATAGTCCTCCTTGGCTTGTTCCAGTTGCTGGAGCAAAAGTTGTTGCACCGCTGTGAGTTCCTGCAGCCAATCTTCTGCTGCGGGAACTTCTGAAGTTTCAATGACAGGGGGAAAGAAACGTGGATGGAAGCCGTAGTTTGCAAAGAACGGCGTTTCTTTTGTAGAAGCCTGGACTCCATTGTTGTAGGCAAACTCCGACAGTGGTAACAGAGAAGCCCAATTGTCCTGTTGGTAGTTTACATAACAGCGAAGGTACTGTTCCAAAGTGGCATTGGTGCGCTCCGTTTGCCCATCCGTTTGGGGATGATGAGCTGAAGATAAACGAGAGTCTATGCCCAATAGTTTTTGTAGTGCCTTCCAGAAACGAGAGGTGAATTGGGATCCACGGTCTGTGACCAAACTCTTGGGCAATCCATGTAGTCTGAAAACATGTTGGAGGAATAAATCTGCAGTCTCTTGGGCCGTGGGAAGGCCTTCACAGGGAATGAAATGGGCTAACTTGGTGAAAAGGTCCACCACCACTAGGATCGTGGTGAATCCACAGGAAGGTGGTAAGTCAGTGATAAAATCCGCAGAAATTATTTCCCATGGGCGAGATGGGGTAGGAAGGGGGTGTAGAAGGCCTGAGGGCTTCTCCCTTCTTATCTTGGAGCGCTGGCATACTGGGCAGGTGTTGACATATTTTTCCACATCTTTGCGGATCTTGGGCCACCAGAAATCTCTTAGGATCAAATGCATGGTTTTAAATAGTCCGAAATGCCCTGCTGGTTTGCAGTCATGACACAGACGAAGTGCTTTTTCCCTGCCCGGTCCGGGTGGGATATAAACATGATTTCTATAGCAAAGCAGTCCATCTTTAAGCGAAAAGGGAAAATGCAGACCTTGACGAAGTTGGTCCTGCGCCCAGGCATCTGCTTGCTGACTAGCCCTGATTTCTTGAGCACAGATGGGTCCTGGAGTAGAAGGAGTTGAATCAATGGGAGTGGATTTGGTGTTCCCCACTGTGAGTGTGGCAAAGTTCTCGGGTTGTAGTAGTTGGGATTCAAAGGTCTCCTTGCGTCCTGCAGCGTATTCCGGTTTACGTGACAGGGCGTCTGCTTGCTTGGTTTGGGCTGGGGTCACATAATGAATCTGGAAGTTGAAACGTTCAAAGAATAAAGCCCAACGTTGCTGCCTCTGATTTAGCTTGCGGGCAGTTCTTAGATGTTCTAGATTCTGATGATCAGTGTGGACTTCAATGGGAAATTTGGCCCCTTCTAGCCAATGTCTCCAAGTTTCAAAAGCTGCCTTTATGGCTAATAGTTCTTTTTCCCAAATGGTATAGTTCCTCTCTGGTGCGGTAAGTTGACGAGAATAATAGGCACAAGGATGAAGGTGATCTCCCACCGGTTGTAGGAGCACAGCCCCAATTGCCACATCAGAGGCGTCCGCTTGCACCACAAAAAGGGTTTCAGGATCTGGATGCTGAAGGATTGGCTGGGATGTGAATAATTTCTTTAGTTGCTGGAACCCTTTCTCTGCTTGATCAGTCCAGCGGAAGGGCTGTTTCCCACGGATGCAGCTGGTGATTGGGTCAGACCAGCGGGCAAAATCTGGAATGAACTTGCGGTAATAGTTCGCGAACCCCAAGAATCGCTGCACCTCTTTCTTGTTGGTTGGCGCCCGCCATTCCAATACTGCTGAAACTTTTGCCGGGTCCATGGAGAGCCCTAGAGGCGAGATGCGGTACCCCAGGAAATCTACCTCTTGTAGATCAAAAGCGCATTTTTCCAGCTTGGCATAAAGTCCATGATCCCGCAATCGTTGTAACACCATTTTAACGTGGTTCTCATGTTCTGATTGTGATCTAGAAAACACCAAAAAATCGTCCAGGTAGATGATCAAGAACCGATCTAGATAGTCCTGAAAAATGTCATTGACAAAATGCTGGAACGTTGCGGGAGCTCCGCATAAACCATAATTCATAACTCGGGACTCGAATAATCCGAATTTAGTCTGGAAGGCGGTCTTCCACTCGTCCCCTTCTCTGATGCGAACTAGATTATAAGCCCCCCGTAGGTCCAGCTTGGTGTAGACCTTGGCTCCTCGAAGTCGGTCTAGTAGATCCGAGATTAAGGGCAGGGGATAGCTGTTCCGCTTAGTGATATTGTTCAATGCTCTGTAGTCCACCACCAAGCGTAATTCCCCTGACTTCTTCTTCACAAACATCACTGGGGAGGCAGCTGGGGATTGAGAGGGTCTGATGAATCCCTTGCGAAGGTTTGTCTCTATGAATTCCCTGAGAGCTTCTTGCTCTGGTTCAGTCAGGGAGTAGAGATGCCCTCGCGGGATCGGGGCCCCCTCCACCAAGTCAATGGCACAGTCATAAGGTCTATGTGGGGGTAATTTTTCGGCTTCTTTTTCATTGAATACATCCCAATACTCGGAGTACTTCTTTGGCAAGGTGATAATGGGCTCGGTGTCTGTGGCATGGCAGACCTTGGCTACGAGGCAATGGTTTTGGCAGTACCTTGAAGCAAACTGCAGTTCTCTGTTGGACCAGGAGATGCTTGGGTCGTGAAGTGTCAGCCATGGAATCCCCAAAATCACAGGGAAATGGGGAACCTCAGTAACAAAGAAGGAAATCTCTTCCATATGTTCCCTTATCCACATCCTGGTGGGTTCCGACCACTGGCTTACGGGGCCCGTCTTGAGAGGGCGGCCATCGATGGCTTGCACCACACGGGCATTCTTGAAGTCATGATATTGTAATCCCAGAGAGTCGGCATACTCTCTATCAATGAAATTGTTGGTAGCTCCTGAGTCTATCATGGCGTGGATCATGACGGGTCCCTTTTTTGCTGACCATAAGGTGACCACTAGAAGGAACAGGACCCCGGTTGACGGCTCTTGAATGGGTTTCTTGACCGGGTTGGCGAGCCTCTCTACGCCCGGTCGTTGGCTTCCCCCGCCGGCTGTGTGCCAGCCGCCTCAGACGCCTTCGTCTCCGTGGAGGACGCCGCCGCAAGACGGGCGGCGGGCTTCCCTTTGGCTGGGCACTCTCTGGCGAAGTGGCCCCCATTCCCGCAATACCAACAGAGATTTAGGCGTTGGCGGCGGGCCTTCTCGGCGGCATCTAATCTGGGACGCACATTGCCCAACTGCATCGGCACCTCCTCGCTCCCTCTGGGGTATGGGGATGGTGGTGGGGGTCTCCACACTGGGCGCGGCTGAACGCTGGCGGGAGCGGGGGGTTTTGCCCCAGCTCTACCGCTCTGGCCTCGTACCCACTGTTTCCTGTTGGCAATCATGACTTCAGCCCGTAAACATTGATCGATGAGTGCTTCAAGCGTTTGGGGAGGATCCACCTTGGAGATTTCCTCCAGCATTTCAATGTTGAGACCCTCCCGAAATTGTCCTCTGAGGGCAACATCGTTCCAGCCGGTGTTGTGGGCCAGCACTCGGAACTCGGCTATGTACTGAGACATGGGTCTGTCTCCTTGGAAGAGGCGGCGGAGTTTGTGCCCGGCTGCCTCCAAATTGTCCTCGATTCCCCAGGTCGCCTTAAGGTGGTCCAAGAAATGTTGCGCTGACCTTAGATGTGGGGAGGCTTGGTCGAACAGAGCCGTCGCCCAGTTAGCCGCTGGCCCGTCTAGGAGACTGTAAATCCACGCCACCTTGATGTCTTCCTGGGGAAACTCGGCATCACGGGCCTCTAGATAAGCTTGACATTGGCGACGGAAAACATGAACCTTAGAAGCTTCTCCAGTAAACTTGGTTGGCAACGCCATGGCCGGAAGGCGGATTCCGCGTTCCTTCAAACCCTTTATTTCCCCATCCTGTGCATTGAGCTTATCACGGATTCGGTCCACCTCATCCTTGTCGATGGTGTAGGTAATCGGCTGGCCGCCCGGCACGGTTCCGGTAGACATTCTGGCCTTGGTTAATTGGTGCTTATGGGTGGCGGAGTCAAACTGTCACGACCCAGGCTACAGAGCACCAATAACCATACGCAGAGGCCAGATTCTATCTAATATCTTTATTAAGGAAATATATAAAGTTAATAAAAGCAAATGTAAAAGTTAGTCCAGAAGCAGACCTTTCAGGAAAGGTCAAAATTAGTCCAAAGAAACAATGTCCAATATGAAATATTAAGGTCCAAAGTTGTAATCCAATAACCGAAACACTCACTTTGCCAGGCAAAGTGAGGGGAGATGACAAGGTCCTTTAGTCCATGAACTTGAGCAAGGCTAGGAAATAACTTGATACTTGAAACAAGGCTTGAATCGTGGAACAAGGTAACGAGGAACAAGAACAAGGTCCGTGGAATAACTTGGTAAAATCCGTGAAACAAGGCAAGGTTTAGTCCTGGGAAACAAGGCAAGGTCCGTAGGTAAACAAAGGCTGGGAAACAGGAACGAAGGCTGGAAACAAGGACAAGGCTTGAGCAGGAACGAGGCTTGAAGCGGAGCGCGCTGTCCAGACACAACTCGCTCCGGAGGCTGACGAATTGACTCCGCAAAGTTACTCCGCGGGTAAAACACTTATATAGAGTCTAACTTTCCCGCCGAGAGCAGTTCTCTGGGAACCAGAAACGAAAGCTAATCTCTGAGACCAGATGTTTGACTCCTTAAAGATTCTCATGGAAAGCAGGCTTAATTGGCTAAATTCTTAGCAATTATTCTAGCACTCCTGCGCGAGGCCGCTTCCAAACCTCTCTGTTGTTTACAAAACTCATGGCGAGAAAACACAGGAGATGTAGCCTCAGTGTTTGTTTGACATACTTCTGGAACATAATCCTCTTGCAGGTGCAAGGTTCCCAGATCTGGCTGGGAAGAATCTGTCTGGGAAGAATCCAGTTCTGACTGGGAAGGTAAAAAACCCAAGTTTTCTTCTTCATCAGGCATCACAATGTCATGAGCAGGACTACAAGGCCCATGGGTCATCACAGTTGTTTAGTCGTCTCTGACTCTTTGTGACCTCCTGGACCAGTCCACGCCAGAGCTCCCTGTCGGCCGTCACTGCCCCCAGTTCCTTCAAGGTCAACCCAGTCACTTCAAGGATACCATCCATCCATCTTGCTCTTGGTTGGCCTCTCTTCCCTTTTCCCTCCATTTTCCCCAGCATCGTGATCTTTTCCAAGCTTTCCTGTCTCCTCATGATGTGGCCAAAATACTTCAGCTTTGCCTCTAATATCCTTCCCTCCAGTGAGCAGCCAGGCATTATTTCCTGGAGGATGGACTGGTTGGATCTTCTTGCGGTCCAAGGCACTCTCAGGATTTTCTTCCAGCACCAGAGTTCAAAAGCGTCTCTCTTCCTCCGCTCAACCTTCCTTATGGTTCAGCTCTCGCATCCATAGGTTACTCTGGGGAATACCATGGCTTTGACTATGTGGACCTTTGTTGCCAGTGTGATGTCTCTGCTCTTCACTATTTTGTCAAGGTTGGCCATTGCTCTCCTCCCAAGAAGGAAACGCCTTCTGATTTCCTGGCTGCAGTCTGCATCTGCAGTGATCTTTGTGCCTAGAAATATAAAGTCTGTCACTGTCTCCATGTTTTCCACTCTATTAGCCAGTTATCAGTAGGTGTGGTTGCCATGATCTTGGTTTTCTTGACGTTTAACTGCAACCCAGCTTTTGCACTTTCTTCTTTCACCTTGGTGATAAGGCTCCTCAGCTCCTCCTCACTTTTGGCCATCAGAGTGGTATCATCTGCATACCTAAGGTTGTTAATGTTTCTTCCAGCAATTTTAACTCCGCAACATATCTAATGAAAATCTTTCATTTATATATTTTGAATTATATGATTTATTGCATATTTCACTAGACTCAAATGTTTCTCCTTACTTTTGTGCGACACACCTACACACAGTAGACAACACACTGTGATGCGACACATAGTTTGGAAAGCTCTGCTCTAAGACATTGTTGGACACTTAAATGGGAATTGTTCAGTAGACGATGGATAGCTGGAATAGGAAGGCACAGGGGAGTCCAGCTGGGTTTGTCCAGGGATTCTGCCCGAGTACTGGGATCTTTTTGGTTTGCTGTCGAAGACTTTCATGGCCGGGATCACAGGGTTGTTGTGTGTTTTCCAGGCTGTATGGCCATGTTCCAGAAGTATTCTCTCCTGATGTTTTGCCCACATCTATGGCAGGCACCCTCAGAGGTTGTGGACCTTCCTTGCTTAGTTTCTCCATACCTCACAACCTCTGAGGATGCCTGCCATAGATGTGGGCGAAACGTCACGAGAGAATACTTCTGGAACATGGCCATACAGCCCGGAAAACACACAACAACAATTTTTTGGTTGTCTTGAATTAAACTGAAGTATAGAGTTTTTCCCAAGTTAATTTTAGAATGTAAGTATTTGCTCCCTTAATATTTGACTAGCTGGAGGATGAAAGCAAATACGTAGTTCTCTAACAAAATATTCAGGCGAATTGTGATTGTTTCTGAAACAATGAATGCATCTGAAAAGAAAACTGCCATGTATTTAATCCATTGTATTGCTGTTTTTGGTTGGCTTATTGAATTTGTGTCTTGTAGCTGAAAATATCCAAGTGTCGTTTTGCCATATGCATTATTCATTCCAGCCTCTCAGAATCTTCTCATGCACCCTCTGATGGTTCTTGCTTATTTCCGTTTCTTCTGCAAGGCAATAGCCTCTTGTGGTTTTTTGTTTGTTTGTTTGTTTACAGTTTTGTCAGACGTGAAGATGGTGTCTCTTCAGCTTTGTTTGAATATCCTTAGCTTTACATTTCAGAAATGTATTGGCCTTTATATGTTTTTTTTTAGCAACAGTGACGGATAAAATGGCAGTTTTATTCATGCATTATAAGAACAACCTCAGCTGTTCTGAAGTTGTGTGCAAGAATACAGGTGAGGAAATAAACTTTGAAGTAAGCAAGCATTCCTGCTCATTGATGCTGATAATGCATTTATTGTATTGTGGCAGTCCTTGAACTATAATGAAATCTGAAAAAAGTTATATCACCTTATTCTGACAAAACGATTCAAAATCAGAAACATTTTCCTATCATACTTGCTTGTAGCCTGTTCATTGGGATTGCTATTTTCCTGGGAGTTATCTAGTTGTATAGCCAGCTCATGGATCTGAACTGCAAGAGCTCTTCTAATCTGCAAGCCTCTGAAGCATGCCTTGGCGATAATGGAGATTGCTCAAGGGAGGATGTTCAGGAGAAAATAAACCAAATCCATTCTTTTTTCTTTACAAGCCTGATCATACATCTCCTTCAGCATATGTCTTACAGGCCTGGGCTTCTATTGCAGCTCATTCCACTTCTGAAGCAGCTCCATCCTCCTCTTCTTTTTCATTCACATAGTCGTTTCCGACTCTTCGTGACCTCATGGACCAGTCTACGCCAGAGCTCCCTGTCGCCCCCCCCCCTCCCCAGTTCAAGCCAGTCACTTCAAGGATACTGTCTATCCATCTTGCCCTTGGTCGGCCTCTCTTCCTTTTTCCTTCCAACCTTGTATTTCTTTGGCCACCCATCAGGCAATTGATCATGACAGGCCATAGACTGAACAAGAACAAAGTCAAGCAAACCCTCACAGAAGTTAGCAATTACCAGGAGGTAATCCATGGAATGGTCAATGTTGACTATGATAACATAAGAAGAATTATAGAGATACTCTAGGCAATTATCTGTATATTTTGGGCCTTGATCATTGCTGGGCTCACTCTTTACCCAGTGTACCCCCTAGAAATGGTTTTCTTGTTGGGTAGGTTTGCGGTAGTCTGGATGTGGAGATGGAGAAACATGTAACCCTTTGTTATCATAGGCAGATCCCTTTCTGGTAGGGTTTAGATTTAAACGAAAGGGGAATCCTTGTGGTACTTACTTAGGCGATCCCTCGTAGTTCGAGGATGATGGTCTTACAGCTGTGGGGTCCTGTGGGTGGGTTCTTAGGTGGCTGAAGATCTGCATGTTCTCCCGCAGTGAGGACATTGGTTTCCAGGTGGAAGGCTGTCCCGGTCAGGGTTGGCTTGACGGGCCTTCCTCTTGGCACGTTTCTCCCTTAAGCCTTCAATTCGTGCCTCTTTAACTCCACAGCACTGCTGGTCACAGCTGACCTCCAATTAGAGCACTCAAGGGCCAGGGCTACCCAGTTCTCAGTGTCTATGCCACAGGTTTTAAGGTTGGCTTTAAGCCCATCTTTAAATCTCTTTTCCTGCCCACCAACATTACGTTTCCCGTTCTTGAGTTCGGAGTAGAGTAACTGTGATGACTCATGGGCCATGTAGTCCCGTTCCTGGTACTATTGAGGCAGATGAAGAGGAAAACTTGGGTTTCCCACTGTTTCAGCCAGAATTGGAGCCTTTGCACCTGCAAGATGTTTGCCCACAAGAAGTCAGCCAAACCAGCCTTGAGCAGAAATCTCCCCCATTTTCTCGCCGAGATTATTATAATCAACAGAGGCGCTCGCGAGGCGACTCGCAGGAGCGCCAGGATAGCTGCCAGACAATTAGCTGATTAAGTCTGTTTCCCTTGGGAAACTTTAAGGAGTCTTGCATCTGGACAGAATGGGTTTCGTTTCTTGTTCCCCAGAGAAAGTGTTCCTTGGCGGGAAAACAAGATCCTATTTAGGTGCTTGCCCACGAAGTAACCCTTGCGGAGTCAATTCGTCGACTAGAGGAGTGAGATCGTGTGTAGACTTTGTACTACAGTTCCCAGATCCCCGGATCAAGTTTCCAGCCCAGCCTTGTACCATGGACTTTTATGGACTCAGTTCTTGATTCATGTTTGCCTTGTTGTGACTTTGATCCTGCCAAGTTTCAAGTCTTGCCTTGCCTTGCGTTTTAAACCACGGACCTTGCTTCACGGATTCAAGCCTTGTTTACCAGTTTCCTTCGGATTTACCTTAAGCCTCAAAGACTATGGACAGTTCCCCACACTATTGCTTGCCAAATAGTGTGTGTTTCGGTGAAGTGGATTATAACTTTGGACTTTAATATCATATATTGGACATTGTTTTCCTGGACTATATTTGACCTTTCCTGAAAGGTGTACTTCTGAACTATATCCTACACTTGTTTTTATTGACTTTATATATTCCTTTAATAAAGATATTAGATAGATTCTGGTCTCTGCGCATGGTTATTGGTGCTCTGCAGCCTGGGTCCTGACAGTAACTGCTTTGGGAGACTGTGATCAGGCATTTGGACAACGTGGCCAGTCCAGCGGAGTTGATGGCGTAGGAGCATCGCTTCAATGCTCGTGGTCTTTGCTTCCTCAAGCATGCTGACATTTGTCCGCCTGTCTTCCCAAGAGATTTGCAGGATTTTTCTGAGGGGACGCTGATGGAAAGTTGAGTATGACGTCTGTAGACCGTCCACGTTTCGCAGGTGTAGAGCAGGGTTGGGAGGACAATCTATATATATAAAAGAGTGATGGCATCAGGGCAGTGGACAAAACAACAAAACTACAGGCCCCCCAACCTCGAAATTTGACAACACAACCCATCATCCACGCCTCAAGGTTGATACAACAAAAAGAAAAGAAAAATAAAGTCCTAATTAGAGGGAGAGGAATAATTGTTTTTATCCAATTGCTGCCAGTTTAGAGGGCTAATCTCTGCCCACTTCGTTGCCTAGCAACCAAGGGACAGCCAGGTTTCAGTTAGGGGACAGGCCGATGTAGGCCTCACTTAGACTTCTTCCACAGATTATCTGATTTGAACTGGATTATATGGCAGTGTAGACTCAAGGTCCTTCCACACAGCTATATAACCCATTTATAATCTTATATTATCTGCTTTGCACTGGATTATCTTGACTCCACACTGCCATATAATCCACTTCAGTGTGCATTTTATACAACTGTGAAGAAAGGGCCTCATATAATCCAGTTCTGAGCAGATAATATAAGATTAGAAATATACAGTAGACTCTCACTTATCCAACATAAACAGGCCGGCAGGATAAGTAAATATATTGGATAATAAGAAGGGATTCAGGAAAAGCTGATTAAACATCAAATTAGGTAATCGTTATACAAATTAAGCACCAAAACATCATATTATACAACAAATTTGACAGAAAAGGTAGTTCCATGCGCAGTAATGCTATGTAGTAATTACAGTAGAGTCTCACTTATCCAACACTCGCTTATCCAACGTTCTGGATTATCCAACGCATTTTTGTAGTCAATGTTTTCAATATATCGTGATATTTTGGTGCTAAATTCATAAATACAGTAATTACTACATAGCATTACTGCGTATTGAACTACTTTTTCTGCCAAATTTGTTGTCTAACATGATGTTTTGGTGTTTCATTTGTAAAATCATAACCTAATTTGATATTTAATAGGATTTTCCTTAACGCCTCCTTATTATCCAACATATTCGGTTATCCAACATTTTGCCAGCCCACTTATGTTGGATAAGTGAGACTCTACTGTACTGTATTTACAAATTTACCAGTAAAATATCACAATGAATTTGAAACACTGACTACAAAAACATTGATTATGAAAAGGCAGACTGTGTTGGATAATCCAGAACATTGTATAAGCGAATGTTGGATAAGTGAGATTCTACTTTGATATGAAATAATTTCTAGGATAGAATAATGCAGAACAATATAATCTCTAAAACCAGGACAGTAATAAAGAAATAAAGAAATAAAGAAAGTAAATAAAGCAAGGAAATTGGAAATTCCACAAAGGAAACAATCAGGGCCAGCTAACACCTCCCAAGAAAGGATTCTTCTAGAAAGGAAGCTGAGAAGGCAGTGAAGTACTATGT
This sequence comes from Anolis carolinensis, assembly GCF_035594765.1. Taxonomy (NCBI): domain Eukaryota; kingdom Metazoa; phylum Chordata; class Lepidosauria; order Squamata; family Anolidae; genus Anolis; species Anolis carolinensis. The sequence continues at coordinate 5,627,661 of NC_085841.1, forward strand.
ATTACCAAAGTCCTTATTATTACTATCATTACTATCCTTACTATTATTATTATTATTATTATTATTATTATTATTATTATTATTATTGTGTTGCGGTCAACCGTGAAAATGAATACAATCTGGCTCCAAGTATTCAAAAACACTAAAATCAGAATATTAAAAAATTAATGTGGTATAATAAAACAGAACAATACAATCTCTAAAATCAGAACACTAAATAAAGAACAACACTCTGAAAATAGGGGAATTCCACACAGAAAACAATCAGGGCCAGCTAACACCTCCCAACAAAGGATTCCCATCATCAAAGTCTGGCCAATCCTCTGTTTTCTCAGGGCCACAGACAGTAGAAGCATATAAAATATTGCAAACAACACCACTCTGAAAACAAGGTAATTCCAGACAGGAAACAATCAGGGCCAGCTAACACCTCCCAACAAACAAATCACTCAGGGAGGAAACAGCTAGGCTTTAAATCTGCAAGGCCATTACATCCTAATCATTTTTCCTAATTGCAGCATTCATACTTGCCTCCAACAGACAAAAAAAAAAAAAAAACAATCAGAAATATTGCATATTCACAACCTTTAGGAAATAATGTCCCCTGATGGCACAGCATGTTAAAGCGCTGAGCTGCTGAACTTCTGGACCGAAAGGCCGCAGGTTTGAATTGGGGGAACTGACAGAGCCCCCACTGTTAGCCCCAGCTTCTGCCAACCCAGAAGTTCAAAAACATGTAAATGTGAGTGCATCAATAGGTACTGCTCCGGTGGGAAGGTAACGCCGCTCCATGCAGTCATCCCACATGACCTTGGAGGAGTCTATGGACAACGACGGCTCTTCGGCTTAAAAATGGAGATGAGCACCAACCCCCAGAATCATACATGACTGGGCTTAATGTCCGAGGAAAACGTTTACCCTTTACCTTAACTACCACCAATTCCTCAATACTTTATTTCCCATACCACCATTCTTCGCCACAGCAAAGCGTGGCCGGGCACAGCTAGTGGCTTTATAAACGAGCACCTTGGTCTCTGTATGGATGTCCCGATCATCAAACACTCTCTGCTTCATATGGAAAAATGCTGCACTCGCAGAGCTCAGGCGGTGTTGTATTTCAGTGTCAATGTTGACTTTTGTTGAGAGGTGGCTGCCAAGGTAGCGGAAATGGTCAACATTTTCTAATGTTACACCATTAAGTTGTATTCCTGGCATTGCAGAGGAATTAGCTGGTGCCTGTTGGAAGAGTACTTTGCTTTTCTCGATGTTCAATGAGAGGCCGAGCTTGTGGTATAGGACACCCGTCAAGATTGTGTGACAGAATGATAAATTTACAGAGTTGAAAGAGACCCTCAGGACTGTCCAATCTAACCCAATTCTGCCATGTAGGAATATACAACCAAAGCACCCCTGCTAGATGGCTATCAAGCCGTTGTTTAAAAACTTCCAGAGCAGAAGATTCTACCATACTCCCAGGCAGCAGCGTATTCCACTGTCAAACGGCTCTTATTGTCAAGAAATGTTTCTTGATGTTTAAGTGGCATCTTTTTTCCTATAGTTTGAATCTGTTGCTTTGAGTCTTAGTCTTTGGAGCCACAGAAAACAAACTTGCTCTTTCTTCAGTATGACATCCTTTCAGATATTTAAACATGCGAATCATGTGACCTCTTATTCTTTTCTTCTCCATATGGAACATATCCTGGACATATTCCAGCTTGTCAATATCTTTCCTGAACTGTGGTGTCCAGAACTGAATCTCAGGTGAGATCGGACCAAAATAGAATAGAATAATGTTATTACTTTCCTCAGTCTAGACAGAAAACTCCTGTTTAGATGATTGATGGATCCAAATAGTTTCTTACATCTCTTGGGGATTTCGCTCAAACTGTTAAAACTCTGGTTAACCTCTGGAGTATATAAATATCTGAAGCAACTAACACAGTAGTTTCAATGCTAACTAGATAGGATCCATTGAATCAATGAAATCTACTTACACAGTAGAGTCTCACTTATCCAACATAAACGGGCCGGCAGAACATTGGATAAGTGAGTATGTTCGATTATAAGGAGGGATTAAGGAAAAGCCTATTAAACATCAAATTAGGTTATGATTTTACAAATGAAGCACCAAAACATCATGTTATACAACAAATTTGACAGAAAAAGTAGTTCAATACGCAGTAATGCTATGTAGTAATTACTGTATTTACGAATTTAGCACCAAAATATCATGATGTTTTGAAAACATTGACTATAAAATGCGTTGGATAATCCAGTACATTGGATAAGTGAGACTCTACTGCAGGGGGGGGTCCCCAAACTAAGGCCCGGGGGCCAGATGCGGCCCTCCAAGGTCCTTTACCTGGCCCCCACCTTCAGTTTTATAATATAACTAGCTGTGCCCGGCCACGCGTTGCTGTGGCGTTGTCTGATGGTGTTAGTGAGAAATTGTTGAGGTTGTGGTGGTATTGAATGTCTGTTGTATGGTTGTCTTTATGTTGAGTATGCATTTGGTTGTTTGTGTACTGTGAAAGTGGTGAGGGTAGAGGGGGTCTATGTCCCTGTGTAGTATTGTATAGTATTTATACATTGTCCATGTGTTGTGAATGCTTGGATTGTGTCCTGGGCTGGATGGCCCTTAGGGGTCTCTCCAAACTCTTGTGCCTGTCTCCTGGGCTGAGTGCGTTGCTAGGAGACCAAGTGGGCGGAGCTTAGCCTTGTAACTGGCAGCAATTGGATAAAAACAATTATTCCTCTCCCTCTAATTAGGACTTTATTTTTCTTTTCTTTTTGTTGTATCAACCTAGAGCCGTGGATGATGGGTTGTGTTGTCAAATTTCAAGGTTGGGGGGCCTGTAGTTTTGTTGTTTTGTCCGCTGCCCTGATGCCATCACTCTTTTATATATATAGATATTTTTATATCAGTTTTAATAATATAATATATAGTATATACATATAATATTGATAAAATATTATAATGTTATACAATATAATACTAATAATAATACCATATAATAATATTAATTATATGTTATATATTACATATAATATTACAGTATAGTGGTATAGTTCAATATAGTAATGTATAATACTAATATTATGCTATGCTAATAATATAATATATTGTATGTACATACAGCTGCTCTGAGTCCCCTTCGGGGTGAGAAGAGTGGGATATAAATGTAGTAAATAAATCTAGTGAATAATTAATTAATTAATTTTAGACTTAGGCTTGCCCAAAGTCTGAAATGACTTGAAGGCACACAACAACAACAATCCTAATTAACTTGACTATCTCATTGGCCAGTAGCAGATCCACACTTTCCATTGAAATCCTGATAAAATTGTTTTCATTTTTAAATATTGCATTTTTCTTTCATTGTTGCTGTTTTGCACTACAAATAAGACATATGCAGTGTGCATAGGAATTTGTTTGTATTTTTTTCAAATGATAATTTGGCCCCTCAACAGTCTAAAGGATTGTGGACCGGCCCTCTGCTTTAAAAGTTTGAGGACCCCTGCTCTACTGTATATGAATTCATTGTTCAGAAGTTAGTTCAATTAGTCTACTTATAATTAACAAATTACATTATTTTTAGGCATCTTCTACTAGTAGAGCTAAATGAGCTGGAAGATGCCACTGCTGTACTGTTTTTTCTTCTTTACTTGTATTTTAGGGGCCGGGCTGTGGCGCAGGCTGGTAAACAGCTGCTGCAATAAATCACTCTGACCATGAGGTCATGAGTTCGAGGCCAGCCCGTGGAGGGATGAGCACCCATCAATTAAAAATAAAATATAGCTCCTGCTCGTTGCTGACCTAGCAACCCGAAAGATAATTGCATCTATCAAGTAGGAAATAAGGTACCACTTATAAAAGTGGGGAGGCAAGTTTAACTAATTTACAACGTTGGAATGAGGAAGTGAGGAAGTGCCATCAGAGTGGATGATGAAGCAGCTGCTCCCCCCTGTGGCCAGAATCGAACATCCCCTCAGGAGAAGGTTAAATTGCCTCTGCATCTGTCTGTCTCTGTCTCGGTTCGATGTGTTTATGGGCATTGAATGTTTGCCCTATATGTACATAATGTGATCCGCCCTGAGTCCCCTTCGGGGTGAGAAAGAAGGGCGGAATATAAATACTGCAAATAAATAAATTTTAGGAGGAACTTGTCTTATACTGATTCAGATTATTGGTCTGTCATGGCTGCACATCCTGTGGCCCTCCATATTTGGCCAGTGGACAGGAATTCTGGGAGTTAATGTCCAAAACACCTGGAGTCCACAGAATGTGTAGGCCAGCTCTAGATCAATGTCCTCTTCTAGTTGGCAGCAACTCTAGTCCAGTGTTATCTACCCCATCCATTTTCAATTTCATGCCCTACAGATGTTTTGGACGTTAACACATTATCCTTGGCTAGCATGGCCAATGCTGGACGATACTGTAAGAATCTGAAGAGCACCAAGTTGGAAATTAATGTTTTACAGTCTTTCCCAGTCCTACCTGGAGAGTTAAGGATTGAACCTAGGATAAAGCTCATGCTCTACCATTGAATTGTGACCTTGGGACTTTGTTCAAGTTTCCATTTTGTGTGTGTGTGTATGTGTGTTGTCATTCAGTGCAGTCTCCTCAAAGACCCCCTGATCTATGTAGTTAGAACATCAGCTGAAAAAAATAACATCTAGTATTGTTTTTTCATTTGCACTACTTCAGCAAGCTGAGAAAAACTACCTCAGTAAACTGGCCATTTAAAATAGGGATTATATAAGTATACTAGCTGTGCCCGGCCACGTGTTGCTGTGGCAAAGAGGTGGTGGTATTAGTTAAAAATTGTTGTGTAATTTTTATTTGGCGTTATTTGTATTTTTTTTACTAATTTTATTGTAAGTTATCTTTTTATTTATTATATTTTATTATTTTCTTGTATTATTTTTAGTTATTTTCTGTTATTATAGTATTTTATTGTATTAATTTTTTAGTGTTTTTAATTATTTTTAGTGTTTTTTATTGTTTTTTATTGGGTTGCTAGGAGACCAAATTGGAGGAGCTTAGCCTTCTAACTGGCAGCAGTTGGATAAAAGCAATTATTCCTCTCTCTCTAATTAGGACTTTATTTTTCTTTTATTTTTATTGTATCAACCTAGAGCCGTGGATGATGGGTTGTGTTGTCAAATTCCGAGGTTGGGGGGCCTGTAGTTTTGTTGTTTTGTGGGTCGCCATGATGCCATCACTCTTTTATATATATAGATTGAAATGAAAGCCCCCGTAATTCTTGTCCTTTTACTAACATCATTTTGTTAGGACTCTAGACAAAGTAAAATGCATTTAGATTAAGCAAATGCAATCTCATGATTCTTGAAAGAAGGTGGATCAGATCCCCACAATGTAATGCGAAATGACTGGACAATTCTACCTTTATTTTGCCAGTATTCTGATGGCTAATTTGGCAAAGACACAAAGGTCATAAATACATATAATTTTCTGCAAGGTTTGATCAAATGTGTTAATAGGAACAGAAACATTAGCAAACCACTTTCACAAAAGCTCTTCAGAAAAGATCACCAAGTTTCAAGGACCCCCCCCCCCAAAGAGTGAACAGAAAAGGGGAAAATTAGCTTTCTTCATAGAAAATAACCATTGACGTCTGGGCTAAACCATTGTGCTAATTATCTGGAGGTAATTTGCTACCAAACATGTTGAAAAGATTCTATATTCTCACAGAAATTGTGATCTTCTGTTACTATGGAAATGGGATAAAAGCCTTTTAATGGAGGTTTACAAAAGCTTAACACTAAGAAACTTAGCAACATCCTTTTAAAAAGCAAAGCAAAACAACCTGCGATGCAGGGCTAGTTTTGCTCCTGTAGTTACTTTATCTTAATAAAACCAGGGATTACTTTAGTTCATTGTACCTTACATCACAGCAACTAACGGTTGATACTTCACAATGTCTCGATTCTGGTTTCTAAAATGTGGCTTGCTGGTGGATAAGTATACAGAAGTTGGTTGTCTTCCGACTATTTTGCAGGTATCTACATTATCATGGCATTCTGAGTGGGACAAGGAACTGTCCTCTTCATCTGCTGTTCTTACATACACAAAGGCAGCATAAATTAAAGATTATTTTACATAAAGGCAGCCCTCCACTTTCCCTGGGGCTGGGAGCACAGAGTCCCTATGAAAGTGAAAAACTGTGAATTAAAAATAGCTTTTAAAAAACGAGAAGACTTTTATCTGGGAATTCCATGATCCTTTAGCATCACTCTGTGGTCAACTTTCAACAGAATTGCACTGGATGGCCTAGAGATTCTTAGAGTGAATATTTTAATTAATTAATTAATTTACCGTGTCAGAAGCAAATTGAGGATACAGTTATAATGTATTTAAAAACTCAAAGTTAAGAACTTGCCATTATACTAGATTTCTTTTGACCAGAAGCTGGCCACTTGGAGTGCCTCTGGTGTCGCTGTAAGAAGGTCCTCCATTGCGCATGTGGCAGGGCTCAGGTTAGATTGTAGTAAGTGGTCTGTGGTTTGCTCTTTCCACACTCGCATGTCGTGGACTCCACTTTGTAGCCCCATTTCCTAAGATGGCTCTGCATCTCATGGTGTTCAGTGCCTTCCAAGTTGCCCAGTCTTCTGTGTGCCCAGAGGAGAATTTCACATCTGGTATCAGCCATAGATTGAGGTTCCAGGTTTCAGCCTGCCACTTTTGGACTCTTGCTTGATGAGGCCTTCTTGCAAATATATCTGTGGATATTAGGAAGCTGTTTCTTGATTTAAGGCATTGGCATGCTGGCTGATATCCGAGCAGAAGATGTGCCGGAGATGTCAATGCCTTGGTCCTTTCATTACAGGCTGCTACTTCCTGACAGATGTCAGGTGGTGCAATAATAGCTAAACAGTTATAATTTCTAAGCAGTGTAGGGCGTAGACATCCTGTGATAATGTGGCATGTCTCATTAAGGACCGCATCCACTGTTTTAACCTGGTAAAATGTATTCCACACTGGACAGATTTTAATTAAATCCACAACAGTCAAACTTATTTGGAGGTCCAAATACATCTTTATGAGATTGTCTAGCCTTAAAGGCTCCAAGACCACTTCATAGAGATCAGAATTTAATAGTCCCTGTCTGGTGGCTTACTTCTAGAAGGCAGAACCCAAAAGGAAAAAGGAATTGCATGGGAGGAATTAACAAGGAATTGTGGTCATTGTTTAGAAGTTCTAAATTGGAGATGGAGATGCTGCTTCCCCCCCCCCCCCTTATCAGGAGCAATTTGAGAAACTGCAAGTCGCTTCTGTTGTGAGAGAATTGGCCGTCGGCAAGGATGTTGCCCAGGGGATTCTCAGATGTTTTTACCATCCTTGTGTGAAGCTTCTTTCATGTCCCTGCGTGGAGCTGATAGAAGGAGCTCATCCACGCTCTCCTCGGGTTGGATTCAAACCGGCAACCTTCAGGTCAGCAACCCAACCTTTAAGTCAACAGTCCTGCCGGCACAAGGGTTGAACCCATTGCTCCACTGGGGGCTCATTAAGATCTGACTTAGGATCTTTTGGCTGACGCGGTCCAAAGGGATGGAGTAAGGAATGAGCGGAGTTATTCTTGATCCAGACTGCTTCCAGCTCTGGGATACTATTAGAAACCTAGACTCACACAAATGTAGACCAGAGTGAGGGTAGTTCTCAGTAATCTCCAGCACGCTTTGTTGGGAAGGTATAGGATTCAGCAACATTTCTGCTGACCCAGCGTGGCTATCTTGGCCAATTGTGATTGCACGCTTATGTAATTCATTTGGCTGTGCAGCTGGATCTGACCAAGCATAAGAGAAGAGAGGCTATTTCCAGCTCTTTTGATGGTCCTGTAAGTGATGGTTGGTAGCCAATTATGTTATGAAAGCAGATTTGAGCTGGTCTCTGACATCCGAGTAATTCCAAATTGCCCTATTTACTGTGGAGTCAAGGACCCCTTCCCAGACCCACTTAAGCACTCATTTGCAGCTTGTGGGGAGCATGATGCCTTGGAGAATTGCCATTTTCATCCTGCATTTTTTTGGTCCATGGGCGCACTGGCTAACTGGAGGCTGGCCCTCAGACTGAAGAGAGGTAGGATTTTCAGGAGCATAGGTGGAGATGGCCCTCTTCATTGTGTTGTTGAAGGCTTTCATGGCTGGATTCACTGGGTTGTTATGAATCTTTAAGGCTGTATGGTCATGTTCCAGAAGCATTATCTCCTGACATTTTGCCCACATCTATGGCAGGCATCTCTGAGGCTGCCTGCCATAGATGTGGATGAAACATCTGGAGAGAATGCTGCTAGAACATGGCCATACAGCACGGAAGACTCACAACAACCCAGACCTCTTCATTCATTTTTACAAGAAAGGATAAGAACTGTAGAATCTGGTTATCTGATGCCTTGATGGAATGTTTATTATGGCTTCTTCTCTCCTGTTGTAGTTTTAGTGGTGGAACTAGTAGTTGTTTGCCCATCATCTCCTCTTAAAGGACCTTGGGGTACATGTTAGGTCAGGCTTGGGCTAGGATTTGCCTCATTCCAAGTAGGTGGCAGGGAAACTACATCTCATAAAATGTCCTCTTCATGTGAAGCTCTGTAGATGTCATTTCTAGTTCACCCCTCAATAGGTAACCTGTTATCCATTGGCCCACAGCCCTCCTATTCACTTCATGCTATTAGATGTACAGTAGAGTCTCACTTATCCAACACTCGCGTATCCAACATTCTGGATTATCCAACGCATTTTTGTAGTCAATGTTTTCAATAAATACATCATGATATTTTGGTGCTAAATTCGTAAATACAGTAATTACTACACAGCATTACTGTGTATTGAACTACCTTTTCTGTCACATTTGTTGAATAAGATGTTTTGGTGCTTAATTTGTAAAATCATAACCTAATTTGATGTGTAATAGGCTTTTCCTTAATCCTTCCTTATTATCCAACATATTCGCTTATCCAACGTTCTGCCGGCCCGTTTATGTTGGATAAGTGAGACTGTACTGTATATATTATCTATTGAAAATAAAGCAAAATTAAGCAAAGTTAAGAGTCTCTTCCATGCATCTAAATCTTATGAAAAGAAGACCACAACCTGATTAATTTGTTTAAATTATAGTTCATTGAGATTCATAGATGCTGTATTGGTTGCTGTATTATATTATACTTACTAGATCTTCTACTTTGCGATTTCCTGCTTATTGGCAGGGGGTTGGACTGGATGGCCCATAAGGTCTCTTCCAACTCTATTATTCTATGACTACAAGACTACAAAGGGCACTAAAATATTCCAGTTACTAAAAGTTTTATTGACACATTACTTTAAAAAAAATTCAAGAAACATTATGACAAGGGGTGAAAACTATATATGAAAAAAAGTCAACTCTACTTTCTGAAAAAGCTGAATTTTCTGTTTAGTATATAGACAGACTTTTCGAAAGACCCTTGTTTGATACAGAATTCAGTTTCTCTGCATTTCATCTAGAACAGGCACAGGCAAACCTGAACCCTCCAGGTGTTTTGGATTTCAACTCCCACAATTCCTAATAGCCTAACAGCTCCAGAGCGTCTGGAGGGCCCAAGTTTGTCCATGCCTGATCTAGAAGCAACATCATGCAACTCCCATTTGTGAGTTGTTAACGTTTCCACTTCTCAACAATACTTTTAGATGCTTTTTTCAAGGGCAGCACTTACAGCTAAATTATTATGCCAATTACTGTACCAATAATTAACTTGTCTAATTATTTTGATGTAACTACTGCAAAGAATAATAACTAATCATAGCTACTGGAATAATTAAAGCTAATGGAGATCTTGCCCTAAAACATGCAAAACCACTCTGCTTGAACCAGTTACTGAGTACCTCTTACATGTACAGGCAGTTCCTGAGTTACAAACAAACATATTTAAGAACAGAGAGATCTGCCCCTCAGAAGGGAAAGTCACTCCTGGAAGAGATATTATTATGGGGAAAAGGGGTCTCCACTGAAGCTTTAGCACCAAGCCAAATTTTTCAAAATCCAATGATCACAAGGATAGAAAGTGAGGTAAAATCTTTTGAACAGGGGCAAAGACAGCAAAAACAAACAAACAAACAAAACAAAATAAAAAACGACCACATGGCTTTCCTGTGCTGTTCAAAGCTTACATGTACATATACGACATATATGTGTGTGTGTGTGTCTGGAGTTACACTTAAAATGTACCTGTTCAACTGACATAAAACTTCAGCTTAAGAACAAACCTACAGAACCTTAAATCCCGGGAGCGGAATGAGCACCCCTGTTAGCTCCAGCTTCTGCCAACCTAGCAGTTCGAAAACATGCCAATGTGAGTAGATCAATAGGTACCGCTCCGGCGGGAAGGCAACGGTGCTCCATGCAGTCATGCCGGCCACATGACCTTGGAGGTGTCTACGGACAACGCTGGCTCTTCGGCTTAGAAATGGAAATGAGCACCAACCCCCAGAGTCAGACATGACTGGATTTAAAGTCACAGCAAAACCTTTACCTTTTTAACAGAACCTCTAGTTCATTTCTTGGGGACTGCCTTTATATGTACTAATCTTGGTAATATTAGTAGTAGTAGTAGTAGTAATAATAACAATGATGAAGCAATATAGTGTGAGATTTCCCCAGCAGTGAAGTTCCATGTGTGACCATGCAATATACAAAGCAGTTTGTTTCCAGAGAATGCTCTTAAGGATATTGATTTAATTAAATATCTTCATTAATTCCTAGTCCTCCTCTGGCCTGTTTTGCCTTTTCTTCCTGTTGGAATTGCCCAATAAATGTTCGGGAGTCTTGATCTATTTCCTTAATTAGATGGTTGTGATAATTAAGTCCCCATGCTGGCCTTAATTCGATGTACAAAATATAAAGTGTTTAAATGTTTACCCAGACCGAAAAAAAGAAGAAGAAAGAAACAAGCATATTAAAGCAGCCTTTATGGAAGCTTAGGAGAGCTGCTTGTATTGTAGTTGTGTATAAACTGGATGGTATAATTAGAAAAGAGTAAAATGTGAGTGGAATAAAATCGCCCTTAACTCTGGACTGAAAACTTTTATAAAATGGAACCTTTGAGTGAAACAATCATCATTGTTTCCAAGCAATACATTCTAGTGGTATTTTATTATATATACTAGCTTGGGGACCCGATGATGCCTGGGTTATTAGAAGAAGGCATTGCTTGTTTTGGGATGTTGGGTAATATCATGTAAGTTTGGTCCAGATCTGTCGTTAGTGTTGTTCTCCAGGGCAGGAAGCACCTCTGTACTTCACTACCACGCTCTAGTCCAAGGTAAATCAGCAAAGCAGTTTATTGAAGATTATATATAAAAGATAGTTCAGCAAAAGTAGTAAAAATGTCAAAGTCTAAATGTATGAAATAGTCCACAAGATTCAAAATTCAAGAGTAGATTCAAAAACACAGGAATACCAGGATACACAAGGCAGCATTAATTCCAGTACAAAAATCCAGGAACGATCTTTCAAACTTGGAAGCACAAAACATGAACAAACGTAGACATGGAATTAGAATTCCCTTAGCAGGCTTGACTAAGACTTGGCAAGAGATTAACCTCAATAATCAACATTAACCAGACTGCTGGAAAATCCCTCTGGCCTCACGAATATAGACATGAAATCATGGTGTTTTCCCTGAAAGTGGCAGGGTCTGCAATACAGATGAAGACGAAGGGCTGGCAGGCCCAGCATCTGAGTCAGTAGAAAGCAGGGAACAACAACAGCTGCAGCCTGAAACTGAGGAAGTTACCCCCACAAACACTACAAACACACACACACACACACACACTCACATATATTCATTGATTCCTTTGGCGGGTTTAGATTCCTGAAAATGTTGTTACTGTCATTACATGTTGTATTTATTAAGCTTGTCATATATGGTTTATGTAATGTGTTAACTGTTTATCGGTTAGTTTTGTACACTGTTTTAAGGCATTGATTAGTTGCCTATATGTAAGCTGTCTTGAATCCCCTCTGGATTTGAGAAAGGTGGCATAGAAATGTCATAAATAAATAAATACTGTCTTTTCTGGCGTATAAGACTACTTTTTAAGCCATGAAAATCTTCTCAAAAGTCGGGGGTCATTTTACCCACTGGGTGTTGTCTTATAGGGCGGGTACTGAAACTTCCGAGCCGGACTGGAGAATCTGTGGTTGCCGCATAAGGTGGGGGGAGCTCTAAAATGGTTGCGGCCGCATCCCCGCCACATGCAGCAACCGTATGAAAGCAGCAAGGGCAGCGCTGAACATGTATGGTAGTAGAAAATCCACTCACCAGGATTCGTGGAAAGAAGTGACTTAACACGGGTCCGATGACAAAATGAGGGGGCACTTCACCGGGAAGGTGTAAGTGAAGGGTGGAGCAAGCTGCAGACATCCGGGAAAAAAAGGAGAGCAGCACGGTGCCCAGAAAAACATGCCTCTTTTGCCCGTCTGGCCCGCCCTTGTATCCTATTATTATTTTATTTATTTTATTTTATTTCAATTATTTATACCCCGCCCTTCTCACCCGAGGGGACTCAGGGCAGCTTACAGGTGGCAATTGATGCCGTTACACTGATATACAATAAACTAAAATGATTAAAACAGTTAAAACAGTCATAAAATAGTCATAAAATACAATATACAAAGTCTAAAACAATGCAAAGTGCTTATGCCATTCATCCACCAGACCTTATACAAGAGCCGTAATTCAGACCGCGTCGAAACCAACACATGCTTATTCTTCAAATGCCTGCGTACATAGCCAGGTCTTCAGTTTTTTTCTGAACCCCAAAAGGGATGGGGCCTGCCGAATGTCACTGGGGAGGGAGTTCCACAGCCGGGGAGCCACCACCGAGAAATAAAATAATAAATAATTGAAATAAATAATATTACCGTACCTCCTCTCTGCCTCTCAGATCTCATTTCTGAGGACTTCAGTGAAGCGGCGCAGGCATGTATGTGCGAGATCTGAGAGGCAGAAAGGAGGTACGGTAATAGGATACAAGGACAGGCCATATGGGTGAAAAAGGCGTGTTTGTGCTACCGTTCTGATAGTCTTTTTATTTGGTGTGTGTTGGGAGAGGGGTAGTCTTATACGGCAAGTATACCCCAAACTCTATATTTTACCTGGAAAAGTTGGGGGTCATCTTATATACCCAGTCGTCTTATACATCAGAATATATGGTAAATTTCGCTCTTTTTTGTCATGTAATTTCTGTTTTAACCATTGTTTGCCGCTTTGATTCCCACCCATGGGAGAAAAGCGGGGAAAATAAATAATCAATATAATAATAATAATAATAATAATAATAATAATAATAATAATAATAATAGTCATTATGGTGTACAAGATGTAACCTTTATTCTTGGCTTATTATTGGACATTTTAGACTTGCAACCTATGAGTTGTACTCATCCAGCTCTAATTACAATCCTGATCATATCTATAATTAGTTTGTGCAGATTGGATAGATCTCTAATTTGATTTCTATTTCATGAACGTAATGTTCACAATACTTTTACTTTGTCATACTCAAAGATTGCTTAAATCTTCTTATTACTTTAACTATGTGCAAAACTATGTTTATAGGGCAAAATAATTTTGGAGATTTCAGGCATCCCTAAATGTGCTTTTGAGTATAGAATGATGTCAAATGTGGAGGCACTGGGACCCTGCAGGGAGCTGTTTGTTTAAAATATATATCTGAGATATATATTAGAGATGCATGACAGAGAGAAGCCAAGGATGAGGAGGGGGTGGGGTTGTTTTCTGCCCTAATTTAAAACGAGTTCTTGCCCTGTGGTAGAGCTGACGTACAGCAGAAGTGGATGGAAAAGAGAATCAGTGCTGCCTCTACTTATTTCTGGGATTGCTGACATTGCCAAAATAAAACCTACTGCATTAAGCATCCAGAGAAAGCTGTGCGTCATTACTTTGCCTCGGCAGCTTGTACTTTAAAAGCACGTCTGTTGTATGTGTCTTGTTATGCCATAATCAACAAAACATCTGAAACCAATGGTTAGCAATAGGGTTTGGAATGAAAGCCTGATTCACACTGCCCAGTCATAGCAGTTTGATACTGCTTTATCTGCCGCCTCTGCGTTTTACAGATTCCTAGAATTTGAAGTTTTATGAAGGTTAATGATAATTACGGGAATCCATGGCAATTAAACCGTGTAGTATGTAATTTTGTAGTATGAAAGAGACCCAAGTCATATTGTAATCAGTGTGATTTTTAATTAAAAGCACTGGTTAAGATTTGTGCTGATGGAGCAATCCTTGTGACAGGGTTGTTGTATGTTTTCCGGGCTGTATGGCCATGTTCTAGAAGTATTCTCTCCTGACGTTTTGCCCACATCTATGGCAGGCATCCTCGGAGGTTGTGAAAACATACAACAGCTCTGAGGATGCCTGCCATAGATGTGGGCGAAACGTCGGGAGAGAATTCTTCTGGAACATGGCCACACAGCCTGGAAAACATACAACAACCCTGTGATCCCAGCCATGAAAGCCTTCAACAACACAATCCTTGTCACGTAGGTAGTATACAACCATGTATAGTACTGTCTATATGAATCCCTACAAACCCATTGGGTGGGCCTTGAGCAAGAAAACCCCATGAGATGTTCCTTGAAGACACGCAACATCAACAACAAGGTGACTTGAAGGCACACAACATCAACCTCAAATTAGCTCATATTCCATTACGGATCTGTGGTTGCCTCTTTCAACTGATGGAAGGTTGTATCAGAGTATACATAATTAGGATCTGCACAATAAGGCAATTTTTAGTTTTGTCCCTGGTCATATCTATTATTCTTGTCCCTTGGCAGCATTTCTTGCAAGAACAATAACTTGTGTACAGTTGTTATGTAACAAGCAATGGAAAACAGTACATGACTGTTTCCCCTTGTTTTATTTATCTACTTCCAACAAAATATGATATCTTGAGACATTTTCAAGGTCTTCCAGTACAAGTATTCTTGGGCAAGAAGTGCTTCACGTCAATGGGGTTCATCGTTATCTGCAATTTTGTGTATACATGCGAAATCGTGGAAATATCCCCAGTGGATACTGCAATTCATTACTAGTTTGAAAGCCCATGTAATACATTGTGTGGTGTTTTGGACAACACTTGGAACTGTTGTCTTGCATGTTTAGTACGAGGGTTATCCAGAAAGTAGATTACGTTTTGGAATTAAAAATGAACAAAGTATAGGACCCAAATACCACTTCTCAACATAGTCGCCATTCAAATCTAGGCACTTATCATAGCGATGAATGAGCTTGGCAACTCCTTCCCCACAAAACTCTGCCGATTGCGTCCTCAACCAGCCGGTCACCTCTTTCCGCAGCTGTGCATCGTCGCCAAAACGCTGCATTGAGGATGCAAGCAGCAAAGTTTTGTGGGGAAGGAGTTGCCAAGCTCATTCATCACTATGATAAGTGCCTAGATTTGAATGACGACTATGTTGAGAAGTGGTATTTGGGTGTGGCTTTCAACTGCATATGGTAAATGTTTTCTCCTATACTTTGTTCATTTTTAATTCCAAAACGTAATCTACTTTCAGGATAACCTTCGTATGTAGGGGATTGTGGGGTTCGCCTTGTGAATAACGTGCCAGGTTTTTCTTGCTGAAAAACATCCCTTTTATAGCACCCTGCTTATTTTCATTGCACATTCAGCCAGCATATCCAAGGGCAAGAGAGTTAGAACCACAGCACTTTCTTTTATGATCCATTCCTAGATTTTCTTTTATCAGTGTTCTGCTTTTCAGTTATGGTCTCCCTGAGTCATCAGTATTGGTCTAATGAGCTGGAACAGCCTAAGGTTAATGATAATTACTTATTGAGTTGCTGATAGCTCAGATGAGAATGGAACTTATTAGATCGGTAATAATGGAAATCTGTATTTAATACAAAAAATAGGAGCTAGTTTGAAACAACAGAAGTCATATCTATTAATTTCCTCTTCTCTGTCCAGTAAATGACAGGGGTGGTGTTGTAGTAAGATTTTTTAAAATTAATATTATGAATCAAGTCGAAAAGAATATTCATGTTTGTAGGGAAGCAGATTGCAATATAATCAGTGGAGCTGGCATGCAAGTAAATACTTTGGAGGGACAAAATGTTACATTTCAGGCACACAAATGAGTGGGGGAACTGAGAAGTTCAGTGAATTAATTAATTTTATGAATACGACTCACATTGAGGAGGCTGCAGGCTTGTTTTCTGCTTCTCTAGAGAATAGGACACAATGGAGCAATGGATTCAAATTGCAAATTCCATTTAAAAATTAGGAAGAACTTCCTGATGTTAAGAACTGTTTGACAGTGGAATATGCTGCTGCCTGGGAGTCCAGTGGAGTCTCTTTCTCTGGAGGTTGTTAAACGGAGGCTGGATGGCCATGTGCTGAGCGTTCTTGGATGGTGTGTTTCTGCATGGCAGAAGGGATTGCACTAGGAGGGCCCATATACTGCCTTCCAATTCTATGACTCTGATTCTACTCACAATTTGGAGTCTGTAGAGTTTAGAATTGTTCTCCTGGTCATGGGGAAAGTGACTAGGATAAGGTTTTGGGTCCAAAGTTATGGATTTTGCTATGTCCTGTAGATAGGTTGAGGGTCATTCTAGGGAGCAGGAAGGAGTCAATCCTGTCTTAGGGTGCCAACTACCCCTGGATGCCAAAGCCATTTTCTGCCTGGACATTTAAAAAAGGATAGAATTTGTCATGTTGTGGAAAGATTAGAGAGGGTCAGTTGCTTCTTTTGGATTTTCTTAAGACAGACTAAACTGGGTTGTTGTATGTCTTTCGGGCTGTGTGGCCATATTCCAGAAGTATTCTCTCCTGACGTTTTGCCCACATCTATGGCAGGCATCCTCAGAGGTTGTGTGGCATGGACTAAACTCTTTACCTTTTGCCATCCCAATTCTTTCTCGTGTCAGAAGCAAATTGAGGGTACAGTTATAATGTATTTTAAAAAATGCTAAAAAAGTTGAAAACTTGACATTGTACTAGATTTCCTTTTGTCAGCGTTGTGAATAAGCTTTTGGAGCTTGGAAGCTCTGGAGCGTAGAAGAACGAACACTGGGAGATGTCAGTAAAATCAATGCGCACAGTTTTACTGTGTAGAGCAGCAAATACAGCACATACAGACCATGCAGACAGACAACTAACAACCGATGACTGATGGCTGATAACTGGTGGCTGATAACTGGTGAGAGGAACTCACTCTTATATCTGGATCCTCCCTCCTTCCAGACACTCACAGGGTCATCACAGTTCATTACTAATTAACTCTTTCAACGTCCATACATTTCAGATGATGCAATCACTTTGCAATCCCAGGCACAGTACAAATTACATTTAAACATTCACCTTACACAAATCTTACATTGACACCTTTGACCAGAAGCTGGCCACTTGGAGTTCCTCTGGTGTCACTGTGAGCAGGTCCTCCGTTGTTCATGTGGCGGGGCTCAGGCTGCATTGTAGTAGTGGTCTGTGTTTTGCTCTTCTCTACACTTGCATGTTGTCATGGACTCCACTTTGTAGTCCCATTTCTTAAGATTAACTCTGCATCTTGTGGTGCCAGAGCTCAGTGTGTTCAGCGCTTTCCAAGTCACCCAGTCTTCTGTGTGCCCAGAAGGGAGTTTTTCATCCGGTATTAGCCATGGATTGAGGTTCCAGGTTTTAACATGCAAAATTTGGACTCTCGCTTGCTGTGGTGTTCTTGTGAGTATCTTTGCAGATCTTATAAAGTTGTTTCCTGATTTAAGGCGTTGGCATGTTGGCTGATATTTGAACAGAGGATGAGCCGGAGATGTCAATGCCTTGGTCCTTTCATTGCTGGCTGCGACTTCCTGATGGATATCAGGTTGTGCAATTCCGGCTAAACAGTATAATTTCTCTAGCGGTGTAGGGCGTAAACATCCTGTGATAATGCGGCATGTCTCATTAAGAGCCAGATTCACTGTTTTAATATGGCAAGATGTGTACCACATTGGGCATGCGTATTCAACAGCAGAGTAACAAAGTTGAAGGGAAGATGTCTTCACTGTATCTGTTGTGCCACCCCATTAAAACCAGATACAGTGAAGACATCTGCCCTTCCACTTTGTTACTCTCACTGTATCTGGTTGTGCCACCCCATTAAAAGACAGGAGCCTCCGGTAGCCTAGGGGATAAAAGCCTCGTGAATCGAAGGTTGGGTTGCTGACCTGAAAGCTGCCAGGTTCGAATCCCACCCGGGGAGAGCGTGGATGAGCTCCCTCTATCAGCTCCAGCTCCATGCGGGGACATGAGAGAAGCCTCCCCCAAGGATGGTAAAAACATCAAAACATCCGGGCGTCCCCTGGGCAACATCCTTGCAGACAGCCAATTCTCTCACTCCAGAAGCAACTCCGGTTGCTCCTGACACGGAAAAAAACCCCATTAAAAGAGGGGATTGGTTCCTTTGTTGGTAGGATTTCAGGTATAGGAGCTACATTGACTCATAGATACATTGATTTTGAGTTTAGATCTGATTTTTGACTACATTTTTAGACTTATACATAATAGTTATTTACTGTTGTCCACTTGTTGGTTCTCCACTTTGTGGATTGCTATGAAGAGAATCCACGTAGCTGAGGAGCAGCTTCAGGAACAGATGCAATTTCAAAAAACCCATTTGAGATCCAGAGTTTCCATCACATCGGAGCTAATGAGCAGGAATTCATTGCATCAGCACTACTGCCATAGGAAAAGCAAGCTGTCCTTCGATCTCTTTCAAGGCTAGAACTTTTCTCCTTTATTCTCGGTATCCATCTGATTGGCCGCCTCTTAAAGGGGGAACAAAGTGAGGGAGGATTCTTTTGACTTGCCTTACCTGAATTTAATTGCTGCATCTAAGCAGACCTGGGCTTGCCCTTGTGTGAAAATGAGTAACAAGCTGCTTTCATACATTTGGAGCAAAAAGAACTGCCTGACAAACAGAAAGAAGAAGGCTCTTCCATGTTTAGCAAGGAACATCGCACCATAGAGTGGGTGGAAGCACAGAGAAGATGTAGCAGATGTGCTTATTTTCATTTATCTTGGCATATGCTGGTGGTCATCCATACCCTGCAATTATTTTTATACTATAGTGCCTTTGGAATTACAAAATGTTTATATCAATATGCACACAACAAACAACCTTAAAGAGCTAAGAGATGCTGCGTCTCTTACATCAACTGAGTAGTACATTAGGTCTGAAAAGTCAAGGTTTTATTTTAAAAGGTGTTGCAGGAAATTGCATTTCAATATAATTGTGAATGAAGGAACATGTTTAAGCAGTAAGAATAGCAGATTCCAGAGAATTCTGATGGAAACATCATGTAATACAGAAATAAATATAAATACTGATAGCCATACTTCCTTGATTTATCATTTATGGATATTAGAAGACTTTTGTGATGAAGGATTTTCAAATGTGAATATAAGTTGAAGGTCTGCATTTATCCGAAGGGATCAGATTTTAAATACGGTATTTGGACGTGAATTCGTGTTCATTGAACTTCAAAAAGTGTGTGAATATTATGAAATATTTCTGCTCATTAAGACCAACCCACCCAGGAATTCAAGAGAGACTAAAACAGGAACATCATTCTTTCCTTCTAAGATAGAGTTTTAGACCTTCAGATAAAAATGTGTATGTATGTGTTTAAGCATGTCCAATGAAAGAATTTTGTATGCTTTTTTGGTGTTGTCTATTTCCAAAAAGAAAGCAGTGGAGCTTTCATAAATTTTCATGCATCTAGATCCCATTCCCAAGGAAACTCATAGCTCAGAATACTGTAAATGCAAGTTTTTCATGGACTTTTAGAAACTAACAAAACCCCCACCATGTCAATATAGCATGTCAAATGAGTGCTGCTGTTTATCACAGCTGTGTCTGAAATGATTTTATTGAATGTTTGCTTTTGGCATACCCTTGGCTTTATCTGTTGCATCTCAACTTAATTTCTAAGGTCAGCCAGAGGCTTATTTCAAGTCTGGTGTTATTTCTGCTGAGTGTAAAATGTATTGGAGTTCATAGAAAGCCTGGACATGTTTTGAATATAATCTTGGTTAATGGGTTCATGCAGTCCTTTGCTCAGAGGGTCACAGTTCTACCTAGCAGAGATAAATAATCATTTCCCAGAGGTTTCTGTTTGAGAGTCCAAAGGACAAGGTGAGATGCCTGCTGTCTACTCACACACCTACCTTTTAACTGATCAGCACTACTTGACCTGTAAAGCACTCTAAGAATTTTAAGGGAGCCTTCTTAGATCAGACCAGTTCCTAATAATAATGATGATGACAATGATAATAATAATAATTTTTATTTGTTACCTGCCTCCCCTAACAGCTTGAGGTGGGGTACAACAGAGTCATATGAACATAAAACACATAAAATATAACACATCATTCTAAGACATACACCAAACTCAGGGTACAAAATCAACATATAGTGATAATAGAATGTAAATTAAAAGCTCATGATTCAGAGTTGATTGGATATGCCTGCCGGGAGAGATAGGCCTTTAATTGTGTTTTAAATTCTGACAGCTCATTTAGTGGTTGGATCTTTTTTGACAGGTCATTCCACAGTCTTCTTGGGGCGGCCAATGAAAAGGATGAACTATAGTTGTATGCAGTGGGTCTTGCAGCAGCTTAGAGATTTATTTATTTATTACAATACTTATATCCCGCCCTTCTCACCCATAGGGGACTCAGGGCGGCTTACAATAAAACACAATATAAAAATATTACAGACAATTCAATCAATTAAAATTAAATACATTAATCATTGATAAAAATATACATATAAATACACAATTAGCGCATTTCGAGTCTGATAACTAGTCTGTCATTGAATTCTAGGATGGTAATAATTGATGCTGCTGTTACACTGTAGAAGTAGTGCTGTTTAACTCCACTTTGACTATTATGGCTCTATGCTATAGAATCATGGGAGTTGCAGTTTTCCAAGATCTACAGCCTGCTGTGTCATAGAATGCTAGTAGGTCACCAAACTACAAGTCCTCAAGATTCCACATAGCATTGAACCATGGTAATTAAAGTAATATCAAACTGATGCACACTGAAATAATGAAGTTGGTAGTTTAAATTTTCATAGAATCATAGAGTTGGAAGAGGCCTCATGGGCCATCCAGATTTCATAGACTGATAGCCATACTTGTTATTATTATTATGTTTGTTTATACCTCATTTTATCTCTCTACAAAAGTGACTCAAAACAGCTTACAGTAAAAACAAATGAAATACAGTTGAAAAACTAAAAACATATAAACATTAAAATATAATTAAATATTAATGGTATTAAAAAGTAAACAGTTGAAATCCTTAAAAAGTGATTAAAAGTTGTCCTTCCTAAGAAGCATGGAGTAAAGTGGCTAGGAACAGGCCTTTATAGGCAGACTATGTGTGTGAATAGTTACAGAAATACAAAACCTATGGGCATAGAGTTAAGGTGACAAGTTTTGTATTAATCATGGTCATTGAAAGACCAATGGAGGGGTAAGATACTGCCTAAATCCAAGGTGAACATTGGAGGGAGTTATTGGAGTGTAGGGTGATGCTGACTGGAAACCAGAACGGAGATGGGATAAATCGACCAAGGAGCCCCCTCCAAGGCTGGGGTGTTAGCTGATGTTTTGTGTAGTGTGCTGGAAACCATTGTCTCTGTTGAACATACTGTTGATAGACTGGGGTTCACTCAGTTAGTATCTATTGGCCCTTCCAGACAGGCCCTATATCCCAGGATCTGATCCCAGGTTTTCTGCTTTAAACTGGATTATATGAGTCCACCAGTTCATCTGGGATAAAGGGCCTGTCCGGAAGGGCCCTAAGGTGCTACAAGATGCATTTTACATGCTGATATAGTAGACTCCGGTTAACTGGCACACATGGAGATTAGTAATTGCTGAATAAATGTAATAATAATAATAATAATAATAATAATAATAATAATAATAATAATAATAATAATTATTTTATTTTTGTACCCTGCCTCCATCTCCCCGAGGGGACTCGGGGTGGCTTACAAATACAAAACGAAGAGATTGTGTGGGTTCATAGGGGGAAATGCGGTCACAAAGGTAGGTGGGTCCCAAACCGTTCAGGGCTTTGTAGGTCATCACCTGTAGTCTCTCTTTGCCCGAGAGTTACTATTTAAAATCGGCCTAAACTATAAACTCTGTATTGACTTGACATTAATATTGAAATAAAATAATTCAAGGCAAATTAAGACAAATAAACACAAACTTAACACAATGTAACTGCATTATAACAACTGGTTTTACTTTATTATAAAAATGGATTTTGTTTTCATTTTTAATTAAAGTATGATTTCTTTGATTTTCTTTGTTTAGCCAGTTAGTTGAGTTCCCATTAACTGAGAGTTCACTGTATTCCAGACTGTCATGTCTTTGAATGCTAATATGGCCGAGGATCCTGTTTCAAAGAGCAGCCCCCCAGGAGAATCTGGGAGGCCTCGAAGCAGAACATGAAAGCCACTGGCCTCCCCTGTGGTCCCTCCTCAGAGTCTGTTCTTCAGAGCAGAACCTAAAGGTCTCTCTCTTTCGCTCGACTTGTTTTGCTCCCCGCTGTGTGTCTCTATCCGTCCCTGGCCTCCAGACACGGCTTTTGATGACGGTGGGAGGCCTTGCCTTGGGGCAGGAGGGCCTTTCTGGAGCAGAACCTCAGGAGAACATCCATGACCTCCAGGCTGTGGCATATCTTGTCTTGGTGGAGGAATATCTCCTGCGTCCTGAGCATAGATTGATATCCATGCCTACCACCCAGTCATACTCTTGACTATTGACATTTGCTAGTCTAAATGAGGTCAGTATTGATGTGTGTATGTGTTTCTGCAACGAATGATCACATGAGCTCATTTACACAGTTGTGTCTGTGTTTTTGCATTTCATTGCTCTCATTTTGAAATGTAAGTTGTGGCACCTTTGATTGCTACCGAAAAGCTTTATTTGTTTCTCTTTAGTTTAATGTTACTTGAAATAAAGCTAATGTTTACTGCAACTTTGAAACTGCCCATGGTCATCAGCGTTGTATCCATGAACTAACTAAACAGTGCATTATTAGAAATTGATAATCCCGCATTCCATTTTACTGATAATGAATAATCTCTTCACGTTTGCAAGATAACTAAGGTTGCTCTGAGTCCTGCGAAACAAACATGCCTCAGTGTGAAATAAAGTGCTTTCTCTGGTGGAGATAGTTGAAAAGCAATGCAGTCCTTCCATTTCTCAACTCAAAAGAAAGCCCCACCGAGTTTATCGGGGTTTAGTCCAGGTAGGCGAAGAATTGCAGTCTCATTATATACGCATAACTAATATTGTGCTTTTGAAATACTGTTTAATTCTTTTAAACTTTAGTATAATGGGATTTATAGTTCAACATTAAAAAATGTTGTTGTAACCTGCTTTGGAACCTATTGCAAGAGAAAGGGGTGGGGGGATAGATGAAAATTCAATAAATAGTAAAATTGTACCTCCATTGTATAAAATATATCTAAAGAAAATACAACAAGCAATTTAATGCAGGAATAGGACCGGGAAAATCTTCCTAAAGAAGAGCTTCTTAGTATATTAGTTCAGATGATTAACCCTATCTAATACTAACCAACATGGAGTACAATCCACAAGGATACCATCCTACTATGTAACTGGGAATCTTATAGGCCTGGTTCCTGTTTCTCTCTCGTTTCCACTTGGTTTTGAAAGCTGAGCTGCTTAAAGTCCTCCTATATGGATTTCTTGCAGATGACCAAATTCTTCTTGGCTATAGGCTATAAAACTGGACTTCCTGCTTCTCTGCCCAATTTTACATGGCTGGAAATGGTGACACCATTCCTTAGGAGTTGGCAATGTTTATTTATCTATTTTGCAGCTGCTTTCATTATGTTTTTGCAGTATTGTTTTTAGGTTTCCAATTACTTATTAGTAGCTAGCTATGGCTTACTCTTGGTATATTTGCACATTTCAATTTTATCTTTTTATTGATTCAATTAAATCTATATGTTGCCTCGTGGGATCCCCTTGTAGCACAGTGGGTTATACTACTGAGCTGCTGAACTTGCGGACCGAAAGGTCGCAGATTCGAATCTTGGGAGCAGAGTGAGCTCCCGTTGTTAGCCCCAGCTTCTGCCAGTCTAGCAGTTCAAAAACATGCAAATGTGAGTAGATCAATAGGTACTGCTTTGGCAGGAAGGTCAAGGCACTCCATGCAGTCATGACCTTGGAGGCGTCTACAGACAGTGTTGGCTCTTTGGCTTAGAAATGGAGATGAGCACCAGCCCCCAGAGTCGGATATGTCTAGACTTAATGTCAGGGGAAAACCTTGACCTTTACCTATATGTTGCCTTTCTGTCAAATGGAGGGGCTGAGTTTTGGTGATAGGTTTCATAGCTGATATGTCAGTGAATTATCCTGAACTAGTACTATATTTGAATGACGAAACCCTTTGGTGTTGATCTGAGCTACTCTGGGAAAGTGGCAGTCAAATAAGATGTGGGTGGTGCTGATACTTCAAGATTATTAACTTATATACTCATGTATAAATCTAAACGTTTTAGTAAAAAAATCAACCCAAAAAACCTGGATTGACTTATCCAATCATCAGTGTGAAGTACTATACCTTAATTCTTACAAAAAGTTTGCCGCCTTCTCCAAGTAGAGGGTAAAAAGCAGGAGCTTAGTCTGTCACAGAGAACCTAAAAGAAGTATTGGCCCCATCTACTCTCCTTGCTATGATGCCTTTTTGAATACCTGGGTGAGGAAATAGAACAGAACCCTTGACCTATCCATAGATCATATTAAAATCCACAATTTTACCTCCAAAACCTGTCCTCAGCTTACTCATAAGGTTAATTTATAGATTACTAGCTTTGCCCGGCCACGTGTTGCTGTGGCTTATGGGAATCCTTTGTTGGCCAGGTGGAATAGCAGTGGATAGCCTTGCAGTCTCAAAGCCTGGCGGTTTTCTGGAATAGCTGGAGCTTTTTGTTGTATGAACGTAGAGGCATGGATGAGGGGTTGTGCTGCCAAGTTTAGTTTTTCTGGGATGTGTAGTTTTGTTGTTATGTCCCAGGCCGAAATTTCATTACCCTTTTATATACATAGATATATGAGACATTTTACTGAGATGAAAAGAACTCTGCAAGACCAATGAAAATAACCATCTTCCTTGGGGAAGTTGAAGTGTTTTATTTCCAAAGAGAGAGCTGATTGACTGAAGACCAGCACAGCAAAGAATTCTACATTAGGGTTCTATAGGAGAACGTTTTAGGTTGGGGGCTCGACTGAAACCAAGTGTAAAGGGGAGGCCTGGGGCTATGGGCCCCCCCTGAGCATTGCTCCCGCTCATTTGTCACTGTCAGATGGGAATGGATGTGGGCGGGGAGGAGGGGCCAAACCATTCTTCCTCACGGGTTGATTGACAGCTGAAGGAAGTTTTAATGCAACCTCCAGGCAGATAATTTGCCATCAAGGGGAAGGGGGGATGTGTACAAGAAAGATATTCTATCACAGCCTGCATATTGCTTACAGCTACTGACATCTTTGCGGAGGCTTATGGGGTGATGAAGAAGAGCGGGTAGATGGCATTTGCTCTGCATTGGAAGCATATTGGAGACATGCGCTCAAGCTCCAAAGCAATGCTGCGACGGCAGTATGAGCTAAATGAGAATAACATCAATATTTGTGCTCTCCGGAAGGAGTCCTCCCTGACAAGTGTCAGTGTGTAAGAGAGACTGCATTGCCTATTTATTGTGGTGTGAATTAGGAGATTCCTCATTTCATGTCTTCCAGTAGCAAATTCCCCTGACCCCCGGTAACCTTTGGCCAGCCCTGTTTTTATCAGTCGCAGCTCTCATCTGTAGAAGAGGAACAGATAAATACCATTGCAAAGTAAATCCTTAAACTGGGTAGTTTATTGGTTTCTTTTGTTATTACTCTTCTAATATATTTTATGGAGCCTCTGGTGGCCAAGGGGATAAAAGCCTTGTGACTCGAAGGTTGGGTTGCTGACCTGAAGGATGCCAGGTTCGAATCCCACCTGGGGAGAGCGCGGATGAGCTCCCTCTTTCAGCTCCAGCTCCATGCGGGGACATGAGAGAATCCTCACATAAGGATGGTAAAACATCAAAACATCCGGGCGTCCCATGGGCAGCGTCCTTGCAGACGGCCAATTCTCTCACTCCAGAAGCAACTCAGGTTGCTCCTGACACGAGATATATATATCTGTGTGTGTGTGTGTGTGTGTGTATATATATGTATATATGTATCTGGTTTGTTAGTTGCTATAATGGGTTGTAAGGAGCTCCGGTGGCGAAGTGTGTTAAAGCACTGAGCTGCTGAACTTGCAGACCGAAAGGTCCCAGGTTCAAATCCCAGGAGCAGAGTGAGTGCCCGCTGTTGCTCCAGCTTCTTCCAACCTAGCAGTTCGAAAACATGCCAGTGTGAGTAGATCAATAGGTACTGCTCTGGCAGGAAAGTAACAGCGCTCCATGCAGTCATGCCGGCCACATAACCTTGGAGGTATCTACGGACAACGCTGGCTCTTCAGCTTAAAAATGGAGATGAGCACCAACCCCCAGAGTCAGACATGACTGGACTTAATGTCAGGGGAAACTTTTACCTTTTATAATGGGTTGTAATATATTGTCTCGGTGATTTGCAGTGTTAGTCTTATATCATGGTCTCTGCATGTTTTCAGTTTGTGTGCTGCAGACTTAAGCATTCTACCCTCACACTGACTTTGGGTTCATTATCATTCCTTTAATTTGTGCATGTTTCATAGTAATTGTTTTATGGTTTATTGTCATACTGCAAATTTCAATCGGGATAGATTTTATGGAACTGGTCTTGGGAATTTCAGGTAACTTAATTCACTATTAGAATTAAAAAATTGGAAATGTCAATTTCTTAGAATTTTTTTTGACTAAATTTATATTTTAGTTCCAACTAGAGGAACTTGCCTTTTAAAATTTACCATATTTGTATCCCGCCCTTCTCACAGGAGCCTCACATAGTGTCAACAATTCAATGCTTTAAAATAGCATACAATTGGTAAACATCTACATTAAAAACTAGGGAATTAAAACATCTAAAAACAATTACCTCAATTATTAAAATCACATAGTCCAAAGTCGTACTCCAGGGCTATTCCAATTATCATTGCACAATTCTACGTTCATTTATTGCACTGCAGTTATTCTCCAAAAGCTTGGTCCCATAGTCACGTTTTAGCTTTCTTTCTGAAGGTTAAAAGGGAAAGAGCTGATCGAATATCACTGTGGAGGGAGTTCCACAGCTGAGGGGCCACCACTGAGAAGGCCCTGTCTCTTGTCCCCACCAACCGTGTCTGTGACCGAGAGCAGGGCTTCCCCAGAAGATCTTAACCTCCGTGATGGTTTACAGAGGAGGATACGTTTGGATACGTAACCTGGGCTGGAACCGTTTAGGGCTTTATAGGCTAAAGCCAGCACTTTGAATTGTGCTCGGAAGCAAACTGGCAGCCAGTGGAGCTGATGTAACAGGGGGTTTGTTTTACATCAGTGTTGGCTCACTACTTCCTCATTATTTTAATAGAGCTACTCAAGTTGGAACTAAGAACTGGATTTGGGCCATCATTAGCAAATTATATCCCTATAAATTATAGCATTTTAAAAAATTAGCCAAATAAAAAGAATATAAAGTGGTCTAGAGAAAGAAAGAACTCAATTTACAGCATTCCTTTCAATTTTTTAAAATTTTGGAGCATACCCCTCTCTTTAATGCAGAAGATTTTACAGCCTCTAATCTAAGTCTATAGAGAACTCAAATTGTAGTATTGCTGTTCTCCCCAGCTGTATTTGTCATTGTCAGCTGATGCCTTAAAGTCTGAGAAATATGTAGAAGGCTTAGTCCTTCCTTGGCTCAGTCTTCGTACCTAATCAATTCCTCCTCCTAGTGTTTTGACTTATACCTGTCAGGTGCTTGCAGACTTGAAACAAGAACGCTTGCTGCAGAGTCTGCATACCTTTTCCTGTTTTAGGGCAGTGTTTGGCTCATGAAGTTATTGGCTTGGTGTTTGCTGAAGTGCACAATCACTCAGGTAATATCCACAGAAGGGGCTGCAGCCAATGCAGGTGAAATGTTGGATGTGCCTCACTGAGAAAGTTTAGTAATATGAAGAAAATATTTCCTATAGAAATGTGAACTAAGCATGTACTTTTGTTTTTTGGGAAGGAAATTAAAAACTGAGTAGAAAAATAATTAACAAAATGACTCATTTATTAGCATTAAAGGCATCATAATGTACCTTTGTTTAGAACCTGCACAATACCTCCCATGGAGACCTACTCATCAAACACCTCTGCCTTGCTTTTCTGGATTTCTCCAAAGTAGCTGGAGAAAGCAAGAGATAAGGCTTGGGAAATGTGGCTAGATGCAATAAACGCTGACTCTCGGCACTCACCATCCCACTACTCTGTGGTTATCTTGTAAATGTGAAGGGCTTACACAATATCCTACAGGCACCAGATTGGGTCTAAATGTGGTTAGCCCTGGTTAGTACCTACCTACTGGGTACTTTAAGCTCTTATTTCAGAAGAAGGAAATGGTGAAGGCACCTCTGAGTACTCCTTGCCTAGGATATTCATAAGTCAGCAGGTAGCTTGAAGACACACACACACACACACACACAAAAGTATTTGGCCATTTTGTCCAATGCAAGACACCCACATTCAGTTTAAGATGGTGGAGAATGAGTTGTGTGTACAGGACCATGGACGTATGTGTACATGTGGTTATTCATTTGATATTTTAGTGTAGCTTTACAATATTGCCATTTAACACAAGGGTTGCATAGCACAATTAACATGTACAGTAGAGTCTCGCTTATCCAAGCTTCTGGATTATCCAAGCCATTTTTGTAGTCAATGTTTTCAATATAGCGTGATATTTTGGTGCTAAATTCGTAAATACAGTAATTACAACATAACATTACTGCGTATTGAACTACTTTTTCTGTCAAATTTGTTGTATAACATGATGTTTTGGTGCTTAATTTGTAAAATCATAACCTAATTTGATGTTTAATAGGCTAGAATAATCTCTCCTTATTATCCAAGATATTTGCTTATCCAAGCTTCTGCCGGCCCGTTTAGCTTGGATAAGTGAGACTCTACTGTACCTCCACATGCAGAGGTGTATAGTACCGAAACTCAGTACGGCATTTCAGCCTCTATCTCTTCAAACAGAAAGGGTTTTTATTTCTTTTGTATATATTACTAAAGAAGAACAAAGACAATAGGAAAGGATAGGACAAGCATTCAGTATGTACTGAGAATATGTATATAGATGTATATACAATGAAACAGTTGAGTATAAAGATGGATTAGAAAATGACTTGCCATCTGCGATTCTAAACATGCACGCTGCACTCTTCTGAAAGTATTGATAATCTCCGAAAAACTTGCAAGTAATTTAAAAGTTTGGGCATATTTCATTCTGCATTTAGCTTTCCCCATGCTAGTGGTGGAAGCTATTTTTATGTATAGCCACTGTTTTTGAAGAAAATTCCAAGTTCTAAATGAATTTTCCTTCATCTTCAGCTCATCCTAAAACCACTTTGGCATTATTTACTGATGTATTCTGCTAAAACCCATCACGTTGGGTAGCATCAATCAGCGTATGGACAGTAATGCTATTTGAAGTAATGGATGCGACTGAATGTGGAGTGTCACATCGTGATACATCAAGTGCATGAACAAATTGTGAGAGCTATTTTAAGCTACCGCTGTGCCCTTTGTCACTGTCAATTTTAATAAGTAAAAATAATTTCTTCCAAGTATAACTCGGAGCTATATGGTTTTTTCATAAAACTAGGGGGAAAGCAGTAGGGGACGGTGCTTTTTTGGTGGCATGCAGGTTTTCTTAACTGTTCCATATGCCAGACTCCTGGCATGGGTCATTCAACCCTCAAACCATGACAGCTGGAAATCTGATTGATTTCAGGGATCTGAAGAGGTCGGGTGCATTGGCAATGCTGCTTGGAGACAGAGATCAAGACCTAAAGCAGTGAGGGCAGGAGATGAACTTCAGTGGTTATTTGAAACACAAAAGGGAACAACCCTGCACAGCCTTGTCTGACAAAAGGGGCAGCTAGGAACTGAGGGGGAAATCATAGACGAATAGAATCAGAGATTTAGAAGAGTGCCTAAGAACAATTTAGTTCAGGGATGGGCAGAGTGCAGTCCTCATTTTTTAAAAAGTTACTATTTTGGAAATATCAGTAGTTTGCTCTGCTCCACAAAGAACGGCAATTTTGAGACAGAAAAGGCCCCACTGAGCCCATGTCAGACTAGCTGAGAAGTTATTTCAGCTGTGGATAAGCTAGTTTTCTTATTGTCTAGTCCAACAGCTGGACCTGGATGTCAAGAGGAAAATATTCAGTTGGAAAACAGTAGCAGCTGCTTTCTTTCCTGTTCACATGCTGCTGGTTCTGCAGTCACCCGCAGGCACTAAAGGGCTTTTCTCCTTTCCCTGTTACTGCTTAAACTTCCATTTTGATTTCAGCAGTTTCCTTCTCATTGGCTTTTTAAAAAAGACGTATCACTTAAAGTGGACAAAATGATCACACTGTCTGTTTTTTATATAAAGAAATCCTTGTTGCATTGGCGAATGCTATTATGTCGGTGGAGTGCTAAATCTGCTGTGGTTTTAGCCTGACCCTATTGGTGGTGCTGAATCCTCTCCAAGGTGAGGAATGATATTTAAAGTGTTCAGGACCTTGGAGAGCTCACTAGTCTAAAACCTAGACTGGGATTCACTGACATCCATATCCACTGAGTTCTTCTCTCTAAAGCTGGATCCACACTGCCATATAAATAAGCTTAGAATGCAGACTAACTGCATTGAATTGGTTTATATGTCAAGATAGACTCATATAATGTAGTTCAATGCATTATGCCATAATTATATGGCAGTGTAGATGGGGCCTCAGTTTCTCCCTGGGAATTAAAATAGGTTAAAACTGACAGGTTACCTCCAAGCTTTCCATTAAGTACAAAAAATAAAAAATAAAAAAATAAGGCAAGTGCAAAGAAACCAGAATGGATGTTTAAAGAACTCCTAACTGGGCTATGACTCAAAAGAGACATGTACAAGAAGTGAAAAAAGGGAGAAATCACCAACAAAGAATTCAAACAAATAACCAACTTCTGTAGGGAAAAGGTTTGCAAGGCTAAAATGCAAAATGAGCTCAGGCTTGCCAGGGACATTAAAAACAATAAAAAAAGTTTTCTTTGCTTACTTCGGTAGAAAAAGGAAGACCAAGGAGGGGATAGGGCCTCTGCGAGGAGAAGATGGTGTAATGCTGACGGGATAGGGAAAAGGCAGAACTACTTAATGCTTTCTTTGCCTCAGTCTTCTCACAAAAAGAAAGAGGTCCTCATTCTCAGCACCATGGAATGGACGAAGGATTAGGGGAAATCCAACCCCAGATAGAGAAACAAGTCACCCAGAAATACCTGGCCACTTTAAATGAATTCAAGTCCCCAGGGCCAGATCAGCTACATCCAAGAGTATTGAAGGAACTAGCTGAGGTTATTTCAGAACCACTGACAATCATTTTTGAGAGTTCTTGGAGAATGGGAGAAGTTCCAGCAGATTGGAGGAGGGCGAATGCAGTCCTAGTCTTCAAGAAGGGAAAAAATGATGACCCAAACAATTACCGTCTGGTCAGCCTCATGTCGATTCCAGGCAAGATTCTGAAAAAGATCATTAAGAAAGTGGCCTGCAAACACTAAGAAAGGAATTCTGTCATCGCCAATAGTCAACACAGATTTATCAAAAACAAGTCATGCCAGACAAATCTGATCTCTTTTTTCGATAGAGTTACAAGCTGGGTCAATGCAGGGAATGCCGTGTATCTAGCTTATCTGGATTTCAGTAAGATCTTCAGCAAGGCCCTCCATGACCTTCTGGCAAACAAGTTAGTCAGATGTGGGTTAGGCAAAACTACGGTTAGATGGATCTGTAATTGGTTAAGCGAACAAACCCAGAAGGTGCTCACCAATGCATCTTCTTCATCCTGGAAAGAAGTGATGAGTGGAGTGCTGTAGGGTTCCGTCCTGAGCCTGATTCTGTTCAACATCTTTATTAATGACTTAGATGAAGGGTTAGAAGGCATGAAGTTCAACAGGGACAAATGCAAGATACTCCACTTAGGCAGAAACAAATGAAATGTAAAGATACAGAATGGGAGATGCCTGGCTCGACAGCAGTACGTGTGAAAAAGATCTTGGAGTCCTCATGGACAACATGTTAAACATAGGCCAATAATGTGATGTGGTGACTAAAAAAGGCAATGGGATTTTGGCCTGCATCAATAGGAGTCTAGTGTCTAGACCCAGGGAAGTCATGCTCCCCCTCTATTCTGCCTTGGTCAGACTACACTTGGAATACTGTGTCCAATTTTGGGCACCACAGTTGAAGGGAGATGTTGACAAGCTGGAATGTGTCCAAAGGAGAGTGACTAACATGAGCAAGGGCCTGGAGAACATGCCCTATGAGGAGTGGCTTAAAGAACTGAGCATGTTTAGCCTACAGAAGAGAAGGCTGAGAGGAGCCGTGATGAGGGCTATGTATCAAGATGTGAAGGGAAGTCATAGGGAGGAGGGAGGAAGCTTTTTTTCTGCTGCCCTGGAGACTAGGACGTGGAACAATGGCTTTAAACTATAGGAAGAGAGATTCCACCTGAACATTAGGAAAAACCTCCTAACTGTTAGAGCTGTTCGGCACTGGAACTCTCTGCCTCGGGGTGTGGTGGAGGCTCCTTTTTTGGAGGCTTTTAAGCAGAGGCTGGATGGCCATCTGTCGGGGGTGCTTTGAATGCGATTTCCTGCTTCTTGGCAGGGGGTTGGACTGGATGGCCCATGAAGTCTCTCCCAACTCTATGATTCTATGACTCTATAAGTGCTCAGGCACCACAATGAATGATGGGGATGTGAAATGGTGGTAAGGGCTAAACCTGGGAGGGACCTAGCAGTTCTGGGACTAGGTGGCTTTTTGCCAGAGTTCTCCTGTCTTTTGCAAGACTTGTGATTTGTTTCTACATCACATCACAGTGTTCCTCCGTACTCCTTTAGCTATTCAGCTGTAAGAAGCAATGACTTTACTTTTTTCCTTCTACATCAGTTGGCTTACATTTAAGTCATAAGATACAGCCAAAATGTTGACAGTGGAACAAATCATACTTCCAGACTCCTCATCCTTCCAAAGGAAAAGCAGAAACAGCTTGTCTCCCTTTCTGGTGTGCATTTTTAATTTCTACACCACATTCTTCATAGACATGATTCATGGTCTCTTGTATTTATGAGGACTTCGTACATTTCAATGGAGGTCACAGATTCATGAATACAACTGAGTAGGTAGCAGATTTTGGAAAGTTCCACAGATTGGAATCCTTTAAACAAGATGACAATAGATTAAAAATATCTCTATATTAACAGCAATCCTACAAGTCAGGCTCTTTGTTGACTTGGGCAAATAGGAGGCAGTGTGCTAAACCAGAACTTCCTAATCGAGAGTGTTAAGCTACAAACCTTAAGTAGTAGCAGTTGCCAAAAGGTTGTAATTGGATTTGAAATGGTCTTGTAGCATCTTTGAGAATAAGAAAGAAGTTGATAGTATAAGTCCACTTTATTAGATGCACGGAGCGAATTGTAAAGGAACAGATCTTTATGATGAGCAGGATCTATGGATGAGTACTTATGGAATGGTAAAAAACTATGGGTATGATGGTGAGTTCCTAAATTCAGTGTGAACAGTGGTCATTGTGGGACAAAGACAGGAGGCAAGATGTTGCCTAAATGGAAGGTGGATAACCATCTGAATAGTGGAGGGAGTTGTTGGAGTTTAGTGCGATGATGGCTAGGAACCAGAGAGGAGATGTGATGAACTGGGCAGGAGATTCTTGTATATGTACTATGCCAAGAAACCATTGTTTCTGTTCAATTCACTGTCAGTAGATTGGAATTTGTGGGTATATTCCAGGTTTTCTGTTTCTACAAAGAAGATTGGAAAGAGAAAGAGCAAAACTGGAATATATCCACAAACTGCAGTCCATTGACAATGGGTTGAACAAAGACAATGGTTTCTTGGCACATTACTGAATGGAATTCAAAGACATAGCCAGACTAACATGGCTGTGTCTTCAAATTCTGCCTCTTTGGGAATAATGAAATACAGTAGAAAATAAATAAAACTAGCTGAACCTATCATATCACCAATACCATTTTGAGGCCTGCAGGGAGGAAAGCATAATGTAGTTGGTTTGGCATTGGGACTGATTACCAAGGGTGGTGGTGAGATCTCCTTCTCTGGATGTCTTCAAAAAGAGACTGGACAGTTCTCTGCTGGGGTTGCTTTAGCTCAGTGGTTCTCAACCTTTTTTGACCCGTGACCACTTTGACCAGGGGCCACTTTGACTAGGAACTACTTTCCAACACTAGTATCAAAAGGGTTACAAATAAGTTTTTGGTCAACTTTAGATTCATTTTGGTTATTTGGGGTGATGATTCACAAAATTGCATTAGATAGACCACATCAGCTCTAGTTTCTGACATAGAACATATGCCCTCCAGTAGTCTCCATCTGCTCTCCCACAGAAAACCATATTTAATAACCTAGAGCTGATGTGGTCTATCCAATGCAGATTTCTGAATCAGCACCCCAAACAACCCCAGGAACAGGCCTAAAAATGAAGACCCCAAGGCACCCCGATTTCCAGGCACCACATGCAACGGCTCTGCTCAGTGGGAGGGAGGAGGAGGAGAAGTAGCAGTCAGGAGGCTTGTTGTCATACCTTTCGTGGATAGTCAGCCTCTCCCCTCCTATCATCCCTGTTGCCTCAGCATTATAAGTGGGTTTCACGAGACCAGTCGCTCTTGTTACAACGGCGTAGTAGCAGTGAAGCTGCAGACCATATTTTAGTTCTTGGGGACCACTGGTGGTCCACAGAGTACACATTGGGAACCCCTGCTTTAGCTGGAAATTCTCCATTGAGAGAAGTTGGAGTTAATGGCCCATGAAGTCCTTTCCAACTCTGTGATCCCCTTCCCTCAATCAGACAAAGAGTAAGGCTATTTTTATACCATGTGAAGAGAAAAAAACCCAGATCAAACCTCAGAGAGATGATTGGATAAATAATAATTGCCTGAAGGTAAATTTTAGGCAGGCTCATATGAGAGGAGCTTTTATGGCCTGGACAAATTCTTTCTATCTGTGGTATTTAGTGCACTTCACTGAATGAAGTCCACCTTCTTAAAAAAGAAAATTGGAAGTCCTTTTTCTGGGTTGTCTGTGGATTACATGTTTATTAGTGGATGTATTCTAAACAGAGTTGATGAGACTTAACATTAAAATATCTGGGAGCTGTTAGGGATTTTGCTGTAAATCTACTGCCGACCTTTGCTTTAATGGAAGGAAATTATTGGAATCCTATGTTTCCTTTAGACTTGTATGTAGCAACAGCACTATAAATTGGTTTTGAAATAAAATGCCAAAGTGAATTGTATTTCACGGAGGCATAATTGAAAGCAGGTATTTTAAAAGCCTATTAGCTATAAATAACAAGGATCTAATAAAGTAATCATTATTGATAATACATGGTAAGTGACTCTAATGGCCTGCTGAGCTCTTTCGCAAAAGTGAGCAGATAGGAGGCCATCGAATCCATCTTCAAGGTGTAAATGCTTGTTTTCCTATGACCTGTAAAGGTACAGGTTGAACAGTCCTTACCCAAAATGTTTGGGTAAAGAACTGTGGATTTCCCCCCAATTTTTGTATACCAGTATTTGTATATGGAACTGAAGTCTAAACATGAAAATTCATATATGTTTCACATATGTGTTATACACAAAACCTGAAGGTAGCTTTATACAATATTTTGAAATAATTTCGAGCATGTAATAAAATGTGTATATTTTGAATCATCTGAAAACCAATCACTGTCTCAGACATTCATATGCACAGGTATGGAGTCTGAAATATTTCAGATATCCAGAAGTATCTTTGCTGGATACCCTAAACAGAGAGCAGGAGGAAACAGGGATCTAAATTTTGAAATATTTTCCAAGTATCTAATGCTAGCACATAAAGAGATGAGTAAAGCCACTGTTGGAGGGATTGTTGCTTAGAATAGGCGTCAGTGCTCTTGTTCCTTTAATAGTTCTGCAGAAGTGGGGAGTTTAACAAGTGTTGCTTGCATCAACTCTATCCCTTTACTGGTCGTGTTGAAATGGGATTTCGACGAGACAAGCAAGATCTTCTGAAATCCCTTCTACACAACCAATAAGATAAAGATCAACAACTGCAGACACATCAGGAATCATTTTTCCTACCTCCACTCACCTTTGGTATATGTAGTTCCATGGACTCTTGAAGCTATCTTTCGTCATCCTGATGGACCTGTCTATTTTTCAAAATTAAGATGCAGTAAGCCGTTTTCTATTTTTAAACAATAGCAACAACAACATAGAGACATTTCTGTCAAAGAGCTAGACACCTGTTTGTAACAATACATGACCAAGTAACTCAATCCATGTGATACCATCTTGATTATTATTTGAGTAACTTTGGCTCTCAAACCACTGTCTGGACAATAAAGGATCAATTGAGAATACAGAGAAGTTGTTCTTGTTAACAAGCCACAAGAAGGGTCTCTCACACAAAAAACTCACACCAAAAACAAAAGTTTGTGTAAGTGATGCCTTTGGAAATGCTCACATGCTGGGTCAATAGAACAATGAGGTGAGCTGAGGCATCATTGGGAACTGAGATGTTGGACATGGAAAATTGTTTCTCTGTAGAAAACAAGTGAAATATCAGGAATGGATATTTACCATCAAAGAGTGACTGTATAGATACAAACCATACTTCTTGAAGTGTCTCTTTCACGAGAGGAGTATCATAAGATAGTTCTGCAACAGGGGGTGATACCGAGAATGTACTCAATGAAATATCAGCCATGGAGGAGAAGAACAGATTAGCCGCTTAAACCAGGTCCCTGATATAACAACAGGGTAGCTTTTAGGTGAAACAACAGAAAGGAAAACAAGTATTGATGTTCCGTTTTGCATTTATTGGCAATTAAACAAATCATAGCTGAAAAAGAACTCCATTTGTCATGTTGTGCTGGTACGGCTGTAGAATCATAGAATCATAGAATCATAGAATAGTAGAGATGGAAGAGACCATCTAGTCCAACCCCCCGCTAAGAAGCAGGAAATCGCATTCAAGAAGCTCCGACTTTATTTTCCTGCTGCTAATGTTTGCAGTCATAGGACAGGCCGCCTGTCAATCATCATTAAGTTTGGTTCCGCCCCTTGTTCAGGGTTCTGGGAGGGAAGGAGCCATTTTTAAGTCAGTCTCACTTAAGGAAGCTAAGCTATAGGACGTAGACCAGCTCGTCCCGTAGAAAATCTCATATCTCAAGAACATCCAGGGATATAGCACATCCATGGAATCAGAAACAGAAATTCCAGGGGAAAGGTCCCAAAGGTTCTGGCTAAGAGCTCACAGCCTCTCAGCCCCACAGCTCCTGAGGGAAACAGCCCTAAAGTTTCACAGATCCACGGAACCCCAGCTGAAACATCTGCAAGCCTTGGTTGGTAGGTCCACTCGATACCCAGACGCATTTGGAGTCGGTAGTGGGTCCCACATCAGCTAGGCCCAGATAATAGACAGCCTGGGAGAGGTTATAAAGGGATTTTCTTATAGAGAAAGCACAGTTATCCAAAGCCAATTGTCTGTCCCCTGGAGACAAGATTGAAAAGTCAACAGTTTATTAAGGAAACCTTGAAGTGTTATTTGACTCCTTGAAGATTTATTATTTGTTCAACAATAAAGACTTAGTTATCTCATTAAAGACTCAAAAGGCCACCCTTTTCAGGGAAATCCTCAAGAACCTCTCTTTAGGCGCCCTGGCTTCTCGCTGGGCATAAAGTATACATCCTATACAAAGACAACAGTTACAGGCCCATCGTGTGACAGAACACACGTGAAGAACAATGGACAACATTCAGGCAACAACAGTAATTGTATTTTGGGAGTCTGGTGGAAAATTCATTAAATCTGAATGTTTATTGTGTAAGGCAGTCGGGTAAAATTGTGCAGTGTAATATTCTCAGAGTGGTGGCCTAGGGGCTGGGGAAACCCCGGAACAAAGATGGGTTTCCTAGTGAGTTTCCAGAAAATAAAGGAACAGTTGTAGTCAGGTAGCACCAATATGTCCCTGGTATATTGAATGGGGTGAAACAATTGCTGGTGGCATGAATAATCTCCACCAAAGGAATCTATTAGGCTGCTTCATTTTTTCCAAATATCACACTTTGAGGATCTTTTTAATGAGCTCCATCAATAGTGAATGCTTTTCATTGATGATTTCTATCTTATATTATGTGGCCAATGGATGTGCTTTGGCAAAGGATGTTGTCTCTTTTAATTCCTTTGTAATATCTGCTGACTGTCTGTATTTCGTAGGATCAAATTTTTAGCAACAACAACAAAAAAGGTGACCGAGTTTAAGATGCCCCCTGATAGGCTGTAAATAAAAACTGAGGCATGGAAATCAACAAATGTAACTCAAAAGCTTTGCAGCAACTGTAAATGACAATTACCCTGATTATAATTAATAATTATAATAATGTATAATTAACTGTTCCGCTTGCTGTAGGTAGTTGTTTCCACGATATAATTCCATAATTGACATGTCAATATTTCCTTCTCTTGCAGACAAACATCATGTGAATGGAAACACTTTGGTTGAGCCTTTTCCTGAGGGATTGCATATGGCAATGTTTGGTAAGTGAGGCGATAGTCCTAAACCCTGTGACCATTCAAATCACTGGGATTAGGCATACATGTTAAAAGCATTCAACTAGGAATAACTACTAACACACTGTCTATGTGAAAGCAGCAAAAGGGGTTATTTGCTTGATGGAAAAGTCCTCAGACATTGGTGGACTCTAGTAAGGAACACATTGTCTAAGGTCTTTGAGCAAGTTGCCTATGTGATATTGTCCAAAGAAAAAGCCCATTTACTCATTGCTACAAAGTGTGGTCATGTAAGTCGGTGAGGTCAACAGAGTTTAGAGAATAGGCAAATGGGTTATAAGAAAGGAAAACTGTAAAAGGCTTCTTCCAGTCAATTAAAGATTCTTAACTGGAATATGTCTAGAGAAGGGCAACCAAAATGGTAAAAGGTCCACAATCCAAACCTTATGAAAAGCGGTTTTTAGAGAGCTGGATGTGTTGGGCTTGGAGAAAAGATTAAGAGAAGACAAGATAGTCATATGTAAATATTTGTAAGGATGTCATTCATGCTGAGGAGGGAACAATTTTTTTTTGCTGCTCCAGAGATTAAGAACTGGAGGAATGGATTCAAATTAGAATGAAAGAGATTCCACCTAAACATTAGAAAAGAGTTCCTGACTGTAAGAGCTGCTCGACAATGGAATAAGTTGCCTGCAAATGAGGTGGAGCCTCTTTCTCTGGAGCTTTTAAAATGAGGGCTGGCCATCTTTCAGGAGCCCTTTGATCATGTCACTGCAGTGTATAGGAATGGATAGTTTTTGTGGTTTCTTCTAGTTCAATAGTTGTGTGATTCTACGCTCTTACAACAACTGAAATGAAAAATTTCATCCCGCAAAGAGTAACAAATCATAGAAATAATTATTTGGCACAATGGCATTATTTAGAATTGGCCAAAAATCTGGGAGTGGAGAACTACCTTCACCAAACAGATCATAATATCAGGCTCATGCTGCAGAGAGCCTTTGATAGATTGCCAAAACCAAAAATGCTGTTTATTGTACCTGTAAGTACAGCTGTGTGTCACGCCAGAGCTACAGCCATTTGGGCCTTGGAAGCAACCAGATATTTCGAAGCATCTAAGACAAAAGAATTAAGATGCCCAAACAATTCTGTTGTTCAGTTCTTCAGAAATTGCTAAGCAAAGCCATTTCTAGCTCTTGAGGTCAAATACATTTTTCATATACCATCAGATAAACTCTCTATTACTCTCTTGTGTG
Source organism: Anolis carolinensis (assembly GCF_035594765.1). Lineage (NCBI taxonomy): Eukaryota > Metazoa > Chordata > Lepidosauria > Squamata > Anolidae > Anolis > Anolis carolinensis. Next base: position 5,667,808 of record NC_085841.1, read on the forward strand.
CATAATTATTTACTCCAATACAAAGAGAAAGCAAAGTGTTTCAATTCAAAATGCTTCCATTTTTGATGTGACATAATTTCACTTTGCACTAGACGAATAGTTACATGAGGCTTGGAGAAACAAAGGAGCCAGGGCCTTCAAAACACTTGTGGCCACGGTGACATTACCCAAGGACACTCTTTGAAGTACGCTGTGCAACAATAAAGGGAACTGTCCTTGATTGAAGGTGTATTAACATTCCCTTATTTCAAAGGATGCGTCTTTATCTTTATCCACTTTTCCCTCCATTTTTGTTCCTGGAGAAAAAGGGAATGCAGCTATAAACCTCAGGGGTTGCATGTCCTCCCAGACTTTGTTGGTCATGTTTATATCCTCTTTTATGATCTGTTCTTGAGGTATCACAAATTTGTATTTTTCAGTCTGACATACTGTATTTCACTTTTTTTTCATCTGCTCAGCTTGGGGCTTCTTCATAATGCATATTTAGTTTGATCTGAGACATACTGAGTTGCTTTTCAAAAGAGCCTTTTTTGATTTGAAGAAGTATAATGCTTGAAAAGTATGATATTCTCTTTAATTTTTTTTAGTCTTTCTCTTGGAATAGCTGTAGGAGCAAAGCATCCCATTGGGCTCAAGGCCAGGGATAAATAAATAGCTAAATGAAAAGAGATTTTTGTACGGTGCAATGGTTTGTGTATTGGTGTAGGACCAGGGTTGGAATCCCAGTTTGGCCACGGGAACCTGTTTGGCCAGTGACATTCTCTCAGTCTCAAAGGAAGGTAAAGTAAACTCACTCTGAACAAATCTTGGCAAGAAAATCCCGTGATAGGTTTGCCATGGGGCCATCATAGCTCAGAAATGACTGGAAGGCACACAACAATACAATATATTATGTAGTTTTTCCTCATTTCGAGCATCAGGGATATTTTCAAATAAGAAGATGAATGATCTATAATCTGGAGGTTTGTTCCAGTAATGTTTGCCATAAAAAAAGCTTGTTGGGGTCTGGAAGGATTTTTTCTCTCAGTTCAGCTCTCATGTCTCTCTTTCTGCAGCCACTTGTCTGTACCACATTCCATTATTATTATTGTTGTTGTCGTTGTCATCATCATCATGTTGATTTGTATCCCACTTTTTCTTTCCACAAGTAGACTCAAAGCAGCTTACATTAAAAGCATTTCAGTACAGTATAAAATATGTTGTCACACAAGTTTTAATTGTGCAAAGGCCCTCCCAGCCACCACCAACACCTGTTCAGTTCTGAGTCCAGGATGACCCCAAACCGCGGACCTGTGTCTTCAGGGGGACTGTGACCCCATCCAACAGCCTGGGTCCCTATCCCCTGATCTGCCTTCTGACTGACCAGGAGCATTTCTGTTTTTTTCTGGATTAATTTTCAATTTCTTTGCCCTCATCCAGTTCATTACTGATGACGGGCACTGATTGAGGGTCAGGACAGCTTCCTTGGCTTTAGGTAGAAAGGAATAGTAGAGTTGTGTGCCATCCACATGCAGGTGGCACAGTACTCCAAAACTCCAGATGACATCTCCCAGTGTTTTCATGTATATGTTAGACAGCATGAGGGACAAAATGGAACCCTGCGGAACCGCACAGATTGATGGGACAGGAGTCTCCCAGCACCATGTTCTGGGTACAGTCTTCTCGGAAGGACCAGAGCCACTGTAAAACAGTGCCTCCCAGTCTTATCCCAGCAAGACAGCCCAAAAGGATACCATGGTCGATTGTATTGAAAGCTGCTGAGAGATCCAGAAGAACCAACAGGGAAACATTCCTCCTGTCTAGCTCTCTGTGTAGGTCATCAACCAAGGCAACCAAAGCTGTCTCTGTTTCATAGCCAGGCCTGAAACTAGATTGGAATGGATCTAGATCAGTGTTTCTCAAACCATGCTCCTCCAGGTGTTTTGGACTTCAGCTCCCAGAAATCCCGACCAGTTTACCAGTTGCTAGGAATTGTAGGAGCTGAAGTCCAAAACATCTGGAGGAACACAGTTTGAGAAACTCTGACCTAGATAATCCATTTCATCCAGAAATCCCTGGAGTTGGAAGGCCACCTAATGCTCCAAAACCTTTCTCAAAAAGGGAAGGCTGGACATTGGCTGTCAGTTGTCCATTATGGAGGGATGGCTTTTTAAATACAGGTCTCACAACTGCCTCCTTTAGGCAAGTTGGAATTCTGCCTTGTTCCAATGAGGCATCGAACACTCCCTTCACCCACTCTGCCAGTCCCCGACTGGCCTGTTTGATCAGCCAGGATGGACAAGGATCTACGATACATGTGGTAGCTCTCACCTCTCCAAGAATCCTCTCCACATCCTCAGACTGCCGGGCTGTGGCGCAGCAGGCTAGTAACCAGCTGCAATAAATTACTACTGACCGAGAGGTTGTGAGTTCGAAGCCCGGGTTGGGTTAAGCCCCCAACCATTAAATAGCCCGGCTTGCTGTTGACCTATGCAGCCCCGAAAGACAGTTGCATCTGTCAAGTAGGGAAATTTAGGTACACTTTATGCGGGAGGCTAATTTAAATAATTTACAACATCATAAAACTGCCAGAAAAACACGAGGAAAGGAATGAGGAAGTACAGCCACTAGTGGACGGTGAAGCAACAGCTCCCCCTGTGGCCGGAATCATGAAGCTGGAAAAAAATGTTAAATGCCTCTGTGTCTGTCTATATATGTTGTTTGTCTGTTGGCATTGAATGTTTGCCATATATGTGCTCATTGTAATCCGCCCTGAGTCCCCTTCGGGGTGAGAAGGGAGGAATATAAATACTGTAAATAAATAAAATAAATAAATAAGAAATAAATGCCTTTCTGATTTTCTAATTTTTCTTTCTAATGTGCAAGCTGCTTTGCCAAATCAAGGCATCAAAAGTTTCTTCTTTATGTTCTGTCTCCGTCAGTCTGGTCACAACAGCACACATTATGAACTACCAAGTTAAACACATCTCCCCAGCCATTTACGGTCCTCTAATAAGATCTTATTTATTTCTTCAATTGATATGTTTTCTCTTTATGCCTGGGTGGAACTCAAGATGGCTTCCAAAACAATACATTAAAAATATTTCAATTTCCATTGATAAACAATTAATGAATATATTCATGTATGTAAGTTATCCATGGGTCAACGTAAGTACTCTTCCTTAACTCTTATCCAAAAATGAACCCGCTTCTTTCCTTCTTTTAGGTTCTCCCAGGATGGACTAAGCTCTCACTTTTCACTTCTTCAGTGAAGATGATGGTTCCTTATTTTGATGAGAGTGAATTCCTTAGCTTTTATCAAAAGCTAATATTTTCCTCCCTCTATGGAATAACCCTTGACTTATCCATGGGCCATATCAAAATCCACAATTTTGGCCTCAAAACCTTCCCTCAAATTATACATGAGGTCAATATATATAAAAAGTTATATATATATATATATATGTGTGTGTGTGTGTGTGTGTGTGTGTGTGTGTAGGTAAAGGTTTCCCCTGACGTTAAGTCCAGTCATGTCTGACTCTGGGGGTTGGTGCTCATCTCCATTTCTAAGCTGAAGAGCCGGTGTTGTCCATAGACACCTCCAAGGTCATGTGGCCAGCATGACTGCATGGAGCGCCGTTACCTTCCTGCCAGAGCGGTACCTATTGATCTACTCACATTGGCATGTTTTCAAACTGCTAGGTTGGCAGGAGCTGGAGCTAACGTCGGGTGCTCAAGCCACTCCCGGCGTTTGAACCTGGGACCTTTCGGTCTCTAGCTCAGTTGATAATCTTTATTTATATACCGTCCTCTTTAAAGGGAATCAGGATTCTGAACGACAAAGTCAGCAAACATTGAATGCCATACCAAAGAAAAACACATAACAAATAACTATCCTACTCAAAACCCTCATAGATCCATATTTAAACCAAAAATAAGACTCATTTATGATATGTACAAATCCATAATAATCATAGAATCATAGAATTACAAACAAAAAAACAAATTCTAGAATGATTAAAAACATACAAAAGTTTTTTAAAATAGTAAAACGTGTCTGATATAAAAAAAATGCTTTGAACTTTCAGGGTGCACAGAAGAATGCTTTGCTGAGTCTCCAGGTTTTCCGCAATCCCTGTCTGATACTCTCTAGAGATCTGCTAAAGACAGTTCTGAGATAGATGGAGAAGTGCATCAAGTAACTTCCTGTGTTCTCATTTGAAAAGCTGCGGCTCAGCAAGAGAGCACATGCTTCCCATGCAAATGTTGCACCAGGGAGACAAGTCTAACAGATGGCTTCTGCAATGTCTGATGTATGTCTTGGCATCCACAGTGTGCACTTTTCATTTATGCAGAGAGTGAAGCACCTAGGTATATCACATGGTCTGGATAAACAAACTTGGGTTCATCCCTCAATGATGTGCAATACATTCGGTGGGAAGCCAGTGATTACTTCTTAATGCTGCAGCTGTTTTCTGGATATTGATGTTTTCGGAGTCCCCATCCAGTGTAGAAAAGACTAGTGTTGATGGATGGCGCCTAGCTGTTTCTTGTCCAGGCATTTCTTTGTGCCAGCTCTCTTTTATCTGTGAAATTTTATCTTGTGCCCTCAGAGCATTCGCTGGCCCATAACTCAGCAGGGTATTAATCTAGTGCAGAGGTTGACCACTTAAATTCCGCTTTTCTATAGAAGGGTAGCTAGCACTTAAAAGCATAGTAGTTCCTTTTTACCCTGGAGGCGCCAGTTCCGATGAAGGTGTGATACATCAGTTTTACTAATTAATAAACAGTCTGAGCTATGTGATCTGACAGGTGCTGGTTTCTTGGCATTTCTGTTTGCAGGATCCATGTATAGAGCTGCTGGACAGAGGCAAGAACTGAGTCCTGGAAAGTAAGAGTGTGGAGGAGGCAAATTTGGCTTCCCTGAGTGAGTTATCTTTGAGTTACCCTTGATGGATAAATGACAGTCACTGGTTGAGAATCTGTTACACATTCAGTGAAGAATGCTTTAGGAGTATTTTATGCAACTAGTTGTCCCTCCAGATTTGTACCTTTAACTATTGAGGATTTGATTATTCACATTGTTTCTGCCTACCTTTGTGACCACGTTTCCCCCTATGAACCTGCACGCAACAAGGTAAAGGTAAAGGTTTCCCCTGATGCTAAGTCCAGTCGTGACCGACTCTGGGGGTTGGTGCTCATCTCTATTTCTAAGCTGAAGAGTCGGCATTGTCCATAGACACCTCCAAGGTCATGTGGCCAGCATGACTGCATGGAGCGCTGTTACCTTCCTGCCAGAGCGGTACCTATTGATCTACTCACATTGGCATGTTTTCGAACTGCTAGGTTGGCAGGAGCTGGGGCTAACAGCGGGCGCTCATTCCGCTCCCGGGATTTGAACCTGGCACCTTTTGGTCCGCAAGTTCAGCAGCTTAGTGTTTTAACGCATAGTGCCACCAGGGGCCCCTAACTTGATTTCCTATCCCAATCCAATTCTCTTAGAGAATATTTCAGCACTTTCTCCATTTACGCTCCCAAATGGTATTACAATACATATTTTTGCACTTTTGTCTAGATTGCCCTCCCATTTTATTCACTTTGTCACTAAATGGTGGTCTTTGCATTTTATCATTTTATCATTTTATTGTTTTATTATTGTATTATATTGCTTACTGTGGTTTTAATGTGTTTATCTGCTTGAAGATGTTGTCTTTATGTGTATTTTATTTTGTTTATTGTTCTTTGGGCTTGTCCCCGTGTTAGCTGCCCCGAGTCCCTGCGGGGAGATGGAGGCGGGATAGAAAAATAAAGGATTATTATTATTATTGACACAATGACATTGTATGACACAGCAAACAAGATAGATATGCTGGATTTCGTATCACAAATCTTGAGGTCCTGATAGCGGCTGAGTTTTTCCTGTTGTTTTTCGTCAATGCGACTGTCACCTGGGATGGCGACATCAATGATTCAAACCTTTTTCTTTTCCACAACTGTGAGGTCTGGTGTGTTGTGTTCCAGAACTTTGTCAGTCTGGATTCGGAAGTCCCACAGTATCTTTACGTGCTCATTTTCCAATACTTTTGCAGGTTTGTTATCCCACCAGTTCTTTACTGCTGGGAGGTGGTACTTGAGGCATAAGTTCCAATGAATCATTTGGGCCACATAGTTGTGCCTCTGTTTGTAGTCTGTCTGTGCGATTTTCTTACAGCAGCTGAGGATATGGTCAATGGTTTCATCAGCTTCCTTGCACAGTCTGCATTTTGGGACATCAGCTGATTTTTCAATATTGGCCTTAATTGCATTTGTTATGATGTCTTGCTCCTGGGCTGCAAGGATCAGGCCTTCTGTCTCCTTCTTCAGGATTATTATTATTATTATTATTATTATTATTATTATTATTATTATTATTATTAAGGGTTGGGCTTTAGCATAGCAGGTTAAACCACAAGCTGCAATAAATCTTGTCAGTCGGTAGGTTTACAGTTTGAAACCTGGATCAGAGTGAGCTCTTGACTTTTAGCCCAGCTTCCGCCCACATAGCAGTTCGAAAGCAACATGTGAGGAAAATGCCGGCAATTTGATCATAAGGTGAAGTTTATGAACAAAGCTCTTTGACAGGGAGATGGAGCGACAGCACCCCCTGTGGCCGGAACCAAGCACAAGCCTCCAGGATGCTGAAGATGGGAAAAGCCTATATACTGTACCTCTGTCTATGTACAATTGTCTGTCTTGTCAAGTGTATCAACGGCATTGAATGTTTGCCGCGTATGCATGTTCTGTAATTCGCCCTCAGTCCCCTTTGAGGTGAGAAGGGTGGAATATAAATACTGTACATAAGTGAATAAATAAATTCTCTAGCAAAAAACTGTATGGTCAACTTTTGACAGAAGTTGTGGTGGAGAACCTAGAGATTTCTAGATAGATGTTCTTTGTGGTGAAAAAATTAGTGATTTTTAAATATGTGGGGTTTTATTGCTTCCGTAATATCCCTGTGCCCCAAGCTCCCGTGGAGGTCTTGCTATGCGTTCATCCTAGGCTATTCGGTAATATTGCACCTCTCAGTTTCTTGGATTTCCTCCATCTGATAACTTGCTTTTATATTCCACTTTTTTCCCCTTCTAGAACCTGAGTCAGATCACATAAGCAGTGACAAAGATGCATTTTCAGAAAGCATTGATGTTTCTTATCTGCAATTCTGTTGATTTCATTCAATAGCCAAGCTGTTAGGAAACCGTGAGCTTTGGGGTCTGAAATACAATTCTTCATGCTCTCTTCTCACTCTTCTAAGAAGTACAGTTGTTATGATTCTGTTTCTATGCTTTTTGGACATTTTGGCCAGCAACAAAGATAAGAGCCGGACACAGTACATGACTTTAGTTTGAAGTTGGCTTCTGAAGTTTCAAAGGAAAGCTGTGCCTTTGTGCTGTGTTTGATTGCAGGCCTGCCTTTGTTCTGTTAAGTGAGCTTTTACAGAAACTTTGAAATTGGACAAAGGCAGCAGGCTGCTGTTCTGATTCGCTTCCAGAGAAGACTTACAAAGTGGGAGGAAAAGAAAGGAAAGATGCAACTCGGGATGTCGGATTGTATCTAGCTCACAATAAGGACGGAAAGCATTTTAATGTTTGAAAACAAATAAACTCCAAATCCAGAAGATTTAGGCTTTTCCCTCTCACCTTAAAAAGTTATACACAAAGAGTTTGGTTCTTTGAAATGGAAGGAAATATGAACATACGGAACTACGCCATATCTGTCTAACTCACTGCCTATTCCAGCCGACAGTCATTCACTGGGGACTTGGGGTGGAGTCATTCTCAGCATTGCTGCTTAAGAGTTTTCGTGCTAGATAAGGCTGAAATCTAGACCTACACTGGGTTGCTGTGAGTCTTTTGGGCTGTATGGCCATGTTCCAGAAGCATTCTCTCCTAACGTTTTGCCCGCATCTATGGCAGACATCCTCCGAGGTTGTGAGGTCTGTTGGAAATAAAAAGTGGGGTTTATATATCTGTAGAATAATGTCCAGGGTAGAAGAAAGAACTATTGTCTCTTTGAGGCAACTGTGAATGTAGCAATTTGCCACCTTCATTAGCATTGAATGGCCTTGCAGATTCAAAACTTGGCTGTTTCCTGCCTGGGGGAATCCTTTGTTGGGAGGTGTTAACTGGCCCTGATTGTTTCTTGCATGGACTTCCCCTGTCTTCTGAGTGCTGTTCTTTATTTACTGTTCTGATTTTAGAGTTTTTTAAAAACTGATAGCCAGATCCTATTCATTTTCATTTTTAAGGGCTGGGCTGTGGCGCAGGCTGGTTAGTAGCCAGCTGCAATAAATCACTATGGTCACGAGTTCAAGGCCAGCCCATGGTGGGATAATTAAAATAAAAAATAAAAAATAGCCCTGCTCATTGTTGACCTAAGCAACCTGAAAGATAGTTGCATCTATCAAGTAAGAAATTTAGGTACCACTATGTGGGAAGGCTAATTTAACTAATTTATGACACCATAAAAATCGTCCAGCAACATTTGGAATGAGGAAGTCGGCATCACAGTGGATGATGAAACAGCTGCTCCCCTTGTGGCCGGAATCGAGCATACCCTCAGGAAGCTGGAAGCTGGAGAAGGTTAAATTGCCTCTGTGTCTGTCTCTGTCTCTATGTTCATATGGCATTGAATGTTTGCCTTGTTTGTGTACATTGTAATCTGCCCTGAGTCCCCTTCAGGGTGAGAAGGGCAGAATATAAATACTGTAAATAAAATAAATAAATTTTCATGGTTTCCTCCTTTCTGTTGAAATTGTCCACATGCTTGTGAATTTCAGTGGCTTCTTTGTGTAATCAAACGTGGTGGTTGTGAGAGTGGTCCAGCATTTCTGTCTTCTCAAATAATATGCTGTGTCCAGGTTGGTTCATCAAGGGCTCTGCTATGGCTGATTTCTCTGGTTGAATTAGTCTGCTGTGCCTTTCATGTCCCTTGATTCATGTTTGGGCAATGCTGCTACTTTTGGTGGTTCCTATGTAGACTTGTCCACAGCTACACGGTATACAGTAGACTCCTGCAGAGGTGAGAGGAGACCTCTTGTCCTTTGCTGAGTGTAGCATTTGTTGGATTTCCTTGGTGAGTCTAGATAGTTTGTATGTTGTGTTTCTTCATCAGCTTCCCTCTGTGGTCAGTGATTCCCTTGATGTATGGTAAGAACCCTTTTCCTCTGAGTGGAGCTTTGTTTTTACTCTCGTGGCTTGTTCTTGGTCTTGAAGCTCTTTTGATGTCTTGCGTAGAATACATACTCATTGGCCTGTAGAGTCCGGTTCAGGTGTTTCAGTTCACCTTGGAGGAGGTGGAGTTCACAGATCCTGTTTGCACGGTCTACCAGGGCTTTGATTGGTCTTTTTTTTTACTTGGGTGATGGTTGAAGTTTTTATGAAGCTATCTATCCGTGTGTGTAGGTGTGTAGACTGTGTGGCCCAATTGTTGATTGGTTTTGCGGATGACTAGGACAGTTTTCCTTCATTTTCTTTTTCCATGGTGAATTGGATGTTCGGGTGGATGTTGTTGAGGTGGTCCAGGAACTTGTTTTGTTCTTTTTCTCCATGGCTCCAAATGGTGAAGGTGTCATCCACATATCTGAACCATATAGTAGGTTTTTGTTGCTGTTTCCAGGACTTGTTTTTCAAAGTGTTCCATGTAGAGATTTGTTATGATTGGGCTAAGAGGGCTTCCCATGGCTACTCCATCTTTCTGTTCATAGCATTCCTTGTCCCACTGGATTCAAGATGGTTCCCATTGCATTAATGCTGTGTTAGCTTTTTTTACCTACTTGGGCACATTCTGTTTCCTAGGGAGAATTCTACAATTGCAACACTTTTCTGTTCTTGCACTAGTATTTTTTCCTGGCTTGTACCTGCAGATTATGCCAGTTGGCAGTAATTTGGTTGAAGTTGCAGGCTCACTGGTCATGCTGGTGAATACACATGTGCACTTTGAATATTATTTGCATGCACAAATAGTCTAGTTTGAGAGGGCTTCCCCCTCTTCCTGTCTGATCTCTAATTTCGTTAATTATGGCTCTGCCACCTTTAAGGATTGCAGATGCCAGGAAGTAGAACATTAAATGAATGTTTGCCATTAATACAAATTATTGTGTTTTGACAGTTTGCTAATCAGCTAAAAGAAAATTATGCTGTTAAAATATGTATGATTGCCATTTAACCAGCCCTGCAGCTTTTACATAGATGGGGATCCTTTACCACAGACTAAGCATTTTCATAACAGTTTTCCCCCCAATGGTAGTTATGTTGAAGATTTAAAATAAGGAAGAATCAGCATTTTTAAACTTTGGATTATGCCTGAATTTGAAGGAATTCATATATTTGTGACAAGACTAGTGTTTTTAATGGACTCACAAGGTGACACAGGAATGAAGTTTCCCAATAGTTTCATTTGAGGTTGCAACCCCAAAATGAAATTCAGAGTTGTGTTAGTCTGTACTGGTTTATTTAAAAAAGGAGAAATCTTTGCATTTGTAGCACATTAAAAAAATAATTTCTTCTCCTTCTGCAACAAGAAGTGTAAAAATGGCACTTGGAGCTGATAATCTTGTCTTAATATAGTTCGGTCAAAAAGTCAGCTTGATCTAGATGACCTTTCGGGGATCCTTTGTAGTATAGTAGTTGATTTTAAAGGAGTAAATGACTGACAGCTCATGATTGTGCTTCTTGTGAGCAGTGGTTCTTATGCCAAATATCAGAAAAGATGCCTTTTATCATTGCTGCTTCTGCTTTACTGATAGGCAGGATATAAATTGATTTGCTTTCTCTTCTGTTAGCTTTTGGGAAAATGCAAAAAATTTGAGAGGGACTAGAAGAAATCAGGAAAGAATAGAATGAGATTGAAAACATACTAGGGAGGCAGAATCCATTGATGTGTTAATACAATTATGAGCCTCCCCTTTATGCTCCATTTGTTAGCCTTTAGTTACAGTTTGTTTCAATAGTTAGTATCAAAGGCAATGTGCATTTGTATGCTAGTTGCAGAACATGAAGAGGATCGTGTTGATGTTGCTCTCATGCTAGAATCATAGAATTGGAAGAGACCACAAGGGCCACCCAGTCAAACTCCTTCTGCCATGTAGGAAATTACAATCAAAGCACTCTCATCAGATGACCATCCAGCCTCTGCTTAAAAGCGTTCAGAGAAAGAGACTCCACTGGACCCCTAGGCTGTGTATATTTCACTGCTGAACAGCTCTGACCATAGGAAAGTTCCTCTTAATGTTTAGGTAGAATCCCTTTTCCTGCATCCTAAATCCATTGCCTCCAGAGCAGCAGAAAACAAGCTTGCTTCCTCCTCAATGTGACATCCTTTCAACTATTTAAACATGGCTACCATGTCCCCTCTCAGCCTCCTTTTCTCCAAGCAAAACATCCCCAGCTCCCTAAGTCACTCCTCATAGGGATTCATAGTTTCCAACCTCTTAAGCATTTTGTTCACTCTTCTCTGGACACCTCCCAACTTGTTAATCTTCTTCTTGAATTGTGTTACCTAGAACTGGGCACAGGGATGTTCCAGGAAAAGTTGACCAAACCAGAATGAAGTGGGGCTATGACTTCCTTCCATCTAAATCCTAGACTCCTATTGATGCAGCCTAGAATCACACTGGCTTTTTAACACTGTTGAGTCATGTTCAGCTTATGGTTCATCAAGACTCCTAGATCTCTTTCATGTGGACTGTTTTGAAGCTAGGTCAAAAAGGTAAACGTTTTCCCCTGACATTAAGTCCAGTCATGTCTGACTCTGGGGGTCATCTCCATTTTGAAGCCGAATAGCCGGCATTGTCCTTAGACACCTCCAAGGTCATGTGGCCAGTATGACTGCATGGAGTGCCGTTACCTTCCCGCTGGAGCGGTACCTATTGATCTACTCACATTGGCATGTTTTCGAACTGCTAGGTTGGCAGGAGTTGGGGCTAACAGCGGGCGCTCATTCCGCTCCCGGGATTTGAACCTGGCACCTTTTGGTCCGCAAGTTCAGCAGCTCAGCACTTTAATGCACTGTGCCACCAGGGCACAGAAGCTAGGTTAGCCATCCTATATCTGGGCATTTCATTTTTGTTGCCTAAGTGTTCTACTTATAAGTTTACTAGCTGTGCCCGGCCACGCGTTGCTGTGGCGAAGTCTGGTGGTATGGGAAATAAAGTATTGAGGAATTGGTGGTAGTTAAGGTGAAGAGTAAACGTTTTCCCCTGACATTAAGTCCAGTCGTGTCCGACTTTGGGGGTTAGTGGTTATCTCTATTTGTAAGCTTGAAGAGCTGGCGTTGTCCGTAGACTCCTCCAAGGTCATGTGGTATGACTGCATGGAGTACCGTAACCTTTCCGCTGGAGTGGTACCTATTCATCTACTCTCATTTGAATGTTTTTGAACTTTAGGGTTGGGAGAAGTTGGGGCTAACAGTGGGGGCTCTGTCTGTTCCTCGAATTCAAACCTGCAACCTTTCGGTCCAGAAGTTTAGCAGCTCAGCGCTTTAACACGCTGCACCATCAGGGGTATTATTTTCGTAAGGTTGTGAATATACAATATTTTTGATTGTTTTTGTCTGTTGGAGGGAAGTATGAATGCTGCAATTAGGAAAAATGATTAGCATGTAATGACCTTGTAGCTTTAAAGCCTGGCTGTTTCCTCCCTGAGTGAATTTTTTGTTGGGAGGTGTTAGCTGGCCGTGATTGTTTCCTCTCTGGAATTTCCTTGTTTTCAGAGTGGTGTTGTGTGTGATATTTTATGTGCTTCTACTGTCTGTGACCCTCAGAAAACAGAGGATTTCCCAGACTTTGGCGATGGGAATACTTTGTTGGGAGGTGTTAGCTGGCCCTGATTGTTTCCTGTCTGGAATTCCCGTTTTCAGAGTGGTGTTGTTTATTTAGTGTTGTGATTGTAGAGATTATATTGTTGTGTATTACTGCACCACAGTAATTATTTCATCTTACAGTAGAATCTCAGTTATCCAACATTTGGTAATGCAATGTTCTGGATTATCCAATGTAGTCTGCGTTTTAGTAGTCAATTTTTGTGTATTCAGTGTTTTAAATTGTGATACTTTTTCTGTCAAATTTGTTGTATAACATGATGTTTTGGTGGTTAATTTGTATAATGATTCCCTAATTTGATGTTTAATTGGGATTTCCTGAATCCGTTCTTATTATCCAACATATTCAGTTATGCAATGTTGTGCTGGGATGTTTATGTTGGATAAGTGAGATTCTACTGTATATTTATAATTTTGCAAGGAAGCCGTTTGCGCCATCCCCCAGGCCCTGGAAAAGGGTAAATAAGAGAAGAGGAGAAGGCGCTCTGTACGTGCTCAGGGGCCAGGCGGGAGGCGTGGCGGGGTGAGGTCTGCCCTTCCCCTTTGCCCCTCCATCCCGGCCCTTCCCCTCCTACCGGAGGTGGCGCCGGTGTGGTGGTGGGTTGTAGGCCAGGCAAGAGCGGGCTCCAGTGGAGGCGCAGGCCTGGGGCGTCGCGGCTTCCTTCCTCCCCGCCTCCGCGCTTCCCGATGCCGGCCTCCATGTTCTTCCCGCGGAGGACAGGAGGAGGCCTGAGCAGCGGCGAGGAGGAGGAGGGGAACCGGGCCAGGAAGGCGGGCAACGTGGTGCTCGTCCGCCGCTGCAGGCCCGAGAGGAAGAGAAAGGGGTGGGAAAGGCTGCCCCTCCACACAGAGGGAGAGAGGCAGGACTCGCTTTCCCAGAAGTGCCTGGCGCGGCAATGACAGTGTTGGCGCCAAAAACCAGGAAGGTCCCGAGGGAGGGACCTTTTTGTTTTCCAGGCGAGAGGTGAGGGCAGGGAAGGGTCGGCTTAGGCCCTCCGGGTGTTTTGGAGTAGAACTCCCGATTCGAGGATGGGGAGCTCAGCCTCGTGAGGCGGAGATGTGCCTTCTCCTGCAGAGTCCCTGGCTTCGGCGGTGGAGGAGGTGCAAGAGAGGGAGGGAGGGGAACGGTTCTGTGTGTGTGCGCGCGCGCGCGCGGAAAGAGTTGGGAGGACTGTGTTTCTGCGCGTGCGCAGATTGCCTGTTGTGTTTTTTTGGTGTTGTGATTGTGTTTTTTGTTTGATTATGTTGTATCTTACTGGAGGCGGGGATGATGGATTGCGTTGCCAATTTTAGAGTTTGGGGGAGCTGTAGATTTGTTGTTTTGTCCATCGCCGTGATGCCATCACTCTTTTATATATATAGATTTTAGGAGAATGGGGTTGGACTGGGCGACCTTTAGAATATCTTTCAACTTTAGGATTCTTACTTCTACAATCTCTTCTGGGCAATGATATGAGATAGCCCGAATGATCAAGACCAGGACAGCGCAGGTTCAGGGCTGCAGCCAGGGACTTTCGGTGATGCTTCAGGACCTTGGAGAGCAATCTAGTAGCTTCAATGCAAGCACCTTCTGAAAGCGTCCATCCAACAAATGCGGATATGGGGATTTTAATAAAAAAGGGCCTCTGTGTTTAGTTAATATACACAAAAAACAAATCCAGTTGAATGTAAATTGCCGGAGGAGGGGTTAATGTTATGTTTCTGCTAACATTGCAGCAAAATACTTACCAAACTCAAGCTAGAAATCGCCACCTGCAATTTTACTCCTGCCCACTCCCATCTCTGTTTGGAGCTTGGAAGGGGAGAAAGCAAGTGCATGAATTTTTGTACCCTCAATTTCTTCTTCCTGGTATCTGTGACTCATATAAACTGGTTCTGCACCTGCGCAGTGCGTCATTTTGAATTGCAAAGCTAGAGAATGAGCATTTTGGTGGTTGCCTCTCCTTCACTTGGCACATGGAACCAACTTGATTCCATTCAATCCTATCAATGCCTGGCAGCATTGATAGGAAGTGTTGTCAAAGGCTTTCATGACCGGAGTCACAGGGTTGTTGTGTGTTTTCCTGGCTGTATGGCCATGTTCCAGAAGTATTCTCTCCTGACGTTTCACCCACATCTATGGCAGGCATCCTCATACCAAAAAAGAAAATGGGTTCCCTGGAACTACAAAGACAAGTATCCACTATTACAGTAATACAGAAATCATTAAACCTAAATTTAGTTCAATACATCAATATGAAAACAGATACAAAAGGGGTTGTTAAACAATCAAACAAAGGACTGTTACATTCACAGCAGGAACAATATTTTTCTCTTGAAGGATTAATTTACTCCTCTTCTCATAAACAATAAATGTTCTTTAGTTCTTTGATTGTTCCACATACACAGATTGAGTCCTGTATCTGTTTACATATTGATGTATTGAACTAAATTTAGGTTTAATGATTTCTGTATTACTGTAATAGTGTCTTTGTAGGCACAATTGTCTTTGTAGGCATTCTCATACCTCACAACCTCTGAGGATGCCTGCCATAGATGTGGGCGAAACGACAGGAGAGAATGCTTCTGGAACATGGCCATACAGCCCGGAAAACACACAACAACCCATTGATAGGAAGTGTTCTTCGAATTTCTTTTGGGCTTCTTGGTTCCTGAAATACTTGTCTTTGACTTTCCTGATTCTGTTGGCTGACTTGTCTTTTGGCTGTGGTATTTTGGACTTGGTTTCTTAGCTTTGGATCAGGGACTGGCTTCAAGGGTTATGATTCTTGTCTCAGTCCATTACTTTGGCTACACATACTCTTAGGGCTTTGTGGCTTTCATGGCTCATTAAAAATGCACATCTTATGTGAGTAAAAGATCCCTGAGACGAGATCCTAAGGGCCATTCCAAATCAATGCCATTCTGACATGGAGTGATACACAATCCACTCATTCCTGACAGATGGCCATTCAGCCTCTGCTTAAAAACCTCCAGAGTAGGAGACTCCACTGGACTCCCAGGCAGCACATTTCACTGTCAAACACCTCTTACCATCATGAAGTTCTTCATAAGGCTTCAGGGGAAATCTCTCTTCCTGAAGATTGATTACACTTCTCTGTGTTTTAGATTTTACTGTTAGTGTAGTCCTGTATTTTTGGTTCATGTTATTGCTACATTAAAAAAAGTATTTATCAATTTGTAAGTCTGAAATCTAACACTCATTTTTTTCAATGAAAAGGTTACTCATAAATGTCTTTATCACAACAATCCTTGTGTTTTTTTCAGGGATGGGCTGCTTCTGGGGAGCTGAGAGGAAATTTTGGACACAAAAAGGAGTCTACTCAACTCAAGTTGGTTATGTGGGTGGAATCACCCCAAATCCCACCTATGAAGAGGTTTGTACAGGTAAGGCAGGCTCTTCTGTGGATGGTACACCTGTTAGTGAAGCCTGGAAAGAAACAAGTAAGACCACAGCAGAATGAAATCTATCTATACAAATGAAATCTGAATATACATGAAACAATTTAAAACTGTATATGTATTGGTTCATCTAGCCTAGGAATGGGCATGTTCAGACCTCAGGCAATATGTGGCCACAAAGCTGATTCTGCATCTAATCTCCTCCCTCTGGGTTGTCATTTTTGTCTCCCCTTCAAAAAAGAGTAAATTGTGTTTGGAATTATGATCCTCCATATATTAAATTATAACTACTTACTTGAATCCTTTCATAGCTTAGTTGGCTAGAGTTTTGGTTCTTATAGATCATTAGCCTAAACCAGGAACAAAACTATAGTTGGCACCATCCATTTTATGATACAGTAGAGTCTCACTTGTCCAATGTTCTGGATTATCCAATGTATTTTTGTAGTCAATGTTTTCAATACATCGTGATATTTTGGTGCTAAATTCCTAAATACAGTAATGACTACATAGCATAATAATAATAATAATAATAATAATAATAATAATAATAATAATAATAATAATACTTTATTTATACCCCGCCACCATCTCCCCAACGGGGACTCGGGGCGGCTTACATGGGGCCATGCCCAGACACCATACAATATAACAGAATAAAACAACATATCATAACACAATATAACAGTGCAAAAATAATCAAATACATTACAGCACAAATCAGAGAAAACAAAATAAAACAACATATCAAAACAATATAACAGTGCAAAAATACTGCGTATTGAACTATTTTTTCTGTCAAATTGGTTGTATAACATGATGTTTTGGTGTTTAATTTGTAAAATCATAACCTAATTTGATGTTTAATAGGCTTTTCTTTAATCCCTCCTTATTATCCAACATATTCGCTTATCCAACGTTCTGCCGGCCCATTTATGTTGGATAAGTGAGACTCTACTGTATCACTTTTGCATATTTGATCGTTCTCAAGTTGGTAGTTTCTACTTATCTTGCTTATCTTCTCTTCAGTCTTTCTGCTTCCCCACACCTCTATTGGTGTCCCACCAACAGCACCAGTTCCACACTTGCTTCCCATCAAAGCCTAATCAAAAATTTAAATGCCTTCCTCCATTGCTCCCCTTCCCATTGAAGAAACATCTAGGTTTTCAACTCCATCCTCCATTACTCCCCCTCTCCATCTTCCCACCAAAGCAACATTTATGTTTGAAACTCCTTCCTTGTGTCTAGACTTCTACATAGGGACTACCAAACGCAGCACCCAGGCACGTATCAAAGAACATGAAAGGCAGCTCAGACTAATTCAACCAGAGAAGTCAGCCATAGGAGAGCACTTGATGAACCAACCTGGGCACATAGTATTATTTGAGAACATAAACATGCTGGACCACTCTGACAGCCGTCATGTCAGACTGCACAGAGACTACACAATTTCAACAGAAAGAAGGAAACCATGTATGTGAGCAAAATCTGGTTACCAGTATTAAAAAACACCAGAATCACAACAGCAAATAAAGAACACTCAGAGAACAGAGGAATTCCAGACAGCAAACAAATAAAGTTACAGTTAACACCTCCCAAACAAAGGATGCCTCCAGGCAACAACAGCCAAGCTACCTCTATGCAAATGCCTTCACTGATTGACTTTGCAAACTTCGTGGCTACTCAATGCTTATCAAGCTTGCTAATTGCAACATTCATACTTGTTGCAAACAGGCAAGGGTTCTTTCTCCCAACCTGGACATTCAACAGGTATATACACACGCCACTTGCTTCACTGCCAACAGAACCTCTGAAGATGCCAGGCACAGATGCAGGCGATACACCAGGAGAGAATGCTACTGGAACATGGCCATACAGCCCAAAAAACTCACAGCAACCAGTGATTCAGCAACACAAACATAATACTATTACTACTAATAATAATAATAGTAAGAAGAAGAAGAAGTGGGGAAGAAGTGGATGGGCAAAGAAGCCTTTTAAATTCTGTTGTATGGGAGAAAGTTTTATGGGGGTTTATAGAGTATTGGGGGGGGGGGCACTGAGGAGAGATAGTGCTAGATTTATTTGTGCCACATTACAATGAATTCAAGGAGCCATTGGGCTGCTCAGATTTCTGAAGCCGATAAGTACCCTGATATGGAATTATTTTTACATCACAGTAAATTGTTGTACAGATGCAAATGTGAAAAAGGCATTTGCAATGAATATGTGTTTTGAGCTATTTCCAGTGCGTTGGACTAAATACACAAATACATGGTTTTTTGGCAGTCATTATGTGAAACCTGTGATGTTCATTCAGTATGAAATATCTCTTCATAGTTTGCTTACAGATGTTCAGAACAATCCCTTGTTTATCGATGTATTCATAAGCAATTTGAAATCTCAAGTGGAACTGAAATCTGATGGGGAGAAAAACGACTTGGTGGTTCATCAGCTGTTCCCCTGCAATTACCACCCCTCCCCTCCCACACGCCACACAGGGTTCTTGAAGCAAGAACGCTGTTACATTATACTTCTAATTCAGAGTTGAATATATAACCATGTAATTATATTGAATGTGGGGTACCTTTTAAAAGTACTGCATATACTCGTGTATAAGTTGAGGGCAGGTTTTGGGACCAAAATTATGGATTTTGAAATAGACAGTTGGTACGTTGACCTGTAGACATGTCAACCCAGTTTATTGGGATCCATTTTTTTCACTCAAATTTCTTGGCTTATACATGAGAGTAGCCATGTGTGGATCATAGTAAATTGTGGCAAGTTCTTGGTGCTAAGGAATCTATATAACGACCAAGTAGCAACAGTAAGAACAGACCACAGAACAACAGACTGGTTCAAGATTGGGAAAGAAGTACTACAAGGCTGTATCCTCTCACCCTACCTATTCAACTTGTATCATGTGATGTGCGCAGCTTGAGGAATCCAAGGCTGGAGTTAAAATTGCTGGAAGAAACATGAACAACCTTAGATACGCAGATGATACCACTTTGATGCCTGAAATCGAGCCCACACCAGTTGCCAATAAATGCTGCCAATGACAATTGAAAGTATTGCCAGCAGTCTACAGATTTCTTTTTCATTATGCTGCATACAGAATCTGAAGTAAAGCTCATTCAATATCTTCCGGTCTGACAGGATGTGGTAGTGGCACAATTGATTTTTTCTCTGTATCTCTGGACAAGGCTTTCCTCATATCATAAGCATCTTTATCAGGCTCCCCATTGCTAACTGAATAGTATTCCAGCACTGTTCTATATACACTGTAGCCCAGTTGTTTGTACATATTCACTGCAACCTGATTGGACACTCTTACGAAGATATCCACAAAAAATCCACCTTTTCTGATATTTCCTCAAGGAGCTCCATCAACTTAGGAGTACGACAAGGCTGTATCCTCTCACCCTACCTATTCAACTTGTATGCAGAACACATCATGTGATGTGCACAGCTTGAGGAATCCAAGGCTGGAGTTAAAATTGCTGGAAGAAATATGAACAACCTTAGATATGCAGATGATATCACTTTGATGCCTGAAATCGAGGAGGAGCTGAGGAGCCTTATCACCAAGGTGAAAGAAGAAAGTGCAAAAGATGGGTTGCAGTTGAACATCAAGAAAATCAAGGTGATGGCAACCAGACGGATTGATAACTGGCAAGTAGAGGGAGAAAACATGGAGGCAGTGATAGATTTTATATTTCTAGGTGTGAAGATTACTGCAGACTCAGACTGCAGCTAGGAAATCAGAAGACTTTTACTTCTTGGGAGGAGAGCAATGGCCAACCTTGATAAAATAGTGAAGAGTAGAGATATCACACTGGCAACAAAGGTCCGCATAGTTAAAGCAATGTGATAACCTGTAGATGAAAGCGTCAGACCATAAGGAAGGCTGAGCGAAGGAAGAGAGATGCTTTTGAACTCTGGTGCTGGGGGAAAATCCTGAGAGTGCCTTGGACACAAGAAGATCCAACCAGTCCATCCTCCAGGAAATAATGCCCGGCTGTTCACTGAATGGAAGGATATTAGAGGCAAAGATGAAGTATTTTGGCCACAAAATGAGAAGACAGGAAAGCGTGGAGAAGACAATGATGCTGGGAAAATGGAAGGAAAAAGGAAGAGGGGCCGACCAAGGTTAAGATGGATGGATGGTATCCTTGAAGTGACTGGCTTCACCTTGAAGGAGCTGGGGGTGGCCACGGCTGAGAGGAAGCTCTGGCGTGGACTGGTCCATGAGGTCACGAGGAGTCGGAAGCGACTGAATAAATAAGCAACAACAAATGTGAAGGAGCATGATTTTTTAAACAATATTTGCCATCTAGTTGTGTTACTTCAAATGTCATTTGGGTGACCTGTTTTTAACTGAATCACCTCTAATGCTTTCTCTCAACAGCTGTCATTTTATTTTTTTAATATGTGTGAGTGTTAGCACTTCAAATGTGCATATAGCCCACATTTAGCTTTGTTGCCATGAGACCTACATTGTTGTTCAGCGAATTTTACTGGTCACACAATGAATGTTGTCTTTTTCTGATGGCTGGTCCTATTTAAAACATTCTGGACTCTTTAAAGATGATTCTGAACTGCTGCACTGTTTGCATTCCATTCCATCAGCTGTCCTACAGATTATGTGGCAGTTTGTTCACTGGATGAACAATGGATACTTCACCATAGATGTCAGAAGAGCTGCAAGAGCAAGAACAAGCCACGAGAGTAAAGACAAAGATCCACCCAGAGAAAAAGTGTTCTTACCAGACATCAAGGGAACCACTGACCACACAGGGAAGCTGATGAAGAAACACAACCTACAACTATCTACAGACCCACTAAGGAAATCCAACAAATGCTACATTCAGCAAAGGACAAGAGGGATCCTCTCACCTCTGCAAGAGTCTACTGTATACCATGCAGCTGTGGACAAGTCTACAGATAGACCACAAACACAGCATTGTCCAAACACGAATCAAGGAACATGAAAGGCACAGCAGACTAATTCAACCAGAGAAATCAGCTATAGCAGAGCATCTGATGAACCAACCTGGACACAGAATATTATTTGAGAATACATAAATGCTGGACCACTTGAACAACCACCATGTCAGACTTCACAGAGAAGCCATTGAAACCCACAAGCCACTGAAATCCACAATTTCAACAGAAAAGAGGAAACCATGAAAATGAACAAAATACTGACTACCAGTATTTAAAAAAACCCTAAAATCAGGACAGTAAATAAAGAACAACACAAAAAAGGAGAATCCAGACATGAAACAATCAGGGCCAGCTAACCCCTCCCAACAAAGGATTCCCCCAGACAGGAAGCAGGCAGGCTTTAAAGCTGCAAAGCCATTCAATGCTACCCTCTTTCCCCTAAAATAAGACATCCCCAGAAAATAAGACATAGTAGAGGTTTTGCTGAATTGCTAAATATAAGGCCTCCCCCGAAAGTAAGACCTAGCAAAGTTCTTGTTTGGAAGCATGCAGGATAGATTGTTGTACATGGAAATAAAGGTAGTAACAAGAAATAATAATAATATTATAATAACTTTATTCTTGTATCCCACCTCCATCTCCCAGAAGGGACTCAGGGCAGCTAACGCAGGGACAAGCCCAACAACAACATAAATTTACATACGAACAGAAATTTAAAACAGTAATTTAAAAACAGTATAGCGATAAAATATAATATAGAAATTCTTGAAAGGATTCAAAGTTTGGTTATGATGGTTTGTGATGACAACTACTGTACAGTAGATAATACATTTTCATTTTTTAAAAATTCAACCATAAATGTGAATTCTTCTTTGTGGAAAAATAAGAAATCCCCTGAAAATAAGACCTAGCGCCTCTTTGGGAGCAAAAATTAATATAAGACACTGTCTTATTTTCGGGGAAACAGGGTAATCAAGGTGACCAATTGCAATATTTGCCTCAAGCAGACAAGTGTTCTTTCTCCCACACTGGTCATTCCACAGATACATAAATCCCACTTGCCTAGTTTCCAACAGACCTCACAACCTCTGAGAATGCCTGCCATAGATGTGGAAAAGTCAGGAGAGAATGCTTCTGGAACATGGCCTTACAGCCTGTTAAACTCACAGCAACCCAGTTTGTTCATTGTTTGTTATATTATTATAAACCTTTAAACTTTTCCTATTCTAATTACACAGATAACTATAAAATCCCCAAATCGATCAAAGTGTGGGTAATATGCTATAAAAGCAAACACTCACTATGTGACCGAAGATTAGTGGGTTTGCTGAAGTCATTCTGGTAACAAAAAACAGTCTGCTATATCACACACCCCATGATCCCTGCCTCAATTATTTACTTATTTTGGTTTGTATTCCACCTTTTTTCCAACGTGGGACCCAAAGCAGTGTGATAAGTAAAGGTCAGATAATTATCTAAAATGCAGAAGAGAATAATCTGTGTCCTGCTTGCTTAAATGCATAGACTTCATGGAAAGCAAGTTGGCTGGCGATAATTATTTTCTTCAAGTTGGATGTGTCATAATTTCTCACCAAATCCTTTAATGCTTGCTTACTATAAATTGAATGCACTATTAAGATTCACGAAGTCCATTAATGTCATGGCATCATTAGAGACTCTTATGCTAGAGTGGGAAAATCCCATCGCATTTCATTCAGGGTGATCAGATGTATACGGGCCTCACTCTGTTTGAGCTACAATCGACCCCAATTCCCTGATCTACCTTTCTACCATCCAGATATATTTCCATTTTATAAGTATTAAGTTGTTTGCTCAATGACAGTAGTAGCTAACACTATAGCACATAAGCATGTTTCTTGCATTACGATGGAGAAGACAGACAGAGTAGGCTATCACCAAATGGTGCATATTTGTGGTACCAAGCTCTAAAATCCAAGACAGCTTCCTCCAGACTGAGGATTCATTTAGAGATCCAATTCCATGGCAGACAGTTCCCTAGCATCATCTTCTAGAATGAACCCTTTCGGAAAGTTGGCAATCACTGCAAAAGAGTGCTGATCACTCTTTTGTTTATTAATGAAACTTTAGAAAATATATTATAATAATTATATGCAATGGATGAAATCAGAATTAATAAAAAGAATAGAACTGATAGAGATTTTTTAAAAATAAAGCTATATGGATGATATACGAGGGTTGAATGAAAAGTAATGCCTCCACCTTCATAACTCCTCAACAGATGGCAGTACTGGTATGCGGCAGGTACTGGCTTATTCAGTAGACTCTCCTCTACAGTTTCATTTGGCAGGAAGCCTTAGCATTGAACGGTTGTGTTGTTAAAGTGCAAAGTAGGGAACCCTGCACAGATGGTCGGTCAGTGCGATTTAAGCAACGTGCAGTCACTGAATTCTTGACAGCAGAAGGTGTCACCCCAAAGGAGATTCATCAGAGGATGCAAGCTGTTTATGGGGATTGTGTTGATGTGAGTCCTGTGCGTCGTTGGGTGAGTAAGTTTAAAGATGTTGAGGTGGGAACATCTGACTTGCGTGACAAACAAAGAGTTGCACGTCCTGTGACAGCAACCACCGGGTTTCACAAGCAAAAGGTTGACAGATTGATTCAGGATGATCGTCGTATCACTCAGAGAGAAATTTCAAGCATAATTGGCATTTCAGAAGAACGTATTTCAGATAGCTTTGCTTGGCTATCGGAAGATCTGTGCAAGATGGGTCCTGTGAGATGCTGGTTGCAGAAACAGAGTGTAGACTTCTTCCATGACAGCTTCAGAAAACTTGTTCATCATTGGCAGAAATGAGGCCAATTGTTTGGTGATTATGTGGAAAAGTTAATAGTGGTAGTTAGAGTACATTCTAAGGATTATTTCTGCGTTTGATTTAATAAAATATTCCCATCCAAACCCAAGTAACGAAGGTGGAGGCATTACTTTCAATTAAACTCCCGTACATCACACTGGCAATGAAGGTCCGCATAGTTAAAGCAATGGTATTCCCTGTAGTATGTATGGATACAAGAGCTGGATCATAAGGAAGGCTGAGCGAAGGAAGAGACGCTTTTGAACTGTGGTGTTGGAGGAAAATTCTTGCCTTGGACTGCAAGAAGATCAAACCAGTTCATACTGCAGGAAATAAAGCCCGACTGCTCACTGGAGGGAAGGATATTAGAGGCAAAGATAATGTACTTTGGCCACATAATAAGATGACAGGAAAGCTTGGAGAAAATAATGATGCTGGGGAAAATGGAAGGAAAAAGGAAAAGGTGCCGAGCAAGGGCAAAATGGATAGATGGTATCCTTGAAGGGACTGGGTTGACCTTGAAGGAGCTGGGGTGGCCACGGCTGACAGGGAGATCTGGTGTGGGCTGGTCCATGAGGTCACGAAGAGTCGGAAATGACTGAACGAATAAACAACAGCAACAATATGGATGATACCTAGTGGGGTGAGATCGAGTGAGGTATGTATATATCTGGCAATAGATAATATGGTTTTTATTGTGTTAGAAGTGACTTGAGAACATACTGCAAGTTGCAGATTCGAACTGGCAATCTTCAGGTCAGCAGCCCAACCTTTAGATCAGTAATCCTGCTGGCACAAGGGTTTAACCCATTGCGCCACCGCGGCTCAAGAGATAATATGATGTAACAAGACAATTGTAATAAGTTAAAGATTTTAAAACAAAATAATAAAGAAAAATATTTAAAAAAATGTTTGAGGGGCTGCACAACTCTCACACTCTCTGTAAAGGAAGGACCATTGGTTATTTAATGAATGTATCAGAGACATGGGACCCCATGCCCTTTCCCAAAGGAAACCTTGACATGTTCCCATGTTAATTATCCCTTTCTGGGTAGGCTGAAGAAACTGAGCACTGCAAAGATTATTGTCTCTTTCCTCGTTTCTTCAGTTCATAAAATCTTTTTTCATTGGGATTTTAAATGTTCAGATGGAGCTATAACTTGGAGAAGAAAGGCACAGTTATCTTCGTAATATTGCTCGGATATTATTACAGCTCTGTCTAGCTGTATACAATGCTTTAGTTCCATAATTAAACTACAAACATTATCCTCCATTTTTTTTTAGTTTGTAAGGATACCAGAAGGGTTTTGAGAAGAAACCGAAGGAGATCATAAGATCATAAGTCTTCAAAATGTAATGAGAACGGCACCGAATGTTTTCTTTTCTTATTCAGGCCATTGTATAGAGAATGGATTTTTGTTATGCTTTTTGTTTTTCGTTTCTTCAAGGTTCTCTGAGAAGAACAGTGTGTCAGAGATAAAATGACTAGTTTACAGATTCAGTGCAGTCTGTCAATGCATTGTGCAGTCTTGATTGTTCCAGAACTTAGCACCTTTTATTTTCTCCACCATTATGCCACTTTGTCCCTTTTTGAATGCCTCCTCCTTGCAACACAGCTTGCAAACTGGGTTTCCTTCCTTGCCTCAAGAGCAGGTAAGGAATGAAGGATGCAACCACCCTCCTGTTGCCAATGTTGGATCCTTCCTTCCATGCTTGCGCTTGCGGAGTCTGCTACCAGAGTCTCATTTGCAATCCCCTCCTTGCAACTCAGCTCCCTGCTATCTGAACCTGTAGCAACTTCAAGCCCAGGCAAAGGAGGAAGAATCCAACACTGCCATTCTGTTAATGTGGGATTTGTGTATTGGTAGTGTTTAAATGAAATTTGTGTCTAGCATGTATTGCATCATCCAGGAAATGCTATAGTGTGTAAAGAGTTAATTTGGTAAGAAGCTGTATTGACCTTGGATATGTGGCTGGAGCCAGATAGGAGTGTCCAGACTACAAGTGTGTTTGTATATTGCTGATTGCATCAGATGAGATCTGTTCTGCCTGCTGAGAAGATCTGTGCTGTTTGTCTAGATTGAAAGTCCTGTGTCTATCGTCAGCAAGTCTGTTTTGTTCAGTAAACTTTGTAAATACTTTTTAACATCGTCTCTGACGTCTCTTCATTCCGCGCTCTACTGACATCATACATCTGCTGCTACGCTGCGCGCACTACTCTGACACATTCTTGTCCCCTTTCTTTGCCTGATATTTAATCCTTCTTTCCTTGCAGACCCAGGTGGCAGGGTTGCTGAGATGTGCTTGTTTTAGCTTCCTATAGAGGAGTTTTCTCAGACTAAGTAGTGTTTGTTTCTGGTGAAGGCTCTTCTGCAGCAGTGACTGAACTAGGGTAGGCAGACTGTTGGGAGCATCTGGCTTATCCCTCCTCTGGTGGCTTTTCAAGTAATTCCTCATTCTTGCTATCTCAACTGGCCATGATAAAGACTAGAATTAATCGTTCTTCTGAGCAGCACATATACTAAAACAGGTCAGGATTCAACAGTTGTTTTTTTGCCATAGTTTAGATCAAATGTGTGCAGCATAACCAAATACTGAGAATGGGGCCGGACTGTGGTGCAGGCTGGTAAACAGCTGCTGCAATAAATCACTCTGACCATGAGGTCAGGAGTTCGAGGCCAGCTCGTGGCGGGGTGAGCACCCGTCAATTAAAAATAAAATATAGCCCCTGCTCGTTGCTGACCTAGCAACCCGAAAGATAGTTGCATCTATCAAGTAGGAGATAAGGTACCACTTATAAAAGGTGGGGAGGCAAGTTTAACTAATTTACAACGTTGGAATGAGGAAGTGAGGAAGTCCCATCAGAGTGGATGATGAAGCAGCTGCTCCCCCCTGTGGCCAGAATTGAACATCCCCTCAGGAGAAGGTTAAATTGCCTCTGCGTCTGTCTGTCTGTTGTCTCTGTCTCGGTTCGATGTGTTTATGGGCATTGAATGTTTGCCCTATGTGTACATAATGTGATCCGCCCTGAGTCCCCTTCGGGGTTAGAAGGGAGGAATATAAATGCTGTAAATAAATAAATAAATAAATAAATAAATAAATAAATAAATGCTTCTAGCTCTGCCTTGATTTTTCGGGATGTTATTGGGAATGTATGTTGTAGCACTTATTTAAGGAGGTATCCTTGTGTTGTGGTTCAGCCTCTGTGTGATTCTGATGACGATTCTGGGATGTAGTTTCAAAATGATGGGATTCAGGTTCAGGATGAGTTTCAAGATGATTCTGATGGGAATTATGGGATTCAGGTGCAGGGTGTTCCTGCTGTGGAAAATGAAGAGCAGGGCGGCTTTTCCATAGGAAGAAATGTTGTTGTTAATGAGGATGGTTCTCAGGTGCAAGAAGCAGGAAGGGAGAGCAGCTCTCAGCCTCAATCTGATAACACTAACGAAGCCTGTGGCCTTTACGATGGGGCTGCATCTCTCAATTGAGCTAGTCGTCTGGAATTTCGGGGGTTTCGCAGAAGTCTTAGAATAGCAAATAAGAAGGAGGTCAAAGGGCAAAGAAATGCCTTCATGTTATGCTATTAAAGCAGTCAGCTGAGAGGGAAATCTTCGTCAAAGCAATTTCCTCGCTTGAATCAAGAACCAAGACTGCTTTCCTGTGTTATCTTATGGCTTGGATGTAACCTTGTTTCTGGGACTTTGGTGTCTATTGAAAGGACTCTGCTTTATGTCTATTGTTCTCATGGATTTGTTTCTTACAGCCTTGTTTTGCAACTATCTTTTGGAACTATACTTTTGCCGTTTATGAACTTCTTTTTCCCTATTTCCTAATAAACTACAAAAGACTACATTCTGTGTGCAGCCTGGTATCTTTAGCAAGGTGAAGCTAACCTGAGGTGCAACACCTTGGTCATCATGCAGAGAGGGCATAATATGTCTGCGTTGCTGTCTGCATTGCATAGAGCCTTTTGCAGCTGCCAGAAGTCCAAATTTCCAAAGGACATCAGATAGCAAAGGCTTGTTTGCTTGTATCTTTCTCATTCGTTGTCAAGTTTCATTTTGTTTCTTTCGAGTTAATATTCTTATTCCCTTCCTAAACACAAAGCTCATGTTCCCTTTATGGCCCAGCTCTTAGGAGCTGCCATGATCATAGTGGTGATATCTTCAGGACACATCCTGTTTCCTTGAAAATGTGATATTTGGGGAATTGTGGTGTGTAATATTATATCCATCGTTTATATGCTGCTGTTCCCAAAGAGCAAATGCTCCATATGTTGTGTGTGGTCTCCTTCACATTAGGGTAAACGATTCAGAGTAATTTTGGAAGGAGGGGCCTTCATAGCCCAGTTTGTATTTAAATCAGAAAAGTTTCATACTCGGTATTTAGGAGAGGGTTGTTAATAGAGCGACATTACTTTAATGAACAAAAGTAAATTATGGAGGAATCCTGAGCTTCTACAATTGTTTTTCTTCTCTCTTCTTTTAGTCTTGGGTATCGATACAGTACAGAGCAAGTATGATATAGGTTTTATGAACATTGGACCAACACTGAAGAGCAGGATTCAAATTCCCACTCAGCCATGAAATCCATTGAGTGGTCTTGGCCAAGGTTCATTCTCTCAGCCTCAAGGCAAGGGCAGACATATTCTGTTATGAAATCCCTGTGATAGGTTCGCTTTAAGATTCAAAATGAGGCATCTGTGAGTGTTCAGGAGGAATTGCAGGTAGATCAGGCTGACCAGACTGATGTTTGGAATTCTTTAGATCATTCCCAGGCAACCAGAGAAACCGAAAGTACCAATTCTCTTGAGAAGATGTAGAAGTTTCAAGAGAGTGTAGATTAGACTTGAGAATGCAGGGCGCGATAAACAGGCAAACTAGGTCTTCACAACAGATCTGATAAGATCTTGAAATTCAGATGCGTTAGGCATGATTTCATGGGAGTCTGGATGGGCTTAAATGAAGTGCTTTGGCTTCAAGCATCTCAGAGGAGACAGCGTTGCTAAATGGGGATGAGTCTCCTGTTCATGTTTCCAAGTTTCTTGTTTGTCCAGATTCTTGTTTTATCTTCCTGTTTATGCTTATGTACCTTTGGGGAGTTCACCTGGGAGAGATTCCTGTGTTCATGTTCATGGAAATACCTTGGATTAATTCTGTGTTTTTGAATTCCTTGATTCTGGGATTTTTTCCTGGCATTTTTGAATTACTGCTACTGAACTCTGGCTTATTTTGTGGATTGCATTTTATGTCCTGACTGTCTCTTTTGGATTTGCCTTTTTTCCTTTTTATATCCTTTCTTCAATGAACGTTTTATTACTGGATCCCTGGCCTCTGGTGTCGTGCTGGGTGAAAGGGTGTCTCAGTGCTAGGGTGCAACAAATACGATCTGTAGAAATTGTTCAGCTTATTGCCTTTCCATAAATGCAAGGAAGATGGTCATGGCGACCTTCCTGCATTTTCTTTGCAATCATGGGAAAGCCTAATTAAGATATACTTGTTTGAAGTTATAAGTTAACAGCATTTTGAAATGGCATGAGTCAAGCTAAAAGTTTCAACTTCTACCCTGCTAAAAGATAATTAAAAAGAGTGTAACAAAAGTGAGAAATCTGTGAACCAAGGTAAAGTACCTATTAGCCCCCTCCCAGTTGTCACCTACTGAGAATGGATTTCTATAAGCCGATACAAACACTGTCATTTACTCAGCATTTTCCCAGCATTTATCTAAAAGCAATATTATATTTGCCATACAATTTCCAGGACAACATTTTCCCAGTCATTATTTTAGATGTTTTTCATCCTGTTGATGCATAAAGTATTTTAGAAAAGTCAATGACTCATGAATATACCAAAATAACCAGAAATGAGATATTCATGATCAGGTGAAATAAAAGCTGTTTCCACATAAAACCCTCTCATTTTGTTTTTACTTTCCATAACAGAACAAAAGGTTGTGAACTACACCCCACAAGTATCCCATAAATTAAACTGACATGAAAAAAAAATTGAAATGTCAAGAATTCTGAAAACTTTCTTGACACAAAGTCTGAGTGACGTAACTCTCTGATAGATTGAAAGTTTGCTTTTAATGGGTTGTTGTATGTTTTCCGGAGTGTATGGCCATGTTCCAGAAGTATTCTCTCCTGGCGTTTCACCCACATCTATGGCAGGCATCCTCAGAGGTTGTCTGAGGATGCCTGCCATAGATGTGGGCAAAATGTCAGGAGAGAATACTTCTGGAACATGGTCATACAGCCTGGAAAACATACAACAACCCTGTGATCCTGGCCATGAAAGCCTTCGACAACACTTTGCTTTTAACGCTAATAGGTTGTAATTGTATTTGTTTTAGTTTTGTAAGCCATCTTGGCACCCCAATATTGGAAAAAAAGGGTGGGATATAAACCAAACAATAGAAAACACATAAAAATGTTGTAGCACCTTTGACACTAACTGGCCATTTTCATAGACCCAGGATGCACTTACACTGAAGAATTAATACAGTTTGACACTACTTTAACTGCCATAGCTCAATGTTATGGTATTTGTACCATAATTTGGTACAAATTATGGTATTTGGTATATGGTATAATTTGGTATTTGTAGTTTGGAAGAGCCCTGTTCAAGACTTCCTCCTTTTTATCACTGGCATTTTTCTGGTATTTACTTATGGTTCCATTAAAACATCTACCCGTTTAAGTTGCACCTATTTATCTGCTCACCGCTGTTTTCAATCTGCGAGGTGGGCAGTGAGCTGGGCTGAAAGTCGGGCACTCACTCCCAACCCGGGCTTCGAACTGCCAACCTTTCGATTGGTAAGATTTATTGCAGCTGGTAGTTAACCTTCTGTGCTAAAGCTCGGCCCATGACTCCATTCTGAAAGAGTTGATAAGATTGGCCAGTAGAATCATAGAATCATAGAGTTGGAAGAGACCTGGTGGGCCATCCAGTCCAACCCCATTCTCTCAAGAAGCAAGAAAATCGCATTCAAAGCATCCCTGAGAGGGCCACCCAGCCTCTGCTTAAAAGCATCTGAGGCAGAGAGAGAGAGTTCAATTGCTGAACAGCTCTAACAGTCAGGAAGTTCTTCCTGATGTTCAGGTAGAATCTCCTTTCCTGTAGTTTGAAGCCATTGTTCTGCGTCCTGGTCTCCAGGGCAGCAGAAAACAAGCTTGCTCCCTCCTCCCTATGACTTCCCCTCACATATTTATACATGGCTATCATGTCTCCTCTCAGCCTTCTCTTCTGCAGGCTAAACATGCCCAGCTCTTTAAGCCGCTCCTCATAGGGCTTGTTCTCCAGACCCTTGATAATTTTAGTTGCCCTCCTCTGGACGCTTTCCAGCTTGTCAACATCTCCCTTCAACTGCGGTGCCCAGAATTGGACACAGTGTGATTCCAGGTGTGGTCTGACCAAGGCAGAATAGAGGGGGAGCAGGACTTCCCTGGATCTAGACGCTATTCCCCTATTGATGCAGGCCAGAATCCCGTTGGCTTTTTTAGCAGCCGCATCACATTGTTGGCTCATGTTTAACTTGTTGTCCATGAGGATTCCAAGATCTTTTTCACACGTTCTGCTGTCGAACCAGGAGTCCCCCATTCTGTATCTTTGCATTCCATTTTTTCTGCCGAAGTGAAGTATCTTGCATTTGTCCCTGTTGAACTTCATTTTGTTAGTTTCGGCCCATCTCTCTAGTCTGTCAAGATCGTTTTGAATTCTGCTCCTGTCTTCTGGAGTGTTAGCTATCCCTCCCAGTTTGGTGTCATCTGCAAACTTGATGATCGTGCCTTCTAACTCTTCATCTAAGTCGTTAATAAAGATGTTGAACAGAACCGGGCCCAGGACGGAGCCCTGCTTATGGCACTCCACTCGTGACTTCTTTCCAAGATGAAGACGACGCATTGGTGAGCACCCTTTGGGTTCGTTCGCTTAGCCAATTACAGATCCACCTAACCGTAGTTCTGTCTATCCCATATTTTACTAGTTTGTTTGCCAGTCGCATCACATTGCTGGCTCATGTTTAACTTGTTGTCCACAAGGACCAAGTTCAGAACAACACTTATGATTTAAAAAAATAGTTACTTTCTATAACTTTTCCTTGTTTGTTGTCTGAGTTCCCAGCTGTCTCAAGCCAATGTTTGCTCACCGAAGTGGCAAAATTAGGCATTAATTGTGTTTTCTTTCCAAACAGCATCAAATGTTAATTGTGGCTAAAATGTCTTCTAGTGATTCTGTTCTAATGTCACATTTCCATAAAGTATATACAGCTGAACTTTCTACTGAATGCGCTGTATCAGGCTGACATGAGTGTGTCTAATCTTCCATTTCTGAGTGAAATGACAGCAGGGAAGAAGAAAGCCATCTCTTGGTTTCATGCTTGTGTGGGTCGACAGGACTGTTTCCTACGATTGGATGGCAGACGAAACAGGCAAGGAGAAAGATATCTTTTGGTTTCATGCTTCCACAGTTGGCATATGTGTTTGCACACAAGGTATGCCATATAATTCCCCATAGTATACAGGATGAGTGAAAGCAGAAAGAGGATTGCAAAGAGCGTAGTTTAAGATTAAGGAATAGTTATCTCCTCACAGCCAGTATGTGGTCAGCTGCACACTGAGCCTAGTGGTCATAGCAAAAGAACAAATATAAGGGATATGGTTGCTTTTGCCCTGTTTCCTGATTCCACTGATTTTCACATTTCTGTCATTCTGCTTGTGGATTTCCATGGAATCCTGGATGTGACATTAAATAATCTGAGAAAATTACACTCGGGCTATCTCTAGTGTCTTACAAAAATAAATGTATTCAGATGGTTGTGATGGTTTTACCTTTAATATCCTTCTAATGAAGTATCTTCTTTCAAACTCATCAGAATCCATAGGTGAATGATGCATTCATGGGAATTTATTTGTCAAGGGAAGATATTGGTCTGTGTAAAGCAGATCCCATCTTGGAAATGGTCCCTTTAGGGATTGAAGATGAAAAATTCACTTGTCCACATGTTCACAGAATTCCTGCTTCAGTGTTATTTGTGATGTCTTTATTATCTGGACACTTGTTTGGAAAATGCATGAGGGATTCTTCGTTTACCACAGTAACTTTTATTTCATGTATCTGATCCTTGACCAGTCTTTTCAACAGGCATATTTTCTGGATAGTACTGTACTGCTGCATAAGGGACATAAAAGCACTATTTTATGAGGGAAACCTGCTGACAGCTAGACATATTTGCATATTTTTGGCTTCCACCCAGAACACATTAAAAAGATTGATTGTCTGTGTCTAAGCCCTATAATGGATCAATTCAGATTGGAATTCTCACAGTGCATGTTCCTCAAAGGTCTGTATTTAGAATTTCCAATTGTAGCTTGATCAGCCTGATGTATGGGACTTGATATTCCGCACAAAATTCCACATTCTTGCATTTCCTGATACTCTGCTTGCAGAAATGTTACAGACTATCACTGGACATGATCGGCAAAATGCTATGATCATTATGATTATGTGTCTCAAAAACAAATCATAATGGGCTTTGAGAATTTATTGAAAACAGAAGTCCTGAAAGACTGGGGGAGGGCAAATGTTGTCCCCATTTTCAGCAATGGGGGGTGGAGGGAGAGGACTCAAACAATCACTGCAAGCACTTAGAAAGGAATGTGATGAGCATTAAAAATCAACATGGTTTCTCAAAGACAAGTCTACCCTTCTTTTATAGAGTTACAAACTTAGTAGATGAAGGAAATGCTGTGATTTTGTTGTTTATTCGTTGGGTTGCTTCCGACTCTTTGTGACCTCATGGACCAACCCACACCAGAGCTCCCTGTGGGCCGTGGCCACCCCCAGCTCCTTCAAGGTCAAGCAAGTCACTTCAAGGAGACCATCCATCCATCCATCCATCTTGCCCTTGGTTGGCCCCTCTTCCTTTTTCCTTCCATCTTCCCCAGCGTCATGATCATTTCCAAGCTTTTCTGTCTTCTCATGATGTGGCCAGAGTACTTCATCTTTGCCTCTAATATCCTTCCCTCCAGTGAGCAGCCATTGGGCATTATTTCCTGGAGGATGGACTGGTTGGATCTTCTTGCCAAGGTCCAAGGCACTCTCAGGATTTTCCTCCAGCACCAGAGTTCAAAAGCGTCTCTCTTCCTTCGCTCAGCTTTCCTTATGGTCCAGCTCTCACATCCATAGGTTATTACAGGGAATACCATTGCTTTGACTATGTGGACCTTCGTTGCCAGTGGATGTCTCTACTCTTCACTATTTTATCATCGAGGTTGGCCATTGCTCTCCTCCCAAGAAGTAAACATCTTCTAATTTCCTGGCTGCAATCTGCGTCTGCAGTAATCTTTGCAACTAGAAATACTGTATAAAGTCTGTCACTGCCTCCACGTTTTCTCCCTCTATTTGCCAGTTGCTATATCAGTCTGGTTGCTATAATCTTGGTTTTCTTGATATTTAACTGCAACCCACCTTTGGCACTTTCTTCTTTCCCCTTGGTGAGAAGGCTCCTCAGCCCCTCATCACTTTTAGGCATCAAAGTGGTATCATCTGCATACCTAAGGTTGTTAATGTTTCTTCCAGCAATTTTAACTCCAGCCTTGGTTTCATCAAGCCCCACACGTCTCATGATGTGTTCTGCGTACAAGTTGAATAGGTAGGATGAGAGGATACAGCCCTGCCACACTCCTTTCCCAATCTTGAACCAGTCTGTTGTTCCGTGGTCTTTTCTTACTGTGGCTACTTGGTTGTTATACAGATTTCTCAGGAGACAGACAAGGTGACTTGGTATCCCCATACCACCAAGAACTTGCCACAATTTATTATGATCCACATACTGGTACCTCATTTTCAGTACAGCTTTTGACAAGGTCCCCCATTATATTCTTGTAAACCGACTAGCAAAATGTGGGCTAGACAGTGTTACAGTTAGGTGGATTTGTAACTGGCTGAATATCTGAACCTTAAAGATGCTCATCAATGGCTCTTCTTCATTTTGGAAAGAAGTAACTAGTCGCCGTTGGGTACCCTGGACTCAGTACTATTCTAAAAATGGAAAGCACTTTACTATGAAAATCAGCTTAAGAAGTTGAGTCTGTTTAGCTTAGAGAAGAACAGGTGAAGTGGTGACGTGATATTTGAAAGGATATCATATAGAAAATGGATTCAGTTTACAGGAAAAGAGATTCCACCTAAGCATGAAGTTCCCCATGATATTCTTCTAAACAATGTAATAAAAGGAGGTCTTGCCAATGCTACTGGATATCTTATGGGTTGACTGCACAAATTTAAATGACTCTTTTTCATCTTGGACAGAACTAATTAGTGGGGTGCCAGAGGGTTCTGTCCTGGGCCCATCGTTATCAATGACTTGGATGACAGACTTGAAGGCAAGCTTGTTGCGTTTTCAGATGACACCAAATTAGGAGAAGTAGCTAATATGCCAGAGACCAGAATACAAAAGTTTTGGACTAAAAGTACAGGAAAAGATATTCAACCTAACATTAGGAAGAACTTCCTGATTGTAAGAGCTGTTCAACAGTATATTATGCTGCCTTATAGTATGGCGAAGTATCCGTCTTTGGGGTTGTTTAAACAAATGCATGTCTGGGTTGCTATGAGTTTTCTGGGCTGCATGGGCATGTTCCAGAAGCATTGTCTCCTGATGTTTCCCCCACACGAAACAATCAGGGCCAGCTAACACCTCCCAACAAAGGATTCCCTCAGGCAGCAAGCAGCCAGGATAATAATAATAATAATAATAATAATAATAATAATAATAATAATAATAATAATAATTCATTTATATACTGCCACGATCTCCCCGAAGGGACTCGAGGCAGCTCACAGAAGCACTTCAAGTGCCACATATAAACAACAATACATAAGTAAATATGCATTATTTTATACATAAGTATAAAAACAACAGCACACATAAAAGCCAGCTAATAAAATTGTAAGAAATGTAAAAAATTATAAAATTTCCTAAAACGCGAATAAAACTGGCCATTTGCAGTAACAGATCAAAACAAGGCCATTTAATGGTAATCAAGCTGATGAATTACAACATTCACACTTGCCTCAAACAGACAAGAATTCTTTCTTCCACCCTGAACATCATTCCACAGACATATAAATCCCACTTGCCTAGTGTCCAGCAGACCTCACAACCTCCGAGGATGCCAGCCATAGAGTTGGGCAAAACGTCAGGAGAGAATGCTTCTGGAACATGGCCATATAGCCCAGAAAACTCACAGCAACCCAGTAATTCCGGCCATGAAATCCTTCGACAACACGAATGGATGTCTGTTGGAAGTGTTTCAGTTGTGTATTCCTACGTGGCAGGTGGCTGGATTGAACAGCCTTTGAGATCTCTTCCAGCCCTATCTGACACTTAGAATAATAGAAACATAGAATCATAGAATAGTAGAATTGGAAGAGACCACATGGGCCATCCAGTCCAACCCCCTGCTAAGAAGCAGGAAATCACATTCAAAGCACCCCCGACAGATGGCCATCCAGCCTCTGCTTAAAAGCCTCCAAAGAAGGAGCCTCTACCACGGCCCCGGGGAGAGAGTTCCACTGTCGAACAGCTCTCACAGTGAGGAAGTTCTTCCTGATGTTCAGGTGGAATCTCCTTTCCTGTAGTTTGAAGCCATTGTTCCGTGTCCTAGTCTGCAGGGCAGCAGAAAACAATCTTGCTCCCTCCTCCCTATGACTTCCCTTCACGTATTTGTACATGGCTATCATGTCTCCTCTCAGCCTTCTCTTCTGCAGGCTAAACATGCCCAGCTCTTTAAGCCGCTCCTCATAGGGCTTGTTCTCCAGACCCTTAATCATTTTAGTCACCCTCCTCTGGACGCTTTCCAGCTTGTCAACATCTCCCTTCAACTGTGGTGCCCAAAATTGGACGCAGTATTCCAGGTGTGGTCTGACCAAGGCAGAATAGAGGGGGAGCATGACTTCCCTGGATCTAGACGCTATTCCCCTATTGATGCAGGCCAGAATCCCATTGGCTTTTTTAGCAGCCGCATCACATTGTTGGCTCATGTTTAACTTGTTGTCCACAAGGACTCCAAGGTCTTTTTCGCACACACTGCTGTCAAGCCAGGCGTCCCCCATTCTGTATCTTTGATTTCCATTTTTTCTGCCGAAGTGAAGTATCTTGCATTTGTCCCTGTTGAACTTCATTTTGTTAGTTTTGGCCCATCTCTCTAGTCTGTCAAGATTGTTTTGAATTCCGCTCTTGTCTTCTGGAGTGTTAGCTATCCCTCCCAGTTTTGTGTCGTCTGCAAACTTGATGATCGTGCCTTCTAACCCTTCGTCTAAGTTGTTAATAAAGATGTTGAACAGAACCGGGCCCAGGACGGAGCCCTGCGGCACTCCACTTGTCACTTCTTTCCATGATGAAGACGACGCGTTGGTGAGCACCCTTTGGGTTCGTTCGCTTAGCCAATTACAGATCCACCTAACCGTAGTTTTGTCTAGCCCACATTTTACTGGTTTGTTTGCCAGAAGGTCGTGGGGGACTTTGTCGAAGGCCTTACTGAAATCCAGGTACGCTACATCCACAGCATTCCCTGTATCGACTTTATTGAGAATAGTACAGTAGTCAAAAGTGAAATAATAGTTTGGGTAAGTTGACATTTAGAGCATGGTTCTCCTTTTCATTCCTGTGCAGTGGCTGTGGGGGCTGTGTCAGTTGCTTCTCACACGCTTCCACTTTAATTGATAACCCCCAAGTAATGGTTATACGAATATATTTCATGGCCACAGCTGTTGGGTATTCAGTGAAGAGAATAACATCATTGGTATGGGGGTACTCATCCCGTGCATATGAGGACGTTAATCATCCACAATTCACTGAACTGTGGAGTTACATTCATGGAGTGGAGGCCGGCCTTTTAATTACTGTGGCTCATTTGCCACATCTTGCAAGATCTCTCGTCTCAGCTGCAGCAGCCTTGGTTGTGTTCCTAAAATTGTCAGCCTTCTTTTGTGTTTCCTTACGGAAATGGCAGTACTCCCTGCTTTACAGTGTTGGTTAAATTACACCATAAGGCAGCCTCAAAATATTGCCCAGTTTCCGATATGAAGCCCCAATACTCAGGTTTTTGTTTTAGATTAGATTAATATGAGGAGCAGAGCAATTTTTCCTTGTGTTTACACTAGGACTGGTGAGAATATGCTGTTAAATCGCTAGGATTTATTTAATAAACATCTCTCTCCTCCACTTCACTTGTCTGCATGGAACTAAAAGAACATCCATCCATGTGTTGCTGAGATGGTCTAATATGCAGAGGCGGGCAAGATTCAAACGTGGGGCTGCAACCTGTGATTTCAGACTATATCCTGGCAAATCAACGCCTGAACAAATTTTGCCTGAACATCCCTTCTCTCCTGGTTTTTGGTCCAAACATTGTCATCTTTCATCTTTGAACCTTCTGAACTTACTCACTTAAGAAAAATTAACACACACATAAACAGAGAGAGAGAGAAGTGAAGGAAAAACACTAAGAACTGTCTTTCAGAAAGTTCTGCTACTTCCCAGTAGTATGACTTGGAAGCCTTCACAGGAGTCCATCCAATCTTACATGAGTCACCTGTAGCGTCTAGATGGGGACAACACACGAGACAGATCCATTAATTATGCCAGATTACGGGACTGCACAATTAGTCTGCAATTCAGTACGTCTAGGGTAATGATCCTGGCATCATTTTATGCCTCTTAGCCTCTCTCTCTCTCTCTCTCTGCCTCTTTTTCTTAGCTTGCTCTATCTAGTAGGGCTGTGGTGAAGTGGGGAGAAGGGGAACCAAATGAAGGGTTTCATGGATTGCTGTAGTGGTGAATTCCTGCACTGGGAAGAAGTTGGATAAGGTGGCTTTATGAATCTAAGCTCACACCAGAACACTGCCATTGAGTTTGTTGGATTCTTTCCATTTTTAGCCCTCAAAGTCAAATCTATCACAAATCATATGGTTAGCAGCACAGAGATCATGATATTTTTTAAGAACAAAAAGAATTCATAATCCTTTCCCCATTATTTTGTCCCAGGAGATTGTCTGTCTGTTTGTCCACACATACACACTTGCACTAGGAAATGGCTTTATCCAGAGTCTAATTCAGAGGCCTCTCCTCAACCCTTGTCTCCCAATACACAATTTCATACTGATGAGTGGAGGTAATGGACTTTACTACACAAACCTGCTATTCCACTATAATCACACTGTCCTTGATCAATACATGATGTATTGAGTTTTACACCTATCTTCAGAAGCACTATTAGTCTTATGAGTCAGTCCACAGTTCCACAACCATTCTCCATTACCTATCTTGTAATCCTGCCTTCCTATGCTGCTCCTTAATATTATAATTATTATTTTAGCACAATTGCACAAGGTAGGTGATATATATGATGTGGCATTGGGAGCAATGCCAGAGCAATGGCGTCACGGCCTGTTCTTCAGCAGGAGTTAGAGTTCAATTCAGAGTTTGACTTGGATTTTGGAACCATCCAGGACTTGGATCAAAGCCCAATGGGGCCGGGCTGTGGAGCAGGCTGGTGAGCAGCCTGCTGCAATAAATCACTCTGACTATGAGGTCATGAGTTCGAGGCCAGCCCGTAGTGGGGTGTCACGACCCAGGCTGCAGAGCACCAATAACCATACACAGAGGCCAGAATCTATCTAATATCTTTATTAAGGAAATATGTAAAGTCAATAAAAATAAGTGTAGAATATAGTTCAGAAGAAGACCTTTCAGGAAAGGTCAATTATAGTCCAGGAAAACAATGTCCAATATAAAATATTAAGGTCCAAAGTTGTAATCCAATAACCGAAACACTCACTTTGCCAAGCAAAGTGAGGGGAGATGACAAGGTTCTTAGTCCAAGGAACTTGATGCAAGGCTAGGAAGTAAACTTGATTCTTGAAACACAAGGCTTGATACAAGGCAACAAGGAACGAGGAACAGGGACAAAATCCGTGGTAAATACTTGGCAAGGTCCTGGAAAGCAAGGCTGAGTCCTAGGAAGCAAGGCAAGGTCCGTGGAGCAAAACAAGGCTGGAAACAGGAACAAAGGCTTGGAAGCGGGAACGAAGGCTTGGAAGCGGGAGTAGCGCTGTCCACACACAACCTACTCCAGTAGCTGACGAATTGACTCCGCAAGATTCCTACAGGGCAAAGAACCTAAATAGGGTCTCGTTTTCCCACCAAAGAACACTTCTCTGGGGAAACAGAACCGAAAGTCAATCTCTGTGTCCAGATGCATGACTCCCTAAAGTTTCTCATGGAAGCAGGCTTAATCAGCTGAATGCCTGGCTGCGATTCTCAGGCTTCTGCGATTAGCCTGTTGAACTCCTTTTTGTTGTTGATAATAATTACGGCGAGAAAATGGGGGAGATTTTGACTCAGGGCTTGTTTGGCAGATTTCTGGAAGACAAACCTCCTGCAGGTGCAAGGGCTCCAATTCTGGCTGGGAAAGTTCCAATTCTGGCTGAAACGGTGGAAAACCCAAGTTTTCCTCTTCATCTGTCACAACAGCGCTAGGAACGGGACTACATGGCCCATGAGTCATCACATGGGGTGAGCACCCATCAATTAAAAAATAAAAAATAGCCCCTGCTCGTTGCTGACCTAGCAACCTGAAAGATAGTTGCATCTATCAAGTAAGAAATAAGGTACAACTTATGAAGTAGGGAGGCAAATTTAACTAATTTATGACGTTGGAATGAGGAAGTGCCGTCACAGTGGATGATGAAGCAGCTGCTCCCCCTGTGGCCAGAATCGAACATCCCCTCAGGAGAAGGCTAAATTGCCTCTGCGTCTGTCTCTGTCTCGGTTCTATGTGTATATGGGCATTGAATGTTTGCTCTATATGTATATAATGTGATCCGTCCTGAGTCCCCTTCGGAGTGAGAAGGGCAGAATATAAATACTGTGAATAAATAAATAAACAATGCCCTTGCAGGTGCCTGAAGTTGTAGAGCCAGAGAATCCGCTAATTGGCGAGCATTCCGATCCTCAGCTAAGGTTGGTTTGACCAGATGTTGTTGATGCAGGGGAGGATACTGCTTTTAATCGGAGGGAATCTTTTGCGAAGGAAAGGAGTCAAAGGGAGGGGTGAGACAGAGTTGAAGGTTGGCTCTCAGGCGCAGTCATGACTACTTTCCCATGTGAAGTTTTGTGCATCCCTACTCTCAGTGACTTCTAGCCTTGAGAACTCCTTAAAGGTGCCTCTCTACCTGCTCTGTTTGCGGTGTCAACTTTGCCATCCTTGGGAGAGGACTTGCTCCTTGCCTTGTTCCCTGCCTTGTTCCCGTGCCTGGTTTCAGGATCTCCAAGTCGTGTTTGTGCCTTGTGACTCTTGAGTAAACCTTGCCTTGCTAACCTCGATTCCACGATTCCTCAGCGGCTGTTTCTCATTTGGTTTACAGTTTGTAGGTTTGCAGCGTCTTGTTCCTGTTCCTTGCAACTTCTGGCTGACCCTGTTTGGACGGCGTTTA
The DNA here is from genome assembly GCF_035594765.1 of Anolis carolinensis. Classification (NCBI taxonomy): domain Eukaryota; kingdom Metazoa; phylum Chordata; class Lepidosauria; order Squamata; family Anolidae; genus Anolis; species Anolis carolinensis. The sequence goes on from NC_085841.1 coordinate 5,709,326, forward strand.
TGGACTAACTCTGACTTCTTGTTGGAACTAACGGGTTCCATTCGTGGATTACAATTGTGAGACTTTACGGGACTTGAACAGTTAAAGACTTTATATTTTGAACTATTCTTTATATTGACTTTTTACGCTACCTGCTTGCATATGCATATATATATTCCTCAATAAACTGCTTCGCTGGTGATACAGGCTCCAGCGTGGTTTTCAGGGTGCCCTCGCAGCCTTGGGATGTAACAGCCAGATTGCCTCTCTCGTGCAATAAAGTCCATTGTCTTTGCCCATCCATAGATTGCGAGTTAGCTCACAGACAATGTAAGACAGATTTGCCATAGCCTATCTTTTGGCTTAGGACATATATGCATTATTAGAAAGGAGACCAAATACATGCTTTTAGAGATTAGATCCTAAAAAGCTGTCTTTCCACATCTTCCCCCAGGACCAATGAACAGAGAAAGAATAAGAATCAAATGTTACCCATGAGTGATCCGTTCTCTTCTGTCTATTACCGTCTCTGATAAAAAAAAACCCAACAAAATGAATACGAGTGAAAGTAGAATTCACACACAGCCCTATTTCCCAATCAATATGGGATTGTTTAAAATAAAAAGTACGACCTCCTGATGAAATGGATGACCTTTTGATTAAAACTGCAGATCAAAATGAGGAATTGCAAAGGGTCAAACAATCACACACTGAACGTTGGCTTGGTGCTTTGTTTGGAGCCCCACATGATGGCAGTGATGGGGGGGGGGCGCGGGGGAGATGCATTTATTTATTTATTTAGTTGGGAGAAGTGACTGTGTAAATAGCAAACTGTTTACTGAAGCCAGTTTTAATTAATTCCCTATATGGTTCAAAACTAAGTTGCTCTTATTGGTCCCTTACAGCATAATTAATCATCAGTAATAATTTATTTTATGTGGCTTCCTGGGGTTAAACATGGGCACCGCAATTCATTAAGAAAAGGGATGGGAATTAATAACATCTAAAAGGTTTGCCATGGAAAAGTGAAATATCTGAAAAGATTTATTTAAAGGCTAATGATTGATGTCTTCAGTGTTTTATCTCTTAAACTTGTGAGCTTAAATCTAGGTCGGGTCCCATAAGAAATACAACGGCTGGTGTTTGATCATTTCCCTGTGATTAACGTTCTCTGAATGAGATGGTGCACGTGATTCGTTTTTCATTTATGTTTTTGATAAGATGCTAGTCATCAATGAAAGGGGAATTTGGGCATTGGCTGTACCATGATTAAAGCTAAACCTACAAAGGTAAGTTCCATCTCTCATGAATCCTGAGAACCCTTTGTGTGGATAAATAAAGAGATCTCTGTAATTTTCATTAGGCTGAATGTGATTGCAGGACTCATGATAGGGTTGTTTAGGGAGGTCTTAACCCTTTGGGAGTTGGGTATATAGCTTGGAGAACTGAAGAGCAGCAGCAGCAACAACAACAACAACAACAACAACAACAACAACAACAAACTTTATTTATATACCGCTCTATCTCCCATAGGGACTCAAAGCGGTTTACACATGGTAAACGTTCAATACCAACATACATCAAACAAAATGCAACAAATACGCAAAAATGCAATAATAACATAACAACTTAAACATAATAAAATAGCTTTAAAACATTTTAAAACGATGTAAAACCTTTGATATAAAAAGTGAATGACAGATTGCGCCATTGGGTGAATTCCACAACCAATGGGTATAATTTCTGGATCAGACAAGATGGCAGTATGGGCTAGAGTAGGGATCACATAGTAAAAAACCGAAAGCCAGGGGTGAAGTGTGACTAATAACAAAGACCATAGGCCAAGATTACACTACTGCAAAACTACAGCATAACTATAATGGTAAAAACTATTAGAACAAACAACTTAACACTATCAAGGAAGTGGGTAAAGTGCAGAACATGAATCATGTAATGGACAGGGTGTGATGTCTCATGGGCCATGTAGTCCCGTTCCTAGTATTATTGTGGCAGACGAAGAGGAAAACTTGGGTTTCCCACCGATTCAGCCAGAATCGGAGCCCCTGCACCTGCAGGATGTTTGCCCTCAAGAAGTCAGCCAAACAAGCCTTGGGCAGAATTCTCCCCCGTTCTCTCGTAAGGATAATTATAATAGAGATAGAGGTGCTAGGGAGGCGAATCGCCGAAGCGCCAGAATCGCTGCCAGACAATTAGCTGATTAAGCCTGTTTCCCTTGGGAAATCGTAAGGAGTCATGCATCTGGACACAGTTTGGGTTTCACTTCTTGTTCCCCAGGGAAAGTGTTCCTTGGCGGGAAAACAAGATCCTATATAGGTGTTTTACCGCAAGGAGATCCTTGCGGAGTCAATTCGTCAGCTTGAGGAGTGAGAACGTGTGTGGACTACGCTACTCCAGTTCCTTGTTTCCAGGACCAAGTTCCAAGCCTGCCTTGTTCCCCAGACCTCGCCACGGACCTTGTTCTTGCTTTTGTTGCCTTGTATCAAGTCTTGTTTGCCAAGAATCTAGTTTGTTTTCAGCCCTGTTGTCAAGCTTCAATGGACTAAAGGACCTTGTCATTTCCCCACACTTTGCTCGGCAGAGTGTGTGTTCCGGTTATTGGATTATAACTTTGGACCTTAATATCTCCTATTGGACATTATTTTCTTGGACTATATTTGACCTTTCCTGAAAGGTCTATTTCTGAACTTTATTCTTCACTTATTTTTATTGACTTTATATAATCCTTTAATAAAGATATTAGATAGATTCTGGTCTCTGCGCATGGTTATTGGTGCTCTGCAGCCTGGGTCCTGACACAGGGTGGCATCTAGGGTTTCAGATTAGTCGCTTCCACAAGCCTATTGAGACCCCAAGCTACCATGTGATGGCCAAGGTAGCGTCTAGGGCCTCAGATTAGTCATTTCCAAAATCTTGCTGAAACCACCAAGTTTTCAAGTCCCTATGGAAAGATATTGATGGGGCTTGTCTTATCTCTTTGGGAATGGTGTTCCAAAGGTGAGGGGCCACCACGGAAAAGGCCCTCTCTCTCGTCCCCACCAACCATATCTGAGACGTCGGTGGGATCGAGAGGAGGGCCTCACCAGAAGATCTCAGGGTCCGTGCTGGGACATAGGGGGAGATGCGAGCAAGAGGTGATGCAGTAGCCATCTTTAAATATCTAAAGTGAAGATACCTGAACAACACTTGAAAAAGGTGGTGGATTCTAGGCAGTTGTTTAATAGTCTTAGATTCGTGCTCAGGAAACTGAGATTATGAGACACACTTGGGATATTATAGGGCTGAATCTGGAACATTTTGTGTTCGTTGTGTCATTCTTACTTCTCATTCTTGATTCCAACCCTCTTCCAACTCTTGTTGTTGTGCCACCCTAAAACAAACTTAAACAGGGAGCAGGCTACCCCCACTCCCTCAGTTACTCTAAAAGGTAGGACGCAGAGCAATGGATTCAAATAGCAGGAAATTGATGTTCTTCCTAAACAGAGGAGGAACGTCCTGACTGTAAGAGCTGTTCAGCAGTGAGATAAGCTGCTCTTTGGAGTCAAGTGGGATTTCCTTCTCTGAAGATTTTAAAGCAGAAGCTAGATGGCCATCTGTCTGCTTGATTAGCCACTTTAGGGCTCCTTTGGGAATGAAAAAGTGGAATAATAATAATAACCCAAAATGCAGACTGTGCAAGGAAGCTGACGAAATCATGGATCATATCCTCAGCTGCTGTAAGAAAATCGCACAGACAGACTACAAACAGAGGCACAACTATGTTGTCAGGACCCAGGCTGCAGAGCACCAATAACCATGCGCAGAGACCAGAATCTATCTAATATCTTTATTAAAGGAATATATAAAGTCAATAAAAACAAGTGAAGAATAAAGTTCAGAAATAGACCTTTCAGGAAAGGTCAAATATAGTCCAGGAAAATAATGTCCAAAAGGTGATATTAAGGTCCAAAGTTATAATCCAATAACCGAAACACACACTTTGCCGAGCAAAGTGTGGGGAAATGACAAGGTCTTTTAGTCCATTGGAGCTTGACAACAAGGCTGGAAAACAAACTAGATTCTTGGCAAACAAGACTTGATACGAGGCAACAGAAGCAAGAACAAGGTCCGTGGCGAGGTCCGGGGAACAAGGCAGGCTTGGAACTTGGTCCTGGAAACAAGGAACTGGAGTTGCGTAGTCCACACATGATCTCACTCCTCAAGCTGACGAGTTGACTCCGCAAGGTTTCCTTCGCGGCAAAACACTTAAATAGGGTCTCGTTTCCCGCCGAAAGAACACTTTCCCTGGAGAACTAAAAGTGAAACCCAACTCTGTCCAGATGCATGACTCCTTAGAATTTCCCAAGGGAAGCAGACCTAATCAGCTAATTGTTTGGCTGCGATTCTGGCGCTCCGGCGATTCGCCTCCCTAGTTCCTCTATCTCTATTATAATTGTCCCTACGAGAAAACGGGGGAGAATTCTGCCCAAGGCTTGTTTGGCTGACTTCTTGAGGGCAAACATCCTCCAGGTGCAGGGGCTCCGATTCTGGCTGAACCGGTGGAAATCCCATGTTTTCCTCCTCATCTGCCACAATAGTACTAGGAACGGGACTACAAGGCCCATGAGACATCACATATGTGGTCCAAATGATTCATTGGAACTTATGCCCCAAGTACCACCTCCCAGCAGCAAAGAACTGGTGGGATCACAAAACTGCAAAAGTATTGGGAAATGAGCACGCAAAGATACTGTGGGACTTCCGAATCCAGACTGACAAAGTTCTGGAACACAACACACCAGACATCACAGTTGTGGAACAAAAAAAGGTTTGGATCATTGATGACGCCATCCCAGGTGACAGTCGCATTGATGAAAAAACTCAGCCGCTATCAGGACCTCAAGATTGAACTTCAAAGACTCTGGCAGAAACCAGTGCAGGTGGTCCCGGTGGTGATGGGCACACTGGGTGCCGTGCCAAAAGATCTCAGCTGGCATTTGGAAATAGACATTGACAAAATTACGATCTGCCAACTGCAAAAGGCCACCCTGCTGGGATCTGCACGCATCATCCGAAAATACATCACACAGTCCTAGATACTTCGGAAGTGTTCGACTTGTGATTTTGTGATACGAAATCCAGCATATCTATCTTGTTTGCTGTGTCATAATAATAATAATAATAATAATAATAATAATAATAATAATAATAATAATAATAATAATAATAATAGTAATAATAATGGAGTGTGTTTTCCTTCATGGTTTCAGTGGTTGGAATGGATGGTCCTTATGGTCTCTTCCAACTCTATGATTTTATCATATCATAGAATAATAGAGTTTTAGAGACCACATGGGCCATCTGATCTAACTCTCTGCCATGAAGGAAAAGCACAATCAAAGTATCCCTGATAGATTACCATCTAGCCTCTGTTTAAAAGTTTCCAAGGAAGGAGCTTCCACCAGACTCTGAGTCAGAGAGTTACACTGTTGAACAGCTGGAACGTACGGTCAGGAAGTTCTTCCTAATATTCAGGTGGAATCTCCTTTCCTGTAATTTGGACCCATTGCTCCAAGTCCTAGTTTCAAGGGCAACAGAAAACAAGCCTGTTCCCTCTTACTTATGACACCCACACATAGAATATGATGGGGTTGTTGTATGTTTTCTGGTCTGTATGGCCATGTTCCAGAAGTATTCTCTCCTGACGTTTCACCCACATCTATGGCAGGCATCCTCAGAGGTACCTGCCATAGATGTGGGCAAAACGTCAGGAGAGAATACTTCTGGAACATGGCCATACAGCCCGGAAAACATACAACAACCCTGTGATCCTGGCTATGAAAGCCTTCGACAACACATAGAATATGATTTTAGAGTTCTTGGCAAAATTTCTCTAGAGGATATTTCCCCTTATCTTCCTCTGAGGTGGCTCATGGTCAGCTAGTGAATTCCTTTGGATAAGCAAGGATTTCAAACCTTGAGTCCCATAGTCTTCCAAATTATGCACCACATTAACTTTCCAGTGTTTGTGTGTCAGATCCAGAAATGGTCCAAGAGTGTGTACATGTGCTCTTTAGATTCCTTCTTTTCCACCCACGGGAAACTTGATCATTTTACTTCAAACATTTGGAGAACCATTCAAGGCCCCACACAGAAAAAAAAAACACTTTTGAAGTACTGCAGTGGCTCTTATTTCCATACTGGCAGTCCATTTGTTTGGCATTTTTGCGTGAAAAGGCATTACTGTCTTTTTTTAGCAAGAGAACAGAAATCGATGCTAGCTGCAAATACGTGATGCTCTGAATTTGGAGCAGGGGAGAAAACAAAAGGTTCAGCAAAGACTGTGGCAGAAGGCCAGGGTGCGGAGTGGGGTGACTGGTCTCATGAGTTTGGGAAAGAGGAAAGGAAAGGTGAATACCATAATGGTTTTCATTGTGGGGGAGAACCCCACATTTGTAGTACACATGTGTGAAAACCTTTCCTTGTAGTTCAAAGTTTTAGTAAATTCATGAAATCTTGATACTGGATTCTATATCTCCATTTCTTTGGATTTCTAAATGCAGAAATACAGTATTGTACTATAAATTCCAAGACTGATAGAGAATATAGGTTTTACTAAAGACCTGTGATGTGGGCTGGCAGGGTGCTGTTGAGTTTATTAGATAAATCTTTTGTAAACTGTAGTTATGTTTGTGTCATATAACATATGTAAGAAGGTTTTCTTTTCGTGTCAGGAGCGACTTGAGAAACTGCAAGTCGCTTCTGGAGTGAGAGAATGGGCCGTCTGCAAGGACGTTGCTCAGGGGACACCAGATGTTTTTACCATCCTTGTGGGAGGCTTCTCTCATGTTCCTGCATGGAGCTGGAGCTGCCAGGTTGGATTTGAACCTGGCAGCCTTCAGGTCAGCAACCCAACCTTCAAGTCACAAGGCTTTAACCCACTACGCCACTGGGGGCTCCATGTAAGAAGGTATGATATGTTAAGAAGGAGTAAGAATTTGTTTTGGAGTGACAAGACATGGCTGAGTGTTTGAACAGGATTTTTAAAAGGCAAGTGTGTGTGACAAACAGTGAGAGATATGAATCTGTCAAAATTTGAAATTAGAGTTAGGGTGAAAATGGCTTAGGGAGAGCTAGGGACTAGTTAGATTCAGGAAAGTTCAGCTATGATTATAAAGAGATAGGGAAAGAGTACAGTCCATTTGGATTTAGATGGACTGTACTCCTTTGGTAGACTCTGGGATTTGGTTTCGGAACACGATTTTAAAAAATGTGTTGTTGTTGTTGTTGTTGTTGTTGTTGTTTTTGTTGTTGTCAACTGCCTTGAAATCAATTTCAACTTATCGTGACCCTATGAATGAGAGACAAGAGACCTCCAAGTCATTCTGACCTGAACAGCTCTGCTTAGATCTTGCATACTCAAGGACGATGCTTCCCAATCTGAATTTATCCATCTGAAATGCAGCCTTCCTCTCTTCCTGCTGCCCTCCACTTTCCCAAGCATTATCATTATGTTTTCTACCATCTTCTCATGATATGGCTAAAGTATGACAGTCACCTTGGCTTCTAGGGAGAGTTCAGGCTTGATTTTAAATCATTTTCGTACCCCATTATTGCCCTTGAGAATAGTATTATTGGAGTGGCTGAGTTTAGACACACAACAGCAAGTGTTCAAGGTGATGAACTCTACTGCGGGATGATAAGAAGAGAAGTCTCACATCAGAACAATGAGGACCTCTAGAAGGTCCCCTCACATCTTTTGTTGGCAGAAATGGGACAAATTGAAATCCTCACATTTAGTTCCATAGTTGCGGAATAAGGAATTAGGAAGCCCCAAGGTGGCTTCTCCCTTTCATAATTGGGCAATACCTTCTGCATTGGCTTATCTTCAATGTCTTCAGTCTCTCAGTCTCTGCCCAGCTGTCTGGTGGTGTATCTTGGAGCAACCTTTTCCTTCCTAGACTTCTGACATACATAGACTAGCCGATTTTTATGCTTTACCAGTTTCAAATACGAGGGTTGAATGAAAAGTAATGCCTCCACCTTCGTTACTTGGGTTTGGATGGAAATATTTTAATAAATCAAACGCTGAATTAATCCTTAGAATGTGCTCTTTAACTACCACTATTCACTTTTCCACATAATCACCAAACAATTGGATACATTTCTGCCAACGATAAACAAGTTTTTTGAAGCTGTCACACAGGACTCATTGTGCACAGATCTTCTGATAGCCAAGCAAAGCAATAATGTGACCCACACGTTCTTGTGAAATGCCGATTATGCTTGAAATTTCTCTCTGAGTGATATGACGATCACACTGAATCTGTCAACCTTTTGCTTGTGAAACCTGGTGGTTGCTGTCACGGTGGTTTGTTTGTCACGCAAGTCAGATGTTCCCACCTCAACATCTTTAAACTTACTCGCCCAACGACGCACAGGACTCACATCAACACAGTCACCATAAACAGCTTGCATTCTCTGATGAATCTCCTTTGGGGTGACACCTTCTGCTGTCAAGAATTCAATGACTGCATGTTGCTTTAGTCGCATTGACCGACCATCTGCTCAGGGTTCCATGCTTTGCACTTTTAACAACACAACCGTTCAATGCTAAGGCTTCCCTCCAAATGAAATTGTAGAGGAGAGTCAGTACCTGCCACAGACCAGGACCTTCATCTGTTGAGGAGTTATGAAGGTGGAGGCATTACTTTTCATTCAACCCTTGTAGAAGTGTGGACTAAACCAGTAGCCCTCCTCAGGCAGTGCATACGAGCCACCACTGAGCTATCCCCCCTTCCTTGGAAATCACAGACAAACACACTAAACAGCATGATACCCTACATTCTAATCCACATTCTTCTCAAGGCATTTGTTTTGTGACTGTATGCTGCCTGGTATATTTTTATAAGGGTGTAAATCTGCATAATGCCTACTGTGACTTTCAGTGAAGTCATTATGCGTTACATACAGCGAAGGCTACTGAGGATTTCTGTGTGAGCCATTGGATCAACAAAAAGAAATCATAGCATTTTGGGGGGGGGGGGAAGCTTGGTGGAAACATCTGTTCAGCACACACCAGGAATAATAGGGAGGGTACAAAGGATGCTGAAATATATTAAAGCCATTGGAATAAAATAGCAGGAAAAGAACAGTAGAATTTAATGTTAACTCTTATGAGTGTCCTCTAATCTCAAGTTGCTCAACACAGCACCAATTCCATCCTTTTATTGTTATGCGGAAGCGGGAGCCAGAGTTAGTGGATAATTGCAAAACCAAGAGATTTTGAATCTTGAAGAATAACAGAAACATTACAGCATATGCTTTCAGGGATTAGAGAATAGACGCTGGTCCACAAAAGCTTAGACCATAACGTAATGTTCCAAAATGCCTAATCTACCAGATGTTTTGGCTTATAGTTCCTATAAACATCAGCCAGCAGGATGAACCACTTGTGAGGGATAATGGAAGTTGTGGTCCATTAACAGACATGCCACAAGACTGTTGCCTTTGCTTTTGAAATATGAAATGATGGATTCTTGGGGGCTTCAGGAGTCCCACATGTTTCACTTTCCTCGGTTGCTAGAACCACAGTTTAACTCCATCCCAATTGACTTAAGAAACTGAAGAATCTGCAATCTTTTGAACTCTTTGACACTAACCTTGAAAATAATAGATGTTCTTCTAGTAAGATACATACGTTTTTTCAATAATCTTCCATAAGATAGGGACCAATGTCTACTAGCAATGCTAATACGCCTCCTCTGAATTCTGCAATAAACACAGCATCCAGTCTGAAGCCAAGGAAGTTTCCACTACAGAACATTATCAATCATCATAGCAGTCCCATTTATCTAATTTAGGCAAGCGGACATTGAGAGATGCTTCCAACATCAGTTTTCATTCACAATCGATTATCATTTCATTCACAGGAGCACACCTGTTCAAGATGTTGGCATATTGGCATCTGTCCCGATTTACCATAAGGAAGCCAGGTGCTGTTTTCTGACTCACTAGAGCTAGTTTTCCTTGTAGCTTTCCTTTTCCCGTTGTTCAAAACTGACCTTTTGGTCATGGTACCTATTTTTCTTTCCATTGGGATCCCTGCACACGTGATAAGAATTCTGAAACAGCCAAGAGATCCATGTTGAAATGGTAGAACAATTGGCTTCCATCTACAATATCCATCTTCTAACCCTGTAATCTCTATAGTCAAAGCGTACCAGGTTACAAGATTGCGGAGAATGCCTATGCCATCCTCAGAACCATTTTCAAGAATGATCTGCATTTGCATAGACGGAGTTATGGTCTGGTTCACTTTGTGTGTGTATCCTAATGGATAGCAAACTCACATAGATGAATGAAGTCCAGACATGTTTATGAATTACATATGTTTCCCTTAGTGTAGAACTCGGTAATTTCATACGCCCAAGATATAATGCAAGGACTCATCCCATTGCAGTGATACTAAGAGCCAACATAAAATTGAGGATTTGGATGGAAGAATCCCATATGAATGTATGTATGTATATGTGTGTGTGTGTGTGTATATGTATATATGCACTATCTGTGCCCGGCCACGCGTTGCTGTGGTGAAGTATGGTGCTATGGGAAATAAACTATTGAGGAATTGGTGGTAGTTAAAGTAAAGGGTAAAGGTTTTACATTACATTAAGTCCATTATAAATGGGTTATATAGCTGTGTGGAAGGGACTTGAGTCTACACTGCCATATAATCCAGTTCAAATCAGATAATCTGTATTTTATAGGCAGTGTGGAAGAGGCCTAAGTGAGGCCTAACTCTGCCTGTCCCCTGGGCTGAGTGGGTTGCTAGGAGACCAAGTCGGTGAAGCTTAGCTTTCTAACTGGCAGCAATTGGATAAAAACAATTATTCCTCTCCCTCTAATTAGGACTTTATTTTATTTTTATTTTTGTTGTATGAACGTAGAGGCATGGATGAGGGATTGTGCTGCCAAGTTTAGTGTTTCTGGGATGTGTAATTTTGTTGTTTTGTCCTAGGCCAAAATTTCATTACCATTTTATGGTTCTGGCCAAAGCATTACATCTCAAGGTAGTCTGCGACACAAAATTGTTTGAAAACTGAAAGCTTAGTATTCTCTGGTTTGAAAAGGCTGATTGCACATAGAATTTCAATCAATTAAGAACTAAGCATTTGAGTACATCCAGCAGATTAACAATTACTTGGCGGCGAAAGACACAATGAAAATACTGTAAAGTGCCTTTTTAACGAACATGGAGATATACACATCCCCTCTAAATATAAGACAGAGGTAAAATCAGCAGGTGCAAAGTAATGAAACTGGATACAATTCAATTATTTTCCCCAGGATAATGCTTCTGGTAGGAAATAATTCTACTTTTCTGGCACACCATGACCACAAAGGGAGATTGTTAATGTTATAATGGTTTTGTTGTGTAACTGGAAATAAATAAGAGGATATTGTTGAATAGATAGCCTTTGTCATTCCAAAAGTTATTTTGAGATTATGTTCTTAATCCATTTTCATATTACTTTGTGGGTGGCTTAATTTTATGTGTTTAAGAAAGAAAGGGGGGGGGGGGTAAGTCTGAGCAAGTTAAATTTCAGACATCTTCCGGACTTGGTTCTGAACTCTGAATAGCGAACCACAGGAACTTGTTGGTATTAAAGATCTCAGTGTCATCAAACAGCGCTCCGTGTTTCTGTGCTCTGTGGTCCGCTCAACCTATGCATATAAAGTCAGTTTTTCAACAATAAATGTTCTTGAAAAGAAAACCCGCAAGAGTATTCACAGGAACTACTTGGAAATATTCCTACACACCACTCTAATGCCTATTATTTTTGTTTCCATGTAACAATGCCTTTGTGTCATCAAGGGCTGTAATGTGACTCAAAATCACCGGTTACAGACTGAGTGCAGATCTAGAGTATAATCTAGAGAGAAAAAGGAAACCGTATTCCGCTGCTTTCAGTGATATTTATGGACATGCTAGCTTGGGAACCTGGCGATACCCGGGTTATTTGATAAAGGCATTATTTGTCTTTGTTTTTTGATTTTTAAGTATTCTCAGTTTGGAGTAGGTGAACTACAATTCCCAGAATCGTGGGTCAATCCTCCCCAAAACCTGCCAGTATTCAAAGTTGGCCATTTTGGGTCTGTGTACCAAGTGTGGTCCAGATCTGTCATTGGCTGATCATTGCCTGGCTGCAGTACTCTCTGGATGGGGTGAACTACTACAACTCCCAGATTTCCAGGGCAATTGTCCCGAAACATCTGTGAGTATCAAGTTTGGTCCAGATCCGTCGTTGGCTGGGTTCAGTGCTCTTTGGATGTAGGTGAACTACAACTCCTAAAATCAAGGCCCATTCCCACAAACCCCTGCAGTATGTTCAGTTGGTCATGAGGCTTCTCTGTGCAAAGTTTGGTCCCGGTCCATTGTCGGTGGGGGTCACTATTTCTCTGGATGCAGGTGAACTATTAACTTCCTTTCCCCCAAACTTGTCCAATATGCTCTTTTGGTTATGGGGGCTCTGTGTGCCAAGTTTGGTCCTGGTCCATCATCGGTGGGGTTCGAAGTGCTCATTCATTGCAGGTGAACTATAAATCCCAGTACCTACTACTCCCAAATGTCCAGGCCAATTCCCCTCCAAACCCACCAGTATTCAAAACTGGGCACATGTTTTGGAGCTAGAAGATCAAAGGTTTAATTTCTACCACTCTAATCAGGAGGTATCAGGGAGGAGGTGCTGGGAATCATCCTATTTTTGTTGAAAGTCAGAGGAATCAATGCTGGGTTGTACAGAATCATAGGGTGGGAAGAGACCCCTAGGGTTATCCAGTTCAACCCCATTCTGCCATGCATCTTCCAGCTTCTCCATAACTTGGAACTGGACGTAGGATTTCAGGTGGCAGTCCTGCTCATTAGACCTGGGATAAAACCATAGCAAGGCATTGGAGGCAGGGATACATCTCCATCTGCTTTTAAGTGCACTAAAGACCCCCTCCATCCTTCATTTCCACTCAAGTGTCAAAACGATTAGGCACAATTATAATTCAGTAGTTTGTGTACATATGCAATATGTGTCAGCATTCTTTATTTGTGAACTTCTGATGTGGCAGGCAGAGACTGCAAACCAAACAACAAGGTTTCATAGAAACTGGCAGGCTTTCTCCTTGCATCCTGTATTTTGGTTGAGGTATATCAGGGTCACATTTAAGATAACAATAAATAACTAAAACAACAGATAAAATAATTTAGAATGCATACATTAAAAAGACAAAAACGTAAGATTAAAACAAATTATTATGCATTAAAATGGTAGGTCTTTAATGCTTTTTAAAATTAATAGTGCATGTTTAGCTGTAAAATAATTTTGGCAGGACGTTCCAAAAGGTCCTGTGGATAATTGTCAATCTAGTTGTGACTAGTTGAAGTAAATGTCCCCGTGGACCTGAGAGTATGGGATGGGAGGAGATGATCATGGAGGCAACCTGAACCCAAACTATGTTGGGTTTAAAAGGTAATAATCAACACTTTGTACTTTGCCTGAAACTAATTAGGAACCTGTGAAGTGATTTTGATGTTGGTGCAATGTGCTTACATCTGAGTGTACCCGTGACCAATCTGGCAGCCATATTTTGAACGAATTGGATTTTCCACACTTGGTCTAGAGATAAGCCAATGTGCAGCACATTTCAGAAGTCCAACCTTGAGAAAACTAGCGGGGCAGCTGTGCAGAACCAGAGTCGTTACTGATGTTCCCTTTTGGTTTACTCCTTCCCATATAGTTGCCATTCATCTCAATTCCAAGAGATCCTAGATTACTGGAGGATTACATTCTGCTGTGGTTGAGAAGGCTGTTTGCCAGCAGCTAATTGCCTGTTTATCCTATATTCATTTTCTTGCTTTTGCCTTAAGTGATTTTTGGTATTCCTATTCAGACATGACATAGCCGCTCTCAGAAAATTACATGGAGCAAACACTTGCTGTGTGTGTCCCAAAAGAAGAGAAACACACCTACCTTTTTTTGGAGGAGGGGAAAATTATTTGTAAGCCTCCTAACAACTGTTTGTAAATTTTGCATCAGATTAACATTTAAAAATCAGTGCAAATAAAGCTCTGATTTTGTATAATGGAGGCGGCAATCACACGCTGCAACAGCTGCATTAAGGCAAGATAATCTGTCAACTCTGCTCATTCTCCCATCGTCTAGTCATATATTTTGATGGATGACTTCATATGCAACAGAAAGCCACCATGTTAAAAGAGAAGAAAGTGGTTGTATTTTTCCTGACCACAATCATTTCTGTCTCTTGGAGTTGGTTAAAGTACTTATTGCTCTACCCATCACTATGTAACTGTGATGCCACATAAGATTCAACATAACACAGGTTACTATGTGTATTTAAGTGCACTTAATTCCAGTAGTGTGTCTGGTGACTGACAAGTGTGAAATGATTGATAGCCAATGTGTATGTGTATTAATGAGAACTGGCTGGGAAAATGTGAAGGGGAGTTATGGTTTGCAATCATGGAGCATGAACTAAGTGGGAATAAAGGAACTTGGGCTTGGAGAAGTGTTGGGAAAGAGAACAAATGGAAGGAATTTGTAACAGCTGAAGAGGAAACGTTACGAGCGGCACGATTACAAATGACTGTGAGGAATCTTGCTCATAGAGCAGTTTCTCATATAGCTTTCACATTAACCCTAGTAATGCATTGGAAACAGATCTCATCCCACTGTCTCTTTAGGTTGAGGGATTAAGGGTCCTTTGACATTGGTCAGCTAATCTGTTGTAGCTTTGGTCTGGCATCCCTTCATCATCTTCTAGCCACCTGGGCATTTAGTTTGTGATCATGTTGAAATCCAGATAGGCACGGTTTACCATCAATACTCAGCACAGGTAGCTTCCGGATTACGAATGAGATAGAAACTATCTGTAAGTTTGTTCTTAAATTGAATGTGTATGTAAGTCAGAACAGGTACATTTTAAGTGTATCTCCAACCAAATATTTTTTAAAATTTTTGGTTAGCATAGGGAAGAGTTAATACTCCTGTAACATGTTGCAGCCCAGCTGCCTACTTGATCACTTTTTCACCCAAACACCACACAGATGAACAAGAATAGTAAGTTTGTTAAGAAAATAGTCTCAAAATACACCCATGAGCTAGATTTCCAAAAGCTTAACAAAAAGCAATGACCAAATCTGAATAGATAAAGGTAAAGGTTTCCCCTGACATTAAGTCCAGTCATGTCTGACTCTGGGGGTTGGTGCTCATCTCCATTTCTAAGCCGAAGAGCCGGCGTTGTCCGTAGACACCTCCAAGGTCATGTGGCCAGCATGACTGCATGGAGCGCCGTTACCTTCCCGCTGGAGTGGTACCTATTGATCTACTCACATTGGCATGTTTTCAAATTGCTAGGTTGGCAGAAGCTGAAGCTAACAGCGGGTGCTCACTCTGCTCCTGGGATTTGAACCTGCGACTTTCGGTCTGCAAGTTCAGCCGCTCAGTGCTTTTACACACTTCCCTAACTCTGAATAGGAATACCAAAAATCACTTAAGGCAAAAGCAAGAAACTGTAATCTAAAGGTTGCTGCAATTAAATTAGAATTATATCCAAAAGCTTGAAAGCATAAACATGACCTTAATCTAAAGGCTTGATACTTGAATTTGACTATAATCCCAAATGCTTGAAACTTGAGACAAGATTTTTAATCCAAACATGAGGTATGGAACTTCAACAGGAAAATAAGATCCAGACCCAATAACAGAACTCCTAACTCGGAGCTCCCAAGACAGGCAACTGGACACATGAAAATTCAACATTGATCTCTCCACTGAACATTGATTTCAATTCCTTAAGAGTACTCCCTCTGACCCATGACATCACTCTTTCTCACACCAGGGTTCCCTTTGTTTATCTTTCAGCTTCTGGGAACAATGAATTTGTTTCTGTTCCACACTATTCCTTCTGAGCTGAAACGCTGGGTTACCTCTAACCCTCCTGTTCTCCTTCACATTCCTTTCAGAGGCAATCCCTGGCCAGTTCTTATGAGAGTCACTGCCTATTTCCCCGAAAACAGATCTACCCAAAACATTCCCATCATCTCGAAAAACACTTTTGCTTTCCCCCACAAAAACACCAGGCTCAACCAGGAAATCCTTGTTCTTATCCTCAGAGACTTCACAGGCCTCAACATAATGTTTGTTTTGTCTCTGTGACAACTGGATTTTGAAATTTTTGGCTTGTTGTAGAAAAGGATTAGTGATAAAGCTTCAGTGGAGACCTCTTTTCCCCATGATAGTAACTCTTCCAGGAATGACTTTCCCATCTGATGGGTAGATTTCCTTTAACATTCTGTTCTCTTACCTCCATCCTTAACTAGGAGCCAGATGTAAGCCGGGTGCTTGTGACTCAGACACTACCTGTATAGGAATCTCAGAATATTTACTATGAAAGAATCAGCAAGGTCTCTGTTAATCTCATATTATATATGTGTGTGTGTTACAGTATATTTATTATTCTGAAAGAGTTTTGTAATATTTTGTAGTGGATATTTTTTAAATAAAGGTATGTTTCACTATCATTTCCCATTTCCCATATATAGGGCAATTTTTAGGACCCTCTGTATAGTACAGCAAATGGGAAGTCAGGTGTTCTTCCTCTTCTCTACATGTTATATATCTTTTTGCTGGCCTAAACAGCTGACACATCTGGTCCAGTCAAAAGAAGAGACAGCTTACAGTACTCGGTTGATGTAAGCATTAGTCTCCTCCCCTAGAGTTGACATAACAGTACTGAATTTTAGCTTTTGTCTGTTTTCCATCAAATTATATCAGCCATCTGATTGCATCAGTTATTGCTCTGTACTGTGACAATTTCTTTGGGCTTATACTAATCAAGTCTTGTTCAGAATTATTCCACTTGAAACTAAATGTACTTAGGCTGTTAACACACACCCATTCTACAATACACAGAGCTTTCTGCAGTATATTTTAAATACCCTGTATCTGATGAAACCAGTATCACATTTACTTCTGGACTATTTGTGAATGGAGATTGAACCGCAGCTGTTTCTCTCTGCTATTCACATATTCTATATTAGGAAAATGAATCTGGACAATGCTGGCATTGATAAGGATCATCTTCTCCATTGTTTCTGATTAAGATTTTCCAGTAGGAATTTAATGGGGAACTACCACAGGTCAAGGGTGAACTCTCTAATGCTTGGGCTGTATCCAGCAGCCAATTATCACTGGTAATGTTTCATGTTGTGTAAAGATAATTAACGCCTCTTTAAAGGGTTTCTATAATTGCCCCATTGTACTTGTTGGAAATTTCCCTGGATATATAGATAGGTAATCATTACTTAGCCAGGGGTCCCAGTCTTATATTTAAGCATAAAGTAGCTATAATTGCATATGGGTTGTTCAAGAGTTATTGAGATAAACAAATCCATCGGGTAGCTTATATGGTAATTCCTTTGCAGGAGTAATTTGTAATTAAGGGCGACTCACTCTTGGTACCTTACATCGCTTTAATTTGGAGCTGTTAATGCAAGATGTAAGGAGGTAAAGTAAGGACTTGGCTCAGATGTAAATAACTTTCAGCCTTAGTAAGGCATGTGTAAGGCAGTTCCTATAATATGGAAGTTCCTATGATCCTTACCTGACTATGAAGATACTAGGGGAGATCCTATTCACTGCTTGCAGAGTATTAAGCCATACTAGTGGTCCTTTTGTAGCCATTCCAGTCTTTTGGAAGAAGGGAGAAACCCTTCCTATACCTCATTATGGGGTGGGTAGTAGTGGAGCCCCTTACGTAATGGGGTATTGCATGATTTTTATACCACCACCTGAATAGTGCAATCATCAGCATGACCATAAGTTGCATTTTCATAACAGTCTAATAGAATTCCAGCCTTAAACTCCTCAAATCAAGGTCATGATCACTAATTCGCCCTCACTGCCATTGAGAGGTTGGCTCTGATGATGCATGTCATTTAACTCGAGTCATTGTAACACTACATTAGATATAATGACATCAAGAAAACCCTATGATAGGTTCATCTTAAGGTCTCTATACGTCGGATGTGACTCAAAGGCAAAACAACAGTAAGGTAGAATCTGGTATCTTTTGGCTGTATATTATTGAAAGAGAGGCATAGGAAGTGATTTGAGTTATCATGGGAAAATGGGGTCTCCATGAAGCTTTATCTCCAATCCCTGTTTCCATAACAAGCCAAATCATTCAAAATGATCACAGGGACAGAAAGTGAGGTGAAATCTTCTGAACAGAGGCTCAGGCAATAAAACAAACATCACAGGGATGGCGACTCTTCCTATGTTATCCAAAGCTAAAAGATATCTATCTATCTATCTATCTATCTATCTATCTATCTATCTATCTATCTATCGATCGATCGATCTATCTATCTGGAGTTGTACTTAAAAAATACACCTGTTTTGACTTACATACAAATTCAACTTAAGAACAAATATGCAGAATCTAACTTTTTGTAACTTGGGGACTACCTGCACTTATATATAAGGGTCATCTACACTGTAGAATTAATGAAGGTTTCTTGCTCTGGAGGTGTGTAAACAGAGATTGGATGGTCATCTGTTGGGAGGGCTTGAATCATGTTTCCCCAGGCAGCATATTCCACCTCTTAACCTCCATGGAGGTCAGTGGAGTCTGATGTACTTCCATTTGCTTTCATTGAGAGAGGAGAGTTCTGGTTAGAGTCCCAAGCAATGTGGCAAATTTTCTCTGTGTTTGATATTCATGTTGCTGTGATGTGCTATCAAGTTGCTTTTGACATGTTGGCCTCAACTAATGGGAAACCTCCATGAGCTCTGGTCATCTGCAGACCTGTTCAGATCTTGCAGACTTAGACTTAGGTTTCCGTGACCGAATCAATCCATCTCTAACATAGTTTTCCTCTTTGCCTACTGCTTCCAGTTGCATCAAGCACTGGCATCTTTTCCAATGAGTCATGCCATCTCATGAGGCATCCAAAATAGATTTCCAAAGGATGATCTTCATGTGGAAATTGGTAGATTTCACCAAGGGAATTGTCAAAGATGTTCTTGTCTTGCTGGGTGCTTGTATGGTTTCCGTCTTCTTTGAGGCCCTTTTATTCCCCTGGATTGTTGTTCCTTCCCAGCACTATTCCACGTCTTCTTTACCCCTTGCTGTTGCCAGCCTCATTTCTCATCACTGCCACTGAATCTGTGAATAAGCCTCATTGATGCCATTATATCCAATGCAGTGTTACAATGACTTAAGTGACATGTGTCACCAGAGCCAACCTCTCAATAATAGCGAGGGCAATCTAGAGGATGGAACTGAGCATCAAGAAGAAGAAACAGCTGGGGAAAGAAGTACACTGAATCAAAGCAATTTCTCCCTGTAAATGTACAGTCAGCTGTCTGCATTTTCAGGTTTAACTCTTAAAGATTTGTTTAATGCCTTCTCCCTAGGAAACTAGATTTTTTGGTGCAACTCTGTCAAATTCTGATAGAAGTTGAACATGGTGTCACACTGGAGGACATAGAGAATCCTAGAAAGGTGTTCTCTCAGAATAAAAAAGGGGTTCTTTGCTTTCCTTCCCCATTTTTGCTTTCCTTCCCCATTTTTGTGGGTGTCCTGTGCCTTTTCTCCTGTGAAACTGGTCTACTACAATTTAAATTATAATTCAAAGTAGTGATGCTCTTAATAGCTTATTTATTTTTAATAAATTAATGCACTTTATTTGTCTTAAGTTTTTTATATTGTTTCATGTGTTTTAATGTCTAATTGTTTTTATTGCTTGATATTTTACTCTACTGTATTGCTATTTTATTGGCATTGAATCTTGCCAGATCTGTAAGCCGCCTTGAGTCCCTTCAGGTGAGAAAGATGGGATAGAAATGACATAAATAAATAATACTGTTTTAATATTTGTATATTTGTAGCCTCCTTGAGTCTCCATATGGAAAGAAAAACCAGGATATAAATAATAATAATAATAATAATAAGAAGAAGAATGTTCCGTCCCCCAGGACGATGGTTTACCTTACCTATTGGTCGTTTGTTTGTTTTCCCTCCTTTGCATCTTGTTTCAGCCTCTGGCTGCAAAGCCCAGGAAAAGTGGCTTGGAATCTGCAAAAGCTGGCTGCAGTTTTCTTTGCAGTGATTGGTCAAAGAGTGCAACATCTTAGGACCGCCCTTTTTACCAGGGTCTAGTCTCCATTTTGGAGCTTCATTCTGGCTATAGTTTTCCAACGTGCTGGAGCTGTGCAAGGCTAACTGGGACAAATCATCCTCAAAACCAGGCCAATCTAAGCCTATCCAAATTAGATAAGTATTGAATTATATTGATCTGGAATAAGAAATCTAGTTAGAGGAGCAGGGTTATTCTGTCGCTTCTAGAACTAATCTTTGCTGTAAAGATAGGGAAGGAAAGAGTTTCTCCTTCTAATATAGGCAGCGTGATTAGGGTATAGTGGTTTTATAATCACCTTTGCTTTCTGGAACCAGGGATAATTCTGTACCTAAAACCTATAGAAATTTGTTTCATTTTCTGCAACTTTAAGATCTGTGTCAGGTTTACAACCTTGTATGAATAAACATCCTTTTTTGAAGTTATCCAGACTCAGTCGTTCAATATCTATAGGACAGCTTATAGGGATTTGCAGTTCGCCCGGATAAAGGACAGCACGTTTCAGTTTTATAGTTTTTTATTGTCCGGCGGACGGCACAGTTTTGAGGTAGATCAGCGGTTTTTCCGCTTGAGCTAGCTTGCACGGCTTATAGTTTTTTATAGTTTAGGAAGTTTAGTATAGGCCGCGGCTTTTCCGCCTGAGCTCAGTCTGCATACCTAAAGACTCTACCAGCGTCTGAGGCAGTGGAGCCCGCTCTCAGACCTGAAGGAGTCAAATAGTGGGGCTCTATTTCCTTGCTATTTGGCTCGCGTGTGCGCACGTGGCCCAGTGGCTTTCTGGGTTTGCACAGGCTGTGCAGTTCCCAGCAACGTCCAGGGCTCCCTCGGCGGTAGACCTCGAGCCGCGGAGCACCAGCGACAGTTCTTTGGCTGGCTCTGAGGCGTGAAGCCCACCAGAACCAGGCTAGAACCTGGACAGGCCTGGCAACGCTGCTGCGAGTTCGGCCGGAGCACTCGGCCGGCTTCGACCTGCCTCATCGTCCTGCGGTGGTGACCTGCCTCATCGTCCTGCGGTGGTGACCTGCCTCATCGCCTGGCGGTGGTGACCTGCCTCATCGTCCTGCGGTGGTGACCTGCCTCATCGTCCTGCGGTGGTGACCTGCCTCATCGTCCTGCGGTGGTGACCTGCCTCATCGTCCTGCGGTGGTGACCTGCTTCATTGACCTGCGGCGGTGACCTGTCTCATCATCCTGCGGTGGTGACCTGCCTCATCGTCCTGCGGTGGTGACCTGCTTCATCGTCCTGCGGTGGTGACCTGCCTCATCGTCCTGCGGTGGTGACCTGTTTCATCGACCTGCGGTGGTGACCTCCCTTCACAGCGGGGAGGAGGCGTCTTTTCTCTCCTCCTTTCCAAAGCCAGCCTCGGTGCTCCTTCGGCGGCAGGCCTCGAGCCGCAGAGCGCGAGGTGCTTGAAAATTTGGCGAAGTCGCCATTTTGGCAGTTTACGTCACTCGGGCAAGGGAGGTATCAAGTGGCAAGTTGCTGTCAGTTGGCATTTTGCAGCTTGCCCACTAAAATCTGGCGCCAAAGGTCACTATCTTTGTAAAGTATAGTTACTTAGTGATATATATTGCTATGGTTAAGTGTTGTGCATTGTATTATATATTGCATTTGCTTTTATTGTAAATTTACTTGCTGGTATGTTGTATTTGCTTTTGTTGTAAATTTACTTGCTATTAAGAATACATAATGTCTATGCAATTTCAAGATGATACAGATGGTATACCTCCTTCTGAGGCTGAAAGTAGGAATGAAAGGCCCCAAAGGATAAAGCACCCTTCAGCCAAGATGCTAGCCCATCTAATAGATGAAAAGGAGCTCCTCCATGTGAGGTTAGGTTCGGCATGGGAGCGAATTGTAACATTGATGGGCAGAATTGAGAGCTTGGGTATTACAAGGGTGCCATCCATATTACAGACCGACCTTGAAGAGACCTTCGGTCTCTGGAGGGGTTTGGTGTCTAAGATAGTCCAGGTCCTCGAGTGCATTAACGCCAAGGATTCAGAGTTAGAAATAGTGAGTGTCTTAGCTGACACTAATGAGAAAGAAAATAAGGTGAGGGCAATTCTAGATGCCTTGGAATTTAGTTCTCCACCTGTTAATCTAAGGTCTGAGCCAAAAGGAAATCAGTCTTCCTTATGCAGCCATGAGACCAATCTTTTAAAATCACCTGCTGTGGCACTTAGTCTTAAGTCCAACCGCTCTAGCCAGGTATCTAAGCTAAGGGAGTGTGCATCATCTAAACATAGCCACTCTAGCAAGTCTTCTGCTGCTGGGAGTGCCATCTCTTCCCTAGCTGCCTTGCACATTAGGGAGGCTGCACGTCTGGAGCTAAAGAGCAAGGTAGCAGGGGCGGAAGCTGATGCTAAGGCAGCTGATCTCACCCTTCCCTTTAAAGAAGAAGAGCAACGAATGCAAATAGAACAGGCCCGTAGACAAAGCGAAATGCAAATGGAACAGGCCCAAAGGCAAGGTGAAATAGAAATGCTTAGAATAAGGATGGACGCTACTGCCAAAAAGGTAAGGGCTGAGACTTTGGCCAAGGCCCTAATTGAGCCACTCACAGAAGAAAATGTAAGTCAGTTGCCGAAGCAGGACCCTTCTTCCAAGGTGCTTGTGCATCTTAATAGCTTAAACAGCCAGTTTTCGGATGAGGAACAGGAAGACTTCTCTCCTTACCCAGAGCAGGGCCCCAAAGTCACTTTTGAGTTTCCTGCAGAGCAGAGCGTCATAGCGGGGAGCTCACCCTTGCCCGAGCTACCTGTGCCTCCTGCTAAATCCCTAGGTCAGTCAATCAGGGCCTCAAGGCCAAGTGCTAGTTGGCCCTTACAGACAGCTGCACAGGGAGCCACCGATTCGTCAGTGGTCGATGTCATCCCTCCAAGAGGCCAAAGGTTGACGCAAGGTGCACGGTGGGAGTCCACTCCACAACAGCAAACTCCTCAATTGTTCCCTTCGACGCCAGAGTCCCAGCTTGTCTCCATCATCAGAAGCCCCAGAAGAGATCTTAAGGACAAGGGTGTCGAAAAGTTTTCGGACAAGCCTGAGGAATTTCTTCTCTGGAAGGCCACCTTCCAGAGAGCAATCAGAGACTTAAAGTTATTGCCTGAGGAAGAACTGACTCTTCTGGCTGCATGGTTGGGCCCAGCCTCATCCTCACAAGTTAAGAAGATCTACGCAGCCCACGTAGCCGATCCCGACAAAGCCCTGGAAAAGGCCTGGGCCAGGTTGCAGCAGAGGTATGGGGCCAGCACAGAGATTGAAGCATCTCTTATGGACAAGCTCCAAAGGTTCCCAGCTTTGAAACTCAAAGACTTCAAACTCTTGTGGGACCTCAGCGATCTCCTTACGGAATTAGAGTCGGCCAAGGAGAATCCAGAACTGCCCGGTTTGAAGTGCCTCGATCAGCACCTGTCCCAGAGGCAGATCTTGACCAAGCTGCCCTTCACTTTGCAAGAACGCTGGGGACAGGAGGTCTTCAACTACAAGGAGGCCCACTCCCAGGCATACCCTCCATTTTCTCATTTGGTCCAGTTCATCACCAGGGCGGCCAGAGAAAGGAATGATCCGCAGACGGGCCTCCCCACCTTATACCAAGGGACCCAGCCAGAGAAGGCACCTAAAGTGGACAAGAAACCATCTAGAGAGGCCAATAGACCTGTCAGCGTAAAGGCAGTCGAAACTCAACTCAAGACTGACGAACCCAGGTCGGAGGTAAAAGAGTTGCTTTGCCCTATTCACCAAAAGCCTCACAGCTTGGCCAACTGCCGGGAATTTGGCAAGAAGCCTTATAAAGAAAGACAACAGATTGTACAGAAGCTGGGCATATGTTTTAGGTGCTGTGGAGCAACTCTTCACTTTGCATCCAACTGCAAAGAGGATGTCAAATGCGCAAGGTGTAACAGCCTTAAGCATTGCACCGCGATGCACAACTCTGACGCTGTCTCCCACGCCAAAGGGGACACGTTTTCCAAAGAAGGGTCATCTACTGAAGCCACCAACATGCAGGCCGCGTCACGGATGCAGGAGGATGCTCCATCGGTCGCCTGCACTGAACTATGCTCTAACGTGCACCAGTTCAGAGTCTGTCATCCTATCTGCCTAGCGGATGTATATCCATCCAAGAGCCCTTGGCTTAAAAAGAGACTCTATGTGGCCCTAGATTCACAGAGCGATGCCTCCCTAGCTACTCCAGAGTTCTTCCGCATGTTTGACCTTAAAACCAAGATGGTCGATTACACCATGACTACATGTGCAGGAAAAAAGAAGTTGCAGGGTCGCATAGCATCTGGCTTTGTTGTCTCCTCTTGCGACCAGAAGAGACAGTTCAAGTTGCCAGACCTGGTTGAGTGTTCCTCCATCCCTCGGAACAAAAAACAAATTGTAACTAGAGAAGTTGTGGAGGCTCATCCACATTTGCGACGGTTAAAGAATGCTATACCAGCCTTTCGGCCAGATGTGGACATTGCCCTTTTGCTTGGCTTGGACTGCCCGAGCTTGTTCTGTGTGAACGACCAAGTTAAAGGACCTCCAGGTGCAACTATCGCACAACAATTGCCATTAGGCTGGACAGTCATAGGCCCAGTGTGCATAAACAAGATGCACCCACCATCGTCGTTGGACTCCAATCAAGCACAGGTGCTTAAAGGTGGACGTCCTACACTTGTGCGCAGTTGCCTAAGTCATATCTCGGTCTACTGCCAAGCAATAACTCCAGAGTATTCCTCCATCTTCAAAGTCTCTGAGAGAGACGAAGCCACAGCGCTCTCGAAAGATAAGCAAAGGTTTTCGGACATTATGAATGCTCAAGTCTCACGAAGTGCAGAGGTGAAAGCCTGCAAATCAACCACAGAAATCAAGATGGGCCAAAGATCTTGCCTGGAACCACACCGTTTTGAACGTTTTTCGGAGTGGCACAGTCTTCTTAGAGCAGTTGCTAGGCTTATACATCGCTTAGTCTGCAAAGATAGTCAGCCTTTGCAAGTTCAGGACATGTTGAAGGCTAAGGGAGTAATATTCAGGTCAGTTCAGAGGCATGAGTTTAGTCTAGAAATAGCCAGGTTAGAACAAGGGCTTGACACCCCCAGTCGGAGTTTCTTGCGTGAGTTAAACCCATTTCTAGGCAAGGAGGGTATTTTGAGAGTTGGAGGAAGGTTAGCCAAAGCTAAACTCAAGGCGTGCATAAAAAACCCCATCATCATACCCCCTAATAGTCACACTGCATTGCTGCTCGTTCGGCATCACCATGAAAGGATCCATCATCAGGGTAGAACTCTGACTGAGGCGACCCTTAGAAATGAAGGCCTGTGGGTGGTAAATGCTAAAAGTTTGGTCAGCAGTGTTATTTTTAAGTGTGTCAAATGTCGGCGACTCAGACGTAACTGTCAAAGTCAGTTAATGGCAGAACTACCTCAGGATAGGACTTTGACAGACCCACCCCTTTCCCATGTGGGAATCGATGTGTTTGGTCCTTGGGAGGTTGTCACTAGGAAAACCAGGGGTGGTGTTGTAAATAACAAAAGATGTGCGGTTTTGTTTACTTGTTTGTCAGTACGAGCTGTCCATATAGAGGTTGCAGAGGGAATGGACACTTCATCATTCATAAACGCATTGAAAAGGTTCATAGCCCTCAGTGGGCCAATTAAGTCAATTCGATCGGACTGTGGCACCAATTTTGCATGTGCAGACCTTAGCCAACCACTTCTGGAAGAGGTGGAAGGCCGAATACTTAAGCCAGCTTCCAACCAGAAGACTCTGGCAAACCCCAGAGGACAATCTCAAGGTGGGAAACCTTGTGTTGCTAAAGGACAAAGACTTGCCCCGCTATGCCTGGCCTATGGGCATTATACTAAAGACCTTTCCTTGCCCTGACGGTAAGGTTAGAAAAGTTCAGGTAAAGACTCATAGTAAGGACAAAATGTCTGTCCTGGACAGACCAACCAGCAATTTCGTGTTGCCTGTCCAAAGTGTGTAAGTTTTATACTGTTTTATTGTTGTGTATACAAAGGTGTTTGTATGTTTTTGATTGGTAAATTCCCACATCCTGGGAATTTAGCGGGGAGTGTTCCGTCCCCCAGGACGATGGTTTACCTTACCTATTGGTCGTTTGTTTGTTTTCCCTCCTTTGCATCTTGTTTCAGCCTCTGGCTGCAAAGCCCAGGAAAAGTGGCTTGGAATCTGCAAAAGCTGGCTGCAGTTTTCTTTGCAGTGATTGGTCAAAGAGTGCAACATCTTAGGACCGCCCTTTTTACCAGGGTCTAGTCTCCATTTTGGAGCTTCATTCTGGCTATAGTTTTCCAACGTGCTGGAGCTGTGCAAGGCTAACTGGGACAAATCATCCTCAAAACCAGGCCAATCTAAGCCTATCCAAATTAGATAAGTATTGAATTATATTGATCTGGAATAAGAAATCTAGTTAGAGGAGCAGGGTTATTCTGTCGCTTCTAGAACTAATCTTTGCTGTAAAGATAGGGAAGGAAAGAGTTTCTCCTTCTAATATAGGCAGCGTGATTAGGGTATAGTGGTTTTATAATCACCTTTGCTTTCTGGAACCAGGGATAATTCTGTACCTAAAACCTATAGAAATTTGTTTCATTTTCTGCAACTTTAAGATCTGTGTCAGGTTTACAACCTTGTATGAATAAACATCCTTTTTTGAAGTTATCCAGACTCAGTCGTTCAATATCTATAGGACAGCTTATAGGGATTTGCAGTTCGCCCGGATAAAGGACAGCACGTTTCAGTTTTATAGTTTTTTATTGTCCGGCGGACGGCACAAAGAAGAAGAAGAAGAAGAAGAAGAAGAAAGTTTGGATTATTGATGTCGCCATACCATGTGACACTTGAATTGATGAAAAACAGCAGGAAAAACTCAGCCATTATCAGGACCTCAAGATTTAACTGCAAAGGCTCTGGCATAAACCAGTACAGGTTGTCCCAGTGGTGATTGGCACACTGGGTGCCATGCCAAAAGATCTCAGCCGGCATTTGGAAACAATAGATATTGACAAAATTACGATCTGTCAACTGCAAAAAGGCCACCATACTGGGGTCTGCACGCATCATCCGCAAATTGGGAAGTGTTCGATTTGTGATTTTGTGATACGAAATCCAGTATATATATCTTGTTTGCTGTGTCATACTATGTCTTTGTGTCAATAAAATAATAATACTATGATTTGTTTTGACTTTTCAGTGTGTGTTGTCAACCATCATGGGTGTCACCTTGGGAGAAAGGCAGGATAAAAATAAATAAAAGATAAAACTTTGCTTTGAAAGTACTGCTGAAGAAGAGCTAGTAATAGGATGCAGTTTTGAGCTACTAATGAAAATGGGCCCCATGTTTTAAATTGTTTCAGTCCAGTTCCCAGGGTGCCCTGTCCTTCTGTAGCTGAAGAAGTGTGGAAGTGAACCAAGAAATGGCACGATTTTCCTCTTGTGACAACACCAAGACTCCTCCAGTGAGACTTTCAAGTTTGCAGTAGATTTCCTCAACCTGATGTTCTCCTGGAATACAGCTCCCTTGATCTCCACCTGATTGGGATAAAATTGTAATCCAGCTCATTTGGAGGATGCTGGATTGGGAAGTGCTGATATAGCATCATGCTGTGAGGCCTTTTCTGGATCTCCCTATACATTCAAGACGAATGCTCTTGCTCATCCTACTTAAACATTTGCTTGTAATATGATGGGAAGCCACTTTGAAACTCCTTCCCTTTAGGAATTTGGGCTCCTGTCTTTGGTGTTTCTTTGGTGATTCTCCTTATTCTTCTTAACCATTCTTCCTCTTGTTTCATTGAAGGGAGGACCGGCCATACTGAAGTTGTCCGCGTGGTATTCCAGCCAGAAACCATCAGCTTTGAGAAACTGCTCAAGGTCTTCTGGGAGAATCATGACCCAACACAAGGTAGAGTGATGAGCGAGCCAGTATTTAATTATCTTACTAATTACAGCTGGGATAATTAGTGTTGGAGCTGCTCAGAAGAGATGAACCTTGAAATCGCACCGCAGCTCCAGAGAGGGTGATTGCCGGCATTTATCGGCTGGGTGGGGAGGAATGCGGAGCTGGATGCTCACAATGCCGCCGTTTTCCCACCCCCCACAGCTTTCGGTGCTGTGAAAATTCCCACAGAGAACAACACAAGACAGCAGACATTCCTCTCACCTTTGATTATTACAGTTTTCCTCCTTAATGCTCTCTTTTGTCTTTCAAATTAAAGGCCTCTTTCTCTGCAGCTTCCCAGCTGATAAATTTCACTCAGGCATGGAGCCTTTTATCCTCGGAGCATTTGGTGTCAGGTTTTTTTGTTTTTAATCTTCTCAGAATTGTGACAGGTATCTTTTTATGATGAGAGGAGATGAGCGCAAGGTCTGAAGGCATGCGGGTTTGGATGCCATTAGCAGCGTCTTGCCAGGGAATTGTCTTAGCTGATGATTTGGTTTGGTGGATCTGCCTTGGCTGCCTGCAGGCTGGAAATCCTGGACCCCTGGTGTAAACAGGATTAGCGATAGTTGAATATGTCTGTTTTGCTTACCAGAAGATTTGTGATTTTTTTGAAGCACACATTTGTTTTGCCCTGTGTCTGCATTTGTGTTAAGATTTTAATAGCAATCCACACAGATCTGTGTATGTAATTTGCATGGCCTTTTGTATGTACTGTTTGTACAGGCAGTTCCAGAGTTACAAATACATATCCGACTTACAAATGACTCATAGTTAAGAACAGGAGTGAGGCACCAGGAAGGGAGAGAAATCTACCCCTCGGAAGGGGGTCTGCTCCTGGAAGAGTTATTATCAGCCAACACTCCAGAAGAAAGGAGCAGAATTCAAAACGATCTTGACAGACTAGAGAGATGGGCCGAAACTAACAAAATGAAGTTTTAACAGGGAGAAATGCAAGATACTTCACTTCGGCAGAAAAAATGGAATGCAGAGATACAGAATGGGGGACGCCTGGCTTGACAGCAGTACATGTGAAAAAGATCTTGGAGTCCTTGTGGACAACAAGTTAAACATGAGCCAGCAATGTGATGCGGCTGCTAAGAAAGCCAACGGGATTCTGGCCTGCATCAATAGGGGAATAGCGTCTAGATCCAGGGAAGTCCTGCTCCCCTCTATTCTGCCTTGGTCAGACCACACCTGGAATCACACTGTGTCCAATTCTGGGCACCACAGTTGAAGGGAGATGTTGACAAGCTGGAAAGCGTCCAGAGGAGGGCAACTAAAATGATCAAAGGTCTGGAGAACAAGCCCTATGAGGAGAGGCTTAAAGAACTGGGCATGTTTAGCCTGCAGAAGAGAAGGCTGAGAGGAGACATGATAGCCATGTACAAATATGTGAGGGGAAGTCATAGGGAGGAGGGAGGGAGCTTGTTTTCTGCTGCCCTGCAGACTAGGACGCAAGGGAACAATGGCTTCAAACTACAGGAAAGGAGATTCCGTCTGAACATCAGGAAGAACTTCCTCACTGTGAGAAGGGCTGTTTAGCAGTGGATCTCTCTCCCCCGGACTGTGGTGGAGGCTCCTTCTTTGGAGGCTTTTAAGCAGAGGTTGGATGGCCATCTGTTGGGGGTGCTTTGAATGCGATTTCCTGCTTCTTGGCAGGGGGTTAGACTGGATGGCCCATGAGGTCTCTTCCAACTCTACTATTCTATGATTCTAGGGGGGAAAGGGGCTCTATGAAGCTTTATCTCCAATCCTTGTTTCCATAACAAGCCAAATAGTTCAAAATCCAATGATCACAGGGACAGAAAGTGAGGTGAAATCTTCTGAACAGAGGCTCAGGCAACAAAACAAACATCGTGGTGACTCTTTCCTGTGTTATTCAAAGCTAACAATATATATATAACACCTGTTCTGACTTACATACAAATTCAACTTAAGAACAAACATGCAGAACCTATCTTTTTGTAACTTGGGGACTGCCTGTATTTTAATAAGAAGAAGAAGAAGAAGAAAAAGAAGAAGAAAAAGAAGAAGAAGAAGTAGTTTTTATTTTTATATCCCACCCCATCTCCCCAAAGGGAATCGGGGCGGCTCACATGGGACCAAGCCTAACAACATACAATAAAATACAACAGTATAAAATACACAATATAAAATACAACAATATAAAATACATAACAATCACAGCAGTATAAAATACACAATAGTATAAAATACACAATATAAAATACAACAGTATAAAATACATAACAATCACAGTAGATCAATAACACAGCTTCAACAGAGTAAAAAAATGGCCATTAAAAGAGGTGATAACATGGCACTTCAGTCCATAGTCTTGGTGGAGAGGTAATTTCAATCGTGCAGCAAATTAGGAGAGCTAATCATGGCCACCTGTGATAAGGAACAAAAAACTGTGTATATAAGTGTCATCTACACTGTAGAATGAATGCAGGTTTCTTGCTCTGGAGGTGTGTAAACAGATTGGATGGTCATCTGTTGGGAGGGATTGAATCATGTTTCCCCAGGCAGCATATTCCACCTTTTAACCTACATGGAGGTCAGTGGTGTCTGATGTACTTCTGTTTGCTTTCATTGAGAGAGGAGAGTTCTGGTTAGAGTCCCAAGCTGTCATCTGGCATCATCTGACAGCAGAAACGACAAGGGCCAGGACTTAGAAGTTGCATCTTGCTTTCGACAAAACCCAGTCCAACTCTCTCTGTTCCATGTTAAGCTTATCCAACTCTGCTCCTTTCCTCAGTATGGCCATGGTGCTGTTGTCTGAACCCTGGACTGCCGAAAGTTTGAGGGTCAGGAATGACCTCTAATTACCCCGCTCAGCTTCAGAAGTGGGGAAACAACCACCCAGCTGAGCGGCACTGACAGCTTCCTCTTTTGTTTTGCATAATGAGTTCAAATCAAACCTTAGCTAAGCCTCGGACTCAAGATGGAGATGGGAATACAGATATCTTCAGGAAACATTCTGATCTGATGGGGACACAATGAGTTTTCCCAAAAGAATCTCAAACCCCTCACCCTAGGATTGCTATCTATTGTTCTGTCAAGGAACTCTCCCATTCCCAACCCTGATTTCAGTCAGGAAACATGGATTACTCTGAGTGATCGCTTCCTATTCTAATGAGCTCCTGCAAGCAGAAAGGGGCGGTGCAGATACACAAGACAGACTCCAGAATTCTTCTAATAGAAAGCTTTGTCACGTTTCTCACCATATTGTATACCGGTCACAAACTGTAGTCATGTCAACATTTGTACCAATCAAAGCAATATCTGTTGTTCCAAAATGTATTTAACATGTCCATATCTCTCAGTGGCGAAGTGTGTTAAACCGCTGAGCTGCTGAACTTGCGGACCGAAAGGTCCCAGGTACAAATCCCGGGAGCAGAGTGAGCGCCCGTTGTTAGCTCCAGCTCCTACCAACCTAGCAGTTCTAAAACATGCAAATGTGAGTAGATCAATAGGTACCGCTCCGGGGGAAGGTAATGGCGCTCTATGCAGTCATGCCTATGGCCACATGACCTTGGAGGTGTCTACAGACAATGCCAGCTCTTCGGCTTAGAAATGGAGATGAGCACCAACCCCCAAAGTCAGACATGACTGGACTTAACGTCAGGGGAAACCTTTACCTTTACCTTATCTCTCAGTGTGAGGCAGGTCGGGTCTGGGAGAATTTGTCTGACATCCTTCTTTGTCCAAATGAAGCAAAAAAACCACATCTGACTCTCTCCTTTGAGACTCTGTGTGTCTATGTTGGGATCAGTAGGAGCTAGCATGCCTGGACCCGACCCCAAGATTTTAGACGTTGGTACTGGTGGTCCTGTTGGGCTTGGCATCTCTCTTTCGGAGCATATGGCAACAGTGTGTGCTTTTTGGCTCTCTATTCCAACAGAAGATGCATCTACCTTAACTCTCCAGCACAGGTCTTCTCAATTTCCTTGCAATGGAAACTTCCCAGCTCTTTGATTGATTTCAAGAGGTCTTTTCAAGCCCATAATCCAGTGTTGGGCGAGCTTTTGCGCTTGGTGTGTCAAAATTTACCAAAAAACCTAGCATGACTTGGGTGGTGTGTCACTTCGAGAAAAAACCCCATAATTTCCCAATGTGTATAGTTTAAATAACAAAAATATATAATTGTAATATATAACTGTATTTAATAAATCAAAAACTATTTACTACCATTTCCATGTACAACAATCTATGGTACCTCCTGCAGTTTCCATGTTTATTCCTCTCTATTCTAGTTTCAATGTAGTCATGAATAATGAATAATATAATAATAATATAATAGTAATAAAATGATAATATACTACAATAATATAATAATAGAATGATATTATTTATATATATATATATATATATATATATATATATATATATATGTGTGTGTGTGTGTGTGTGTGTGTGTGTGTGTGTGTGTGTGTGTGTGTGTAATGTGCATAATTCCCATGGAGTAAACAAAACCACTGGACCAAGTCAAACCAAATTTGGCCACAAAAGGCACTAGTCATCCAATCAATCTGCATGCGGCAGCTTGTCAGCAAAAATGGCTAGGCGTGTCAGTTCTGACACGCGTGTCATAGGTTGGCCATCACTGCCATAATCCCATCTTAGCAGCTGTGATATAAAAGTTATAGCAATTAATGACCAAGATGAGCTTCTGGAACCAATCTGATTCCTATGTGGACTCAAAGACTTTCCTTTGAAGAATAAATTTACATGCGCACATATTTCACTATATACATTTGGTCTTTATTGCTTAGCCCATTCCCCTGAAAGGGCCTGTTTGTTTGTCAATGGGTGGGAAAGGCTGAGCCTTTTATGGATGCTGCGCAAGGAATCTATCATCTGCAAATAATTAGAATCAGACACTAGAAATGACATTGTTTTTCTAATGAGCAGATGTGTCTACTTAGAAGAGAAGAGGAACAGCTGTATCCGTATAAAATGGGAACGCGGGCCTAAGCTGCCATTATGCATTCTGCTCTAAGCCCATTACTTCCTTTTGATATTCAAAAAAATGGGGAAGGATGAGATCTTTACATAAACGGAATTGGCTTTTATATATTTGCAAGCATTTTTTCATCTGGAACCTTGATAGAGTCCCAAAAATGGTATCAGGGCTTTTTGTAAAAAGGCACTGACCAGAGGAGAGGACTCAAACATCTTCTCTGGATCCATTAAAACTCATTTTCATTGAGGGCCACATTAGCCTTATGGTCGCCTTCAAAGTGTTGATGAATCCATGGATACAGAGGGCTAACAATAATTGTTTTACATAATGGTTAGCCCTCTTTAGTTTTTCCCAGTTTGGATCCTGTGATAGTGTTGAACGACATCTCCCATCACCTTTGATTATCTGCCATGCAGACTGGGGAGAATGGAAATTGCAACCCAACCGCATTTGTGGCTCTGAGGTTGGGGAAAGGTTAAAGGATATTTTAATGTCAGACCTCACATCTATAAGTCTTCTATCTCAATTAAAATCCCACTACTCCTGCCAACCTAGCAGTTCGAAAACATGCCAATGTGAGTAGATCAATAGGTACCGCTCTGGCGGGAAGGTAACGGCGCTCCATGCAGTCATGCCGGCCAAATGACCTAGGAGGTGTCTACGGACAATGCCGGCTCTTCGGCTTAGAAATGGAGATGAGCACCAACCCCCAGAGTCAGACATGACTGGACTTAACGTCAGGGGAAACCTTTACCTTTACTATCCTGACTAAACAGAAGAAACTGCTGACTTCCAGATGTTGCATCACAACTCCTGTAAGCTCTAGTCATAATGCCTAATGATGAGGAATACAGTAATTGTAGTCCAGCATCTGAATGGCCACATTAAATGACACAGTGGGCTGAATTTAGCCCACGAGCCTTGAGTTTGACACATGTGCTCTAGAACAAAAAGCTGACAATGCCTTCTTTACTGTTTTGACAGTAGACTGCCAAATTAATGTAGCAGGACCATCATCAAGACTATCAATAATAGCAAAATACTGAAACCAACACTACCCCCAAAATAGGCAAGTACAAATTAAGTCAGAATCCTGTTGATATGACCAAAAAGTAAGCGGATAGAGGATTCATTGGGATGGCCTGTGCCAATCAGGAGAGTAGGTCATTCACAAATTACTTTTTCAGCTCCACTTCTATGCTGTAAAGTTATGGTGGTGGATGTCAATACTCATTACCTGACAGCACAGACAAGCTGTGAATGA
Source organism: Anolis carolinensis (assembly GCF_035594765.1). NCBI lineage: Eukaryota > Metazoa > Chordata > Lepidosauria > Squamata > Anolidae > Anolis > Anolis carolinensis. Next base: position 5,743,695 of record NC_085841.1, read on the forward strand.
TATGAGACTTACATTGTAAAATCACCTTTTGGTGGCTTTGCCACATGAAAAGTAACATGTGAACATATCTTGCCAATCTCTGTGAAAAGGAAGCTGGTAGCTATAACACATTAGTCAACTGTTGTGCTTCTGAAAAGGTTGTTAAGCAATAGTGTAACAGGGTGGATGGTTCTAATAACTGATACAAAGAGAACTGGCAGTCTTAAATCTCTCATTTTGTTTAATCTTTCCCATTGTGATATAATAATTTTGTGTGTGTCAGGATCGACACACAAGTTCCTTCAATACTCTGGAGTGTGGATTCTCTGTCCCTGCAGACCTGAACTTATTTAAGTTAACTAGGTTATTCCTGACTATCTCTTTATGAGTCTTGATTTCCAATCAAGATCTATGCTGGCAGATGCATGAATGCGCACAGTGAAAAAAACTGCAACAATATACTGTAGGTACTGAGCACTTTTGCCTTTTTATTGTGACTGGTTAGCTCTTTCCCATCCTTACAGAGCCCTTTAAGCCACTTCTACCTGATACTCTCTTCTAATTAGTTACGCATTAGGAGACCGAAATGTACATGTGGAAGAGCCAAGTAAAGTCACCAATGATATACATTTATTGTGTTTGCTCGCTTTTTGCTTTTGATCATTCTTACTGCAACATCCTGGTGACATGCTGAGTCCCTTCATTGGGAAGAAGGCCAAGTAAAAATGAAGTAAATACAATTTACTTTGTTGAAGAAGACTGCCTTTGATAAACTCAGTCTCCATCCTTCCCCAGAAGGGACTAACACTCCAGGAAACTACTCTTAAACCAACAGAACCTACAGCAGATTTTTGTCTAAACTCTAAAGAAGTTGCTATCCCAGTTGCTAAACCTACTTGGATAGATTTTAATACCTTGAATAAATTCTTTAAAGTTCAGGGTTGCTTCTACAACCAGGTAGTTAGTTTCTGAATTTCTTCTATGGGGTTATTGTGCCTATACTCCATTTGCCAAGCAAGTGGGCTAGCCCTAATGCCAACTCATTAACATGCGATGACCTTCTCTTCCAAGTTTTCCTTTCCCTTGGCAACTCTTAAGCTCTGTTCATCGAATCGTTACCGTGAGAGATGAGATCAAGCTAGAATGACATGATACAAATTACTTTGGCTGAATAATCATATGATGAGCTACAGGAAAGGACTTTTATTAGCTTCAACTCAGCAGATATTGATTTGGGTGGGGGTAACGAAAATGGTTGATCAGTATATCAGAAGGCGAGTGACAGCCGTAGAAACCTGTAAATCAGAGAAACAGTTTTATTACCAAAGTAAGAGCTATGAGCTGCCCTTTACAGTTCCACCCCACCATGCCAAGGAGAACTTCAGATCGTAGTAATTTGTCTCCATTATCACTGAAATCCTTTGTGGATGGAGACTGAAAATGCTCCCTTTAGGTCCTTGTCTCTAATGGGGAAGAAGTAGGAATGATACACATGTGACTCTCCAAATACACTGGAGTGGAACCTAAGAAGTACTCATTTCTGGGGGGACGGGACCCATGTATACACCATGGGCATGAGCTATAAGACTTACTTAGTTTGATAGAAACATCACACTGCAAAATACTCAGTCCTAATTCGGTAGTACAGTAGAGTCTCACTTATCCAAGCTAAACGGGCCAGCAGAAGCTTGGTTAAGTGAATATCTTGGATAATAAGGAGGGATCAAGGAAAAGCCTACTAAACATCAAATTAGGTTACGATTTTACAAATTAAGCACCAAAACATCATGTTTTACAACAAATTTGACAGAAAAAGCAGTTCAATACACAGCAATGTTATGTTGTAATTACTGTATTTACGAATTTAGCACCAAAATATTAATTAATTTATTTATTTACAGCATTTATATTCCGCCCTTCTCACCCCGAAGGGGACTCAGGGCAGATCACATTACACATAAAGGCAAACATTCAATGCCTTTTAACATAGTACAAAGACAAACAAACATAGGCTCCGAGCGGGCCTCGAACTCATGACCTCCTGGTCAGAGTGATTCATTGCAGTTAATTGCAGCTGGCTTGCTCTCCCGCCTGCGCCACAGCCCGGGTGCAGGCGGGAGAGCAAATATCACGAGATATTGAAAACATCAGGAAGAACTTCCTCACTGTGAGAGCTGATCGACAGTGGAACTCTCTCCCCCGGGCCGTGGTGGAGGCTCCTTCTTTGGAGACTTTTAAGCAGAGGCTGGATGGCCATCTGTCAGGGGTGCTTTGAATGCGATTTCCTGCTTCTTAGAAGGGGGTTGGACTAGATGGCCCATGAGGTCTCTTCCAACTCTACTATTCTATGATTCTATGATTCTATGATTCTACATTGACTACAAAAATGGCTTGGATAATCCAGAAACTTGGATAAGCGAGTCTTGGATAAGTGAGACTCTACTGTATATCTAAATCAGATATATCCTTGAAGCTTGAACTTGAAGGAACTGGAGGAGGCGACGGCCGACAGGGAGCTCTGGCGTGGACTGGTCCATGAGGTCACGAAGAGTCAGAAACGACTGAACGAATGAAGAAGAAGAAGAAGAAGAAGAAGAAGAAGATATCTAAATCAATAGAGCTTCCTCCTTTTTGATTATATTTGCATGATCCTCTCTATAATCGTATAATTTTGCTGTGTGCAAGTCTTACATTTTCTGAGACTGGAGGAAGGTATGGAAGTAAAATACAGGGTATAGAGCCAGCATGTTGCAGTAGTTTGAGTGTTGGACTCTGGAGACCAGTGTTCGCACACAACTCAGTCATGGAAACTCTGGGTGACTTTGAGCTAGTCACATTCTTTCAGCCTGAGAGGAAGGCAAAGGAACCCATCTTCTGAACAAATTTTGCAACAAAAACTCCATTTTAGGTTTGTCTTGGAGCAGGCATTTCATTTATTTATTTATTTACTTATTTACAGTATTTATATTCCGTCCTTCTCTCCCCGAAGGTGACTCAGACGGATCACAATATATGGCAAACATGCAATGTCATTAGACAAACAACACAGAGACAGACAGACACAGAAGCTATTTAACTTTCCAGCTTCTGGCTTTGTGAGGGTATGCTCGATTCCGGCCACAGGAGGAGCTGCTGCTTCATCATCCACTGTGACACCGAGTCCTTTTGATGGTGTACTTCCTCATCCGGCATGCATGCTGCTGGTCATTTTTATGGTGTTTTAAATTAATTAAATTAGCCTCCCCGCATAAGCGGTCCCTAAATTTTCCTACTTGACAGATGCAACTGTCCTTCGGGTTGCTTAGGTCAACAACGAGCAGGGCTATTTTTTATTTTAATTGTCAGGTGCTCAATTTGACACGGGCTGGCTTCGAACTAATGAACTCTTGGTCATAGTGGTTTATTGCAACTGGCTACTAACCAGCCTGCGCCACAGCCCGGCATGGGCAAACTGAGGTCCGGGGGCCAGATGCGGCTCCCTGGGTGCTTACCTCAGGCCCTTCTCATTTTCCCTGTCCTCTCACCATAAGGACATGGTGGCCCGCCCCGTCCTAATGCAGAAAGGACAGGGGAGGAAGGTATGCAGCAGCTGAGAGCTCTCCAGAGTGCTCTCGGCCACAGCATGTCTCACCTCCTCCTGGAATAAGGACGGTGCGAGCGGTCCCATCCTTATACCGAGAGGAGAGCCCAAGGAAGGCACGCAGTGGCTTAGAGCCCCTGTCTTGCCCTTCTTCTGGCATAATGCCGAGAGGACAGCCCGGAGATCAGAGGAGGAGAAACAGGGAGGAGCATCGGGGCAGTTGCTGCATGTCTCAGTTTCCTCCCAGCATAAGGATGGGGCGAGCAGTCTCATCCTTATGCCAGGAGGACAACCTGAGGATGACCCGGGCCCTACCCCACCCCCTCCAGGCCCTCTCCCTCTTGACCAGCCTATCTCCATCGGACCCAAAATGTGGCCCTAAGGCAAACAAATTTGCCCATGCCTGCCTTAGAGTCACTGTAAGAAATTACTTTAAGGCACACAACAACCAAATACATAGATGTTGTCAGAGTAATTTACGCAGCAGCAGTTGGATGGAATCAGTGGAACGCAGAACGAAGAGACACTCAGAGACGTTAGTAAAACTATATACAAAGTTTTACTGTACAAGACAAACAGGCTTGCAGACAAACACAGGACTTGACACAACTCGGAAGAGAACAGAACAGAACTGATGCAATCAGTAATGCATAAACACTTGTGTCTGGACACTCCCCAGTTCCAGCCACACATCAAGGTCATCACAGCTTCTTAGCAATTAACTCTTTCCAGACTATAGTACACTCTGGATGATGCAATTACTGCAATACTGGCAAGACACAAATTTCATTTAAACACTATCTATACACAAATCCCTCTACTAATGTTGCTGATCCTGAAACAAAGGATTGTTTAATGTGTTGCCGAAGGCTTTCATGGCCGGGATCACAGGGTTGTTGGCCATGTTCCAGAAGTATTCTTTCCTGACGTTTCTCCCACATCTATGGCAGGCATCCTCACAACCTCTGAGGATGCCTGCCATAGATGTGGGCGAAACGTCAGGAAAGAATACTTCTGGAACATGGCCATACAGCCCGGAAAACATACAACAACCCCAGCAAAGGATTGTTTGCATCATTCATCCTGTGCCATGGTTTCCCAAATGGAATTTCCTGCCCTGTTTATTGCTTATTGAGTTAAGCAGGTTTCATCAGTCAATAGTTGCAAGAGGGGCTTCACTAAAAATTAAACATGTACACTTTCCTTAATCAATAAACAGTATGGATGGATGGGAACCACATATGAGGAGTGGTCTTTTGATAGGTGTGGGATAGTGTTGTCGCCTCTGGGTCACTTCTTTCGCTTCATAGCACAGTAGGAAGTCTACCTGCATTTGTGCTGCCTTTTGACCCATGGATCTTTCCACTTCAGGAGGTCCTACAAATGGCAGTGCCATGGCTATGCACCAGTGATGCAAATCAGAGAACAATACAATCTCTGCAGTGCGTGAAATGGCTTGTTTAGGGAATGCTCCTTTATTACATTATCTTTGAGGTTTGTCCCTATTGTAACAGCTTCTGCCATTCTTCCATGACATTTGATATCTCCTTCTCCAAACTCTTTCCATCAGTGTCCGGTTTTAAAATATTTTCACTTATCCATCGTTCTGCTTGCTCATTTATGTTGAATAAGTGAGACTCTGCTGTATGTTAATTTTAATGAAAACTGCTTATTTTTGGTCTCTTGAGAACATAATCTAAAACCAATATATTTTATAGGAGAATAGATATGTTTTTTGGGCAACTGAAATAACACTTCTGAAGATCTGTTATATATTTTGTGCATTGGCAGCCTGTGGAGATTCCTGATTTTCCCAATACACACTGTTTTTGTTAATTGAGACAGTGACATCAGATTTCGTGGCTGTTTTGGCCTTACCACATGGATCAATTCACAACACAATATCATAGTATGCCCATGTTCACATCATACAGAAAAAGTAGCTCAATACACAGTAATGTTATGTTGTAATTACTGTATTTACAAATTTAGCACCAAAATATCATGATATATTGCAAACATTGACTACAAAAATGGCTTGGATCATCCAGAGGCTTGGATAAGCAAGGCTTGGATAAGTGAGACTCTACTGTATATAGAAAGAAGCAATATTAAGCTTCTTATTAAGCAATATTAAGCTTTTTTCTTTGAAAAAAATTAGTCACGAAATTGAAGCAATTATAGCTTTAGGCTGGTTCATTCCGTGTGGCTTTCTTCACATAAGCTCTGTTTCTGGACCTCGAGTATGTGCCTACAAGTTGCCTGTTGACCTATGGAAACCCACTGTGGCCCTCTCTCCATTTCCAGCCCCCTTTCCTCCCCACAGCCCAAGCAACAAATGAACCTTAGCCATTCCTCTCTATGCGCCAACGCAAGGCCCTCTTTTTATTTAAAGCAGATCGGGATTATAGGGAAACCTTGCCAGCTTGCGCAAGGGTGCGGAGCCACCTCTTCAGATAAGCGCTCTCCATTCATTAGACGGAGAGATTTTAAAGGCCTCTTTACAAGGGCATTCTTTGAGTGATTCTGTGATGCCAAATAAATATTTTAGAAGCCTCTTGATTTCCCCAAATTAGAACACGGCACATAATGCAATCACTCACTTGATTTGCTTTAATGCCTTTCAGCTGTACTTGGCTGCTGGTGATGTCATCAGACCACAATATCCATTGAGTTTCCCCCCACTTCACGTCTGTTTAAGCAAGAGAGAAACACACTTGACAAAAATGTCGGCCGTGGGCGCACAATGCGCAAAGGGCTTGCTTTTCTAAATGTGTAGAAGGAGAGCGCTAAAATTAAGTGCATTGACACCCCCCGAGCATTCAGACGGCTAAGCAACTCACCCACCTCTTCCTGCTTTTTGTCTCCTTAGGGATGCGGCAAGGGAATGATGTTGGTACACAGTATCGCTCCGCCATCTATACATATTCCCCGCAACAGATGGAAGCTGCCTTGAGGTCTCGAGATGAGTACCAAAAGGTAAGTTTCAGAACACCATATAAGGTGAATGCTCCCAAACTTCCCACAAGCATCCAACTTGGAGCAGAAAATATAGCTAGATTTTTTTTTTGCCATCAGCCTGCACTGTTGAAAAGTTTCTCAAAGTTTTAAGCATAGTTTTCTAGGCTTCCTGGAGATTCAAGCCTGTTCAGTTTTCTGCAATACTATTAGCTTCAGTGCACTTCATTCAAAGATCCCTTGGCCTCTGTATACTTTTCCTTTGGTGTCATTGATAACACAAGTGAGAATACATATCCAGAACTATGAGCATCATCTCAATGTTGCTGTGTCTCTCTCTCTCTTGTAAAAACTGGGATTTGCATGATGTGTTGGTGAATGCTTTCCCAGCTTCTTTTCCTCATGCATTTAAATATACATTTGGCTGTTATGAGCAAAAGTACAAGAGCAACAAAACCAGTAGGTTTCAAGTTCCTACCTGCAGGATGCCCTACCAAAGCTCTGTTTTTTTGTGTCATCTGCATCAGACGAGATTGTAGAGATGCTGAACTACTGTCTGGAGGTGGAAAATGGACATATAAGAGACAATGAACTGAAATCAGATCCTGAGAAAATGGTGGCACTGTGGATTTGGCCATTATCTCTGGACTGAGGAAGCTGGTGTTCAACTGTGTTGCCTTTCCTCTGAAGGAGGGGATATTTCTCAGTCTAGCATTGTCATTACTTCTAGAAGCTCAAAAAGCCTTATACCTAGGAGTATCTCCAATTGATATTGGTTTGTTATGCCAACTCTTGCCTTTCTAGGATAGGCATGTCCAAATGAATCATGTTCTGATAGCAATTTGGTTAGAGTTTGGTAGTGTGTTGTCTTTGGCAATCGTATACATCTGAAGTTCATTTCCACTCAGGCCATATTGTGACACTTCTTAAAGAACTACTGTTTGCTGTTGAGCTTAGCTCAAAGTGCTGGTTATCATTGTCAAAATCTTAAGTATCTTGAGGCCCAGTTAGGTGAAGAAGCACCGTATCATCCTGTTTATGCCCTTTTTTTCATGTCAGGAGCGATTTGAGAAAGTGCAAGCCGCTTCTGGTGTGAGAGAATTGGCCATCTGCAAGGATGTTGCCACGGAATGCTCAGATGTTTTGATGTTTTTGCCATCCTTGTGGGAGGCTTCTCTCATGTCCTTGCATGGGAAGCTGGAGCTGACAGAGGAAGCTCATCCACACTCTTCCCGGGTTGGATTCGAACTGGAACCTTCAGGTCAGCAACCCAACCTTCAAGTCATCAGTCCTGCCAGCATAAGGGTTTGAACCCACTGCGCCACTGGGAGCTCCTTGTTCATGCACTAAGATCTCTATAGAATATCCTTCTTAAATTGCCAACACCATGTGTTTAGCAATACTGTACACAGTTACCTACCCTGTGAAGGCACTGCAGCTTTGGAATGACTCCTCTGACAGTTCTCTTGACCTTGTTTCCTTTTTGCACCAATTTTTTAAAAGAACCGTTTTGCCCAGTATTTTATAACTTCACTTTGAAGTTTTCCCTTTTATTTTAGATGCAATTGTTTCATTTTAGGTTAATGTGCTGGTTGAAAATGGGGTGGGGTTTTTTTTTTTACCATAGTCCTCAATATCCTTGTTGACCAGTGGATTCTGAGAGCTAGCTCCCAAAACAATTTTTCCCAGCTCTCTCAGAAATATAGAACACTTCCATGTACCAAGACAAACTGGTTCCAGTTCTAGTTCAGTGTTGTCTATCATGTCTGTCATCATGGACTCTCCAGGGTCTCATATGGGGTAAATGCCATCACCTGACCCTTGTCATCCCTTTTACTGGAAATGACAAGATCAGAATCTGGATCTTCTACATTCATTGCATACTCGTGCCTCTCAGCTATATTCCTTCCTCAAATGGTTCTTCCCATTGACCATAGTTTTGTCTTTTCTGTAGAATGCAAACCCTTTCCTCCCAAAAGCCATGTTTCTTCCTCCATCCAAGAGGCTGAAAGTAGTTCTAGTTAAACTATTTTATTGGTTTCTTTCCATTTTAAGTGTGGGTTTTCTCTTAACTTTGGAGGCGGTAGAAAACTATCCCTCCTCCTTTCCTGCTCTGCCAGCGTTTTCCCTCCTGAATACTATAAGGACAGGGATGGTGGAAAAGGGGACCGTGGCAATAGGATTTCATTGCTGAGGCTGCCAGCGGCACTCTCGGAAGAGCTGAACACGTTGAACTCGCCAATTTCAACCTGGCAGGCTTGAGTCCCCCTTCGCTCCCAGTTAAGCTGCGGTTCAGTGTCAGCGGCTCCCCCCTGGTGCGCTCCGACTGGGGCTGGCAATCCTGTCATTGTCTGTCTGTTTTGGGCTGCCAACTTGGATGGAAAAGTACTGGGCTGTGACTGACTGATAGGAGGTCAAACGTGACTGTGAGAGCAGCAGGGGTTGGCCCTCTCTGCTTAGAGACAGAAGCCTGAGCTGCGAGGGCTTCAGCCATCCTTCAGCCAATGTCCACAGCTTCCCTGTTGCTCTTTCCTCACACTCGATCTCAAAGCCACACCGATTAGTACCTTTTTTCAAATCTAACCACCATTGCCCACAGGTGCCATCTTTGCATCTTGCCACCACCCACACATTCTGCAATACCTTGTGGGTGAAGGTATATTACATTGCCATCCTAGAGCAGACTTTGCAGCATCACAAGAAGGAAATTCAGGGGTATGAGGTTTTCTCCAACTCTATCTTCTAAGGCAGGGGTCCTCAAACTTTTTAAGCAGAGGGCCGGTCCACAATCCTTCAGACTATTGAGGGGCCGAATTATCATTTGAAAAAAAAAACCCGAACAAATGCCTATGCACAGTGCACATATCTTATTTGTAGTGCAAAACAACAACAATAACAATGAAAGACCAATACAATATTTAAAAATGAAAATAATTTTAACTAACATAAACCTATCAGGATTTCAATAGGAAGTGTGGGCCTGCTTCTGGCCAATGAGATAGTCAGGTTAATTAGGATTGTTGTTGTTGTTGTTGTGTGCCTTCAAGTCATTTCAGACTTTGGCCAAGCCTAAATCTAAAATTAATTATTTATTCATTCACTACATTTATTTACTACATTTATTTCCCACCCTTCTCACCCCGAAGGGAACTCAGAGCAGCTGTATGTACATACAATATATTATATTATTAGCATAGCACAATATTAGCATTATATATTACTATATTGAACTATACCACTATACTGTAATATTATATGTAATATATAACATATAATTAATATTATTATATGGTATTATTATTAGTATTGTATAAAATGATAATATTATTATCAATATCATATGTATATACAATATATTATATTATTAAAACTGATATAGAATATATTATAAATGAGGGCGGGGGCCAGGTAAATGACCTTGGAGGGCCGCATCCGGCCCCCGGGCCTTAGTTTGGGGACCCCTGTTCTAAGGTAAAGGTTTCCCCTGACGTTAAGTCCAGTCATGTCTGACTCTGGGGGTTGGTGCTCATCTCCATTTCTAAGCTGAAGAGCCGGCGTTGTCCGTAGACACCTCCAAGGTCGTGTGGCTGGCATGACTGCATGGAACGCCGTTACCTTCCCGCCGGAGCAGTACCTATTGATCTACTCGCATTGGCATGTTTTCGAACTGCTAGGTTGGCAGAAGTTGGAGCTAACAGCGGCCGCTCACACCGCTCCGGGGTTTGAACCTGCGACCTTTCGGCCTGCAAGTTCAGCAGCTCAGTGCTTTAACACACTTCGCCACCGGGGCTCTATCTTCTACCCATCATAAATCTAAGATTTTTTTGGAAGCAGTATAACATTGTATTAGGTTAAGTTCAGTAAGTGAGAACACCCCTTCTTAAGGTTATCTGTGAACCGTCACCGCCACTCAGTAGTAAAAAATCAGTCCCTCTTTCATACAGGAATAAAATATTTGGGGAAACTTGAGTGGGCATTGGTGTGTCCATGCAAAAAAAATCCCTTGGGTAATGAGGATGACCTGGGAAGGAATCCCACTGGAGCATTGCAGGACACCAAAATACTTGGGAGTTACCCTGGACCGTGCTCTGACTTACAAGAAGCACTGTTTGAATATCAAGCAAAAGGTGGGCGCTAGAAATAACGTACGAAAGCTGACTTGGACAACCTGGGAATCACAACCAGGCATAGGGAAGACTCATGCCCTTGCACTTTGCTACTCTGCTGCTGAATATGCATGCCCAGTGTGGAATACATCTCACCACGTTAAAACAGTGGATGTGGCTCTTAATGAGACATGCCGCATTATCACAGGATGTCTATGTCCTACACCACTGGCGAAATTATACTACATTGCACCACCTGACATCCGTTGGAAAGTAGTAGCCAGCAATGTAAGGACCAAGGCAGTGACATCTCTGGCCCATCCCCTGTTTGGATATCAGCCAGTACGCCAATGCCTTAAATCAAGAAATAGCTTTCTAAGATCTACAGAGATACTTGCAGGAACACCTCAGCAAGCGAGAGTCCAAAAGTGGCAGGAGAGACTCCCTCCTGGGCACACAGAAGACTGGGTGACTTAGAAGGTGACAGGTAGCCATCCAACATTTGCTTAAGCCACCACCTTGCAAAGCAGTCTATCCTGCTGTTGAGCAGCATCCAGAGGTTGGTTGAACTGTTCAATCAGAATCTTCATTCTTATGATTTGAATATTTACTTAAACAGAAATGTCTGCTGGCACTTTTATGATACACTGCGAGTTGTGACATGCTCCAGGCAGACCCATAGTAACATATTTGCTAAGTGCGAACACTTAGAAGCAAATGCGGTCAGTGCTAATAGTCAACACGGATTTACCAAAAACAAGTCATGCCAGACTAATCTGATCTCTTTTTTTGATAGAGTTACGAGTTGGGTCGATACAGGGAATGCCGTGGATGTAGCGTACCTGGATTTCAGTAAGGCCTTCGACAAAGTCCCCCACGACCTTCTGGCAAACAAACCAGTAAAATGTGGTCTAGACAAAACTACGGTTAGGTGGATCTGTAATTGGCTAAGCGAACGAACCCAAAGGGTGCTCACCAATGCGTCGTCTTCATCATGGAAAGAAGTGACAAGTGGAGTGCTGCAGGGCTCCGTCCTGGGCCCGGTTCTGTTCAACATCTTTATTAACGACTTAGACGAAGGGTTAGAAGGCACGATCATCAAGTTTGCAGACGACACCAAACTGGGAGGGAGAGCTAACACTCCAGAAGACAGGAGCAGAATTCAAAACGATCTTGACAGACTGGAGAGATGGGCTGAAACTAACAAAATGAAGTTCAACAGGGACAAATGCAAGATACTCCACTTCGGCAGAAAAAATGGAATGCAAAGATGCAGAATGGGGGACGCCTGGCTTGACAGCATTGTGTGCGAAAAAGACCTTGGAGTCTTCGTGGACAACCAGTTAAACATGAGCCAGCAATGTGATGCGGCAGCTAAAAAAGCCAATGGGATTCTGTCCTGCATCAATAGGGGAATAGCGTCTAGATCCAGGGAAGTCCTGCTCCCCTCTATTCTGCCTTGGTCAGACCACACCTGGAATACTGTGTCCAATTTTGGGCACCACAGTTGAAGGGAGATGTTGACAAGCTGGAAAGCGTCCAGAGGAGGGCGACTAAAATGATCAAGGGTCTGGAGAACAAGCCCTATGAGGAGCGGCTTAGAGAGCTGGGCATGTTCAGCCTGCAGAAGAGAAGGCTGAGAGGAGATATGATAGCCATGTACAAATACGTGAAGGGAAGTCATAGGGAGGAGGGAGCAAGCTTGTTTTCTGCTGCCCTGCAGACTAGGACACGGAACAATGGCTTCAAACTACAGGAAAGGAGATTCCACCTGAACATCAGGAAGAACTTCCTCACTGTGAGAAGGGCTGTTCAACAGTGGAACTCTCTCCCCCGGACTGTGGTGGAGGCTCCTTCTTTGGAGGCTTTTAAGCAGAGGCTGGATGGCCATCTGTTGGGGGTGCTTTGAATGCGATTTCCTGCTTCTTAGCGGGGGGTTGGACTGGATGGCCCATGAGGTCTCTTCCAACTCTACTATTCTATGATTCTATGATTCTATTTTCCAGTCCAGGAGGGCCGGCGGAAAGTGCATGACATTTGGATTCAGTGCTCTTCAATCTCCCAACACAAGGCATGCCTGGGACAAGCCAGGACTCTCAAATACCTTGGCTGGTATTGGCACAGGTTAGGGTTGCGTTCATGCCAGGAACTTCTGTGGATTCCACTCCGTAGTTCTGGACCTCTTCTCTGGCCACCCCCAGCAGAGTTGGCTCAGCCCTGCTGTGGCATTAATACAGTGAACTATTCTGCCGGAGCTCTGGTTAATCCAAGCTAAATGGCCCGTTGGCTCCTCTCTGGAAGCCTTAGCCATCACCTGCCCCATTTCTGTGTTGCTGTGATCTTTTCTTACTATTCCAATTGTTTAATTATATTTTGTGAGACCGTTTCCCCCTCCCCTTCCAAACTTGTCATTATCTCTTCCAAATGTGCAAATTGGTGTTAAGTATCAACTGCCACCGCACATAAACATCCACATTATTCAATGACATTTTATTACAGCAAAGGGGGATGGGGGAAGATGGTGTAAATGACTTGCCTGCTGTAAGATGCGGAAATTTAGAAGGATAATCGAGGGAGAACCTGGTTTGTTTCATTGCCCTCTGGCGGCCTTGGGACATCTTTACAGCAGGTCATGTGTCTCCTTTCTTCAGGCAGCATCTTAATATTTGGAAGTATCAGAAAATGTTCAAAAACTACATAAACATTTACTGACAATATTGGGAATGAAGAGTGCAAGCTACATTTGTCCTTATGTTTGTTTAGTGGGTTTCATTTATAGCATTGCACCTTTTGTATAAGCGTTAAGGATATAAATCTTTTGCTCTTTGGTCTTTAGATGCAAAAACAAGTAATTTCCACCTTTTCTCCTGAGTTGTGAGAAAACACAAATATTTTATACATCCCGGGATACTTTTGTATACAAAAATATACCTGGGAATTTTGAAAGAGAACTGTGAGGGTCCTTTTTGTCTCAAGAAAAAAACCATATTTTTACACAAAAGCAAACTTTCTAGGAAAGTCTACAAAAGCCTTTTTTGAGGAAATCCCTCCAATTTTGCACATACAAAAACAATGTTTCTGGAAACAGTATTTTTTGAGTAAAAATGTATGGATTTGGGGGGAAACCATGATTTTTACAGAAGCAAAAACCCATCCTTATTTATGCCAAGTACCCTATTTCCCCTAAAATAAGACATCCCCAGAAAATAAGACCTTGTAGAGGTTTTACTGAATTGCTAAATATAAGGCCTCCCCCGAAAATAAGACCTAGCAAAGTTTTTGTTTGGAAGCATGCCCATCGAACAGAACACCTGAGCATGCAGGATCGGTAAATGTACGTACCATAGAGTGTTGTACATGGAAATATTGGTAGTAACAAGAAATTCTTGATAGGATTCACAGTTTGTCTGGTTATGCTGGTTTGTGATGTACTATACTGTACTATTGTACAGTATATAATGCTCATTTTTTGTTCAACAATAAATGTGAATTTTTCTTCATGGAAAAATAAGACATCCCCTGAAAATAAGACCTAGCACATCTTTGGGAACAAAAATTAATATAAGACACTGTCTTATTTTTGGGGAAACATGATAATTGTTTTATAAACTTGTTTGGATGGGAAAATAACAGGATAAAAACTATATAGACTTCATGCTTCTGTGTTATTCTTCCTGATGGGGTTTTGTGATTTGGGAAATTCATATTTTTTACAAGAAACCAAAACCACCCCCACCCCACCCCCCCCACCCCCCGCAAATGTTCTTTTCAAACATCTGTAAATGAGCCATTGTAAAGCCAAGCCAGAACTGAGGTACTGAGGACTCCCAGATAAGAACACTGACCTTCTTCTGGGGGGAATCAAGGCTGGCAGATATTTTGGATTGCAGTTCCAACTAACTCTAACCAGAATAACCAATGGTAAGTAATGTTAAGTACAGTAGAGTCCCGCTTGTCCGAATTTTGCTTATCCGACACTACGTATTATCCGAGGCAAATGTTCTCCCCTGCTTGCTCTCTCTCTCTCTCACTCACCCCGTCGGGTGAGTGAGCGAGGGACAAGGGCAGGCGAGTGAAGGAAGGCAGCAAAGGCCCTCCCTCACTCCTTCACCAGGTCGGGCCCTGGTGCTGCCAGGACCCAGCATGGCGAAAGAGCTGAGGGATGGAGGGCGGGCGAGCAAAGGAGGGTGACAAAGGTCTCCCTCCCCTCGCTCACTTGCTTGCTTGTTTGCTCGCTCCTTCGCCAGGCTGGACCCTGGTGCTGCCAGGACCCGGCGTGGCGAAGGAGCTGAGGGACGGAGGGCGGGCGAGTGAAGGAGGATGGCAAAGGCCCTCCCTCCCCCGTTCACTCGCTCGGTCCTTCGCCAGGCTGGGCCCCGTGCTGCCGGAACCCGGCATGGTGAGGGAGCTGAGGAACGGAGGGTGGGTGAGTGAAGGAGGGCGGCAAAGGCCCTCCCTTGCCTGCTCGCTCACTCACTCCTTCGCCAGGCTGGGCCCTGTGCTACCGGGACCTGGCGTGGCGAAGGAGCTGAGGGACAGAGGGCGGGCGAGTGAAGGAGGTCGGCAAAGGCCCTCCCTTGCCCGCTCGCTCGCTTACTCAACCCGCCAGGTCCCGGTGCTGCTGTCACCACTGCTGGGACCTAGCCTGGTAAGTGAGCGAGAGAGGGAGGGTGGGCGAGTGAGCACCCACCCTGTTATCCGTCAGTTTCTCTTATCCATCATTCTGCCCGCCAGTTTATGACGGATAAGGGAGACTCTACTGTACTGTAATTCAACAGCATCTGGAGTGTTCAACCTACATCCAGTGATTAGTTCAAACTGAAATAAACTTATTGTGAATTAGCAGGCAGTGGGTCTACTCTACTCAGGCCCAAAGCAGTTTAAAACATGAATAAAAATGAAATGCTTCTTGAAAAAACAGCCTGTCAATTATAACATTATCCAAGCTTTGATTTAAAATACTTTGCAAGCTATCACATTGGCAGGTTGTTTGTGACATCTAAGAAAACAAATTAACACAAAGCATCTGAACAGAAGAAATGAGCACAAAATTCAAAAGTCCACCTGGGTCTTGTATCTAAAGAAATAGTAGAACATGAGAGTCTTTTCTATTTGTTTAAAGACTGATGGGGAGCAGCAGAAGTCTCCTGTGGAATGACTGTGGAAGAAATCCTCACCATCTGTCTACATATTGAGGAGCAAATCTATACACTGCATATAAACACCAGGCATTTTTCCAGAGTCTCCCAATACAACATTGTCTATTGCTTTTTATGTCTGGCTGTTTGGTAAAAAGGATGTGGGCAACTCTGGGCTCAGCAAATAGGGCTCCAGATTATACAGGCAAAATGTATTATACAAGAGCCCTGAAGGGATCCCTCATATAATCATGATCATAGGCTGTTGTAGTACAGCCTGTGAGTAATGTTACAAACAGTAGTATGGGTGCCAGAAGGGGAAAAAGGGTTACTCGGGAGCAGGAATCTGATGATGAGCAGCAGAGAAAGAGAATCCGAGACATACTTACAGCAACTACAGATGAGGAGTCGTTTGAGGGATTCTCTGGGGACGATGGGTTAATGAGTGAAGGACAAGAAGGAGACACCATGGATTGGACTAAGATAAGAGAAGTGCAAGCTATTTGTGAGGTGCCAACAACTAGTGATACCTTTATGGGGTTCTCTGGGGGTGAAGACTGGCAATGAGGGGATCCAACTGATTCTTGGAGGGATCTAAGTCTTGACAGGAGATGGAGGAATTGGAGGGAAAGTCAAGAGAATTCACGTGAAGAGCTGGGAGCAGCTGCGGGGGATAGTGATGGGGCGGTGGTCAGTTCATCTTCTGATGATGATTTCTAGATAAAAGTAGGTTCAGGGGTTAGGGGTCTTTGTAGAAGGCAAGGTGTTGATGTGCGTTCGTGTGCTGGGTATTGGTAAAGATTATTGTAGACTTGTTGTTGCCTGTTTTGTGTTTGGCGTTGGATTCGGATCTGCAGTTTGGACCTACTGATCATTTGCGTGTTTTTTGACACGAATTGGCTTCTCGTGACTGTGGACTTCTCTCTTTCTGGACCTGGACCGGTTTGGCTAAAGATGCTGCTTCTGCGGGCACTGGAGCGATGCTGGTTTGGATTTCTCCCGCTTCAACCCGGGACTTCGTCTGACGATGCTTCTCTTCCTGCGACTCCTTTTGTTAACCATTTGTGTTAACCCTTCAGAAGAGGAAGGGGAGCAGGAAGGTGTTCACGAATCTGAGGGTGAGTTGGAATCTGAGGAGGAGATTCTGCAAGTACCCACTTTTCAGGAAAAGCGAAAGGAAACAGAGTAGAGATGTCGTTCAGCTAGGATAGCTGCCAGAAATGCAGCTGAGTAATTAGGAACTGCCCTAGTAGCTGTGAGGGCACACAGGGCTATAAAGCAGAAGCAGGAGCAGCCAGCTCTTGCTGGTAACAAACTGACTATAATGCTGTCAGAACCCTGGCAGCAGAGCACCAATAACCATACGCAGAGGCCAATCTCTATCTAATATCTTTATTAAAGAAATATATAAAAGCAATAAAAACAAGTGAAGAATATAGTTCAGAAGCAGACCTTTCAAAAGAGGTCAAATATAGTCCAAAAATGTATTGTCCAATATAAGATATTAGAGTTCAAAGTTTTAATCCACTTGACCGAAACACACACTTTGCCAAGCAATAGTGTGGGGAATTAGCAGAGTCCTAGAGTTCAATGAAGCTTGACAACAAGGCTGGAATTAAACTTGATTCTTGGCTAGATTCATAACTGGGAACAAAGGCAAAACATGAGCGTGGAGCAGGGTCCGTGGTAAAACTGCAAGGCTAGGCAAGGCTTGAAAACTTGATCCGAGAAGTAAGGAACTGGGGTACGAAGTCCACACACGATCTCTCTCCTGAAGCTGATCAATTGACTCCGCAAGGAATTCCTCGCGCCAACCACCTATATTGGGTCTCGTTTTCCCGCCAACAGAACTCTTTCCCTAGAGAACGAGAAGCGAAACCCAACTCTGTCCAGATGTGTGACTCCTTAGAATTTCCCAAGGGAAGCAAGCCTAATCAGCTTGATTTCTGGCAGCAATGCGTAAACTCCTCCGTTGAGCTTCTCTGTTTCCCCTTTCTCTGGAATAAGATTCTTTTCTGGGAAACGGGGGGGGGGGGGGGAGTTCTGCCCAAGGCCTGTTTGGCTGAATTCTTGAGGACAAACATCAACATCCTGCAGGTGAAGAGACTCCGGCTCTTGCTGAACCGGCGAAAACCCCATGTTTTCCTCTTCGTCTGCCACAATAGTACTAGGAACAGGACTACAAGGCCCATGAGTCATCACAAATGCCTTTGCTCCCTTTGTGCCTGCTCTGAGTCTGTATCTGGATTTATTGCTATTTATTTGTCTGAAGTAAGACTGCTATTTGATTTGGGACTGTATCAGAGACTAAGAACTGCATTTGCCCTAAGACTTCCTGGCTTTCTTTTGCATTATTTCACTGAGTGTGCTGTACTTTATGTTTTGCTGAAGTAAAGCAGTTTTCATTTACTTACCACAGTGTCTTAAGGCTGTTCTTGCAAGACAAAGCAGGACACATGGATACTTGAACACTTACAACAGGAGCAGAGGCATTAAAAATAAACCTACAGTGCTGACGTAAACTGTAAATGTATAAACCTGCTAATGTGTGCAGGAAAGTGCACCTCTGTCCCATAAGTTTTTCATTGATTTATTTTTGGGGATTTGAGTAAGTGGAAGCTTTAAAACCACCAGAACTGGAACAACATTGCATTTCCAAAGAGAGTCGCTCCCTCTGGTGGGAATGTTTTATTCCAGATGTGATCCCCCCTCAGCATCTCTTTTCTCTTCCTTGCTGCTTCATCCCCCCCCTTTTTTCCCTCCCCAATGCAACATACTCATCTTGAATATGCTGCAGTGTAGTTGCCATAGCAGCTAGCCTAGGGACTGGTGGCTGCATCCTAAGGAGGAGGAAGATGAGGAGGAAGAGGAAGAGAAGAGTAGGAGAAAGAGCCTCCCATATCACATGTGCAAGGGTGCTATTGTTCCCTGTCAGCTCAGCTTGGGATGCATTGAAAAGCCAGGTCAAGAAAGGGCAGCATTGGGGGTTTTGCTGAGATTGTCAGCTGTGTGGCTGGTGTGGCCTTGGTCCCCGAAGACCTCTCCCCACTTTCCCCAGATACGGACCCACATGCACAGCCAGACCGCCGCCAGGCAATGTCATGATCTTGACCCTCAAGCGAGGACATTGTCGAGGGACGCAATTTGGAAGAGAGGAGGGAGCCACTTTGGTTTAGCTCCATGCCGCGGTTCCCTTTGAAACTAGTTAGGATGCAGGCGGCGGTGCAAGGGGGCCTTTCCTCCTGCCAGTTCAAACGACGGAAATGCAGATAACAGGCCTCAGATATTATAATTAACTTTCATTTACAGCGCAGCTGTCATCCGAATTGCTACCACCATCGAGGCACCGAGAGGGCCGTTCTGCACCTGGACCAGATTTTAATTTTAAACCCGGTCCTCCTTTGATCTGCTCCCTCTCTCTTTTACGCACGCACACATCCTGGTAGCAGTTCATTTGTAAAATAAATATTTCACACTCCTAAGCACCCAGTGCCTCGTTGACAACATTCAGATTGGCACTTTCTGGAGCTGATTCGTACCTTGACAGAAATGCTAAATGGGGAAGGGAAAACACTTTTCACATGTCCAGAGTTCCCACTGTTTGTGGGTATATTAGACTACTGTAATGTGCTGTACATGGGGCCACCCTTAAAATGTTTTCCGAAGGTGCAATAGGGAATTTTAGTTGGGATTGTAGTTCACAAATAGGAGGGGGTTGAGCATTCTTCCCACTCCGGAGTTTTCCCGATGTGAGCCCTAAAAACTACAATTTGCCCTGTTAGAAAGTGGCAATAGAGTGGGTCCTTGATATCAAGTGGGGTTTGGTCCATGAATCCCCATGGATACCAAAATTGGTGGAAACTCCAATCCTATTCTATGCAATGGCACAGTATTATGGCATCTCTTACATAAAATGGCAAAATCAGGGTTTCATTTTGAGATTTAAACAAAAAAAACTATTTTCATGCTGTGAATGGTTGAGTGTATAGATACAGAATCTGTGGATATGAAGACCAACTATACATTGTGTTGTCAAAGGCTTTCATGGCTGGAATCACTGGGTTGCTGTGAGTTTTCCAGGCTGTATAGCCATGTTCTATAAGCATTCTCTCCTGACGTTTTGCTTGCATCTATGGCAGGCATCTTCAGAGGTTGTAAGGTCACTTGCCTCAAACAGATAGGAGTTCTTTCTCCCATCCTGGGCTTTCCATAGATATATAAATCCCTCTTGCCTAGTTTTCAACAGACCTCACAACCTCTGAGGATGCCTTCCATAGATGCAGGCGAAACGTCAATAGAGAATGCATATGGAACATGGCCATACAGCCCCGAAAACGCACAGCAACCCAACTATACTTTCATGGGTATATTTTCTGCAAGAGAGTAAATAGCAGCTTCAATATGAACAAACTTTTTATTGGGGAACTGATATTGGTTGGGAAAATGTTAAACCCCTCTTTCCTCTCTGCTGCTTCCTGATCTGGGTCAAGGATTTAAAAAGATTTAAATTTAATTACCTGTCTCTGTTTTCTAATTTTACTTTGAGATTTGAGGTTAAATGGAGCTGGCAGAATGGTGCCCAGGCTTGTGCAAAGAGATTTCTTGCCGACACAATAATACTTCCTCTCTCGCTTGCCTCCTCTGTGCCCCCCATTTGTTCCAGAGGGTCTCACAAGCACAACATTTTGAGAATCTATGGGGCAAGGAGGCTGCAGTGGCGAAGTCAAACCTGTCCTCTCAGTTGCATTCTTTTCTATGGTGAAAAAACATAAGGAAATTTCACTAAATTTTATTTTATTCTTGGAATCTTTCATTTTTCAACTCCATCTTTTTTAAAAAAAAATAAAAATGGGGCAATGGTCATTTTCAAGGCACAGGTTGGAATCATAACATCATAGATTCATAGAGTTGGAAGAGATCCCAAGGGCCACCCAGTCCAACTCCCTTCTGCAAGGCAGGAACACGCAAAGCCCTCCTGACAGATAGCCATCCAGCCTCTGTTTAAAAGCTCCCAGAGTAGAAAACTCGAACACACCCCCAAGCAGCATATCCCACTAGTGAACAGCTCTTACCTTCATGAAGTTTTTGCTAACGTTTAGCTGGATTGTTTTGCTATTATAACTCCTCTCCGTTTTCTCTTCTCCAAGCTAAACCTACGCAGCTCCCTAAACCGCTTCTTGTAGAAATTCATGGCTTCTGGATCTTTGACCATTTTGGTCTCCTTTCTCTGGGCACCATCTAGCTTCTCTATCATCTTCTTTAATTGCTTTGCCAAGAACTCGACGAAGGGTTATTCCAGGGAGGTCTGACCAAAGCAGAATAGACGTAGAACTATGACTTCCCTCAATCTGAACATAAGACTTCCTATTGATACAGCCTAGAATTGTTTTGGCTTTTTGTTGTTGTTCCATCCTTTATCGAGAATTCAAACATTCAAAACACGACAAAACCCAAAATTACACACAGAGGTGTCTGAGGTACTTTTGCTTTCCTGTAGTTCATTGTTCACAAACATTGTTTCATGCACAATTTTTTAAATTACTGTCAGGCTATGCTTACAAGGTGTATATTAAACATAAATTAGTTTCTTCTTTAGACATGAGTTTCATCTCTAGAGTCTCTCATTACAAACATACAAATTATTCCAAACCTGAAAAATTCAAAATCCAAATCAACCCTGGCCCAAAGCATTTCAGATAAGGGATACTCGACCTATGTTTATATTTGAATATCACCATTTTATAATATAATGCTCTCAAAGTGATGTCTAGTTGTTCACTAAAGACAAAATGAATAGGACATTTCTGGTTTTGTGTCTAGCAACCTTTTATAGTTAGGGAGGAATGGAGACTGAAAGTCCATCTGCCTCCCAGCCAAAATCTATACAGTTATGATGTTGTTAAGTATTTCCAACCTTGCTAAGAAAATCCCATTTGCTGAAACATTAATGCTGGCCTTCATGCTTTGTCATATAAGGGCAAGTGCCTCTCAGCAGACCAGAGAAAGAAATCTTGCATCTATGACCAATCTTTTAAAAACCCTCTTTTCTGATTTAAAACATCTGCATTTCATCGTCAATGTGAGCTTCTTCTCCCAATCAGACATATGCCCACCAGCTAAGAAAGCTCTTCTCTCCATCCTCTCTACAATGCAGTCTCTCTTCTTTGCAGACGCAAACTGATTCTAAAGAACTTTCGCTACATCCCATTCATCGTTCTGTTTTTACTGGATTGTTTAGCTTAGCGAGATGCTCTCTAGAATGACGAAGGACTGGAGCTCAGCTTCCATTTTCCTTAAGTGCCCGCTAAGTGGTAAGAGCTGCATTAACCATTAGACTAAGTACACTACAGAGTTGGTGCTCCATCCAAACTAGGATCCAGCTTTAATGATCTCAAAGCACTTCTCTAGGTAGCCGCATCCTCCATGACTACCTGACTAGCTCCTAGGATTTTCTGGACAGATGAAAATTAGGGCAGTTTGCTTGCACAGAACAGTGCTTCCTGAATGTCTGTTTAGTTTGTTGAAAAGAAGCCTGAGAGATGGCACAATGCTATGTTTAAATATTTGCAGTCATAGTCCTACTCTATTCTGCTTTTGTCTAACCTCATCTGGAATAACTCTGTGTCCAGGTCTGGCACCACGGTTCAAGAAGGATATGGACAAACCAGAATGTGTCCAGAGAAGGGAAACCAAAATGGCCAAAAGTCTGGAAGCCAAGCGCTCTGCGTGGTTTAGGGTGTTAACGTGGGATTTGTGTATTGGTAGTGTTTAAATGAAATTTGTATCTTGCCTGTATTGCATACTGATTGCATCATCCAGAGTGTAACATAGTCTGTAAAGAGTTAATTACTAAGAAGCTGTGATGATCTTGATGTGTGGCTGGAGCTGGGGAGTATCCAGACACAAGTGTGTGTGCATTGCTGATTGCATCAGTTCAGTTCTCAGTTCTGAGTCGAGTGCTATCTGCTGAGAGTCAAGTCCTGTGTCCATTGTCTACAAGTCTGTTTGTCTTGATTACTGCTTTCAGTAAAACTTGTATATAGTTTTACCATCGGCTCTGATGTCTCTTCGTTCTGTGTTCCAATGACTCCATCCAACTACTGCTGCGCTGCAATTACTCTGACATAGGGAGCTAGGTATGTTTAGCTTGGAGAAAAGAGGGCTGAGAGGGGACATTATAGTCATGTTTAAATATTTAAAAGGATTTCCCATTAAAGAGGGGACAAGATTGTTTTCTGCTTCTCTGGGAAATAAGACATCAAGCAATGGATTCGAATGGCAAGAATACAGATTCCACCTAAACATTAGGAAAAACCTCCTGATTGTAAGAGATGTTCAGTAGTGGAATATTTACATGGAGTCTGGCAGAGTTTCCTTTTCTGAAGGTTATTAAATAGAGGCTGGAGGGCCATCTGTTGGGGGGGCTTAGATGATGTCTTCCTGCATGGTAGAAGGGTATTGAACTAGATGGCACTTGTGGTCTCTTTCAACTCTCTGGTTCTATTATTCTATATTCCTGTGTCATATTGCTACATGCATGTAGTATACTTACCATATATCTTTGGCTGTTTATTTAATGGTTGCCCAGATGCATGTTAAAGGTAAAGGTAAAGGTTTCCCCTGACATTAAGTGCAGTCGTATTCGACTCTGGGGGTTGGTGCTCATCTCCATTTCTAAGCTGAAGAGCCGGCGTTGTCCGTAGACACCTCCAAGGTCATGTGGCCAGCATGACTGCATGGAACGCCGTTACCTTCCTGCTGGAGCAGTACCTATTGATCTACTCACATTTGCATGTTTTCAAACTGCTAGGTTGGCAGAAGCTGGAGCTAACAGCGGGCGCTCACTCCGCTCACCGGATTTGAACCTAGGACCTTTCGGTCTGGAAGTTCAGCAGCTCAGTGCTTTAACACACTGAGCCACCAGAGGCTCCATTTAGATATGTAGCTGAACCTTTTTTCTAACAGTGCTATTCCAAAAATCCATCCTCAAGTCCCATTATGTATAAGGGTATAGTAAAAGGATGTCCTAAACATAGCCTGCAAATAATTTTAAATAAAATAAATGTTGATGTTAGAATCTTCTCTTAAATCCATCTCCTTATAGTGCTTTGACGTCCAAAGTTGAATCTCTCATCTTCATTTCCAGCCCTCCACAATGCTCCTGTCATTGCTGTGGCTGTTGTAGCTTCATGTTGTCCCCCCTTGTTTTGTGGTAGACGAAAAACCAAGCTGAGAAGTAAATGCTATCTACCTGTAAAAGATGCTTTCTGGTGAGTGTTGCTGAAGGCTTTCGTGGCCAGAATCACTGGGTTGCTGTGGGTTTTCCGGACTGTATAGCCATGTTCCCTGACCGCATAGGGAAGCTGATGAAGAAACACAACATACAAACTATCTACAGACACACTAAGAAAATCCAATAAATGCTATATTCATCAAAGGACAAGAGGGATCCTCTCTCCTCTGCAGGAGTCTACCGTATACCATGCAGCTGTGGACAAGTCTACAGAGGGACCACCAAACGCAGCAGCAATGCCCAGACATGAATCAAGGGACATGAAAGGTACCGCAGACTAATCCAACCAGAGAAGTCAGCCATAGCAGAGCACTTGATGAACCAACCTGGACACAGCGTATTATTTGAGAACACAGAAATGCTGGACCACTCTAACAACTACCACGTCAGACTACACACAGAATGTTAATGTGGGATTTGTGTATTGGTAGTGTTTAAATGAAATTTGTGTCTTGTCTGTTTTGCATACTGATTGCATCATCCAGAGTGTAACATAGTCTGGAAAGAGTTAATTACTGAGAAGCTGTGATGACCTTGATGTGTGGCTGGAACCAGGGAGTGTCCAGACACAAGTGTGTGTGCATTGCTGATTGCATCAGTTCTGTTCTGTTCTGTTCTGAGTTGAGTCGAGTGCTGTCTGCTGAGAATCAAGTCCTGTGTCCATTGTCTTCAAGTCTGTTTGTCTTGATTATTACTGCTTACAGTAAAACTTGTATATAGTTTTACCATCGTCTTGGATGTCTCTTCATTCTGATTCCATCCAACTACTGCTGAGCTGCGTAAATTACTCTGACACAGAAGCCATTGAAATCTACAAGCATTTGGACAGAAAGGAGGAAACCATGAAAATGAACAAAATCTGGCTACCAGTATTAAAAAAACCTCTAAAATCAGAACAGTAAATAAAGAATAACATTCAGAAAACAGAGGAATTCCAGACATGAAACAATCAGGGCCAGCTAACACCTCCCAACAAAGGATTTCCCTTTGTTGGCCATGCTTTGAAGATGCAAGGCCATTCAATAGTAATCAAGGTGAACAGTTGAAACATTCACATTTGTCACAAACAGAGAAGAGTTTTTTTCTTCCACCCTGGACATTCCACAGATATATAAACCTCCCTGGCCTAGTTTCCAACAGATCTGCTGGTAAAACGTCAGAAGAGAATGCTTCTGGAACATGGCCATACAGCAAGGAAAACTCACAGCAACCCAACCATCATCATTGTTCAAAAAACCAGGTTCTTTCCAAATTCAGTGGGTTTACTTTATTTAAAAATTAGCCGTTTGTTTTTTCTCATTCTTGTTCTGAGAGGAAGATAGTTTCTCTTAAACACACACAACAATGCAAGGAGATTATGAATTCTCTTTGCACACACAACTTTAAAAAAAATCAAGAGCACATTTGAAGCCTACTAACCTTGACACGTCATAATTAAACCGCAAAGGGTATTTCATCTAGAGGGAAATGAAAAGAAACTCTCAAAATACTGTCATGAAACATCCTTGTGATATTGTGCCTTTACCGGGAATCAGGGAGGCAGATGAAACAAGGGGTCACTTAATGGCATTGTGAAAATAAAAGTATTGTGAGAGGATGGGAGAGAGAAACAGAACAACAACAACAACAGAAAAGGGAGTGAAGAATTGTCATCTCCGGCACACTATTGTTTATGGCAAACTTGTTTGGCTGAATTGTACATTTGCCCATTATCTTAACTCGTTATGTGCATGAAAATTGCATTCCTTACTTATTGTGAAGCCTGTGTACTGTTAACACAGCCACAAGGGTGCCGGAGTCGCATTATTTAAGCATCATTAGTATGCAAGGAGGTGCCTGGCTTCCCACTTAATCCCCTTGCAAAGTGGGCCTACAAGCTCTCTGTCTCTTTGTTATGACAGCGCAAGTCTTTGTGCTTCTAATGCAACACTAATAAGACTTTAAACCAGAGGGCTAAATTAGGGAGACGAGAAATTGAGAGACGAGAATAAACCCAGTGGATGGGGAATTGGGAGAAGAAACACCAGGGATGGCAGAGTAAAGGTAGTGGTAAGTCTGTGTACCTTACACAGTGAGGCCAGTGACTCCCATATCCGTGGAGTAATGAATCTTCTCCGGGTTTTAGCTGGCTCTAAAGAAGCTATCCAAGGTGCTGGACCAGGCTTGGGATTGATTCAGCACCTTGGAGAGCTCATGGTTTGAATTCCCTGCCCCACTAACATATCAGTTGCTAAGTTGACACTGGGTTAGAGTGGAGGGAATGCAAGCAACCCTTGGAGAGTTTAGCTATATGGGAAAGAAATACAGAACATACGCTGTGCCTGCAGGCAGGAAACCTTCATGAAGATGCAACTTTTAAAATTGGGTGCAATAAATATAGTGGGTGTCAAGCAGGTATGTAGTACGTGGGATGGGTGACACCAGGCTTGACAATGCTGCATGTAAAAGGGAGCCTAAATAGACTGAAAGCTGAACATGAGTCAACAGTGTGACGTGGCAGCTAAAAAAGCCAATGTGATTCTAGGCTGCATAAATCGAAGGATAGGTTGAAATCGAGGGAAATCATAGTCACATTTCCACTTTATTTTAGACCTCCCTTGGAATACTGTGCCCAGTAGGAGCCTCCGGTGGCCTAGGGGATAAAAGCCTTGTGACTTGAAGGTTGGGTTGCTGACCTGAAGGCTGCCAGGTTTGAATCCCACCCGTGGATGAGCTCCCTTTATCAGCTCCAGCTCCATGCGGGAACATGAGAGAAGCCTCCCACAAGGATGGTAAAACATCAAAACATCTGGGCGTCCCCTGGGCAACGTCCTTGCAGACGGCCAATTCTCTCACTCCAGAAGCAACTCCGGTTGCTCCTGACACAAAAAAAATCTGTGCCCAGTTCTGGGAACCATTCAAGAAGGATATTGACAAGCTGGAAGGTGTCTGAGAAAGGCTTGGAAGCCAAGCCCTGTTAGGAACAGCTGGGGATGTTTCGCTTAGAGAAGAGAAGCTTAGGAATATTTGAAATATTTGAGAAGATTTCTGCTGCTCCAGAAACTGAAGAAGAGAGCAATGGATTCAAATTGCTGGAAAACTTTTTTTTTCTTTCCCCCTTTGATGCCTTTATTTTCAGGTTCTACTTTCTTAGTTTCTAATGTACTCTTCTCTCCAGGTTTCATTATTCTTGGACCCTTATTACTAGTAAAGGGTTTATCTTCTTGGTCTGGTGTGAGATGGAAAGGTGAACCTAAGGAAATTCCAGATTTTAATGAAAGGATTGAATCTGAGTCTGATGAAGCTTGCCTAGATAATGATGTAAACTTCTGACTATTGCTGTAAACTGCTGACTATTGAATTAACACCTTTCTAAACCTAAACATTAGGAAGAACACCCTTGTAGTAAGAGCTGTTCGGCAGTGGAATATGCTGCCTCAGAGCGTTGCAGAGTCTCCTTCCACTGAGACTTTTAAGTGAAGGCTGGTTGGCCATTTGTTGGGAGCACTTTGATTACATGTTACTGCATGGCAGAATGGGGTTGAACTGAATGGACCCTGGAGTCTCTTCCATCCCAGTCACGGGTTTCTGGGAATCCTTGAATTGAGGCTTATGGCATTCATGGTTCTGATGTCTTCCTTCTTTTTCTCCCCCTCCCCATCCTGCCATGCTTTGTTTGTGCTGTAAGCCTGTGAGATGTTCTGAGCTTTCAGGGCCTTGGTGTCCACTTCTCTGCACACCAGGAGCTGACACCGTTGCCCCATTCCTGTTCATCAAGCCATGGAACATCTAGCATCAGAGTTCCCTTTCCAGCTAAACTGCTCATCTCTGGCATTTATATCCTAGATTCCTTTCCTGCATTTTACTGCTTTTCAACATGTATCTCCTGCCTATTTTCCAGAGAAAGAACTCACAGCCCAAATCTCATTGTTAGTTCCAACTAATCTAGACCTATTGACTCAATGGGGTTGGCAAATTAAAACAGTAGGAATCATTCAGACTTTCTAGAAGCACATTAAACAAGCCATCCGTAAAATCAAAGTAACAAATTACTGTATATACTCGAGTATAAGCCTAGTTTTTCAGCCCTTTTTTAAAGACTGAAAAAGCCCCCCTCGGCCTATACTCGGGTGAGGGTCCTGGTTGGTTTATATTTGGGTCAGCTTATACTCGAGAATATATGGTACATTTATTATTTTTCTCTATTATTATTGGTATTATTACATTTATTATTTTTCTCTATTATTGTTGCTACTATTACATTTATTTTACTCTATTTTTATTATTATTTTTTTCAATATAATTTTTATTATTTTCTGTGTGACTTTTACAGCGAAAGCAAGGAAAACAAACTGTGGGGGTAATATAGAGATCAGCTGGGGAGGTAAAGTGGGTGAAAAGACAGCAAAGAAGGGGGGAGGGAGAAAAAAAAAGATCCACCTTGTCCCAGTGGGTTAAAAATTTATCGACTTCCCATTGTCCTCCTGAAGAGTGCTTCGTTTTGCAGTTTTTCCGCATCTATTTTATTGTCCAGTCCACACTTCTATGAGTATTGTTTGTCATACGTCAGATAGGTCTACTGTAAATGTATATCCGCTGTTTTGTAAAAAGTTTCTGAAGCCTGTCCAATCCGTTTTCTTTTTCCCATCTCTCAGCTTTTGTGTCAAAGTGTCCATTTGTATTAAATCTAATAATTTTAAGATCCATTCCGCAATGGGGGGGAATCGTTTTTTGTTTCCATACTTTTGCTAGAACTAATCTTGCTGCTGTGGTCATCAGAAAGATCATTTGATCCTGATTTTTATTCAGTTTCGGGCTTGTTATTCCTAATAAGTACATTTCCGGTTTTGGTGGGAATCTAATTTGTAGTATTTTTTGTGTTATTCGATGTATATTGTTCCAATACTTTTGGACATTTTTGCATTTCCACCATTGGTGGTAAAAAGTTCCTATCGCTTTGCCACATTTCCAACATTTGTTAGATGACCATTTACTAAATTTGGCTATTTTAACTGGGGTGTAATACCACCTGAATTGCATCTTATACCAATTCTCTCGTATCTCAATAGGTGTTGTAAATTTCAATTTTTTGTTCCAAATTTCTTCCCATTGATTTTGATTTATACTATATCCAAAGTCTTTAGCCCATTTCACTTGGTAGTCTTTAACTTGTTCTTCTTCTGTAGTCCAATTTAGTAGCGTTTGATATATTATCTTTATGATTTTTTTCCTCTTTTGCATAATTATCTCCCAGGGTCCTCTTTTTTGGTTGAATCCTATTTTAGCGTCTTCTTTATAACATTGGAGTATTTGAAAGTATTGGAACCAAGTTATCTTTTGATGTTCCTCCTTAATTTCTTCATGTGTTTTTATTACTATTTTTATTATTATTAATACATTTATTATTTCACTCTGATCTTATTATTATTGCATTTATTATTTTATTTTATTTATTATTGTATTATTTTCCTGTATTTATTATTATTATTATTATTATTATTATTATTATTATTATTATTATTATTATTATTACATGTATTATTTTACTCTATTATTATTAAAAGGATACATAAGCACATTTACATTGAAGAAGATGAGAATAATGATTTGATCAGAGTTGGACAGTCTTATCTTAAATTTGAGCTTGATGTAAATATTCAAAAACATTTAACCTACTGATGCCTCAATTAATGTAATTTTATTGGTACCTATTTTTATTTCTGAAATTTACCACCCTCGGCTTATACTGGAGTCAATGTTTTCCCAAGTTTTTTTGTGGTAAAATTAGGTGCCTCGGCTTATATTCAGGTCAGCTTATACTTGAGTATATACAGTAAAACAGTTTGAAAGCCACATCGCTGTATAGATTTGGGGGAAATCATATGAACACATGTCCCACTCCCCGGCTAAAGCCATGATAGAAGCCATGAAATGAAACCACTCTCAACATCTCAGGTTTCCAAGAGGAGGTTCTCCAATTGGGGCACCGTAGTTGTGTTACTCATTGTGGGAAAAGTGGTAATTCCTTTTATTTATTGAATTTATAGTTTGTATTTTTCCCAAAATGGGATTCAAGATGACTATATGCATTGGTGTGATGTGCCTTCAAGGCATTTCTGAGCTATGGTGACCCTAAGGTGAATTTACCATGGGATTTCCTTGGCAAGATTTTGCTTTTGCCTTCTTCTGAGCATGACTTATCCTAGGTCAATGGTGGGTTTCCATGGTCAAGCAGAGATTTGATCCATATTCTCCAAAGTTGTAGTTCAGCACTCATCAGCTTCGTCACATCATCTCTCTTGCTGTAAACACAGAGTACTTTTATTCATTTTTCATTCTGTTATATATTTGGCTGACTTCTCTGGTTGACTTAGTCTCCAGTGCCTTTCATGTTCCTTGATTCATGTTTGGGCAATGCTGCGTTTGGTGGTCCCTATAAAGATGTGTCCACGGCTGCATGGTATACGGTAGATGTGGGCGAAACGGCAGGAGGGAATGCTTCTGGAACATGGCCATACAGCCCACAAAACTCACAGCAACCCAGTGATTCCTGCCATGAAAGCCTTCGACAATATATTTCCTTTTGCTTAAATAATATGATTGTGACGGGACAATAGGATGGTGTGACAAAGTCACCAGAAGCTGGGAGTATTCCAGGCTGTCTGGCCATGTTCCAGAAGCATTCTCTCCTGACGTTTCGCCCACCTCCATGACAGGCATCCTCAGAGGTTGTGAGGCCTGTTGGAAACTAGGCAAGTGGGGTTTATATATCTGTGGAATGATGTCCAGGGTGGGAGAAAGAACTCTTGTCTGTTGGAGGCAAGTGTGAATTTTGCAATTGGCCACCTTGATTAGTATTGAATGGCCTTTCAGCTTCAAATCCTGAGTGTTTCCTGCCTGGGGGAATCCTTTGTTGAGAGGTGTTAGCTGGCCCTGATTGTTTCCTGTCTGGAATTCCCCTGTTTACTTAGGGTTGTTCTTTATTTACGACCCTGATTTTAGAGGTTTTTTTAAAAAATATTGGTAGCCATATTTTGTTCATTTTCATGGTTTCCTCCTTTCTGTTGAAGTTGTCCACATGTTTGTGGATTTCACTGGCTTCTCAGTGAAGTCTGACATGGTAGTTGTTTCAGTGGTCGAGCATTTCTGTGTTCTCAGATCATAAGCTGTGCCTAGGTTGGTTCATAAAGTGCTCTGCTATGGCTGACTTCTCTGGTTGAGTTAGTCTCCAGGTCCTTTCATGTTCCTTGATTCATGTTTGGGCAATGCTGCTTTTGGTGGTCCCTATGTAGACGTGTCCACAGCTGCATGGTGTACGGTAGATGTGGGCGAAATGTCAGGAGAGAATGCTTCTGGAACATGGTCATACAACCCACAAAACTCACAGCAACCCAGTGATTCTTGCTATGAAAACATTCGACAGTACTCACCAGGAAGCATGTTTCACAGGTAGATATCATCCATTCATGATGCTAAGCTAGACAGAGTTGCCTCATTAGCTACAAATATCCAAAACAAGGGATGTACCTACACCAATGATGGGCAAGCTTTTGTGCTTGGTGTGTCAAAATTCACCAAAAAAACTAGCATGACTTGGGTAGTGTGTCACTTCGAGAGAAAAACCATAATTTCACAATATGTATAGTTTAAATAACAAAACTGTATAATTGTAATATATAACTATTTAATAAATCAAAAACTATTTACTACCATTATTTCCATGTACAGCAATCTATGGTACCTCCTGCAGTTTCCATGCTGATTTCTCTCTATTCTAGTTTCAATGTAGTCATGAATAATGAATAATATAATAATAGTAATAATATAATATACAATAATAATAGAATAATAATAGAATGATATAATAATAATAATCTATCTATATCTATATCTATATCTATATCTATATCTATAAATGTAATGTTCATAATTCCCATGGAGTAAACAACAAAACCACTGGACCAAATCACACCAGATTTGGCCACAAAAGACATAGTCATCCAATCAATCTGCATGCGGCAGCGTGTCAGCAAAAATGGCTAGGTGTGTCAGTGCTGGCACGCGTGTCATAGGTTGGCCATCACTGACCTACACTGTAGAATTCTTACAGTTTGATATGCTTTAACTGTCTTGGATTCAATACTGTGGAATCCTGGAAGTTGTAATTTCAGGATTCTTCTCTGCCAAAGGGTGCTGGGGTCTCACTGCCAACCTAGCAGTTCGAAAACATGCAAATGTGAGTAGATCAATAGGTACCGCTCCGGTGGGAAGGTAATGGCGCTCCATGCAGTCATGCCAGCCACATGACCTTGGAGGTGTCTACGGACAACGCCGGCTCTTCAGCTTAGAAATGGAGATGAGCACCAACCCCCAGAGTCAGACATGACTGGACTTAACATCAGGAGAAAACCTTTACCTTTAACTGTCTTGGATTCAATACTGTGGAATCCTGGAAGTTGTAATTTCAGGATTCTTTTCTGCCAAAGGGTGCTGGAGTCTCACCAAACTACAAATTCAATGATTCCATAGCATTGAGCCATGGGATTTAAAGTGGTATTAAACTATATTAATTCTACAGTGTAGATGCATTCAAGGTCTTGTGTATGGTATTTTTCCAATGTATACTAGCATATGAGCCTCCGGTGGCTCAGTGTGTTAAAGCACTGAACTGCTGAACTTGCAGACCGAAAGGTCCCAGGTTCAAATCCGGGGAGTGGAGTGAGCGCCTGCTGTTAAGCTCCAGCTTCTGCCAACCTAGCAGTTCGAAAACATGCAAATGTGAGTAGATCAATAGGTACTGCTCTGGCGGGAAGGTAACGGCATTCCATGCAGTCATGCCAGTGGCCACACTGGCTTCACTTGGGCCTCTTCCACAGATTATCTAATTTGCACTGGATTATATGGCAGTGTAGACTCAAGGCCCTTCCACACAGCTATATAACCCATTTAGAATCTTATATTATCTGCTTTGAACTGGATTATCTTGACTCCACACTGCCATATAATGCAGTCATGCTGGTCACATGACCTTGGAGGAGTCTACGGACAACGCCGGCTCTTCGGCTTAGAAATAGAGATGAGCACCAACCCCCAGAGTTGGATACGACTGGACTTAACGTCAGGGGAAACCTGATTAATAAATTAATCTGAGTAGAAAGGGGATGTGAATGGAAGGACCCAAAATAGTGTCAAAAATGTATTGTAAAAAGAGCCTATCTGATCAAGTAAACATGGATTTAACCCCACAATCAAGACTCGCCTAATACAAATGTGAATAACACTGTGAATATCTGTGCAAATGAGTAACAGGCAAGGCAATGGAATGGAAAGTGTTAACATCCTAACGGCAGGAAGAACGCTGCTTGACTCCAGGCCGCTTCACATTTGGGTTAATTTCCCTTTCGGTCCTCTCTAGAGGACAACTCCGGCATATCGGGCTTGAACAGCTTTGCTTCAGCTTTAATACCAATATTGTCAGTTGAAAGAGTCTAATCTGCACAATGCATTTCTATTTGGGAATTTGCTGCCATTTCCTCCCCCTCCCCTCCCTCTCTAATGCAATCGGTGGGAGGCTCGTACCCACCAGATGCAGAAAAAGTGCGCATATGTGTGCCCACGTGGCGAGAGGGTGCCTTCCTTACCGAAATAACTCTGCCGCTTTTAGCATCTCCCCCCTTCCCCCACCCCACCGACACAGGCATCCTTTCGCCTCACGCTTCGCTTGGGAATTTTGCGCCTGCATTCCAAGCTGTGCGCTTCCATTCAGCATCGTCGGCATGCGAAGCGAGCCATTTCGGAGCCGTACCCGCCTGGCATTGTTCCTGGCATTGATGGAGGTAATGGAAGAATGTGTTCTTCCTATAGTAGATTGCCTTGGCACAAACCGCTTGCTGGTGCGGTTTTTGGCAGCTGCGAGGCCCAGCTGCCCAGTTCTGACTAATCTCATCTCTCGGCGAACGAGCAGACCTTCTCCGGGCGCCACGTTGCCAGGAGTTAAATCGAAGGTCATGTTTGATTGGGCTGGCATCCACGCCATGCAAGGCGGCACGTGTTCTCTCTCAAGAAAGCCCCCATCTTTCAGGTCAAGTTTTATTCCTGGTGCCTCAGTCATTGACTGGTCTAAGCTGGGCCAAACTGGATGTCCATCTTTCAAGGGTGAGGAAAAATGTGGTACCCCAAAGTGGTTTCCAGAACCCATCAATTTAATTAGAAGGAATTTTAAATGCCACCCAGAGTGACAACTCTCATGTTTTTTGGCTGCCCAGACCCATTCCTATTGGGAAAAGGGCCTCTCCTAATTATAAAGTGGCCCCAAGACTGGTCAGAATAAGGGAAAAAACCTTTGCCACCAAGAGGAATTTTGGGCAAGCTGTGTAATTGTGATGACTCATGGGCCATGTAGTCCCGTTCCTAGTGCTGTTGTGACAGATGAAGAGGAAAACTTGGGTTTTCCACCATTTCAGCCAGAAAGGGAACTTTCCCAGCCAGAATTGGAGCCCTTGCACCTGCAGGAGGGTTGTCTTCCAGAAATCTGCCAAACAAGCCCTGAGTCAAAATCTCCCCCATTTTCTCGCCGTAATTATTATCAACAACAAAAAGGAGTTCAGCAGGCTAATCGCAGAAGCCTGAGAATCGCAGCAAAGCATTCAGATGATTAAGCCAGCTTCCATGAGAAATTTTAGGGAGTCATACATCTGGACACAGAGATTGACTTTCGTTTCTGGTTCCCCAGAGAAGTGTTCTTTGATGGGAAAACGAGACCCTATTTAGGTTCCTTGCCCCTTTAGGAATCTTGCGGAGTCAATTCGTCAGCTACTGGAGTAGTGTGTGTGGACAGCGCTACTCCCGCTTCCAAGCCTCGTTCCTGTTTCCAAGCCTCGTTCCTGTTTCCAAGCCTCCGCTCCCAGCCTTGTTTACTCCCCGGGTCTTGCCTTGCTTCCCGGACCTTGCCAAGTAATTACCACGGATCTTGTTCTTGCTCCTCGTTTCTTGTTGCCTTGTTTCAAGCCTTGTGTTCCAAGAATCAAGTTACTTCCTAGCCTTGCTCAAGTTTCATGGACTAAAGGACCTTGTCATCTCCCCTCACTTTGATTGGCAGAGTGAGTGTTTCGGTTATTGGATTACAACTTTGGACCTTCA
This sequence comes from Anolis carolinensis, assembly GCF_035594765.1. Lineage (NCBI taxonomy): Eukaryota > Metazoa > Chordata > Lepidosauria > Squamata > Anolidae > Anolis > Anolis carolinensis. The sequence continues at coordinate 5,778,867 of NC_085841.1, forward strand.
TATTTCATATTGGACATTGTTTCTTTGGACTAATTTTGACCTTCCCTGAAAGGTCTGTTTCTGAACTATTTCCTACACTTGCTTTTATTAACTTTATATATTTCCTTAATAAAGATATTAGATAGATTCTGGCCTCTGTGTATGGTTATTGGTGCTCTGCAGCCTGGGTCGTGACAGTAATGCATTTTGCATCTCTCTACACGCAGCAAGTGTCTGTAGATCAGCACTTTTCAAACATTTCATGTTGGTGACACACTTTTCAGACTTGCATCTTTTTGCAACACAGTCATTCAGTTTTATTAACAAAGCTCAGGTGGAGCCCCCAGTGGCGCAGTGGGTTAAACCCTTGGGCCAGCAGGACTACTGACTTGAAGGTTGGGTTGCTCACCTGAAAATTGCCACTTCGAATCTGGGGAGAGCGTGGATGAGCTCCCTCTGTCAGCTTCAGCTCCCCATGCGGGGACATAAGAGAAGCCTTCCACAAGGATGGTAAAAACATCAAACATCCGGGCGTCCCCTGGGCAATGTCCTTGCAGACGGCCAATTCTCTCACACCAGAAGTGACTCGCTCCAGACATGGAAAAAAAAACCCTAGCAAACCAGAGGTTAAATCAACCTCTTATAACTGCATATGTAAATTGTAATAACGGAATGTTGCCGAAGGCTTTCATGGCCGGGATCACAGGGTTGTTGTATTTTTTCCGGGCTGTATGGCCATGTTCCAGAAGTATTCTCTCCTGATGTTTTGCCCACATCTATGGAAGGCATCCTCAGAGGTTGTGAGATACCTCGCAACCTCTGAGGACGCCTGCCATAGATGTGGGCGAAACGTCAGGAGAGAATACTTCTGGAACATGGCCATACAGCCCAGAAAAAATACAACAACCCAATAACAGAATGTATGGCGACACAACATATCTCATGAGAACCTTTCCTTTATATTGATTTGTAAGATGATAACACACAACTCCAAGATTTCTGTCATTTCTTGTTACGTTCATGTGACACGTCTGTACATTGCAGCCAACACATGAATGTGACACACAATTGTGAAAGTATTGTAGACAATAATTCCCATCCTCTCCAGTAATGGTGGCTGAAGGGTGACGTTGCTTTTGGAGGGTCCTTGGTTGAGGAAAGCTGGTACAGAGGATGAAACTTGGCTTCCACCGCCTTACTGAATTCCCAAGTTTCATTGCTGGCACTCTTTTGTTCCTGCTGAGTTGGCCCAGCTTTTCCCATCAGGATGAAGTGGAAAGTCAAGGACACAGAATCCTTCTGTAGAGATCAATGATAATTGAAGAGAATCCTACAGCATATGGACTGACTTGATTTCTTGACATTGCAATATTCCCTGCCCTCTGTGAGGCCACTTCTCTGGTTGCGGGGCAGCCACCCACTCTGCCCAGCAACACCAAAACCTGATCACCTACACTTATAATGCAAGTTGAACATCCCTTATCTTGAGTTTCAAAATCCAAAATATTCCGACATTGTCCACTTGAGTGACTAAGATAGTGACGTGTTTATTTCCTGATTATTTAAAACACATGAACATTGTTGTGTGCACAAAATTATTGAAATATTGTATGAAATTATCTTCTGTCTATGTACATAAGCTCTCTTAGACACAAATGAACTTTCTGATTAGACTTTGGTCCTATCTCCAAGATATTTCATTATGCAGATGCAGATGTTTGGAAACCCAAAGTGCAGAACTGGCTCCAAGCGTTTTAAGTTAAGGGATTCTCAACCTGCATAAGATTGAATTGGTTAGGCAATGCCTCGTAGGTCGAGGACGATTGTCTTCCATTTCTGGTGTCTTGGGGGTGGATCTGTAGGTGGCTGAAGCGTTCCACTGACTCCATCCAACTACTGCTGTGCTGCAAATTACTCTGACATTCTTGACCTGCATGTTCTCTCGCAGTGAGGACATTGGTTTCCAGGTGGAAGGCGGTCCCGGTCAGGGTTGGCTTGACGCTCCTTCCTCTTGGCACGTTTCTCCCTTAAGCCCTCCATTTGTGCCTCTTTGAACTCCGCAGCACTGCTGGTCACAGCTGACCTTCAATTAGAGTGCTCAAGGGCCAGGGCTTCCCAGTTCTCAGTGTCTATGCCACAGTTTTTAAGGTTGGCTTTAAGCCCATCTTTAAATCTCTTTTCCTGCCCACCAGCATTACGATTCCCATTCTTGAGTTCGGAGTAGAGCAACTGCTTTGGGAGACGGTGATCAGGCATTTGGACAACGTGGCCAGTCCAGTGGAGTTGATGGCGTAGGAGCATGGCTTCAATGCTGGTGGTCTTTGCTTCTTTCAGCATGCTGACATTTGTCCGCTTGTCTTTCCAAGAGATTTTTCTGAGGCGACGCTGATGGAAACACTCCAGGAGTTGAGTGTGATGTCTGTAGACCGTCCATGTTTCGCAGGCATAGAGAAGGGTTGGGAGGGGAATGGCTTTGTAAACAAGCACCTTGGTATCTCTATGGATGTCCCGGTCATCAAACACTCTCTGCTTCATTCTGAAAAATGCTGCACTCGCAGAGCTCAGGCGGTGTTGTATTTCGGTGTCGATGTTAACTTTTGTGGAGAGGTGGCTGCCAAGGTAGCGGAAATGGTCAACGTTTTCTAATGTGACACCATTAAGCTGTATTCCTGGCTTTGCAGAGGGATTGGCTGGTCCCTGTTGGAAGAGCACTTTTGGTTTTCTCGATGTTCGATGAGAGGCCGAGCTTCTGATATGCTTCTGCGAAGGTGTTTAGAGTGGTTTGTAGGTCTTCTTCTGAATGCGCACAGACTACGTTGTCATTGGCATATTGGAGTTCTATAATAGATGTTGTGGTGACCTTAGTTTTGGCTTTCAGTCTGCTGAGGTTAAATAGCTTGCCATTCTCAATGCAGGGATTCTCAACCTGCATTAGCTTGAATTGGTAACATGGGGTGTATATACAGTGTATAATGAATGCAGTTTGAGACCACTTGAACTGTCATGGCTCAATGCTATGGAATCAGGAGTTGTATTTTGGTGAGATAGCAACATTGTTTGTCAGAGAAGAATACCAAAGATTCTTTGTAAAACTACAACTCCTGTGATTCCATAGCATTGAACCTTGGTGGTTAAAATGGCATAAAACTGCATTCATTCTGCAGTATAGAGGCACCCTGTTCATAAATCCAGACCCTTGACATTAATTTGGGATGAGGAAGGGGACATTCATGGATCACAAGCAGTCTTTTCTGTAGCCCCAAAGCTCTCCAGGACACCCTGAAGCCCTCAGATCACCTCAAAGCATTTTCTGAGCACAAACAAGCATAGTCGCTTGCTTCCCACCCTTCAAATAAACTTAAAATATGGTCATATTTTGTTCAAATCCTAGGAAAGATGACATCCTTTAGGTGGGGTTCTTGGCAGAAAGATCACCATCCCTTTCACAGTTCGCTATGTCTGCTTTAGGCTATCAAGACTTCTGTACGTGAAGCTTGATAGAGTCTGTGTTTGCCTCAAAGCTCAAAGAGAAACTCAATTATTTGGCCCTAGATTGGAAATATGGGAAGCAGAACACACACTGGAGTGCGTTGCCGCTGCTCTCTAGCTCGCTTGCAGGGAATCCATTGGATAGAAGTGACGCACCTGGGTCCCAGCAAAATACGTCTGTGGATATGCCATTATGGCGTGAGAAGAAAAAGAAAGAAACATTATGTTGGTAGCTATGAGTTTTCCAGGCTGTATGGCCATGTTCCAGTCGCGTTCTCTTTTGACCACATCTATGGCAGTTATCCTCAGAGGTTGTGAGGTCTGTTGGAAACTAGGCAAGTGAGGTTTACATATCTGTGGAATATCCAGGGTGGGAGAAAGAACTCTTGTTTGTTTGAGGCAAGTGTGAATGTTGCAATTGGCCACCCTGATTAGCACTGAATGGCCTTTGACAACATATTACATTGGTAATTCCCATTCTGGGACAAGAGCTCACTCCAACCCTTGACTTTGTCATAAGCTTGCCAGGTAAGTTTGGGAATCTAAGCAAACCTTCTTACCACCTCTCTCTTATAGCACAGAGCTTCAAACAGACTTTATTGGCTTTCTGGATTTAAAACTGTATGAGCTCCTGAACTTGGTCTGTGACAGATGCTGACCAAGAAAAGTAAAGTCTAAACCCATGTTTCCAGCACAATCCATTACACGCCGGACCATATTGAACAAGTCAACCCTGTTCTTTTTAACGTCCCCCGTTCTTGTGCAGGAAAATGCATTCTCCCCCAAATGTTCAAACATTATTATTATTTTTTGCTTTCGTGTACAAATCAGGTTGTGTTGCACATTTCCCTGGTGAGCAAAAGTGATGAGTTTGTGTTCATTAACTCTGGGCCATCTGGTACAAACATGATGCAGGCTGCGAATCAAAACACGCACCAAACTCCAGGGACCAGAATCAGTGCCAGTCCCTGTGTTTGGGGCTTGGGGGGCAGGCAGCCATAAACGGCCAGGATTACTTCTCTTTCCGATCCTCTCTCTTTCTTGAATTTCCCGGGCAGCATTTCTGAACTGCTTCACAAAGTTGTCTCTTCAGTCAACGCCTTTTGAGCCAAGTTTGAACCTAGAGTGGTTTTGTTCAGGTTTGGATCACAATCCCCAGAATCCCCAATATGCTGGCAGATGGCTTCTGGAACAGATATACTGTTGTTCATAATAGGGATAGATTATCCTACATGCAAGGGATATGCAGGTGTTGTAGAATCAGTAGGAGGTCAGGGACTGAAGGAAACCAATGAAGGGAGTTTATGAAATTAAACCCTGTTAAGGTGATACAGTAGTGTCTCACTTATCCAATATAAACGGGCTGGCAGAACATTGGATAAGCAAAAATGTTGGATAATAAGGAGGGATTAAGGAGAAATATATTAAATGTCAAATTACAATATGATTTTTCAAATTAAGCACCTAAACATCATGTTTTACAACAAATTGACAGAAAAAGCAGTTCAATACATGATAATTGTTAATGTGGGATTTATGTATTGGTAGTGTTTAAATGAAATTTATGTCTTGTATGTATTGCATACTGATTGCATCATCCAGAGTGTACTATAGTCTGTAAAGAGTTAATTACTAAGAAGCTGTGTTGACCTTGATGTGTGGCTGGAACTGGGGAGTGTCCAGACACAAGTGTGTGTGCATTACTGATTGCATCAGTTCTGATCTGTTCTGTTCTGAGTTGAGTCGCGTGCTGAGAAGTCAAGTCCTGTGTCCATTGTCTTCAAGTCTGTTTGTCTTTATTACTGCCTTTAGTAAAACTTGTATATAGTTTTACCATCGGCTCTGATGTCTCTTCGTTCAGCGTTCCACTGACTCCATCCAACTGCTGCTGCGCTGCGTAAATTACACTGACAGTAATGTTATGTAGTAATTACTGTATTTACAAATTTAGCACCAAAACATCGCATTGTATTGAAAACATTGACTACAAAAACATTGGCTACTAACAAATTGACTACAAAGAAAGATAGGATTGCATAAAATTAACTTACAGTAACAACATTGTCAGAAGTTGAATCCGTAAAAAGTTCAGTCCTTGCTGCCTAGAGAAAACAACTGTGGATCTGGGCAGGAGGAAGGCTGCATTGGATAATCCAGAATGCTGAAGAAGCGAAGGTTGGATAAGTGAGACTCTACTGATCAAATCATCTAGGAATCAAATGATTAACCTTTGGATCCAGAGCTTGGTGGGAAAAATAACTTTTGAGGAGATTGTTTCCATCGTCCCCAAGCCAACATGGGCTATTTCACTATTTTCTCCAGACTTTTTCACTATGATGAGGCAATGTAGAGTGTGGTTTAGAAATTGATAAGAAAGGAAAAACAGAAGGGGCTACAATAGTTTGCTTTTGTCTGACCCTGCGGGGAAGGACAAGATTTCACCTCTCCTTTCTTCCCTACTCAGCTGAGTATCAACTACTTTTGCCCTTGGAACTCATTAAGCAGTGCTGCACACACGAAGGTGAAGACAAAAAGGAAAGTGGGAGAAAGAGAGAAAAACAGGAGCATTTGAAAAGCAGCTGAAAATGTGGGGTGGCAGAAGATTAATAAGGTCTCTCTGTGCCAAATGCAGTCACGCTGTACAGCCCTAAGCATGTCTTTTCAGAACTAAGTTCCACTAAGTTTCTTCCAAGTAAGTGGCTCACAGTATAACTGTGATATATTTTGACATAATCTCCCATGTCTCCAATACTCATGTGGAAAAAAATATCACCAATAATAATAATAATAATAATAATAATAATAATAATAATAATAATAATAACTACTTTATTATTATACCCCGCCCCATCTCCCTGAAGGGACTCGGGGCAGCTTACATGGGGCCAAGCCTGGAACAACAATATAAAAGCAAACGCAAACAATAAAACAGATCAATCAGTAATAAAACAAGAGGGAAGTATCAGTCGACTTGGGGTAACCCTGAACTTTGCATATAAGCTTTTAGAACTTACAAAGTACAGGTTGAACAACCTATATACAAAATCTTTGGGACCCAAGGTATTCAGATTTGGGGGGGGGGGGTATTGGTGTTGTTGGAATACTGGCGTATATACACATAATGAGACATTGTGGAGGTGAGACCCAAGTTTCATGCATGTTTCAAATACGCATTATGCACATAGCCTTGTTGTCATTAAAAAGACTTAAAGATTCTGCTATGTGCTGAACTGTTTTAGTGAGTCCAGTCATCTCCATTTTGGCAAACTGACATCTCCCCATGGGCTGTATTTTTTTTGCTGAACTCTGTCATCTATACTTTACTAGAAATGCTGTAACTGCAGTATTATGTGTCCAGGTCCGACATGCAAACATTATGGTTACATACAGTGCCAGAACCCAAGAATATAGTTTTGAACAACAAACAAGCTCTGGATACATTCTTTTGCCAGTGACATAGACCTCAGATAAGGATTACTTTGAATGTGCATTTTGCCATTGTCTGTGTAAACTGTGAGGTTCTATAAAGCAAAGGTAAAGGTTTTCCCCTGACATTAAGTCTAGTCGTGTCTGACTTTGGGGATTGGTGCTCATCTCCATTTCTAAGCCGAAGAGCCGGCATTGTCTGTAGACACCTCCAAGGTCATGTGGCCAGCATGACTGCATGGAGTGCCGTTACCTTCCCGCCAAATCAGTATCTATTGATCTATTCACATGCACATGTTTTCAAACTGCTAGGTTGGCAGAAGCTGGGGCTAACCGCGGGAGCTCACCCCATTCCCCGGATTTGAACTGCCAGTCTTTCGGTCAGCAAGTTCAGCATCTCAGCAGTTTAACCCACTGTGCCAACTGGGAGCTATAAATTACTGAAATAAGCTTTGTCTGTCTTAGCCATTGCTGTGAGTAGGATGGATGGAAAGCAATGGTTGATTTGGGAGTTCCTTTGGCCAAAGTTATTGTTTGTTTCATAATTTTATATGCAATATTTTTTTCCATGAAACCAAGTTTGTTTACACAGAACTATCAGAAAGCAAAGGTGTCACTGTCTTAGCCACCCATGTGGATGATGTCAGATTTTGGAGCATTTTGGATTTCGGTATTCCAGATAAGGGATACTCAGCTTGTAGAAAGGAGAAAAAAACTTACTACTTTTGTTACAGAGCATGCTCAGTAGCAACAGAATTAATACTGAACATGCTCAAAGGAAACAGCATGCTGGCAGAATTTGTGCATATGTTTTGGACTTCAGTTCCCAGCAGCCCCAGCCAGCACAACAGATGACAAAGGGTTGTGGGTGTTGTAGTAAAAAAAGAAAGGTCTGGAGAAACACAGATTTCTCCACTCATATTCTATGCGGATGGGACTGAAAACTAAGTGGTGGTGAAGTGGAATGGAGCATTATGCAACAAAGTCATAAGTGATCCACAGGAATTAGGAACAGAAGTACTCCCTAATGCAACCTTTTTGTTGCTATGCACTTGCTATGCACTTGCTTTGTTGTTAACTCCACGTTTTAGAACATGGGTCCAGCCATTAGCTATACTCAAGTGTTGCGTTCTGGGCTCATAATGAGTACGGATAACATTGGTAGGAGGCCAGAAACACATGCCCTGGAGCAATTGTCGGGAGAAAGAAACCCACAGTTGTTCCTGCGGTAGCCAATAGTTATGGCACGAACAGAAGATTGTAATGATAGGTGTGGGGAAGACAGCTACAAGTGTGGATCAGCTCCGTGGAGCAAAAATGCAGTTTCCATGCCAATATCCTTATATAGAAAGGCACTTAGCATAGTCATTTTAATAGCGCCGGTTTCCTAGGTTTGTGTGGGAAGGGCATTAGCAGCAAAACGATACTCAGACAAAACTCTGCCAAGAAAATTGTCTGCGAAGGGAATACAAATCCCAGCAGTTCAGGGGCCTTTTGAAAATAACTTCTCAAATAAATGGGAATGGCGAATGGAAAAGCGAATGGAAAAGTCTGAAATTGCCACCCAGGGTCAGACAGTGGTTTAGTGTTGCCATCAAAGTTGGATGACAGCCACAAGAAAATGCACAAGCCAGGAATAATGGGAATATCCCTCACCTGTTATGATTGATAATCAGCCACAGGATGTGTCAGCCCTTTCCTCCTTTGAAGTAATGATAAATGTAGCACTGGAAAGCCCCAAACTGAGCATGATGCAACATATTCCTTAAAAACTGAGTGGCTTGGGGAATTATGTGTAACACTGCACAAAGGAGGACTCTTATCCTAGTATAAGGAGCCTCCGGTGGCCTAGGGGATAAAAGCCTTGTGACTTGAAGGTTGTGTTGCTGACCTGAAGGCTGCCAGGTTCGAATCCCACCCGGGGAGAGTGCGGATGAGCTCCCTCTATCAGCTCCAGCTCCATGCAGGGACATGAGAGAAGCCTCCCACAAGGATGGTAAAACATCAAAAACATCCGGGCGTCCTCTGGGCAACGTCCTTGCAGACGGCCAATTCTCTCACACCAGAAGCAACTCAGGTTGCTCCTGACACGAAAAAAAAATCCTAGTATAACATTTGGTATGGTATGATGAGGAATACATAAGATATCTGTACAGTTTCTTATACCGTGTTTCCAAAGATGCGCTAGGTCTTATTTTCAGGGAATGTCTTATTTTTCCATGAAGAAGAATTCACATTTATTGTTGAACAAAAAAAGAACATGTATTATATACGGTACAGTAGTTGTCATCACAAACCAGCATAACCATACAGACTGTGAATCCTATCAAGAATTTCTTGTTACTACCAATATTTCCATGTACAACACTCTATGGTATGTACATGTACCGATCCTGCATGCTCTGGTGTTCTGTTCATTGGGCATGCTTCCAAACAAAAACTTTGCTAGGTCTTACTTTCGGGGGAGGCCTTATATTTAGCAATTCAGCAAAACTTCTACTAGGTCTTATTTTCTGGGGATGTCTTATTTTAGGGGAAACGGTAACATCAGACTGGAATCAGGTGTTTCCAAAAGGAAAAAGCATTTTTAAATGTAAAGCAGCAGCAGCAGCAGTTTTAGCAGATCGGAAGCTTTTTGAGCGCAGCAGTAAAGAACATGAGCTGCAGCAATACAGGAACAGAGTCAAGCTTTAAAAGTTACAAAACACTTTATTGAAAGAACTACATTTCTATATTTAAAAAGTTAGGGCCTCGCTTTCTTAACTATCTGGAGACATCTTGTCTCTCTCCATGTTCAACAAAATGGAAGATTCAAGGGCTTGCCATGTGGTCTGAGAAATATCAGTCTAACAAACAAATAAGGGGAGAGAATAAAGAGACAAATAAACAGGGTGACAAGAAAAGAGTTAGCTAGCAGATGCTGGCTAACTCATCTGCCTATCTATTTCCTTGATGAGGGAATATAAGCTTGGGCAGAATGTGGTCAGTGTTGTGACTCAGCTGGAACCTCAGAGTGACTCTGATGGGAATTATGGGATTCAGGTTCAAAATGACTGTTGGGAATTATGGAATTCAGGTTCAGAGTGTCCCTGTTGTAGAAGATGAGGAACAGGGAGTTTTTCCCACAGCAGGGAATGATTTTGATACCGAAACTAGCCAGGTGCAAATTGACTCTGAAAAGGACAGTTCTCAGCCTGATAGCTTGCAGACAGACGCTAACGAGCTGGCTGGCCTTGATGAAACGGAATCTCTAGATCGACCTGGCCATTTGGAATTCAGGGTCCAAAGGAGTGTGAGAATAGCAAACAAGAAGGAGGTCAGAGGCCAAAGAAATGCTTTCATGCTATGCAAAAGGTATTAAAACAGTGTGTTGGGAGACAAACCATTGTCAAAGCAACTTATCGCTCAAGTCAAGAAGCAAGCTCTCGTTTCCTGGATTATCTTGCAACCTTGGTGTATTCATGTTCATGCTCTCTTGGGATCTTGTGTATTCCTTATGATTTCTTGGATTATCCTTTGAAGCCTTGTTTTGTAACAATCTTTTGGAACTTTACTTTTGCTTTTAAAGAACTATTTTATTTTCTATTTCCTAATAAACTACAAAAGACTTCAACCTTGTGTGCAGCCTGGTGTATATAGCAAGGTGAAACTATCCTGAGGTGCGACAGTCAGGATCATCCTTGCCATAAAACAGGTTAAGCATTTTTTTATCTGGAATTCTGAAATACTCCAAAATTGTCCACTGAGATAGTGACACGTTTGCTTTCTGGTGGTTCAGTGTACTCAGACTTTGTGTTGGGGCTCAGCAAGATGCTAAGGATTTCTCAGAAGATGAAGGGAAATATGGGTTTCCTATTGAGGAATCTGTACGTGATCAGGTGAATTGCAGGCAAAGGATGTTTTGGATTCCAATGTTCGTTCCTTAACAACAGGGGAAAAGGAAACCCGTGAAAGGTCCCTTTATCTTGGGAATCGGCCTTCAACTGATGGGGATATCAGATTAGGTCTCCACACGGAGGGAGTGAAGGATAGATTCATTAGGTGTTCATTAAGACTCCGTGGAAAGTCTTTGAAATCCAGTTGTGTTAGGCATGATCTCATGGTTTCTTGATCGGCCTGGGTGGAAATTAAGTGATGTTTACTGGTGTCTCTCAGAGCAGACAACGTTGCCAAAAGCTTCAGGTTAGGTCTCAATTCATGATTCAAGTTTCCTGTATTTGCCTATGTTCCTGGAAGAGTTTTGCCTTGGGGAAAAGTTCTGCTTTCATGCTTCTGGATTTCTGCCTGTGATCTTGACTTCCTTGATTTCATGTACCTTGCCATTTTGGAACTATTGTTCTTTTTTATATGGACTACTGCAGTGATGGCCAACCTATGACACGCGTGTCAGCACTGACACGCCTAGCCATTTTTGCTGACATGCTGCCGCATGCAGATTGATTGGATGACTATGTCTTTGTGTGATTGGTGTGATTTCGTCAAGTGGTTTTGTTGTTTACTCCATAGGAATTATGCACATTACATACATATATATTCATTCTGTTATTATTCTATTATTGGAGTATATTATCATATTATTACTATTATATTATTATTATATTATTCATTATTCATGACTACATTGAAACTAGAATAGAGAGAAATCAGCGTGGAAACTGCAAGAGGTACCATAGATTGTTGTACATGGAAATAATGGTAGTAAATAGTTTTTGATTTATTAAATACAGTTATATATTACAATTATACATTTTTGTTATTTAAACTATACATATTGCGAAATTATGGTTTTTTTTCCCAAAGTGACACACTACCCAAGTCATGCTAGGTTTTTTTTGGTGAATTTTGACACACCAAGCGCAAAAGCTTGCCCATCATTGGTGTAGGTACATCCCTTGTTTTGGATATTTGTAGCCAATGAGGCAACTCTGTCTAGCTTAGCATCATGAATGGATGATATCTACCTGTGAAAAATGCTTCCTGGTGAGTATTGTTGAAGGTTTTCATGGCAAGAATCACTGGGTTGCTGTGAGTTTTGTAGGCTGTATGGCCATGTTCCAGAAGCATTCTCTCCTGACATTACGCCCACATCTACCGTATCCCATGCAGCTGTGGACACGTCTACATAGGGACCACTAAACGCAACATTGTCCAAACATGAATCAAGGAACATGGTGAATTTTGACACACCAAGTGCAAAAGGTTGCCCATCATTGGACTACTGCTATTTTATAGCTTCTTTTCTGTTGCGTTTTTGGAAAATGCCTTTTTTTCCCCTTTTGAACATGCTTTTTAATAAACTGCTGCAGTCCATGACATTTATAATTCTGGAGGCTCCTTGTTTGAGCTGTAGGGTATTGTGCCCATTGCAAAGATATATTACACCTGCAACCCAATACTGGAGGTGCAACAATTAAGCCTTTATACCTTAAAGACATTGAGTTGCACTGAATTCCATAAACTGCCTTCTTGGGAGCAAATGCCCTTTCAACGTGATTGATGGGAAGGCTTGACTTTCCGCCTGAATGGTACGAGTCCTGCCTTCCCTGCTTGCGCCAGCTGGGTCTCCCTCCCCTCCCTGTGCTTACTAATTTTATTTCTTTCCCCGAAGGCATATCTCCAACATTAGGCCAGCGGCCTGCCAGTTTCCCTCTTTTTCTTCCTAAAAAACAGACATTTACATAACATATTGATTTGTCAATATAGGCTTCTATTCCTGTACGATACAAAATGCTTGTTTTTAAATAGCCTGGATCAAAATGTTCTGTGAAACGAAGAGAGTAGTTCTCTTGTGCTTGTTATTTTCAGACAAAGCATGTGCCTTTCAAAAAATAGTCCAGAGACACACCTTGAAAGATTTTAAGAAAATACAGCGAGCAAAGAGAAACACAATGAAGGTATAGACAATTTTGAGCAGTGTGGAAAATGCAGGCATTTTCTTCCACAAAACTATTACAGTAGAGTCTCACTAATCCAAGCCTCGCTTATCCAAACCTCTGGATAATCCAAGCCATTTTTGTAGTCAATGTTTCCAATATATCGTGATATTTTGGTGCTAAATTCATAAATACAGTAATTACAACATAACATTACTGCGTATTGAACTACTTTTTCTGTCAAATTTGTTGTATAACATGAAGTTTTGGTGCTTAATTTGTAAAATCGTAACCTAATTTGATGTTTAATAGGCTTTTCCTTGATCAGTCCTTATAATCCAAGATATTCGCTTATCCAAGCTTCTGCCGGCCCATTTAGCTTGGATTAGTGAGACTCTACTGTATCTGCCAACAGCGAAAAGCTCAGTAGCGGGAGCGCTAGAATAGAGAGAATTTTAAAATGGAAATTTGAGAAAGAGAAAGGACTTGGGGGATATATATACAAAAAAATTGAGAAAAAATACAACATGAAATAATATACTTTATTTATATTCTGCTTTATCTCCCCAAGGGGACATAGAGTGGATTACAGGTGTATATATGCCAACCTAGCAGTTCGAAAACATGCAAATGTGAGTAGATCAATAGTTACCGCTCTGGCGGGAAGGTAACGGCGCTCCATGCAGTCATGCCAATGGCCACATGACCTTGGAGGTGTCTACGGACAATGCCGGCTCTTCGGCTTAGAAATGGAGATGAGCACCAACCCGCAGAGTCGGTCACGACTGGACTTAACGTCAGGGGAAAACCTTTACCTTTACTATATGCCAAACATTCAGTGCTGTTATACAGTTGACAAAGACAGAACAGTACTTAAACAGAGGCAGGCTTCCCTCTTTTTTCCATCTCCAGCGTCTGGAGCAGGGGTCCTCAAACTTTTTAAGTGAAGGGCTGATTCACAGTCCCTCAGATTGTTGGGGGGCCGAACTATGATGAAATAGTAAAAAATTAAGATTGTTGTTGTGTGCCTTCAAGTCATTTCAGACTTAGGTCAACCCTAAGTCTAAAGTTTAGGACAGAGACCAGGTCAATGACCTTGGAGGGCCGCATCCGGCCCATGGGCCTTAGTTTGGGGACCCCAGAGCTAGACAATCTCATAAGACCATAGGTAAGCAAAGAGACCTCCAAAGACCATCAAGATGGTCTCATAAGACCATCAGTAAGGAAAGGGACCCTCAAAGGTCATCTAGATGATCTCATCAGGCCATCAGAAGACCATAGATAAGGAAAGGGACCCTCAAAGAACATCTATATGGTTTCATAAGACCATAGGTAAGGAAAGGGGCCCCCAAAGGCCATCTAGACGATCTCATAAAACCATAGGTAAGGAAAGGAACCCTCAAAGGCCATTAGACAGTCTCATAGGACCATAGGTAAGGAAAATGACTTCCAAAAGCCATCTAGATGATCTCATAAGGTCATAGCTAGGCAAAGATACCTTCAAAGACCATCTAGATGATCTCATAAGACCATAGGTAAGCAAAGAGACCTCCAAAGACCAGGTAGACTTAGGTCAACCATAAATAAAGTTTAGGACATGGGCCAGGCAAATGACCTTGGAGGGCCGCATCTGGCCCACGGGCCTGGTCTGGAGGCTGTGCTCGACTCGGCCATGGGGAGGTGCGGTTTTTCCATTCTTCTACACCAAGGAGCTGTTGTTCATAGATTCGTTTCCTGCTCAAACCACTGGCATGGTTTTCAGGGGTGCCTTTTTACCTCCCTGTTAAAGTGGTACCTATTTATCTACTCACGTTGCTGTTTTCAAACTGCTAGGTAGGGAGTCTTCCCGCCTGCGGCTTGAACTGCCAACCTTCTGATCGGCAACACACTTAGTTTGAGGTATGGAAAGACAAACTAAATTGTAAGGAGAATGACATTGAGAATTGGATAAGAGCAATTAAAGAAATTAAACACTTAAGGATTAAGGAAACACAATGTAAAATACTGACAAAATGATATCGAACCCCACACCAATTGGCCTGCATTACAAGAAAAACCATCAAAACTTTGTTGGCATAAATGTGGGGGAATGAGAGGGTTTATTCATATTTGATGGGGTTGTGAAAAGCTACAAAATTTCTACAAAAAGATTAAGGATGAGATGGAAAAATTATTGGAGAGAAAAAATCGAATTAAACCAAAAATAAATAAATATTTGTCTAACAAATTGTGGGTAATGGGAAAAATAAAGACTAGATTGAAATGGCAAAATATATGATAGCAGCTATCCAAGCAACAGTTGCCTTAGGATGGAAAGATAAAGGGAAATGGGAATTTACAAAATGGCTCGAATATTTATCAGAGTACAGTAGAGTCTCACTTATCCAACATAAACGGGCCGGCAGAACGTTTGATAAGCGAATATATTGGATAATAAGGAGGGATTAAGGAAAAGCCTATTAAACATCAAATTAGGTTATGATTTTACAAATTAAGCACCAAAACCTCATGTTATACAACAAATTTGACAGAAAAAGTAGTTCAATACACAGTAATGCTATGTAGTAATTACTGTATTTATGAATTTAGTACCAAAACATTGAAAACATTGACTACAAAAACATTGAAGACTAAATGGCAGACTGCCTTGGATAATCCAGAACGTTGGATAAGCGAATGTTGGATAAGTAAGACTCTACTGTATATGTTCCAAGACTACATAACTGAAAGGAGAACAAAATATACGAATGGTAATTCAAAGGAAAACTGGGAGTTAAACTGGAAAGAGCTTATAGCCAGAGCAAAAGGGAAAGAAAAATATAAGGAACTGAATCAAAAATTCTTCATGATCAAACAAATAATATAAACCAGTGAGTAGAGTTACATCTGTTTCTGGAGAGAAGGAGTATGGAGGAAGAGGGAGGGGGAAAATGGATAGGTATAAGTAATAGATGTATAGAACTGTAAAAAATACAATATAATCAGCAGAATGTGTTATATTGTGTATGTGGAATTTTGACAGTGTTACAAATTGCTTACATCTAACCAATAATAATAAAAAAGACCAAGAACATTTGATCCAGCAAAGAAGAGAAATGCTATTTTAGCCTGTATTAATAGAATCATAGGTTCGGATCCACTTTATTCTTCACTGCTCAGGACTCATCTGGAGTAATGCATTCAGTTCTGGGTATTCATTTCAAGAAGGATATAAACAAGTTGGAGTGGGTTCAGAGAGGACAACAAGAGCATAAGAGGGATGGAGAACCCAACAGAAGAGGAAAGGTTGAGGGAGTTGTATCTTGATGGAGAAAAGAATCATAGAATCATAGAATAGTAGAGTTGGAAGTGACCTCATGGGCCATCCAGTCCAACCCCCTGCCAAGAAGCAGGAAATCGCATTCAAAGCAACCCCGACAGATGGCCATCCAGCCTCTGCTTAAAAGCCTCCAAAGAAGGAGCCTCCACCACAGTCAGGGGCAGAGAGTTCCACTGTCGAACAGCCCTTCTCACAGTGAGGAAGTTCTTCCTGATGTTCAGGTGGAATCTCCTTTCCTGTAGTTTGATGCCATTGTTCCATTGTGCCCTAGTCTGCAGGGCAGCAGAAAACAAGCTCCCTCCCTATGACTCCCCCTCACATATTTATACATGGCTATCATGTCTCCTCTTAGCCTTCTCTTCTGCAGGCTAAACATACCCAACTCTTTAAGCCGCTCCTCATAGGGCTTGTTCTCCAGACCCTTGATCATTTTAGTTGCCCTCATCTGGACGCTTTCCAGCTTGTCAACATCTCCCTTCAACTGAGATGCCCAAAATTGGACACAGTGTGATTCCAGGTGTGGTCTGACCAAGGCAGAATAGAGGGGAGCAGGACTTCCCTGGATCTAGACGCTATACCCCTATTGATGCAGGCCAGAATCCCGTTGGCTTTTTTAGCTGCCGCATCACATTGTAGGCTCATGTTTAACTTGTTGTCCATGAGGACTCCAAGGTCTTTTTCGCACACACTGCTGTCAAGCCAGGCATCATCCACCATTCTGTATCTTTGATTTCCATTTTTTCTGCCGAAGTGAAGTATCTTGCATTTGTCCCTGTTGAACTTCACTTTGTTAGTTTCGGCCCATCTCTCTAGTCTGTCAAGATCGTTTTGAATTCTGCTCCTGTCTTCTGGAGTGTTAGCTATCCCTCAAGACTCAAAGATGACTTGATTGTACTCTTGAAATGCCTCAAGAGAAGTGGATATGGCTTTGTCTTCTATTGCCCAAGAGAGTAGGACCAGAGTAGGTCTAATGGTGGTAAGTTACAGGAGGGCAAATATTGATTGAACATTAGAAGGAATCTCTTGATGGTAAGAATGGTCCAGCAGTGGAACCAAATACCAAGAGAAGTATTGCCTCTGTGTCTGTCTTTGTCTCTGTCTCTATGTTCATCTGGCATTGAATGTTTGCCATGTATGTGTACATTGTGATCCACCCTGAGTCACCTTCAGGGTGAGAAAGTCAGAATATAAATACTGTAAATAAATAATTAAATACACTAGAGTCTCGCTTATCCAACCTTCGCTTATCCAACGTTCTGTATTATCCAACACAGTTTGCCTTTTAGTAGTCAATGTTTTTGTAGTCAATTTTTCAATACATTGCAAAGTTTTGATGCTAAATTCGTTAATACAGCAACTATTACATAACGTTATTGTGTACTGAACTGCTTTATCTGTCCATTTGTTATAAAACATGATGTTTTGGAGCTTAATTTATAAAATCAGAATGTAATTTGATGTTTGACAGGCTTTTCCTTACTCCTTCCTTATTATCCAACATTTTTGCTTATCCAACGTTATGCCGGCCCGTTTATGTTGGATAAGTGAGACTCTACTGTAAGTAATGAGATCTCTTTTTCCTGGATAACTTCAAAAACTGGCCAGACAACTATTTACTGGGGATGGTCTGCTAGGAATCCCATATTGATGGGGGCCGGGCTGTGGCGCAGGCTGTTGAGCAGCCTGCTGCAATAAATCACTCTGACCATGAGGTCATGAGTTCGAGGTCAGCCCGTGGCAGGGTGAGCACCCGTCAATTAAAAATAAAAAATAGCCCCTGCTCGTTGCTGACCTAGCAACCCGAAAGATAGTTGCGTCTATCAAGTAGGAAATAAGGTACCACTTATAAAAGTGGGGAGGCAAGTTTAACTAATTTACGACTTGGAATGAGGAAGTGCCGTCAGAGTGGATGAGGAAGCAGCTGCTCCCCCCTGTGGCCAGAATCGAACATCCCCTCAGGAGAAGGTTAAATTGCCTCTGCGTCTGTCTGTCTGTCTCTGTCTCTGTTTGATGTGTTTATGGGCATTGAATGTTTGCCTTTATGTGTATAATGTGATCCGCCCTGAGTCCCCTTCGGGGTGAGAAGGGCGGAATATAAATACTGTAAATAAATAAATAAATAAATATTGAGTTTTTGTGCTTGTGGACTGGATGTTCTCTGGAGGACCCTTCCAGGCCTGAGATTTTATGATGTAGGACTGCAGAGAAGATTTCAGCAGTCTGTTGATCTCCGAAAGCTTGCAACATGACATTCACAACACACAAAGAGTTCAGGAGTTGGGAGACACACACAAATGCACACACAAAAAGAGCACCAAAAAGTGGCAAACATTCAAATGCGAGCCTATTAAACTTTCCAGCTTTTTCCTCTCTCTAGCTTCTCGTTTTATTTTATTATTACTAGATAATCAGCCCATTAATTTGGAGTTAAGGTATCAGCAACTAAAGTATAAAGAAAAACACACAATGAGTCTTAATTTTAAAAGCTATCTTTCATTTCGCAAGATGTTTAAAAAGCAGGGGTAAGTTAGAAATCATAATTAAAGTTGTTTCCAGGTACAGTAGAGTCTCACTTATCCAAGCCTCGCTTATCCAAGCCTCTGGATTATCCAAGCCATTTTTGTAGTCAATGTTTTCAATACATCGTGATATTTTGTATTTGTAGACACAGACACAGACTCATTGGCTCAACCTTCACCCATTGTTGGTCATGTCCTTTCCACCATGCCAGGTACCCTCCTTGAAAAACCAAGACTGTTGGAGGTCAAAAGGCATCTTGAGCAACATGGGATCAGGAGGTCAGATTCCTCCAGCCACACTCTCTCCCTAGGGATCACTTTTTTAAAAAGAAGTAGAAGAAACTTTGGAGCTAATTACAGCCCCCTCCCCTGCCGTGAGTTGCACTACTGTTCTTAATTTCCTGACCAGCTTGTGCCCCTCCTCCGCGCCTTTCCGAGCATCTGCGGTTGTTTCAAATGGAGCCGGCGCTACCTGCTGCTCCGACTTTCTAGCATACCATACATGTGGCATTGCCAAGCAGTGAACTGCCAGCCATCTGCCGTCCAAATCGAAATTTACATTGTTTCTTCTTAAAATAACGCCTTTGGAATACCAACTAACTCACTGCACTGGGTCCTCGGAGCCAAAGGCATGCAGAATTTGAAGGAGGAAAAGGGGTCAGGAGGATGGAAATCCCAAAGGGGAGAGAAGTTTAGAACACCGAGAAGCTCAGATTTGATTTGGATCCTTTTCTGATCTCCTTTCTGTCCGATCGGGTATTTATAGCATCGTGGGGGAGCGGAAGGAGAAAAGAGAATAGAAGCCGTCATGTACGAAAGGCCATTTATAGATAAAATTCATAAATCTGACAAAACCAGGCCCATATTTAAAAATCAGAGAGCATGTGTACTGCAAAGAAAGTAACTCATGGAAGTGAGCCAAGTAGCATTTGTTTATACATTTGTTTATTTGTTCTCAATCTACGAGGGTCATTGGGGTGATGTGCAATTGGTTAAAAAGTTTGAATTATGACGCACTTGTCTGAAAACAATGGAAAATAAATAAAAATTCCTCCTAAAAATGCCTCTAAAACCCAAAGTTAAGAGAGTGAGGCAAATGCAGCCTTTATCTTGTTTGTAACTTGGGACTGCCTATCCATATCTAGCCTGTTTCCCTGAAAATAAGACATCCCCAGAAAATAAGACCTAGTAGAGGTTTTACTGAATTGCTAAATATAAGGCCTCCCCCGAAAGTAAGACCTAGCAAAGTTTTTGTTTGGAAGCATGCAGGATCGGTAAATGTACATATCATAGATTGTTGTACATGGAAATAAAGGTAGTAACAAGAAATAATAATAATAATAATAATAATAATAATAATAATAATAATATAGCTTTATTCTTGTATCCCACCTCCATCTCCCAGAAGGAACTCAGGGCAGCTTGCACAGGGACAAGCCCAACAACAACATAAATTTACATACCAACAGAAATTTAAAACAATAATTAAAAACAGTATAGCAATAAAATATAATATAGAAATTCTTGAAAGGATTCACAGTTTGGTTATGCTAGTTTGTGATGACAACTACTGTACAGTAGATAATAAATTTTCATTTTTTAAAAATTCAACCATAAATGTGAATTCTTCTTTGTGGAAAAATAAGACCTCCCCTGAAAATAAGACCCAGCGCATCTTTGGGAGGAAATTTTAATATAAGACACTGTCATATTTTTGGAGAAACGGGGCTGTGGCGCAGACAGGAGAGCAATGAGTCACTGACCAGGAGGTCATAAGTTCGAGGCCCGCTCGGAGCTATGTTTGTTTGTCTTTGTCCTGTGTTAAAAAGGCATTGAATGTTTGCCTAATATGTGTAATGTGATCCGCCCTAAGTCCCCTTCGGGGTGAGAAGGGTGGAATATAAATGATGTAAATAAATAAATAAATAAATAATATCTATACCCTGTTTCCCCTAAAATAAGACATCCCCAGAAAATAAGACCTAGTAGAGGTTTTGCTGAATTGCTAAATATAAGGCCTCCCCCGAAAGTAAGACCTAGCAAAGTTTTTGTTTGGAAGCAGGCCCGCCAAACAGAACACCCGAGCATGAAGGATCGGTAAATGTACAAACCATAGAGTGTTTGGAAATAATGGTAGTAACAAGAAATTCTTGATAGGATTCACAGTTTGTCTGGTTATGCTGGTTTGTGATGACAACTACTGTACAGTATATAATAAATGTTCATTTTTTTTGTTCAACAATAAATGTGAATTCTTCTTCATGGAAAAATAAGACATCCCCTGAAAATAAGACCTAGAGCATGTTTGTGAGCAAAAATTAATATAAGACACTGTCTTATTTTCGGGGAAACACGGTATATCGATATGCATGCAGGTATTTTGTTCTTTCCAAGCTTTTTCTGTCCTTACTTCAGTTTAAGGGATTGAATTCCATGTTTCCAATTTTCATAGTCAGGAAGCAGATGCTGAGTTGCCTTCCTAAGGAATTTATCACAAAACGCCTTTGGGAGGGCCCTATCACATGATGTTGTTTCTCCCGTAGTCACATTGTACATGAACCATGATTGGAGTGTCTCTTTTCACTGATGGGAAAAGCCCGTCAATCAATCCGTTGTTGCTATTCTTTTGCCGCTCTTCCTTGTGTGGCAATATCCTTTCACTGCAGTCCTGATATTTCAAAGCAGAGGGAAATCTCATAAGAATGCCTAAACTGTACCATGCACTCTCTCCCATTTGAAGATTTTGAAAACATCAATAGAACTGTCTAGAGGCCCTTTGGAGAACTCAAGCTCCCAAATCTGCCTCCAGTTTTGTTCTTAATGATTAGGAAAGTTGTGGCACCAAGTGGCCAGCGATGATACTGCAATCGTCAAAGATTTGAAAGAGTACAGTACTTCAGATTTGATAGCATGTATTTTCTTGTATACATCGACTTCATGTATAAATTAATGGATTTTGATGTGATCTGTAGATAAATCAAGGATCATTCCATAGAGGTAGAAAACTACTGTTGACTCAGGGCCAGCCACCCCTGCCCACTGGGCTATTGAAAAAGGCTGGCAGTGGCATCACGGCAGAGATAGTAGAAGGAGTTGGTGCTTCTTTTAGCTTCATCCCGGAAGGACTAAATGCTCATCTTTCACCACTTTACTCAGAGAAGGAAAGCGTTCTTTTTTGGTACGAGTTAAGGTACAGTGCTCACATTGACCTGTGGATAAGTTCACCCTGGTGTTTGGGGTTAGTTTTTTTTTTGACCAAATGTTTGGACCAAAATTTTTAGGCTTTGTCATGAGTATGCAGAACAATAATCTGAGTCAGTTAATGAGCTTTGATTGGTTATCTTGATGCAAACGTATGCTGAGCCGATCTGGTGTATAAAAGGTAAAGGTTTCCCCTGATGTTAAGTCCAGTCATGTCTGACTCTGGGGGTTGGTGCTCATCTCCATTTCTAAGCCGAAGAGCTGGCGTTGTCTGTAGACACCTCCAAGGTCATGTGGCCACTGGCATGACTGCATGGAGCGCCGTTACCTTCCCGCCGGAGCGGTACCTATTGATCTACTCACGTTGGCATGTTTTCAAACTGCTAGGTTGGCAGGAGCTGGAGCTAACAGCAGCCGCTCATGCCGCTCCCGGGGTTTGAACCTGGGACCTTTCGGTCTCCAGCTCAGTGCTTTAACGCACTTCGCCACCGGGGCTCCTGTGAGTGTATAGAGTAGTAGAATTACAGGGTTGGAAGAGATCACAAGAGCTATCCAATCCAACCCACTGCTGCAATGCAGGAATACACAATCAAAGCACCCCTTACAGATGGCCATCCAGCCTCAAGAAGAGAGACTCCACTGGACCCCCAAGCAGCAGAATATTCTACCGCCAAACAGCTTTGACTGTGAGGACGTTCTTGTTCACGTTGAGGTGGGATCTCCAGAACAGCAGAAAACATGCTTGCCTCTTCCTCAATGTGACATCCTTTGAAATATTTAAGCATGGCTGTCTCTCCTCTCTCTGTGTTCGTTTCTACAAGGTAAACATATCCAGCTCTCTCAGCTGCTCCTCATAGGCTTGGTTTCCAGACTGGTGACCATTTTGGTGTTGCTTCTCTGGACACCTTGCATCTTGTTCACAGAGCCGTGGTGGCATAATGGGTTAAACCCTTCTGCCAGATGAACTGCTGACTCATCATCAAGTTTGCAGACGACACCAAACTGGGAGGGATAGCTAACACTCCAGAAGATAGGAGCAGAATTCAAAACGATCTTGACAGACTAGAGAGATGGGCTGAAACTAACAAAATGAAGTTCAACAGGGACAAATGCAAGATACTTCACTTCGGCAGAAAAAATGGAAATCAAAGATACAGAATGGGGAACGCCTGGCTTGACAGCAGTGTGTGCGAAAAAGACCTTGGAGTCCTCGTGGACAACAAGTTAAACATGAGCCAACAATGTGATGCGGCTGCTAAAAAAAGCCAATGGGATTCTGGCCTGCATCAATAGGGGAATAGCGTCTAGATCCAGGGAAGTTATGCTCCCCCTCTATTCTGCCTTGGTCAGACCACACCTGGAATACTGTGTCCAATTTTGGGCACCACAGTTGAAGGGAGATGTTGACAAGCTGGAAAGCGTCCAGAGGAGGGCGACTAAAATGATTAAGGGTCTGGAGAACAAGCCCTATGAGGAGCAGCTTAAAGAGCTGGGCATGTTTAGCCTGCAGAAGAGAAGGCTGAGAGGAGACATGATAGCCATGTACAAATACGTGAAGGGAAGTCATAGGGAAGAGGGAGCAAGCTTGTTTTCTGCTGCCCTGCAGACTAGGACACGGAACAATGGCTTCAAACTACAGGAAAGGAGATTCCACCTGAACATCAGGAAGAACTTCCTCACTGTGAGAGCTGTTCGACAGTGGAACTCTCTCCCCGGGGCCGTGGTGGAGGCTCCTTCCTTGGAGGCTTTTAAGCAGAGGCTGGATGGCCATCTGTCGGGGGTGCTTTGAATGCGATTTCCTGCTTCTTGGCAGGGGGTTGGACTAGATGGCCCATGTGGTCTCTTCCAACTCTACTATTCTATGATTCTATGATTCTATGATTCTATGATTCTATGACTTGAAGGTTGACAGTTTGTTCTACGAGACGGGGTGAGCTCCCATCTGTCAGCCCCAACTTTCCATGTGGGGTCATGAGAGAAGACTCCGAAAGAATGGTAACACATCTGGGAGTCCCCTTGGCAATGTCCTTGTAGACGGCTGATTCGTTCACACCAGAAGCGACTTGCAGTTTGTTCTCAATTCGTTTTTGACATGATAAAAAAAATCTTGCCCACCTCTTTCTTGAGTTGTGGTGCCCAGAACGGGAGACAGGGTTATTCCAGGTGAGATATGATTAAAGAAGAGTAGAGGGGGACTAGTGATCCAAGTGTTTTCCTAGAACTCTGAGAGATTGAGATTTCAATCCCCGACCCACCATTGAAATCCACTGGATGCCCTTGAGCAAGTCACACTCTCTCAGCCTCAGAGGAAGGCAAAAGCAACCCCCCTCTGAACAAATTTTGCCAGGAAAACATCTTAGAGTCCCAATGAATCAGAAATGACTTGAAGATACACAAATAAACCCTTATAACAATGCAAAGTATTCACCATCCAAAATTGGCACGTTTGCTGAAAGTAGTGGGTGCCACCATGTATTAAATTATATCTGAGTTTCTTATTTATGACACAGACCATGGAAGGAAACAAGGTGTATGTAAATGAAGAGATATCCTGTCACTGGACATTAAAACATGCTTTCCCACACCTTTAATCCTTGTCAGTTTACCGAACCCTCTTTGAGCTGTGACCAAGACCTTGGGCAGCTACCGACAGAAGATGACAGAACTCATTGCAGCACACAATTCAAGCACCTCCTGAGTGGATGTTCTTCCTCCCTTTTTGCATGTCCTGTGACATATCCTTGAAAACGTAAGAATGGCTATCTGTCAAGGTAGCATCTCAGCAACTAGCTCCTAAGGGCCTCTACAGGTTTTTCTACAAATCTGAGAAGCTGCCACCCAGTTGTTGGCCCAGTACTGCTTATTAGAAGCACAGTGTCTACTATTTAACAACCTCAAAATGTTGTTTGCTGTCACATCGGTTTTATGGCAACCTTCTGAATGAGAAACCTCCATGATCCCTGCTCAGATCTTGCAAACTCAGGGCCATTGTTTTCTTGCTTGAACCCATTCTATTACCTCCGACTTTCCCAAATATATGTATTATCATCTTTTCTAATGAGTCGTGATGTGGCCAAAGTATGATAGCAGCAATTAGGCTATTTTGGCTTCTTGGGAGAATGCAGGCCTCACCAGAACCAAAGCTGATTCATTTATGTTCTTAGTGGTCTATGGAATTCATAGAATTCTTCTTTGAGAAGTGATTCGAAGACGCAGAAACACACATATATATCTATATATATAAAAGAGTGATGGCATCACGGCGACCGACAAAACAACAAAACTACAGGCCCCCCAACCTCGAAATTTGACAACACAACCCATCATCCACGCCTCTAGGTTGATACAACAAAAAGAAAAGAAAAATAAAGTCCTAATTAGAGGGAGAGGAATAATTGCTTTTATCCAATTGCTGCCAGTTAGAAAGCTAAGCTCCTCCAACTTGGTCTCCTAGCAACCCAATAAAAAAAAATAAAAAACACTAAAAATAATTAAAAATACTAAAAGATTAATACAATAAAATACTATAATAACAGAAAATAACTAAAAATAATACAAGAAAATAATAAAATATAATAAATAAAAAGATAACTTACAATGAAATTAATTAAAAAATACAAATAACGTCAAATAAAAATTACGCAACAATTTTTAACCAATACCACCACCACCACTTAGCCACAGCAACATGTGGCCGGGCACAGCTAGTTCTTCCATATGACACTGCCTGTGTTTTGAGATTTTATGTGGAAGCCCTTCTCACTGTCCCATCCCAGGAGAACCTAAAAAGAGCACCAATCTGCACTTTTCTCTTTGTTCTTCATCAACACTTCTGATCATTTTAAAGCCCTGGATGGGAAAATATTATTTGAGCCATTGGTGATTTCAACTCTTCATGGAATGGCTCTTGTCTTCTCCATTGGTCTTTACAAAATCCATAATTTGGGCCCTCAAACCTGCTGTTGACTTATACATGAAGTATATATGGTCAATGTCATTATGATTAATAATATGCAAAAGTCATAGCCAGAAAGTAAATGGTGAAGCAATGTGTCCAAGAGAAGGAATCCATTCTGCCGAGGGATGTCTTTTTGTCTGGGTCTTCCACATCAAGAGAAGGTCCATTAGCAAATTTTTGGGATGCAATGGCTGTGTCAAATGTCTGGTGAAGATTTCCAAAAGCAGGATGGCAGTCTTATTTTGGCAGGCCACAGAAAAACATGGGCATTGGCATAAACCTTGTTGCAAAGCCTACAGTGAAAGAAACAGTGAGCTCTGACACATGTATGGAAAATACTTTTCTTGGGGCATCTTTGGATGCCACAGAGCTGGCTGAACGGTGGTCACCCAGAGTCATTTTGGGCTGAGAAAAGATATCCGGGAGCATCCTCATCTCCTCCATGAGTCCTGTTGCCCAAACCTAGAGAAGATAGTGCCTGGTTCAGGAAGCACATGATCCTTTCACGCCTCCCTAGCAGCATCTTTCCATCAAAAAATCATGAGGCTGCAGAGTGCCGGGTGAGAATTCATTGCATTATTAATATTCTCTCTGACAAGGGGACATGCTTTCCCCTGGCTTTCCTCCAAAGCACTTCTCTTTCTTTGCCATCTTGCCAATTTCATTTGGGCACAGAGCTCTTCCTTGGGAACTCCTTAGGAGTCTTATGGCTTTAAAGCTAAAAGCCAAAGAGGATACGCTGTTGTTGTTTGTCATCATTGAATTGTGGCATCCCGATGAATGAGAGACATCTAAGAACCTCAGGGTGCCTCTATGCTGTAGAAAAATGCAGTTTGACAGTACTTTTAACTGCTATGGTTCAATGCCATGGAATCACAGAAGTTTGGTGAGATACCAGCCCTCTTAGGCAGCGAAGTTTAAAGACCTTGTAAAACTAAAACTCCTGTGATTCCATGACAATTAAACTGTGTCAACCTGCACTAATTCTACAGCGTGGAGGCACCCTAACTCGGGTATTGAAAAGGGATTTTGTATGTGAAACAGGGCAGGGGGGTCCTACAAACGTCATAGGTAAAGGTAAAGGTTTCCCCTGACGTTAAGTCCAGTCGTGTCCAACTCTGGGGGTTGGTGCTCATCTCCATTTCTAAGCCGAAGAGCTGGCGTTGTCCGTAGACACCCCCAAGGTCATGTGGATGGCATGACTGCATGGAACGCCATTACCTTCCCGTTGGAGCAGTACCTATTGATCTACTCACATTTGCATGTTTTCAAACTGCTAGGTTGGCAGAAGCTGGAGCTAACAGCGGGCGCTCACTCCGCTCCCGGGATTCGAACCTGTGACCTTTTGGTCTGCATGTTCAGCAGCTCAGTGCTTTAACACACTGTGCTACCGGGGGCTCTGCAAACGTCATATAGAAGGATTAATTGTCTCAGGAAGCTTTGAGGAGAGGCATTGACCTTCATCTTTTTTTCCAAAAGAGCAAAAACAGGGTTGCTGTGAGTTTTCCGGGCTGTATAGCCATGTTCCAGAAGCATTCTCTCCTGATGTTTTGCCAGATCTCAGGGCCTATACTGTAGAACCTCCAACTAGGATCAAACTGTTGCAATTGAGCAATGTAGATATGCTCCATCAGCTGCTTATATTTCAGAGTTCACAGTTAGTCTGCTGTATATTTTCCCAAAAAAGAGCAAGTTTATAACAAACTGTGCTTGAAAGAAGGTGCTTATTATAACACACTCTTTCCTCTTTCCACCAGATTGCATGCTTGGGGTCTCTTAGAATCATAGAATCATAGAATAGTAGAGTTGGAAGAGACCTCAAGGGCCATCTAGTCCAACCCCCCGCTAAGAAGCAGGAAATCGCATTCAAAGCACCCCCGACAGATGGCCATCCAGCCTCTGCTTAAAAGCCTCCAAAGAAGGAGCCTCCACCACGGCCCGGGGGAGAGAGTTCCACTGCCGAACAGCCCTCACAGTGAGGAAGTTCTTCCTGATGTTCAGGTGGAATCTCCTTTCCTGTAGTTTGAAGCCATTGTTCCGTGTCCTAGTCTGCAGGGCAGCAGAAAATAAGCTTGCTCCCTCCTCCCTATGACTTCCCCTCACATATTTGTACATGGCTATCATGTCTCCTCTCAGCCTTCTCTTCTGCAGGCTAAACATGCCCAGCTCTTTAAGCCTCTCCTCATAGGGCTTGTTCTCCAGACCCTTAATCATTTTAGTTGCCCTCCTCTGGACGCTTTCCAGCTTGTCAGCATCTCCCTTCATCTGCGGTGCCCAAAACTGGACACAGTATTCCAGGTGTGGTCTGACCAAGGCAGAATAGAGGGGGAGCATGACTTCCCTGGATCTAGACGTTATTCCCCTATTGATGCAGGCCAAAATCCCATTGGCTTTTTTAGCTGCCGCATCACATTGTAGGCTCATGTTTAACTTGTTGTCCACGAGGACTCCAAGATCTTTTTCGCACACACTGCTGTCAAGCCAGGCGTCCCCCATTCTGTATCTTTGATTTCCATTTTTTCTGCCGAAGTGAAGTATCTTGCATTTGTCCCTGTTGAACTTCATTTTGTTAGTTTCGGCCCATCTCTCTAGTCTGTCAAGATCGTTTTGAATTCTGCTCCTGTCTTCTGGAGTGTTAGCTATCCCTCCGAGTTTGGTGTCATCTGCAAACTTGATGATCGTGCCTTCTAACCCTTCGTCTAAGTCGTTAATAAAGATGTTGAACAGAACCGGGCCCAGGACGGAGCCCTGCGGCACTCCACTTGTCACTTCTTTCCATGATGAAGACGACGCATTGGTGAGCACCCTTTGGGTTCGTTCGCTTAGCCAATTGCAGATCCACCTAACCGTAGTTTTGTC
Organism: Anolis carolinensis; assembly: GCF_035594765.1. NCBI lineage: Eukaryota > Metazoa > Chordata > Lepidosauria > Squamata > Anolidae > Anolis > Anolis carolinensis. The sequence goes on from NC_085841.1 coordinate 5,807,490, forward strand.
TAGCCCACATTTTACTAGTTTGTTTGCCAGAAGGTCGTGGGGGACTTTGTCGAAGGCCTTACTGAAATCTAGATATGCTACATCCACGGCATTCCCTGTATCGACCCAACTCGTAACTCTATCGAAAAAAGAGATCAGATTAGTCTGGCATGACTTGTTTTTGGTAAATCCGTGTTGACTATTAGCAATGACCGCATTTGTTTCTAAGTGTTTGCAGACCACTTCCTTAATGATCTTTTCCAGAATCTTGCCTGGTATTGATGTGAGGCTGACCGGACGGTAATTGTTTGGGTCGTTCTTTTTTCCCTTCTTGAAGATAGGGACCACATTCGCCCTCCTCCAATCTGCTGGGACTTCTCCTGTTCTCCAAGAACTCTCGAAGATGATTGCCAGTGGTTCTGAAATAACTTCCGCTAGTTCCTTCAATACTCTTGGATGTAGCTGATCTGGCCCTGGGGACTTGAATTCGTTTAGAGTGGCCAGGTGTTCCTGGACAACTTGTTTCCCTATTTGGGGTTGGATTTCCCCCAATCCTTCGTCCATTCCATGTTGCTGTGGTTGAAGATGGCTTTCTTTTTGTGAGAAGACCGAGGCAAAGAAGGCATTAAGCAGTTCTGCCTTTTCCCTATCCCCTGTCACCATCACCCCATCTACTCCTTGCAGTGGCCCTATCGCCTCCTTTTTCTTCCTTTTTCTACCAACATAAGCAAAAAAACCTTTTTTGTTGTTTTTTATGTCCCTGGCAAGCCTGAGCTCATTTTGCGCTTTAGCCTTGCGAACCTTTTCCCTACAGGAGTTGGCTATACGTTTGAATTCTTCTTTGGTGATTTCTCCCCTTTTCCACTTCTTGTGCATGTCACTTTTGAGCTTTAGCTCAGTTAGAAGTTCTTTGGACATCCATTCTGGCTTCTTTGCACTTGTCTTATTTTTCTTCTTTGTTGGCACTGTTTGCATTTGCGCCTTGAGTATTTCACTTTTGAAAAACTCCCATCCATCCTTAACTCCCTTGTTTTTTAATATCGGCGTCCATGGAATGCCGCTCAGTAATTCCTTCATTTTTTGGAAGTCAGCTCTCTTAAAGTCCAGAATGCGTGTTTGACTTGTCTTAGTTTCAGCATTCCTTTGTATTGCAAACTGCAGGAGCACATTTGCTTCTCATTTACTTCAATAGAGGACCTATTTTAACCAAGTATCCCAGGGAGCTTGCAAATGAGAGCTATACATACATGCACACACACACACAGAGTTATTTGTGCACAGACTTACTTGCAGGAGCACAATTGTTGCGCCAACAACAGATGCTACCTTAGAATCAGCACTCAAAGACATCCACAGACCACTTGAAGTACTTTTTCCCATCAACATCAGATGAGAAAAGTCAATATTAACTGAAGAGGGGGAAAAGCAATTGTGAGGATTAAATGACTTCCCAGAATGATACATGCGGGAAGACTGGAGCAAGAAAGGTGGAAAGGTGGCAACTGGACAGTTATTGCCAATGCATCAAGGAGCTAATTTGAAACTTGGCAGTGCCTGGCACCACTTTCTTGGTGGAAACCTTTGCCATATTGCCTCATTGCGCTGCTTGAACCGCCCTGCTTTATCTCCTTTCTATTGCGGTGCCATGAAATGTCCAAATTGCCCTGCATAAAACATGCTTTACGAGGGCCCATTGCAACCTTGGCAGATAGACCTCTGTGGGGAGGGACATCAGTGCCAAGTTTGCTGTTTTCTGGGCAGGAAATGTTTCCTTCCACTAAAGCCTCAACCAAAGATCAAAGGACAAGAGGTAGAGGAATCAAATAGAGTTGGAAGAGACCTCTAGGGCCATCCAGTCCAACCCCATTCTGCCATGAAGGAAGACACCATCAAAGCCTTTCTGAGAGATGGTCATCTAGTTTCTGCTTTAAAAGTTCCAGAAAAAAAGAGACTTCATTGGACTCCCAGGCAGCATATTCCACTGTTGGACAGCTCATACCCTCAGGAGGTCTTTCATAATGTTCAGGTAGAATCTCTTTCACTGCAGCTTGAATTTATTGCTCCAAGTCCCAGTGTCCAGGGCATCAGAAAACAGGTTTGCCCCTTCCTCAATGTGACAGCCTTTCAAATATTTCAACATGGCTGTCTTCATCTTCTCTTCTCCAAGCTGAAGATACATATGAGGGCTATCCAAAACGTTTTGGAATTAAAAATGAACAAAGTATAGGAGAAAACATTTACCATATGCAGTTGAAAGCCACACTCAAATACCACATCTCACGTAGTTGCCATTCAAATCTAGGCACTTACCGTAGCGATGAATGAACTTTGCAACTCCTTCCCCACTAAATTCTGCCGCTTGTGTCCTCAACCAGCCGGTCATCCCTTCCCACAGCTGCGCAGCATCGCCAAAACGCTGTGTTGACAGCCACGTCTCCATTGTTGGAAACAAGTGGTTGAGGACATAAGTGGCAGAATTTAGAGGGGAAGGAGTTGCAAAACTCATTCATCTATGGATGAATGAGTTTTGCAAGTGTGCTATGGTAAGTGCCTAGATTTGAATGGCGACTACGTGAGATGTGGTATTTGGGTGTGGCTTTCAACTGCATATGGTAAATATTTTCTCCTATACTTTGTTCATTTTTAATTCCAAAACGTAATCTACTTTCTGGATAACCCTCGTAGTTCCCTAAGATGCTACTCATAGGACTTAGCTTCCAGACTTTTGCCATTTTGTTTGCTGTTTGGACACATTCTGATTTGTTCATGTCCTTTTTTAATGTTGTTCCCAGAACAGGATACAGGGTTATTATCCCAGATGAGGTCTTGCCAAAGCAGACGAGAAGGGGACTATGACTTCCCTCAGTCTTGACACTATACTCCTATTGATGCAGTGTAGAATTATTTATTTATTATTTATTTACAGCATTTATATTCCGCCCTTCTCACCCTGAAGGGGACTCAAGGCAGATTACATTACACATATAGGCAAACATTCAATGCCTTTTAACATAGAACAAAGACAAGACAAACATAGGCTCCGAGCGGGCCTCAAACTCATGACCACCTGGTCAGATTGATTCATTGCAGCTGGTTGCAGCTGGCTTGCTCTCCCACCTGCGCCACAGCCCGGGCCTGTGAATTGCATTGGCTTTTGTAGTTACCACATCACACTGTTGAGTCATGTTCAGTTTATGGTCTACTAATGTTCCTAAATCAAAGCACTCCCAACAGAAAGCTATCCAGACTCTGCGTAAAAACCTCCAAAGATGGAGTCTCATTTATTTTGACTTGAGCTTTGTGGATTTCAGTTTCTTCCATGAGTGGATGGAGTTAATATTACATTTCTGGAATTTTACATATAGTAAGCTCTTCCTGTACCTATGAGTTTGCTTATTGGGGTAGGTAATCTCTAGGTCATCCATTGTGATTTGGTGGTCAACTTGACTGTTGGATCTTGTTGAAGGATCTAGAAATTTCTAAAGAGGTATCCCCTCAAGTGAAAAAAAAATAGGTCCTGTGCTCCTATCTCCAACTAATGTAGAGAGCATAGGATGAGACTCACCTACACAACTATGTCACTATTGAAGTACAATAGACTAACTTTAGTCATTTTGGCTTCCATTGAGAGTTTAGGCTTTGTTTGCTATCAGACCCATTGACCATTCTTTTGGAAACCCATTGCGACCATAGAACTCATACTGACAGTGAATGCTCACTCCTGTCATAATTTTTAAACCTCATTTTTTTTAAAAGTTGGTGTGCTAAGAAACCTATCTATGCTTTTCTTTCTATACTCTGGTTTGCCCCATCTTTAGTGACTCATTCTTGCTGTAGGCTCTTTGCAACAGGACCTCTCTGCTGTCTCACCAAACTACATCTCCCAGGATCCCATCGCATTGAGCCGTGGCATTTCAAACTGCGTTAATTCCTTAGTGTAGATGCATATTCGCATCTACCCTGTTCGCATTGGGAAAGCAAGCCATCCTGCGCTATAGCCAACTGCGCTGCTGAGCCGACACTAATTCTGCCGCAAAGAGATCAAAATGCAGCCGCTCTGGGCATTTGCTAAAAACTGAGCATATGACAAATCAAAGCGAAGCGACACCCAGGCTGTGCTGCAGGGAGTGGAGACTTGCTCTGCACATCTGAGCCATCTCTTTCTCCCTTGTATTTCTTCTCCTCCCCGCCTCTCTTTTCTCCCCGCTCCCTCCCACAAACCCTCTTCTGAATTCTGAGCAGGGCCTGACCTCACCTGGCCCTCCAGATGCTGGCAGATAAGTAGAACAGTCTTGTTCATTTATAATTTAGCGGGGAAAAAATAACCTTTAAGCTTTTTGACAAGGTCAGGTGCTCAATGGGAGGAAGTGATAAATAGATGGAGTGTAAATAATACCTCCTGACACCTTCCAAGTTCAGCGCAAGGTTGGGAAGGCTGTTGTGAGCTTTTGGTGATGCCTTTTTAAAAATAAATAAATAAATAAATAAATAAATAAATAAAAATAGCCTGGTGTTTGTATTTGAACAAATGCGTTTTGAGATGAGCTGGCAGGAAAGAACTGTTAAAGAAGATCATCTTGCTTTGGCTTCGAGTCTCAACCTTCAATTGGGATTAGAATCCTACTGTATTGCTTTAATTTTTGCAGCTCATGTCATTACTTTTTAATTTGTTGTTGCTGTTGTTTTGGCTGTGATCCTTCAAGTTGTTTCTTACTTAAGGTAGCCCTAAAGTGAGCCTGTCATGGTTTTTGTGTGTGGCAAGAGTGGATTTTGCATGGCTTTCCTCAGAGGCTGACCATGTTTACATAGGAAATCCTGGAACAAGTTTGAGGCCTGGATGGTGATTACACAGAGCACTGATGTGCATTAAGAGCTTTATTTCTTTTGAAAAAGAGAGTGTGACTTATCCAAAGTCACCCAGTGGGCTTCCATCACCAAGCCAAGATTTGAAGCCATGTCGCATGGAGACCTCATCCAATACTACTATGCTGGCTTTTATATCCAGGATATTATTTCTTGAGTTGTCCCACTATCTAATTGAGAATTAAAATCATTTCCATCCATCAAAATCATGAGGCTAATAGCAAGATGTAGTGTTTTGAGTGTTAGAACTGGGAGGGGTTTGAATCTCCACTCTGCCATGATTCAGAGTAACTCACACTCTCTCAGCCTCAGACGAAAGTGAAGGCAGACTCGCACTAAATAAATCTTGCCAAGATTTATTAGAGTCTCTTTTGGGCAACTGTAAGCCAAAACTTACTTGAAAAAACCGAACAACAACAAATCCTTGTTCCACACCGTAGAATGGATGCAGTTTGATTCCACTTTAACTTACCATGTTTCAATGCTGTGGAATCTGGAGGTTGTAGTTTTACAAGGTCTTTGGCCTTCTCTGCCAAAGGGTGCTGATACCTTGGCAAACTACAACTCTGCTGATTCCATAGCATTGAGCCATGATAGTTAAAGTGGTGCCATATGCTTGTGGGTGATTTGCAAACTGTGCCATATTGGCACCACAACGTTTCCATTTCTTCTTCTCACTGTCCAACCTAAATCCATTGGAAATCCCCATTTTGTTTTCTAGATGTGCAAATATATAGAAGTCTCAGAAAATAAACAGTTTTCTTCTCTAAGATTATTTCCATTCCAAATATTGGCATTTTTTTTTCACGGAAATCTACTTCTAGATTTACACCTGTTCCTTCATTAACAGAGTTGAGTGAGCTGAACTTTGGTTTATCTTCCAACTCTCCAGTTCTGTATGTTTGGTTTTTTTGGTTGTTTTTTTTTTGCACCATTACCTGACTTTGTTCTTGAGCTTTTATTTTCTGGCCCCCTTTTTGTGGGTGTTTTTTTATTCCTTGGCACACTGCCTTGGCAGCTCTCGTCCCCATTACGCAGCGAAAACACTTCATCCCCAAACCATTAATCACACCTGTCCACAAGGACTTGCATCTACCTGGTGGCATCTCTGTAATTATCACTTCAACCACCATCTTTTGAATCACGTTGAAATTGCATAGAGAAATTCTCCCCTTTTTCTTCTTTGGCTCCCTTTGACGATGTTTGTCCTTGGCATGAGTACTGCATCTCCAGGACTTTTCATTTCGCCCAACACAATTGACATGATTCACAGTCCTTGGTTTTAATTCGTGTGTGAAGTGGCAGAGGAGCAGAATGAAACGGTAGCAATTCTATTTACTCCATTCTTTGCTTCTTGGAAAACATTAGATGGCAAGAGCTGAAGTTGTCTGTGGCCACCTGATGACAAAAGCCTCAGAAATACTATGCGTTCTTGTTATTGTTGTTGTTTATAACTGCTAATAACATTTTGCCTTGAGACTTCATGGGCTGAACTCATCCTTCATCCGGCTAGAAGAGAAGAAAAACACTTGCATTATTGGTGACTAACTAGATATATCCCTATCTCTGACTTTTGCAGGTAGAGCTTTGTCTGAAACACAGTTCTGGACCTGTCCCTTTACATTTGAGTATTACAGGTTTAAGGTAAAAGCATCTCTGGGTGCATCTATACGGTACAATCAATGCAGTTTGCTACCACTTGAACTGCCATGGCTCAATGCTATGAAATCTTGTAAGTTGTAGCATTACAAGATCTTTAGCCTTCTCTGCCAAAGAGTGCTACAAACTACGACTTCCGGGATTCTGCAGCATGGCATTTAAAGTCAAACTGCATTAAATTGCATATTATAGATGACTTGAATTTACCAAAACCTCGCTCCTTGTAATTTGGCTTCTAATACTTGTTACTTTTATGATTGTGTGCTTTCAACACAAAGGCACCATAATTGGTTCAAACTCTTATCATTCCTCAATAACAAAACTATCTCGTTTATGTCTTTCCTTGAATGCATTAGGTACGTTTGCAGCCTAAGATAGATTTTTGCCTGGAAAGATGTACACAACTTGTTGCTGTCACTGTGTACTTTCAGGCTGACTCTGGTTTGTGTGGACTCTCTCCTAGGGTTTCCTTGGCAAGGTTTGTTCAGACCAGGTTTGACATTGCCTTCCTCTGAGGCTGAGAGAGTGGGACTTGTCCAAGGCTTCCCCAATCAGAAGACAACAATGATGATAATGATTTATAGGAGGGTTGTATGAAAAGTAATGCCTCCACCTTCGTTACTTGGGTTTGGATGGGAATATTTTAATAAATCAAGCGCAGAAATAATCCTTAGAATGTGCTCTTTAACTTCCATTATTCACTTTTCCACATCATCACCAGACAATTGGATGCATTTCTGCCAATGATGAACAAGTTTTCTGAAGCCGCCATGGAAAAAGTCGACACTCTGTTTCCACAACTGGCGTCTCACAGGACCCATCGTGCACAGATCTTCCGATAGCCAAGCAACACAATAATGTGACCCACACATTCTTGTGAAAGCTGATTATGCTTGAAATTTCTCTCTGAGTGATACAACGATCATCCTGAATCAATCTGTCAACCTTTTACTTGTGAAACTCAGTGGTTGCTGTCACAAGACATCCAACCCTTTGTTTGTCACACAAGTCAGATGTTCCCACCTCAACATCTTTAAACTTACTCGCCCAACGACGCACAGTATTCACATCAACACAATCCCCATAAACAGCTTGCATTCTCTGATGGATCTCCTTTGGGGTGACACCTTCTAAAGTCAAGAGTTCAATGACTGCACATTACTTAAGTCGCATTGACCGACCATCTGCGCAGGGTTCCCTATTTTGCACTTTAACAACACAACCGTTCAATGCTACGGCCTCCCACCAAATGGAACCATAGAGGAGAGTCTACTGAACAAGCCAGGACCTGCAGCAGACCAGGACTGCCATCTGTTGAGGAGTTACGAAGGTGGAGGCATTACTTTTCATTCAACCCTCGTATATCTCTTTTTCTCTCTTCAAAGAGGTTTCCATGACGGTTCAGGGATTTGAACCTTGGTCTCCAGAATCATAGTCCAGCACTCAAGCCACTACTCTTAGTTGCCTGTAAGCAAGATACTTATTTCAGTCTCGTAGGAAGAAAATGGTAAACCTCTGAATAAATCTCAGAACATGACAATGCCTAAGTACATTAGTTTTTGCTTTCAGGGGAAAAAAATACCAAAATAGTTTTTAAAAAGAATCAGCCAACTTCTGCTTTGGCCCGGCTGCCATCACATTATTCCTATCCCCTCCTTTTTATCTGGGGACGAGTTAACTCTTTCCCAGTTTTTACTTGGGGAAAATGAAACAACAAAGCTCTCCAGAGACCAAAACCAACCCGTTTCCATGTGCTTTTTATCCTTCTTATCCCCCTCCCCTTTGTGTGAAGTGCCAAGATTTTTAAAAGACGGTAACTTTCGGTGTCAGTAATCGTTCCTCCATCTGGTCGGGCCGGCTGCTTCCAAATCTGTGTGTTCTCAGCTGCCGAGCGCTCAGCTTCCTGCTCCTCTTCTTGGAGGATGAAATGCCAGCAGAACCTAAATTGTAACAGCATGAAAGGGGAGCATTATTCGGTTCAGCCAGAGCTTAAGCAATGACAGGGCACCTAAGAAGAGAAAATATGTTTCCCTCTTCAAAAAAACAATACAAGCTTATCCTACAAATAGCAAAGCCTCTGCCTTTCCCCCTTCTCTGTTTTCCATCCAGAAATAGATATTCCACTGGTTGGATGAGTCAACAGATCTCTGCAATTTGTGCATACCTCAATGTTCCTGTTAATCACTCATTTGTTATTTGTTATTACTGAAGGTCTTTTAATAGGGATAGAGAGACAATTTCTCACTTGTGCTTTATTGTCTATTCCTTCATAGCAAAGGGTTGGACTTCATGCAGCTACTTCCAACTCTCTAATTCTGTGTGTTCATTGTATATGGAGATGTGCATCAGATTGTGTTGTCCAAGGCTTTCATGGCTGGAATCACAGGGTTGTTGTATGTTTTCCGGGCTGTATGGTCATGTTCCAGAAGTATTCTCTCCTGATGTTTCGCCCACATCTATGGCAGGCATCCTCAGAAGTTGTGAGGTATAATAATAATATACCCACCTCTCTTTGCGGCTTGAGGTATACCTCACAACCTCTGAGGATGCCTGCCATAGATGTGGGCGAAACGTCAGGAGAGAATCCTTTTGGAACATGGCCACACAGCCTGGAAAACACACAACAACCCTGTGCATCGGATTGCTTCCTTACCATTCAACTGTATACTCTTCTGCTTAAAATTCAGACATGTACTACTGGTGGTGGTTATATTATTAGTATCTCACTATTCTCCAAAATTGAGATTCAAAGCAGCTTACAATTTTAAAAAGGAGTTGAAGCAGGTCTAATGGTTTCGAGTTACAGAAGAGTAGATTTTGTTTGAACATTAGCAGAGATTTCTTGACAGTGAGAGGAGTTCAATAATGCAATCAATTGCCTAGAATGGAGTTTTTCAAACTGTGCTCCTCCAGATGTTTTGGATCTCAACTCCCACACTTCCTAACATCTGGTAAACTGACTGGGATTTCTGGGAGCTGAAGGCCAAAACACCTGGAGGAACACAGTTTGAGAAACAATGGCCTAGAAAGCTGGTCTCTTTCCATTTACACAACAGAGTTGTAAGCTAGCAGCATGCCCATTTATGCCAACATGGAGAGGCCAAAAGGAAAGATGGTCCAAAAGGCAGTAGCAGATATGCCTGTTAGCTCCTTTGGATGGCTGAAATGAATCAATAAGTAATGGCTCGTGATTCAGTATTATCCCTTAGTACAGTGTTTCTCAACCCGGAGGGTGTCCGAGGGGTTGCCAAAGACCAGTATTTTCTGTTGGCCGTCAGGGTTCTGTGTGGGAAGTTTACCCCAATTCCATCGTTGGTGGGGTTCAAGGGTGATTAATGGTAGGTGAACTATAAATCCCAGCAACTACAACTCACAAATGTCAAGGTCTGTTTTCCCCAAACTCCACTACTGTTCAAATTTGGGCATATTGAGTATTTGTGCCAAGTTTGGTCCAGACCCATCATTGTTTGAGTTCACAGTGCTCTCTGGATGTAGGTGAACTACAACTCCCAAACTCAAGGTTAATGCCCGCCAAAACCCTTCAAGTATTTTCTGTTGGTCATGGGAGTTCTGTGTGCCAAGTTTGGTTCAGTTCCATCTTGGATGGAGTTCAGAATGCTCTTTGATTGTAGGTGAACTATAAATCCCAGCAGCTATAACTCTCAAATGACAAAATCATCCCATCCTCACCAGTCTCTCTATGCAAATTTGGGCATATTGGGTATTTGTGCCAAATTTGGTCCAGTGAATGAAAATACATCCTGCATATCAGATATTTATACATTATGATTCGTAACAGCAGCAAAATTACAGTTATGGGGTAGCAATGGAAATAATTTTATGGTTGAGTGTCACCATAACTACTAAGGGGTCATGGCATTAGGAAGGTTGAGAACCACTACTTTAGGAGATTTATGGTTCCTCACATTGTGGTTTCAGAACTCGGGTGCAGTTTTAACCATTGAAATGATATGGTCACCCTGCTTGTTACCAGAGTTTTCAGGTATTTTCATCTATCTGGGGTTCTGCACATAATTGTAGCCACAGACAACAAACATCCAGCTGCTCTAGGCTCCTGGGGAAAGGTAGCTGGGACACTCCATTGGAGAGTCTTTTCTCTCTCCTCTGGATGGAGCTGAGGCCAGCTGCTTCTCTGTCATTTGAATTGCTTCTCCACTGATAAGCGACAGCAACAGAAACCCCTCTGTGGTTTGACAGCTACCAGGCAGTGGGAGAACACAGAGCTGTGCATAAACACAATGCCGTGCACACTTGTAGCATTTCAGCCGATATATGAGAACCAGAAGGTGGATGGAGGAGAACTGAATGGAGGTGAGTCATTTTATCTGAAAAGTGCCTTGCAAATGCTTCACAGCATTTTCCATTTGAAGATCAGAAACTACTGAAAATAACAAAAAGCAGCAAAGTGCACTAAAAGTCCTTAAAAGCCCAAGCCAAGAGTGGCATTTTGATATGGAATAGCCATCAGCAAAAAGGGGACGTTGGGGTTGCCAAAGGGCCACAACCAAAAATGCCCTGCTCATCATTGATGTTCCTCTGACGGCAGGAAGCAGGGCTTCTCTGCATAGTATGACTCAGGAGTCATGCCAGCTATCAATCTTTCCTGCCCTTCTTGCATAGCAGGGAGGCTTCTTTATGCCAGCACAGACTCCCCCCTCTTCCCCCATTACCTGGCATTATGTCGGCCTCCCGCTTTGTCGCAGAGGCGACCAGGGGAAACGCTCGCAGGGCTGTCAGAACCTCCGCTCTGATTTAATACTCGCTCTGTCTCCAGCCATTGCCTGCGCACTTCGATGAAGGGAAATCTATCTCATAGAGGCCAGGTGTGCCCGGCGAGATAATGGAGCTGGCTTGGAAAGCGCAAACAGGGACTGCATAATTCATTGGGGAGCTCGGCGTGGTCCTGCGATTAGAAGCAAAGATGGCCAAGCGCTTGTTGATCAAACCGTGGCACACACAGGCTCACGTACGGACTCAGCCGGGATGAGGAGAGGGACCCTCGCCTGGGCTGGGAGTCACCCTCTGTGTTGACTTCCCCATTTCACAGTTATACCCACGAGGGTTGAATGAAAAGTAACACCTCCACCTTCCTTACTTGGGTTGGGATGGGAATATTCTAATAAATCAAACGCAGAAATAATCCTTAGAATGTGCTCTTTAACTACCACTATTCACTTTTCCACATCATCACCAGACAATTGGATACATTTCTGCCAACAAAGAACAAGTTTTCTGACGCCATCATGGAAGAAGTCGACACTCTGTTTCCGCAACCAGCATCTCACAGGACCCATCGTGCACAGATCTTTCGATAGCCAAGCAAAACAATAATGTGACCCACACGTTCTTGTGAAATGCTGATTATGCTTGAAATGTCTTCTGAGTGATACGACAATAGTCCTGAATCAATCTGTCAACCTTTTGCTTGTGAAACCCGGTGGTTGCTGTCACAGGACATTTATTTATTTATTTACAGCATTTATATTCCGCCCTTCTCACCCCGAAGGGGACTCAGGGCAGATCACATTACACATATAGGCAAACATTCAATGCCTTTTAACATAGGACAAAGACAAACAACATAGCTCTGAGCGGGCCTCGAACTTATGACCTCCTGGTCAGTGATTCATTGCAGTTAATTGCAACTGGTTTGCTCTCCCGTCTGCGCCACAGCCAATTCTTTGTCATGCAAGTCAGATGTTCCCATTTCAACATCTTTAAACTTACTCGCCCAACGACGCACAAGACTCGCATCAACACAATCACCATAAACAGCTTGCATTCTCTGATGAATCTCCTTTGGGGTGACACCATCCAGCCTCTGCTTAAAAATCCCTAGAGAAGAAGGCTCCACCTGACTCTTAGGCAGCAGCATCTTCTATAGCCGAACAACTATCACCATCAGGATGTTCTACCTAATGTTTATATGGAATCTCTTTTCCTATCATTGGAATACATTGCTCCATGTAGTGATCTCTAGGACAGCAGAAGGCAAGCTAACCCCCTCCTCAATGTGAAATTCTTTCCAAGATTCAAACATGACTATCATGTCCTCATCTCTCAGCCTTCTCTTCTCCAAGATAAACCTATTCAGTGCCCTCAGCTGCTCCTCAGAGGCACTCATGGCTTTTGGTCTCCCTTAGAATCATAGAATCATAGAATAGTAGAGTTGGAAGAGACCTCATGGGCCATCCAGTCCAACCCCCCGCTAAGAAGCAGGAAATCGCATTCTAGACAGTTTGTCAATATCATTCTTGAATTGTGATATCCAGAGCTCCCTTTTTCATAAGCTCAATAGCTCCATGGTCATAATAGTTAGCTTTTCCTGGAGAATAGAAAAGGAGAATGCTTGGCCTGTTAGGAGAAATCCAACTCTGGGAAGGGAAAAATTAATTTTTGTTTTTTGTTCTGTAAAGAATAGTAAGGAATCGCCTACCACAAGAAGAATCTGCTAAATGGAAAATAGGATTATCCATAGTCTGAAGCTTTAAAGCTTTTACAAACTAGTTGCTTGGGAACACGAACAGGAGTGTGATGTTTTGCTCATCTCCTGCTTTGTTTTTCTCCAACTACTTTAAGGAAAAGCAGTTCTGAATTATAGTTTTGGGATCTGATCCATCACAGCTCATGTTCTCTTCTTTTGCTATTTGGAGGGTCAGGGAGGAATTGCTGTTCCCACTGCAGTTTTAGTGCCTATCCAAAATTCCCACATAGGCTTTAAGAGTTTACATGTAAACAAAACCTCATCCAAAAAAGAGTTCAGATTTGTTCCCTTTGAAAAAAAGGTAGGTGATGTTTTTTGCATCCCTGTCAGAGATGTTGCATGCAACAAGAGTGATTCAGAATGAAATCTGGAAGGGTGGGAAATGTGTTTATGCTGGGATTGCCAAAAGGAGACTGCCGCGCAGGGGGAAGAGGCAGGGCTCAAGGTGTGAAAGAAAGTTTGGGATGCTCTTTTCATCCGTGCCCTTCTTTCCCCCACCAAGACTTTGTCATTTCAACAAAAAGCACAACTGACGCTGACATCAGGGGGAGGCAGGAGGCCTCTCTCCAAAGTTCCTGTAATAATCCAAGGGAACAGTTTTGAGATTTCACAACGCTCTCCGCTTCCTAATTAGGACAAGCTTAAAAGGGAACAGTTGGCGTTCCCGTTGGTGAGGGCCATGTGTTACCTGCAAGCAGGCCAAGTTGAGAATGAGACTGATTTCTCTCTTACCTACGTTCCGCGTTCAGCAGCTGCTCCGAACAGGTGCTCACTCTTTTCGGAGCAGATGGCCCCAAAAGTGGGTTGGTTGGCAAGTTCTTCTACAAAGCAGCCCTTCTTCTCGCACGCATTGATGTAGATGCAAAGAGGCACACGCAAGCAGGAGCCTGGGCTTGTTTTTGTTGCGGTGGTTGCAGTTGTTGCTACACAGCACCTTAGCTTTCTTAAGCTTCTTATGGAAGAACAATGGTGGGCAGGTCCTGGGTTGGGATATGGACTTTCACAATCTCTAACTTCATTTGTGATTCAAGGCTGACCAAACGTCTCTGTGTCTCTGTGTCTCTTTCTCACACACACAGCAGTCAGTTAAAGGAACCATGCACTGAATGGATGGATAGCTCTGGAGGGCCACACAATTCCTAATATTTTGAACAGAGCAACAGAAGATTTTGGATTGAGGTTTTAAGCAGGCCATTTTAGTTTAAGATACTTGGCACCAAAATAACAGCAAAGACTGTGTGGTCTTCTAGGAATGTTGATAGCCATGTTGGCCCTTTTAGCTTGGCTCTCATGCAACATTTCTAAACGACGTGCTCCTCTAGGTTGGGGAAATATCTTTGGACGGTGGAGTATTAGTCACCACAATTCTCTGCTTTTTAAATAACTGTCAGCACTGGGGTTACTTCTGTCAGAGTAATTTGCAGCGCAGCAGTAGTTGGATGGAGTCAGTGGAACGCAGAACGAAGAGACACCCAGAGACGATGGTAAAACTATATACAAGTTTTACTGAAAGCAGTAATAAAGACAAACAGACTTGAAGACAATGGACACGGGACTTGACTTCTCAGCAGAAAGCACTCGACACAACTCAGAACAGAACAGAACGCAATCAGTAATGCACACACACTTGTGTCTGGACACTCCCCAGTTCCAGCCACACATCAAGGACATCACAGCTTCTCAGTAATTAACTTTTTCCAGACTATGTTACACTCTGGATGATGCAATCAGTATGCAATACAGGCAAGACACAAATTTCATTTAAACACTACCAATACACAAATCCCACATTAACAACTTCAGCCTACAAGATTTTGAATGCAAACTTGACACAATCTTCACCTTGATGGGTAATGTCGGTATCAGAACATAGTTCTGAAAGTAAAGCCTTATGAGGAATGCCTTAGGGAGCTGGATATGTTTAGCTTGGAGAAGAGGAGTTTAAGAAGTTTAAGAAGTGTTATGATCACTGAGTTTAAATATTTGGAAGATGCCATTCAGGAGGGAGCAAACTTTTTCTGCTGCTCTGGAGACTAGGCCACAGAGCAATAAACTCAAAATGCAAGGAAAGAGATTCCACCTAAACATTAGAAAGAATTTGCTGATGGTATGAGTTGTTTGACAGCAGAATATGCTGCTTGGGAGTCTAGTTTCCTTCTCTGGGGTTTTTTAGACAGGCTAGATGGCTGTCTGTCGGGAGTGCTTAGATCACATCTTCCTGCATGGCACAAGGAGTTGGACTGGATGGTCTTGAGGTCTCTTCCAACTCTCTGATTCTATTATTTAGTTTGCTCACTTCTTTGTATTACATAATCTAGCTTTTTGTTTAAAATGCCCAAGCTAACATATGTTTCTAAACATGTCTTCTATGTGGCAATATCTATATATATAAAAGAGTGATGGCATCACGGTGATTCACAAAACAACAAAAGTACAGGCCCCCCAACCTCAAAATTTGACAACACAACCCATCATCCATGCCTCAAGGTTGATACAACAAAAAGAAAAGAAAAATAAAGTCCTAATTAGAGGGAGAGCAATACTTTTTTTTATCCAATTGCTGCCAGTTTAGAGGGCTAATCTCTGTCCACTTGGTTGCCTAGCAACCAAGGGACAGCCAGGTTTCAGTTAGGGAACAGGCAGATTTAGGCCTCACTTAGACTTCTTCCACAGATTATCTAATTTGCACTGGATTATATGGCAGTGTAGACTCAAGGCCCTTCCACACAGCTATATAACCCATTTATAATCTTATATTATCTGCTTTGCACTGGATTATCTTGACTCCACACTGCCATATAATCCACTTCAGTGTGCATTTTATACAGCTGTGAAGAAGGAGCCTCATATAATCCAGTTCTGAGCAGATAATATAAGATTAGAAATATACAGTAGAGTCTCACTTATCCAACGTAAACAGGCCGGCAGGATAAGTGAATATGTTGGATAATAAGAAGGGATTCAGGAAAAGCCAATTAAACATCAAATTAGGTAATCGTTATACAAATTAAGCACCAAAACATCATATTATACAACAAATTTGACAGAAAAAGTAGTTCCATGCGCAGTAATGCTATGTAGTATTTACAGTAGAGTCTCACTTATCCAACACTTGCTTATCCAACGTTCTGGATTATCCAACGCATTTTTGTAGTCAATGCTTTCAATATATCGTGATATTTTGGTGCTAAATTCATAAATACAGTAATTATTATATAGCATTACTGTGTACTGAACTACTTTTTCTGACAAATTTGTTGTCTAACATGATGTTTTGGTGCTTAATTTGTAAAATCTTAATTTGATGTTTAATAGGGTTATCCTTAATTTCTCATTATCCAACATATTCGCTTATCCAACGTTCTGCCGGCCCGTTTATGTTGGATAAGTGAGACTCTACTGTACTGTATTTACAAATTTACCACTAAAATATCACAATGAATTTAAAACACTGACTACAAAAACATTGATTATGAAAAGGCAGACTGCGTTGGATAATCCAGAACATTGTATAAGCGAATGTTGGATAAGTGAGATTCTTCTTTAATATGAAATAGTTACTGGGATAGAATAATGCAGAACAATATAATCTCTAAAACCAGGACAGTAAATAAACAGGGGAATTCCACACAGGAAACAATCAGGGCCAGCTAACACCTCCCAACAAAGTATTCCCATCATCAAAGTCTGGCAAATCCTGTTTTCTCAGGGCCACAGACAGTAGAAGCACATAAAATATCGCAAACAACACCACTCTGAAAACAAGGGAATTCCAAACAGGAAACAATCAGGGCCAGCTAACACCTCCCAACAAAGTATTCCCATCATCAAAGTCTGGCAAATCCTGTTTTCTCAGGGCCTCCCAACAAAGTATTCCCATCATCAAAGTCTGGCAAATCCTGTTTTCTCTGTTTGTAGTCTGTCTGTGCGATTTTCATACAGCAGCTGAGGATATGATCAATGGTTTCATTGGTTTCCTTGCACCAACGAATTATTACTATTATTATTATTATTATTATTATTATTATTATTATTATTATTATTATTATTTACATCCTGTACCACGCTACAGCCTCTTCTCATCTTTGGCATAGTGATTCCTTGGATATTTAAAGATGGCTGTATCAACTTCTGTCCTCTCTTCTCCAGGCTAAATATTCCCAAGTCTTTCAACCTTTCCTTGTAGTGCCTTTCTTTTCTGGTCACTTTACCATCTTGCATGGATGCAAAATGCCCATGGCAAAATGGGTTTCAATCACTCAAGAGAAACCCAAACCCTGGTCTTCGGGAATCTTAGGAAATATTTACACTGAGAATTAATGCAGTTCGACATCATTCTAACTGTCACGGCTCAATAATATGGAATCCTGGGACTTGCAATTTAATGAGGCACCAAAGTTCTTTGGCAGAGAAGGCTAAAGTTCTTGTAAAACTGTGAATCTCATGATTCCCATAGTATTGAGCCATGAAGGTTGAAGTGATGTCAAACTGGACTAATTCTACAGTATAGATGCACCCATAGTTTAACTGAATGGCTGCTTAACATCGTAATTATTATTTTTTAAATGTTTTTCTTGTTAACTTAGTCTACCGCTCTCCACGCAGTAACATACAAGTTTAAATGGGATGCGCTTAATGCAGACTCCCATGCAGAGGTCAGAGAAGGTTTCTTTTTTGGACTACAGCTGCCAGAATCCCCCAGCCATTCTAGGAAATAAACTTTCTCCAAGCTCTGCTTTTGCATCAGCACCATCCTGCTGTGAAATCAGTGGCCCAGTATTTTACATTTATATATTACAGCTTGAGTGAACATCCTATTTTGAACTCCGAATATCTCCAGACAGTCAACTCCTGGCTTCCCAAATTTTCTGAAAGATTATCTAAGCTTTTCTTTGCGCTCCATCCCCACAACGCTAGCTTGCCTCCTTTGTACTATATTGGCCTGTCAGTGCTTCCTCTTTCTTTCTTTCTTTCTTTCTTTCTTTAATGCTTGCCCATTCTTTTGCCTTGCAAGCCCAAACCCAGCGCAAGCTTCAGGAGAGGGAGGCGCTGACCAGTGAAAGCTTTGCTCATTTCCTTTCTCTCTGGGCACAAAGACCCCGGTGCTTGCTTGGCTCCGCTGTTCATTTGAAACCAACCACTGGCGCCAAGGCGACCAGATGAGACTGACATCTGTCTCTTCATTTCTTGCCAAGCCACTGCTGTTCCATGGCTGGCAGGGAGGAGAGGGCTGGCAAATGCCAAGTTCTCTTGGAAAGTCATCCGACATTCCTCACACTCCTCTTCCTCACCCCCCCACCCCCCCCAATCCCAGACATCTTGCCTGCTTCTTTTCTCAGATGCATCAAGAGCATGACAGGCTCCTACCTGGAAAGAAAGAAAGGAGAACTTCTCTGCCTTGCTGTCGTGTGCTTTCAAGTTGGCTCTCACTCACAGCAATCCCATCCTAGAGTTTTCTTGGCCATAATGGTTCGGATTTGGTTTTCCAATGCCTTCCTCTTGGGCTGAGAGAGTGTGACTTGTTCAAAAGGTCACTAAGTGGGTCTCTCAAGAAGGGATTCAAGCTCTGGTCTTGTGGCCCAGCCATCAACCACATTGGCACCACATAGCCAATGAGGAAAAATGACTGAAATAATAATAATAATACAAAAAAGATAAAGACAAAGTATGGATTGTCGATGTTGCAATCCCAGGTGATGGCAGGATTGAGGAGAAACAACTGGAAAAGTTGACACGATATGAGGATTTAAAGATCGAACTATAAAGACTCTGGCACAAGCCAGTCAAAGTGGTCCCAGTAGTGATCAGCACACTGAGTGCAGTGCCTAAAGGCCTTGGCCTGCACTTAAACACAATCGGTGCTGACAAAATTACCATCTGCCAGCTGCAGAAGGCCACCTTACTGGGATCTGCTTGCATTATTCGCCGATACATCACACAGTCCTAGACACTTGGGAAGTGTCTGACGTGTGATCCAATTCAACAGCCAGCAGAGTGTCTGCTGTGGATTCATCTTGTTGTTAAAATAATAATTATTATTTTTAAAAGCAGGAGCACAAAAGACCAGTTATTGATTGACAAAATGATTCTGGAGAACTGTAAAAGCCGAAAAGCTAATCTTCACATGACGTGGATTGACTACAAAAAGGCCTTTGACTCACTCCCACACAGCTGGATCATCAAGTGCCTGGACACCATCGGGATTAGTAAAAACGTTGGCACCTTCATTGAAAACATGATGGAGCACTGGAAAACTGAACTGTTTGTTGGAAATGAAAGCTATGGACTTGTCAACATCAGGAGAGGAATTTTCCAGGGAGACTCATTGTCCCCTCTGCTTTTCATTATTGCCATGATCCCTCTGTCAACAATCTTACAAAAAACAAATCTCGGCTATCAAACATCTAAGAATTCTCACAAAATTTCGCATCTGATGTACATGGATGACCTGAAGCTGTATGGAAAAACGGAAACTGAATTCCAGTCTCTGACTAACACTATCTGAATTTTTAGCACTGATATCAGCATGGAGTTTGGCTTGGACAAATGTTCGACAGTGGCATTGAAGAAGGGAAAAACCATTGAAAGTGAGGGCATAAATATGCCTAATGGCCAAACAATAAAGTGTCACCAGCCAGAGGCCTATAAATATCTGGGCTTATTACAGCTGGACAACATCAAGCATGAACATGTGAAGACTGTGGTCAGTAAAGAATACACACAAAGGGTCAGAAAAATTCTCAGAAGCAAGCTCAATGGAGGCAACACCATCAAGGCCATAAACACCTGGGCCATACCTGTCATAAGATATACTGCTGGCATCATAAACTAGACACAGGTGGAACTGGACAATTCGGACAGAAAAACAAGAAAACTCATGACCATTCATCACTCACTGCACCCTCGCAGTGATGTTGACTGGCTATATATGCCTAGAAGATCAGGGGGCAGAGGACTCTTACAAGTCAAACAAGCAGTCAAAGAAGAAGAACATGCCCTGGCAGAATATGTAAAGCAAAGTGAAGAACCTGCTTTGATTGAAGTCAAAAATCAGAAACTCCTCAAAGCACAGCAGACAAAAAACCTGTACAAGAAAACCGCACTACAAACTAGAGCTGACAGCTGGCACAACAAAACATTGCATGGAAAGTTCCTTGACAAAATTGAAGGAAAAGCTGATAAGGAGAAGACCTGGCTCTGGCTCACGAATGGGACCCCGAAGAAGGAGACAGAAGGCCTGATCCTTGCAGCCCAGGAGCAAGACATCAGGACAAAGGCAATTAAGGCCAAGATCGAAAAATCAGCTGATGACCCAAAATGCAGACTGTGCAAGGAAGCTGACGAAACCATGGATCATATCCTCAGCTGCTGTAAGAAAATCACACAGACAGACTACAAACAGAGGCACAACTATGTGGCCCAAATGATTCATTGGAACTTATGCCTCAAGTACCACCTCCCAGCAGCAAAGAACTGGTGGGATCATCTTTCAGCAGAGTCTTTGAACTTCAAAGATTCTGGCAGAAACCAGTGCAGGTGGTCCCAGTGGTGATGGGCACATTGGGTGCCATGCCAAAAGATCTCAGCCAGCATTTGGAAACAAAAGACATTGACAAAATTACGATCTGCCAACTGCAAAAGGCCACCCTATTGGGATCTGCACGCATCATCCGAAAATACATCACACAGTCCTAAACGCTTGGGAAATGTTTGACTTGTGATTTTGTGATACGACATCCAGCATATCTATCTTGTTTGCTGTGTCATACAACGTCATTGTGTCAATAATAATAATAATAATAATAATAATAATAATAATAATAATAACAATACTTTATTTGTATTCCGCCCTATCTCTCTGAGTGGACTCAGGATACACAACACAAAGGCAAACATTCAATGCCTAGAAACAATGAAGTACAGATAAAAGTAAAGGTTTCCCCTTTTGGCTCTTAGGGGTGAAGCTCATTTCTATTTTTAAGCCAAAGAGCCTGCATTTATTGCTTTTTCTGATTTTTGGGTTGTAATGTATGTTAGTATTTATTGTATTATTAATTTGTGTTATGATATGTTGTTTTATATTTTGTTATATTGTATGGTTTTGGGCATGGCCCCATGTAAGCCGCCCCGAGTCCCCGTTGGGGAGATGGTGGCGGGGTATAAATAAAGTTTTTTTTTAATTATTATTATTATTATTATTATTATTATTATTATTATTATTATTATTATTGTCCATAGACACCTCCTAGGTCATTTGGCCGGCATGATTGCATGGAGCACTGTTTACCTTCCCACCAAGGCGGTGCCTATTGATCTACTCACATTTGTATGTCTTAGAACTGCTAGGTTGGCAGAAGCTGGGGCTAACAGCAGGAGCTCTCCCTGTCCTGCGGTTTTGAACCACCAACCACCACCAGGTCCCCAAGCTAGTTTGCTATAAAACTCAATTACAGGCAGTCCCCAAGTTAGAAACATTTGACTTGCAAAGGATTCTAGTTAGAACGGGGTAAGACAACATAAATAGAGAGAAATCTACTAGGAAAGGAATTCACTACTGGAAGAGTTATTATGCGGAAAAGGTCTCAAGTGAAGCTTATGTCCAGGCCAGGTTTTCACAACATGCGAAATTTTTCAAAATCCAGTTATTGCAGGGACAGAAAGTGAGGTGAAATCTTCTGAACAGAGGCACAGGCTGCCAAGCGAGCACCACAGGGGTGTTGCCAGTATTATATTGCACTTTATTGACTATTTTAGCTGTGAAACTACCTCTCCCCTTTTTGAAATATTCTGCATTTTGGCCCAGATCCGTGTATTAGTCTCTTGTTTTTAACATTTTATTCTGTATGTTGATTTTTATGACTGTTTTAGTGATGCTGATGTTTTATTGTTGGGATATTTGTTTTATTGTCTTGTTGTTGTTGTTACATTGTTGTGTTGGGCAAGGCCCCATGTAAGCCACCCCGAGTCCCTTCGGGGAGATGGGGCAGGGTATAAGAATAAAGTTGTTATTATTATTATTATTATTATTATTATTATTATTATTATTACTATTATTATTCACCCTTTCCTATGCTAGCTCAGGCTTCATATATACATACTTGACGGGAGTTACACTGAAAAAAATTACCTGTTCCGACTTGCAAATTTAACTTCAGGACAAACTCACAGAACCTGTCTTGTTTTGTAACTTGGGAACTGCCTGTAATGTGTTGTGAAATTATATTTGGAAAGCTCTAAAATAGTGTGGAGTCAGGCGCCACCAGATTTCCCTTTGAGGGTGCCACGAATGGAGATAAGCATTTCAAGCCAAAGGAGGTCATAGCTATCTATGAGAAGGATTTTGAGCTGGCAAACTGGGCACCAATCTGCTGTAAACAGTGGCAAACACTAAACAGAATAGACTTCTGCAGCCATGTACTTCCAGCAATTGTACCTATACATGGATAAACGCAGGCTCACTTTTATGGACATGAAACATGGTGATGATTTTTTTTTTCCAAGTCAGGAGTGACTTGAGAAATTGCATGTCACTTCTGGTGTGAGAGAATTGACTGTCTGCAAGGACGTTGCCCAGGGGACGTCCGGATGTTTTGATGTGTATACTCGAGTATAAGCTGACCCGAATATAAGCCGAGGCACCTAATTTTACCCCCCAAAAACTGGGAAAACATTGACTCCAGTATAAGCCGAGATACCAATAAAATTACATTAATTGAGGCATCAGTAGTTTAAATGTTTTTGAATCTTTACATCAAACTGTAATTTAAGATATGACTGTTCAACTCTGATTAAATCATTATTTTAATCTTCTTCAATGTAAATGTGTTTATGCGTGCATTTAATAATAATAGAGTGAAATAATAAATGTAATAATACTAATAATTAATGCAGTAAAATAATAAATGTAATAATAAACAGAGAAAAATAATGTATTTTTTTTCTGTGTCAGGAGCAACCAGAGTTGCTTCTGGAGTGAGAGAATTGGCTGTCTGCAAGGACGTTGCCCAGGGGATGCCCGGATGTTTTGATGTTTTACCATCCTTGTGGGAGGCTTCTCTCATGTCACCGCATGGAGCTGGAGCTGATAGAGGGAGCTCATCCGCGCTCTCCCCGGGTGGGATTCGAACCTGGCACCTTTTAGGTCAGCAACCCAACCTTCAAGTCACAAGGCTTTTTTAACCCCTAGGCCACCGGGGGCTCCAATAAATGTATTAATAATAATAAAAATAGAGTAAAATAAATGTAAAAGTTAACAACAATAATAGAGTAAAATAATAAATGTAATAATAATAATTAATAGAGTAAAATAATAAATGTGACAATACCAATAATAATAGAGAAAAATAATAAATATAACATATATACTTGAGTATAAGCCAACCTGAATTAAAGCCCACCAGGACCCTCACCCGAGTATAAGCCGAGGAGGTTTTTTTTCAGTCCTAAAAAAGGGCTGAAAAACTAGGCTTATACTCGAGTATATATAGTATTTACTTTTCTTCCACATACTCCCTATCTTTTCCCTTGTCTCCATCCTATCCCATTCCATCACTGTGTCCTCTTTAATTAGTTTTTTTCAAAGATAACTTGATAGACGCTGTCTTGTTGGTTAGGTCTGCCCAGTAAAAAGAAGGAATTGGAGTTCACGCCATTCTTCTGATCCAAAGAAACACTCGGGCATACTGGTTAATATCTGCTTGCTCACTGGGGCATCAGGGAAAGGAAAATGGAAAGCATCCAATGTGTCTCAATCAACTTTTTTTGAGACATAAACCAATGCAATTCTAGGCTGCATCAGCAGGAACGTGGTGTCTAAACCAGTGGGTCTCAACCTTTGGTCCTCCAGGTGTTTTGGACTTCAGCTTCCACTGTTCCTAACAGCTGATACCCTGTTTCCCTGAAAATAAGACATCCCCGGAAAATAAGACCTAGTAGAGGTTTTGCTGAATTGCTAAATATAAGGCCTCCCCTGAAAGTAAGACCTAGCAAAGTTTTTGTTTGGAAGCATGACCACTGAACAGAACACCAGAGCATGCAGGATCGGTAAATGTACATACCATAGAGTGTTGTACATGGAAATAATGGTAATAACAAGAAATTCTTGATAGGATTCACAGTTTGTCTGGTTATGCTGGTTTGTGATGACAACTACTGTACAGTATATAATGTTCATTTTTTGTTCAACAATAAATGTGAATTCTTCTTCGTGGAAAAATAAGACTCCCCTGAAAACAAGACCTAGTGCATCTTTGGGAGCAAAAATTAATATAAGACACTGTCTTATTTTCGGGGAAACACGGTAAACTGGCTAGGATTTCTAGGAGGTGAAGTCAAAAACACCTGGAGGAGCACAGTTTGAGAAACTCTAGTCTAGACTGAGGGAAATAATATTGCCACTCAATTTTGCTCTTGTGAGGAGTGGCTTAGAGAGCTGGTTATGTTTAGTTTGGAGAGGAGATGTTACGAAGGTACATGATAGTCATGTTTAACTCTCTGAAAGAATACCACATCGAGGTTTCCCAACTGTAAAAGTTGTTCAACAGTGGGATACATGGTTGCTAGAGAGCCCAGCGGACCCTCCTTCTCTGGAAGTTTTGAAACAGAGGCTAGATGGCCATTGGTCAGGAAGACTTATTAGATAGCAAAATTGGGTTGGAGTGGGGTGGCCTTTGTGGTCTCCTCCAACTCTTGCTGCTGCTGCTGCTCAGTTGTTTAGTCATATCCGACTCTTCGTGACCTCCTGGACCAGTCCACGCCAGAGCTCCCTGTCGGCCGTCACTGCCCCCAGTTCCTTCAAGGTCAAGCCAGTCACTTCAAGGATACCGTCCATCCATCTTGCCCTTGGTCGACCTCTCTTCCTTTTTCCTTCCATTTTCCCCAGCATCTTGATCTTCTCCAAGCTTTCCTGTCTCCTCATAATGTGGCCAAAATACTTCAGCTTTGCCTCCAATATCCTTCTCTCCAGTGAGCAGCCATTGGGCATTATTCCCTAGAGGATGGACTGGTTGGATTCTTCTTGCGGTCCAAGGAACTCTCAGGATTTTCTTCCAGCACCAAAGTTCAAAAGCGTCTATCTTCCTTCGCTCAGCCTTCCTTATGGTCCAGCTCTCGCAGCCATAGGTTACTATGGGGAATACCATTGCTTTGACTATGCGGTCCTTCGTTGCCAGTGTGATGTCTCTGCTCTTCACTCTTTTGTCCAGGTTGGCCATTCCTCTCCCCCCAAGAAGGAAACGTCTTCTGATTTCCTGGCTGCAGTCTGCATCTGCAGTGATCTTCGTGCCTAGAAATATAAAGTCTGTCACTGCCTCCACGTTTTCTCCCTCTATTTGCCAGTTATCAATAGGTGTAGTTGCCATGATCTTGGTTTTCTTGATATTTAACTGCAACCCAGCTTTTGCACTTTCTTTGTTCACCCTGGTGATAAGGCTCCTCAGCTCCTCCTCGCTTTCGGCCATCAGAGTGGTATCATCTGCATACCTAAGGTTGTTAATGTTTCTTCCAGCAATTTTAACTCCAACCTTGGATTCCTCAAGCCCCGCATGTCGCATGATGATCCAACTCTTGGATTCTATTATTCTCTTCTATAACTTGGTGAACAAATCACAGCCTGGCTTTTTGATATTCATCTGTTTATAGGTTGGGCTGGCCAGTCTGGACAGCTAGAGGTTTCTGTGTCCATTGTGGCTGGTGGCACCTCTTGAGTGAATGAATAATCAGATCCCTTGGGCCTGTAGTATTTCTTGCACCCTTGATATCAGGAGAAAACCCCAGTGGATAATATACACTTTTGATGCCCTCTTTTACTTCAAGGTCTGACAGGGCTGTCCTTAGCCATAGTTCTGTTTTATGTGTGTTAGCAGAAGCTTTGCCAGCTGACCAATGCCAGGAGATCAGCATCTAGGCTGCCTTCCCTGATTCATTATGTGCCAGTAGTATATCTAAGGTTGGAAGCCAAGCTGGCAACAAACATGGGGGAAGCTATAAGGAGACCAGCCAGGACTGAAGTTCTTCTTTTTATGTGTTGTCGAAGGCTTTCATGGCTGGGATCACAGGGTTGTTGTATGTCTTTCGGGCTGTGTGACCATGTTCTTCTTTTTATCCTCTGTAGAAGAACAGAAGTGAACGACAAGTCTCTGCCCTCCCAATTGCTTGCTTTCCACTGTTTCTGGATCACAGGTTACCAGGTGTAGAGAAAAGTGACTTTTGTTTTCTGCTTTCCTGGAACCGCATAAAGGATACTTGACATTGCGAAGATACTTGAGTCTGATCCAGCCTGCTCTGTCTGCTTTAAGGGCCCTGATTCACCAAGTCGTTAGGAAGGGCAGG
Organism: Anolis carolinensis; assembly: GCF_035594765.1. NCBI lineage: Eukaryota > Metazoa > Chordata > Lepidosauria > Squamata > Anolidae > Anolis > Anolis carolinensis. Next base: position 5,833,825 of record NC_085841.1, read on the forward strand.
TGAAGTGGGAAAATACGGATGGAATCAGCTTATTGCTGCTCTCCAATCTATTCTCTTTCTTTAAAAGTGGATCTAGCAAATAAGAGATGGACTGCTTTAAATTCATGCTGTCTCTTCATTACTATTTGCCATCAGGTCAGTCTTGATTTATGTCAATCCTATGAATGAGAGGTCTCCACGACCTCCGATCTTGCTAATTCTGGATAGCCATGGCATCTTTGCTTGGGTCAAAGAGTGCAGTTTTACTCTTTCCCTACCACCTTCAACATTATCAAACATCATGTTTTTTCCCTCAATTAATCATGTTATCACATGATACACTCAAAGTATGATAGCCTCGTTTTGGCTTCTATTAAACACTCATTGCTCTCAGACCCATTCATTTGTTCTTTTAACAGGTCATTGCATTGGTAGATCACTTCTCCAGCACTAGGGGGCCGGGCTGTGGCGCAGCTGGCTAGTAACCAGCTGCTATAAATCACTACTGACCGAGAGGTCATGAGTTCGAAGCCCGGGTCGGGTTAAGCCTCCGACCATAAAAAAAAAAAAATAGCCCCGGCTTGCTGTTGACCTAGCAGCCCCGAAAGACAGTTGCATCTGTCAAGTAGGGAAAATTTAGGGACGCTTTATGCGGGAGGCTATTTTAACTAATCTACAACACCATAAAACTGCTCACAAGGAAAAGAAGAGGAAGAACAGCCACCAATGGACGGTGAAGCAACAGCTCCCCCTGTGACCGGAATCATGAAGCTGGAAAAGATGTTAAAAAATGCCTCTGTGTCTGTCTAAAACTGAATGTTGTTTGTCTGTTGGCATTGAATGTTTGCCATATATGTGTTCATTGTAATCTGCCCTGAGTCCCCTTCGGGGTGAGAAGGGCGGAATATAAATACTGTAAATAAATAAATAATAAATAGAGTTGATTCTCTTCCAGCCAACTCTCCTCACTGTCCAGATTTCGCATGCATCCATAGAAATCAGAAATATTTTGACCTGAATTATTCTGAATTTGAGGTTGAATTAGATGCCTTTGTACTTTGAGAATCTTAGCTACTTTACCTAAAGCTGTCTTTCCAAGTCTTTTTCTTTTGATTTCTTGACTACAGTCTCCATTTTGATTAATTACTAAACCTAAATACCTTCTTTACCTATTACTGTGTCTTCTTATATGTTTTGAAGAGAGGTCAATCATAGAGTTAAAATCAGTCTCCTGGGCCATTGACTCCAACCTGTTCTAACATTCAATTGAAGTCTATGCAGGTATAACTTACCAACATCAAGCCTGTGCAGAGGGTTGAAAGGCACCAGATTTTATCTGATCCTGAAAGCTTAGCAGGGACTGCCTTGATTACTATTTGCATAGGAGATTATCAACAAATACCATGTCCCATTGGCTGTATTTTAAAGGAGGGAACTGGCAAAGCCACCCCTGAGTATTCCTTCCCTTAAAAAACCTTGTAAAATTCATGAGATTGATGTATGTATGTTAGTAACCAACTTGAAGATACATTCACAGGCACTGCTATTTTAAAGGTTTGTAATAGGTAAAAGGTAAAGGTTTTCCCCTGACATTAAGTCCAGTCGTGACTGTCTCTGGGGGTTGGTGCTCATCTCCATTTCTAAGCCGAAGAACCAGCGTTGTCCGTAGACACCTCCAAGGTCATGTGGCCGGCATGACTGCATGGAGCGCTGTTACCTTCCTGCCGGAGCAGTACCTATTGATCTACTCACATTTGCATGTTTTCGAACTGCTAGGTTGGTAGAAGCTGGGGCTAACAGCGGGCGCTCATTCTGCTCCCGGGATTTGAACCTGGAACCTTTTGGTCCGCAAGTTCAGCATCTCAGCGTTTTAACACACTGTGCTACCAGGGGCCCCAAGGTTTGTAATAATAATTGTAATAATAATCTATATAAATAAAAATGTAATGTTCGTCAGTCAGGGACCTCATATCTCCCAAACTACTCCACCGAATTTTATGAAATTTGGACACAGCATAGCATTTGAACTTCTCTGGGTTTTAAGCCTACTCTCACAAACCTGAGACACCTGAAAAAGGTAAAATCAACCCTCTAAGCAACCGCCAATCAGTCTCCTCCTCCCTTAGCTACTGTCCTAACAGACGGCTCCTCCCTTTAGCAACGGCACAAGCAATGGGCACTCATTCTCCACTCTTTAGCAACTTGTGTGGGCGGGGCTGCAAGGGATGGCTAAGCCCGCCTCCTTGCCACTCATGGGTAGTTACGTGAGACTGAAGCTCTGAGACCTAGACACAGAAAGGGTGCAGGGTCTCCTACAGGCATTTTTCACGTGTGGCCAGGTACAGCTAGTAATAAAAATAAGACTTTATATTCCGCCCTATCTCCCCGAAATCCATGATCTTTTAATGGATTTTTATGTCTTTAACATTTAGCATTTAGTTTTTGAAATTGTTTAATTGCTTGTTAAATAACTCATATTTATACTTCACCCCAGTGGCGAAGTGTGTTAAAGCACTGAGCTGCTGAACTTGCAGACCGAAAGGTCCCAGGTTCAAATCCCGGGAGCGGAGTGAGCGCCCGCTGTTAGCTCCAGCTCCTGCCAACCTAGCAGTTCGAAAACATGCAAATGTGAGTAGATCAATAGGTAACGCTCCGACGGGAAGGTAACGGCGTTCCATGCAGTCATGGCGGCCACATGACCTTGGAGGTGTCTATGGACAACGCCGGCTCTTCGGCTTAGAAATGGAGATGAGCATCAACCCCCAGAGTCAGACATGACTGGACTTAACGTCAGGGGAAAACCTTTACCTTTTATACCTTTATTAATGACTTCTATAATTTTAATTTGCATTGCTTTTAACATGTTGTTAGCTTCTTAAGACCCATTATTGGGAGAAAGGCAGGATGTAAATGAATGTTGTTGTTCTTGTTGTTGTTGTTGTTACTTTTGGCATTTGCAAAGATTCTGATGCTTTCCAGATATGGTTGCTGAACACATTTTTCCTTCTGTTCTTTCTGCAACTGGCAAATAAGCAACACTCCACATTTGTGGGTTTGACTTTTGTTGATTTCATTATTCATGGTTTTGACTAAAATATTCCCCCTGGGAACCTCATGTCCTCTAGTGCAACTCTATGCTCAACACCCTCCAGTCACACTGGAGGACCTAGGTCCCATCTACACTGGCATTTTATGCAAATTATCTGGATTATATGAGTTGGTGCTGCCATATACTTTAGCTTATATTTGAGATTTTTCAGTTTTATGGGAGCCCTGTGCCCCTAATTTATTTATTTACTTACAGTATTTATATTCCGCCCTTCTCACCCCGCAGGGGACTCAGGGCGGATCACATTGTACACATATAAGGCAAACATTCAATGCCATATAACATAGAACAGAGACAGAGACAGACACAGAGGCAATTTAAACCTTCTCCAGTTTCCAGCTTCCTGAGGGTATGCTTGATTCCGGCCACAGGGAAGCAGCTGCTTCATCATCCACTGCGATGGCACTTTCTCATTCCAACAGCAGCTGGGTGATTTTTATAGTGTTGTAAATTAGCTGTTAATGTGGGATTTGTGTATTGGTAATGTTTAAATGAAATTTGTGTCTTGCCTGTATTGCATACTGGTTGCATCATCCAGAGTGTAACATAGTCTGGAAAGAGTTAATTACTAAGAAGCTGTGATGTCCTTGATGTGTGGCTGGAACTGGGGAGTGTCCAGACACAAGTGTGTGTGCATTGCTGATTGCATCAGTTCTGAGTTGAGTCGAGTGCTGTCTGCCTAGAGCGAGAGTCAAGTCCTGTGTTCGTCCATTGTCTGCAAGTCTGTTTGTCTTGATTATTACTGCTTACAGTAAAACTTGTATATAGTTTTACTAAAGTCTCTGGGTGTCTCTTTGTTCTGCGTTCCACCGATTCCATCAACTACTGCTGCGCTGCAAATTACTCTGACATTAGCCTCCCCACATATAAGTGGTACCTAAATTTCCTACTTGATAGATGCAACTATCTTTCAAGTTACTTAGGTCAGCAACGAGCAGGGGCTATATTTTATTTTTAATTCTCGGGTGCTCACCCCGACATGGTCTGGCCTCAAACTCATGACCTCTTGGTCAGAGTGATTTATTGCAGCTGGTTGCTAACCAGCCTGCGCCACAGCCCGGCCCAGACAATGGGCAGATCTGAACTGTTCTTTCTTCTTCCCCCCATTGATAACGGGCTTCATTGTTTCTGGCAGGTGTTGACGGAGAATGGCTTTGGTCCCATCACTACTGAGATCCGCGAGGCTCCAGAGTTCTATTACGCAGAAGACTATCACCAGCAATACCTGAGCAAGAACCCCAAGGGCTATTGCAGCCTGAGAGGCACCGGCGTCTGCTGCCCTAATGATGTGGTCCACTCTTAATACAAGACGTGAAAGGCAAAGGAATGCTCTTTTGATTTGTTCCACAGTTTGATTTTCATGGTAATTGTACCTTCCGCGTAAATGCCCACCCTGAAATCAGTGGTACCGCTTTGCTGAAAAATGAGTTGATATGGAGCTGATTCCTCCCATAGCGGAGGGGCAAACTACTCCAGGTTTTAGATCAGAATTTAGGGGAGCTTTCCAAGGTGCTAGCCTGGCTTGAGAGACCAAGTTCAGCAGCTTTTGTGCTTCCTTCGAGATTTGAGTTAAAGCCTGGGACACTGCCCCATTGACATGCAAGCCAATTTTGAACTCCCTTTGCACTGTAGCCATTCAGCAAGGGAAATCACATTTTTGAATGACTTCCCTTTGTCCCTTCATGCCACTCTACCCCTTTGCGGAATTCATCTGCTACAAACAGGTGCAGGATTCCCTCCAACATTTCACAATATTCAAATGGCCCCTAGAAAATCAAGATGGAATTTGGTCACGTTAGGAAAAAAAAGTTTGGTTTGATCCTCTTTTGTTTATAGTGACGGGACATTCAAATGTGCGTCCTCTCCACGTCTTTACAGTGGTACTTTCTGAATGCGATTATCCGCTTTATGCTGCATTGCATATTATTTTTATTTATTAATTATTACTAGAAATAATCCCAATCTATCCATAGGCACAATTAATTTGGAAGATTTATCCAAGCTGCAGATATAAACAGGGAACCAAGTTTATGAGATGAAGGTGAGATAACCCAAGAAATGAGAGCAAAGAAATCATTGGATTCTCTCCCTTCTCCCTGTTTTACTCAGACGAAAACGAGACGATTATAATCCAAGAGATCTCCATTATTTCTGAACCACACGCATAGGGCTCATGTGGAAGGATGAAAGAACTGGAGGTTCTGTTGACCCAAATGCTGGTTAGAATTGATAAGGAAGCTGCGCTCAAATGTAATACAATAAAGGGCTATACATTGCAAATGAACAAAATGGTGTGTCGCACTGTCATCTCAATTGTGTGAGCTTTGAGTTGCTTCTGGGTTTGTAAGCAGCCAAGTGTCTAAAGGCTCTGAAGGATGAATCCTGCTCTCCAGTTGAATACCAAGCAGGTCTCACCCTAACTGAGGTCTGCATCAAATCAATCTCCTTGCCACCTTTCATCCTCCTTACATTTGCTCCAGATGGCAAAAACAGGTGGGTTGATCTGTGAGGTGGCCACAAACTTCACCATCACAATGATGGGCTTTATGTTGGCACTTTATATCCACACTTAGTTCTTTTATGTATGCCGTTGTTACATCCTACCTTTCCCCTGATAATGGGGCTCAAGGTGGCTCACACCATATTTAAAACAATACAAAATGTCTACAGTGTTCTCTCACTTATCGTGTGGGTTACATTCCAGGACCACCCGCAATAAGTGAAAATATAGTAGGGACACTATATTTATTTTAATATTTATACATTATTTTAGTAGTTATAATAATAAAAAATAATAATAAAACTTTATTTATATACCACCCTATCTCCCGGATGGGACTCAGGGCGGTTTACAGTCATAAAAGCAAACACAAACATTACATAACAACATAATACACATTATTAAACAAAGTAAAACAATACAATTATAACAATAAATCACACTTACATGACCAGATCAAGGGGACGGGAACCATAAAACCAATATATTAAAATTTAACATTTTAGGCTAGGGAAATCTTGTGCAATATATAATAGTTATACACTATTTTAAGTCTTTATCAACCAATTGTGTGTAGATAAATCACCTCCTTCTCCTCCCGTTGTCTCTTGGGCTCCTTTTCTCTCCCTTTGGTTTCTCTTTCCTCCCTTCCCTAGGCTGTAAATTGCAATTTTTTTTAATAATAGTCTTTTAGAGTTTATTGAAAAACCACAAAACAGCGAATCCATGAAAAGCGAACCACAAAGTAGTGAGGGAACACTGTAAATGTAAGGTTTGAAGAGTAATTAAACCATGTATGCATTAAAACATTATGGTACAGTAGAGTCTCACTTATCCAAGCTAAACGGGCTGGCAGAAGCTTGTATAAGTGAATATCTTGGATAATAAGGAGGGATTAAGGAAAAGCCTAATAAACAGCCTATTAAGGAAAAGCCTATTAAACATTAGGTTATGTTTTTACAAATTAAGCACCAAAACATCATGTTATACAACAAATTTGACAGAAAAAGTAGTTCAATACGCAGTAATGTTATGTTGAAATTACTGTATTTACAAATTTAGCACCAAAATATCACGATATATTGAAAACATTGAATACAAAAATGGCTTGGATAATCCAGAAACTTGGATAAGTGAGACTCTACTGTATCAACTTCCAATGGAGGTTACCATAGTATTGCTCTGAAGGACCTAGAGAGAACATGCTAATCAAATCCGCAAACAATAAAAGCCGCAAAAATTAAATTCATAAATTGTGCTTTATTGGCCACAGCACAATTCTTTTCCACAAAGCACAGCCCAGTCTCCACATTCACGGATTTAACTTTTCCATATTTGATTATTTGTGGATTCGATTAATATGGTCTCCCTACGAATCTCTAGGTCCTCCAGTGGGACTCGTCACCAGAATTGCAGGGTCAATGTGCATTCCTGGTTGCATTATGGGACAACAAGGTAGCACACAAACAGATACAACACCAATTGCAGTGTTGTTATTCATCAAAACGATGGTAAAGTATGACCACAATGTAACCACAATGAATGTAGATTTACACTACAGAAGAACAATGGAGGGTCTTGGGCCTCATTCCCATTTCAAGGCCTTGCTGACTCTACCCTGCTGTTTGCCAACAGAGGAATCGGTTTGCCATTGGCTGGTTTGAGCGCATGGCTCTTCTTTCCCTCTTGGACCTATGCTTGAAATGCCTGGTTCCTATAGTAACAAGGATGCATTGTGTTCAACGTTGTACCTCTGCATTGTTCTCCTTCACTGTCAAGGAAACCGGCGCTATCTCAAATTTCCCAGCCACAGGGGTGAGAGGCAGAATGGGGGATAATAATAGTGGTGCAGGTTCTTTACGCATGTTTCCTCTACCTCCATAACTAGTATTGGCAGAGAAGAGAGGTAATTTCTCCCCCTATTGCTCAGCGAGACCCTTTTGGCATGGGAAGATCCGTTTCCAAGGGAAAGCAACAAAATTACAGCTTTGAAATCAATATCCTTTAATATACTCTGGTTTCTCTTAAGATCGTACAAAAAATATCCTTTAATACAAAGCAGAGTTCGGGTTCAACAGCAGATTTGATAGCATAATCACATGTAAGTCGATCTCATGTACATGTCGAGGGCAGATTTGTGGACTAAAATTATGGATTTTGATATGAACCATGAATACGTCGAGAAGAAATCACCATTGCCACGTTGGGTGTCCCTCCGCCTTTGGCTACCACCACGATTTTCCTGCCTTGGCTTTGGAAAAGACCGGAAGTGGCACCATACTATTGAGAGTAGAGATGGTTGGTGCTTCTTCTAGGTTCGAACTGAGTGTGCACCTTTTGTCACTCTTCTCAAAGAAGAGTGGGGTGCTTTTTCTCAAAAGAGCTAAGGTAGAGTAGTTTAACCCATAGAATCATAGAATAGTAGAGTTGGAAGAGACCTCATGGATAAGTCTAAACTTTCTATACTTCTGTGTGATTCATAGAATCTTAGAGTTGGAAGAGACCACAAGGACCATCTACTCCAACCCCATTCTGCCATGCAAGAACATGCATTCAAACACTCCCAACAGATAGCCATTTGGCTTTGGCATAAAATCCTCCAAATAAGGAGACTCCACTGGACTCCAAGGCAGAATATTTCACTGTCTGACAGCTCTGAGCATCAGGAAGTTCTCCGTAATATTTAGGTTGAATCTGTTTCCCTTCATTTTTGATACATTGCTTCATTGTGTCACACTGTTGACTCGTGTTTAGCTTATGGTCTTGCAAGACTCTTAGATCCCTTTTCTGTAGACTGATTTCAAGCCAGATGTCATCATCCTATATCGCTGTAGTATCCTACATTTTGTTAGTTTCACTTCACTTCACTTTATTTCTTAATTAGTCGCTCTCCACCAGAGTGCTCCGAGCAACTTACAATTTAAAATATCATTCCACAATATAAAAACATTCAACATAAAAACATTCAACAGTGGTTATTTGGCAAACTAGATCTGATTTACTTAAATGCACAACCAAACAGCCAAGTCTTGAGCGCTTTTCCAAAAGGTCGCAACTCCGACATTGCTCTAACATATGGAGGCAATGAGTTCCACAGAATTGGAGCATAGGCCGAAAAGGCTCTACGCCTTGTAGCTTCCAGGCATACCTCCCTAGGGCCCGGTACGTATAGGAGATTTTCCTGGGAGGATCGAGGTGATCACTGATGGAAACAAGGAATGAGGCGGTCCCTAAGATATAATGGTCCTTGGCCATTTCGAGCTCTAAATGTCAGGATCAGTATCTTGTAAGAGATCCGATGTTCTATTCGTAGCCAATGCAGTTGTTTCAGAATCGGTGTAATATGGGATCTTATAGATGATCCTGCTAGCAGCCTGGCCGCAGCATTTTGGACCATTCGGATCTTCTGGGTTTTTATCTTCAGAAGGCCGGCGTACAAAGCGTTACAATAATCCAACCTAGTGGTGACTTGCATGGACTGTTGCTCAACACTCTCATTCGTTTAGGTCATTTTGGATTCTGATCCTGTCTTCTGGAGTATTCATCTCCCTCCTACATTGGTGAGATATACAAATTTGATCAGCGTGTCTTTGATTCCCTCATCCAAGTCATTGTCAAAGATGTTGAATAGCACTGGCCCTAGGACAACACATGAGTATATAGGATACTTGAAGTAAGCCTTGAGTTTAGCACCATGTCATGATCTGGGCATACTAGAAAATAAATGTCTTGCTTTGTGTTACGAGCGTTGAATGAAAAGTAATGCCTCCACCTTAGTTACTTTGGATTGGATGGGAATATTTTAATAAATCAAACACAGAAATAATCCTTAGAATGTGTTCTTTAGCTACCACTATTCACATTTCCACATAATCACCAGACAATTAGATACTTTTCTGCCAACGATGAACAAGTTTTCTGAAGCCGTCACGGAAAAAGTTGACACTCTGTTTCCGCAACCAGCGTCTCACAGGACCCATCGTGCACAGATCTTTCGATAGCAAAGCAAAGCATTAATGTGACCCACACATTCTTGTGAAATGCTGATTAAGCTTGAAATTTCTCTCTGAGTGATACGACGATCATCCTGAATCAATCTGTCAACCTTTTGCTTGTGAAACTCGGTGGTTGCTGTCACAGTATGTCCAACTCTTTGTTTGTCACACAAGTCAGATGTTCCCACCTCAACACCTTTAAACTTACTCGCCCAACGATGTACAGGACTCACATCAACACAGTCACCATAAACAGCTTGCATTCTCTGATGAATCTCCTTTGGGGTGACACCTTCTGCTGTCAAGAATTCAATGACTGCACATTGCTTAAGTCGCATTGACAGACCGTCTGCGCAGGGTTCCATACTTCGCACTTTAACAACACAACTGTTCAATGCTAAGGCTTTCCGTCAAATGGAACTGTAGAGTCTACTGAACAAGCCAGTATCTGCCATCTGTTGAGGAGTTACGAAGGTGGAGGCATTACTTTTCATTCAACTTTTCATTCTCCTTTTCTCTCACACACTTAATTTATCTCCTTTTGCAGAGAGGTTGTGGCAGTACAACACAAGGTTGTGTTTATTTGCACTTTACATAGAAGACCAACACATCTACTCATTAGCTCTTCTCTTGACTTTTTGGCCCACCTGAACCGATTTCTTGGCAAATTGTGCCCTTTGTCACAGCACTCACGGTCGCAGATAGCCGTGTGGGTACATTCTGTTCTCAAGAGGTCCTGCCTTGTTAAGTGTGTTGCAGCAAAATACAACACGTTTTTAAAGCAAATAGAATTTCATGGAAAAGAACTTGCTTCACCAAATGCATGGATAAGTATGAATGCAAGATAGGAAAATCACACTTTTCAATACAAAAATCAAATGTTTTTAAGAAAAGAAGATTCATAAGTGGAGACAACACATCTTTCCTAGTTTTTGTGCTCCACAAATCCGATATGTATATGTCTGTCTTTACGTCGACTTGTTGATGTATAGTGACCCCATGCATTTCAAAGGATTTCTTCAGTAAAAAATATTAAAGAAGTGGTTTTGGCCATTCTTTCCTATGAGATAGGTGGTCTCCCGTCAGTGGTGGTCTCTCATCCAAGTATGAACCACATCTGATCCTACGTCGTGTCCGAGATCAGATGGGATCTTTTGGATCATGTGAAACAAATCCTAGGTTTGACTTGAGACCAAAATGAATGCAATCAGATTTGCAAACATTCTTGTTGGATAATTCCAGACTCGTATCTGAATTTGAGTGAAATGATGAGTTCAGGTCAACAGCAAGAGTCTTAGACATTAATCTGGTTAACACACCATTCTGTAGATGTTTGCACTACCCATGTGGACATACATCTTCATTCTGTATACCAAATAAAAACTGGCTCCAACAAGGGTTCAGAAAGCTGACAATAAATGGAGGACAAACACTTTGCTTCCAGTACATCCATGGCTCTCCACAGTATTGAGAAATTGCAACCATCTAATGGCTTTTCTCCCATCTACTTGTTGAGTTCCCAACAGCTTTTTTTGTTCAAAAGCAAACCTATTATGGGATTTTATTGGCAAGATTTGTCTATGTGTGTCTGCTTTGACTTGCTCAGGCTGAGAAAGTGTGACCTGCCAAAGAACAGCCAATTCATTTCCATGTCTAAAATCTTGTTCTCCAAAGCTATAATTCCATGTTAAATCACTACAGCATGCGGACTCCCTGAACATAAAAAAGCTTCCAAAATTGAGATGAAATATCATTTGTTTTCCTTGCAACTTGAACACATTGATTTGTGTTCTAGTTTCTGGAGCTGCAGAAAATTATTTTTAAATGTGTGTAAGGATTTGGCTAGGAGAGATCTTGCTAACCAATACTTCTTTGTCTTGTGCCATATGGGTTATTAATTTATTAATTAAAATAGTTACATCTCTATATTTCAGGATAATCATACATATCCATGCCCATAGCTGTGTCTTATCATATGTGTAGAATCACAGAATTGGAAGAGTCTACAAGGTCCATCTCATTAAACTGCCTTCTGCCAACACAACCCAAGCCTACTCAACAGATGTCCATTCAACCTCTGCTTAAAACTTCAGAAGAAGGAGACTCCACTGGACACCAAGGCAGCATATTCCACTGTCAAACAATTCTTACCATCAGGATGTTTTTCTTAATGTTTAGATAAAATCTCTTTTCCTGCAATTTGAATCCATTGCTCCATGCCCTATTCTCCAGAGCAGCAGAAAGGATGTCCTCAATGTGATATCCTTTCAAATATTTTAACATGGCTGTCAATGTCACCTCGTAATGTCTTTCTGCCTAAGTGTAATATCTTACATTTCTCCCTGTTAAAATTCATGTTTTTAGTCTTGGCCCAGTCCTCTGATCTGTTGAGGTCATTTCGGATTCTGGCCCTGTACTTTGGAGTATTTATTATCTATCCATCCCAATTGGGTGCCATCTACAAATTCGATAAGTGTGGCCTCTATTTCATCATCCATGTCATTGTTCAAATAGCAGGTGCTATCAACAGGGCAAGTCTAGGTTAGCATTGGCAGGATTTTAAAATAGCAATAAGAGTCTGTCGAAATTCATGGAAAACCAGGAGGCTGCTAATAACAGGTTTGTGTTCTACCTAAATACCAAATGAAGGTATTGATTTCAGCCACCTGCTTCTCTGTGAAATCAGCATATTTCCCATGTTTATAAATTACATGATGCGCACATTTCTGTCTTTATGTAGAATCCACACCCAAAATACACAGGATTTTTATGGCATCACATTTGTATGATTTCAGGCCTCAACTAGGGATGCTTGGCAGTACTAGAAGGCATCCTCTTATAATAAGGAACACTGGATTACCCACTACTTTGCCATGCAAACTGAATTGAAGGCAGCAGGAACAGAGGTTTATTGCTTTCAGTCCTGAAAGGATGTCTGATACAGAGTCTGCCCTTAAAGAGGTCGGACATAAGGCATGCAGCACAAAATGAATAATGCAGGAAATTTTATGAATTCTGACAGCCATTTGAAAAACCCACACTCTTCCCTGGTTGGTCAAGAAAGCAGCCCAATTTGGATCCGGGCGCTCATTGATGGGATTCATTCTGATGTTGCAGGTAGTTGGAGCTGCCTTCATGGCAGATGATCAGCTGTCATTGGCATGTTTGAAATCCAGGCTGGTTAGTGAGTCTGCCCTGAAAAGAGGTGCAGATGTCAGGAATGAAGTTCAAATTTGTAAAACAGTCCATGATGAGATTAAATACCCAGCACAGTTTATACAAAGAGAAGGCTTAGCAAACACGGTGGGTCATCAAGGAAACATAAACATTATAATGAAAAGTATACCAGAGGCAATCTCTGTATTTATTTATTATTTATTTATTTACAGCATTTATATTCCGCCCTTCTTTCTCACCCCGAAAGGGACTCAGGGCGGATCACATTACACATATAGGCAAACATTCAATGCCTTTTAACATAGAACAAAGACAAACAAACATAGGCTCGGAGCAGGCCTCGAACTCAGAGTGATTCATTGCAGTGATTAATTGCAGCTGCTCTCCAGCCTGCGCCACAACCCGAGCCCTGAGTCTGTCAGTTGATATCTCGGAATACCATTGGGAGCTGGAAAAGCTGCTTAATGGAAAGGCGTTATTTACCTGTGGCATGATCTCTCCTTGATAGGCTTAGCTCCTTTGAAAAGCTCCTAGGAATTCATGTAGATATCGTGGGATAGGTTTGTGACTGCTGCATACTGGGCAAACAAATGCCACAGAGGCAAGCAAAAGTTCATTCACAGCAGCTAGAAATTTTGCTCAGTTAATCAGGGTTATCTGAGTACAACTGTAACGTCTGTTTAGTAAACTCGCAGATTCAGTTTTCATCCAAAATATCAGGGGGCTTTAATCTTGACATGTTTCACTATTTACGGCTGTACAATCAGGATCCGCATCCGATTACATTGACCCGCAATCAGGATTTGTACTTGCAGACAATGAACAGATACAGAGATAGACTCATGACGACATTCATACAGCAAGAGAAAGATTGAGCATTTTCTCTCCCCTTTTATAACCACGTGCTGACTTGTCAACAGTAAGGGACAAATGAATGATGCCCCCCCTGGTCATAAACCTCACGATTATGATTCATCCGTTTCTGCCTGCCCTTGGCTATTTCATCTTTACCCCCTTCGTCATTCCGCAGGTGTGTTATCACATGTCCATCAGAACTGTATTTTCACAAAGGCTCAATGCTGAGGCATTTCTAGCTAACAGTAGATGAAACATATATATTTAAGTCATTTTCCGTGCAAATATGCACTGGACTTTATGAACGTTGGTTCCAGTTCACCACCTCAGCACATCCGATTATATATATATAGAGAGAGAGAGAGCGAGGCAGAGAGAGAGGGGGCCTAAAACATTTCCAATTTATGCTGACCCCAAAGCAAAACTACATAAAGGTTTTCCTGGCAAAATTTATTAATGAACAAGTTTCTTCAAGATTTATTCAGAGAAGGTTTGCCATTGCCTTTTCTTGAGGATTAGTGTTGGAGACTAAGGTTTGATTTCCCACTCAGCCATGGACACCCACTGGGCAAGTGATACTTTCTCAACCTCGGAGGAAGACATGGGCAAAGAATAGGTTTGCCTAAGGTCACCATATGTTGGAAAGACTTGACAACATTTTCCCTGAACATAAAGTCCATAAACATATTGGAAAGACTACTTTTCTGAATTTCAATGCCCATAACCTCACTGGGTGATTTGGGGATTCAAGGGGTTCCTATCACAAACGAGTGTTGATTAGGTTCTAGAATTTAACAGGAGCCAAACTAAGTTGAAACTAAGACTAAGCTTGTTGCTGGGACCAGCTCAGAATTTCATTGTGATGTCAACACAAGTGAACAGGATGGTGAGTGATGTCACATGAAGGGACAGCAATGTGGGATTATGGGTAATTCTGCTTCTCTGCCAAGTGATTGATTTTTGTCTATACGGCAAAGGCTAAGTGGTGGCTTCTTGGAGCATGAAGACAGAGGACCTCTTCAGGATGCTGCTGCTGCTGTTTGTGCTCCTGTTTCGAGCACCCTTCGTGAGCAACTCCCATGCAGGTGGGTGAGAACGCTTCTTCTACCCATGCATCCCAAAATAGCCACAGTCTTGATATTGGCTATGAGAGATGAAAGAAATTACATCAAAAGACAAGCCTGGCTTTGGGAAGCCTTGGTAGACCATACTGGTTGCAGAGTTGTGGAATTGCTTCAACGGGGTCTCCCAAACTTTGGTCTTCCAAGTGTTTTGAACTTCAGCTTCCAGATACCCTGACCATTGGACAAAGTAGCTGAGATGTCTAGAAGCTGAAGTCCCAAACATCTGGAGGACCAGAGTTTGGGAATCGCTGGGACAATACACTTGCCAAGCTCTGCAGCATCACAGCACATCAAGACCACAAGCTGAACATGAGCCAACACTGATGCAGCAGCCAATGTAGCTAGTGCATTTCTGTGAACAGGAGTAGACCAATGTGGTGTGGTTTGAGCACTGGGCTGTGACTGGACATTATGGTTCAATTCCCTACTTGGACATGGAAGTCCACCTTGGTCGGATTACATACAGCCCTAGAGTTGGACTACGACTTCAAAGACCAGGGTTCGATTTCCTGCTCAGTTGTGGAAAATCATGAGGCAGTGTTGGGTTAGTCACAGATTCTCAGCCCCAGAGATGGACTATGTCTCTGGAGGCCATGGTTCAATTCCCACTTGGCCATGGAAGCCCACCTTGGACAAGTCACACACTATCAGCCCCGGTGTTTGACTCCTCTGGAGACCAGGTTTTGATTCCTTGCTTAGCTATGGAACCCCATTGAGTGATGTTGGGGTGAATCACAAACTCTCAGATCCAGAAAAACCCATGATCGAGGTCACGTTTAGGTCTCCATTAGTCAGAAATAACTTCAAGGCACACAACAACAATGAACAAGAGTGTAGTGTTCAGAGACGTAGCCTTGTTAGCCTGGATCACTTTGCAAGTTGAGACTAAGAGAAAGAAACCTCAGTAGACTGAATTTCTGAACCTTCCTGCTCCAATGTTTCTGCTACAACTTTTCAAGAGGGTTGGACTCAATGGACACTAATGGTCTCTCCCAGATTGATGATTCTATGAAACTCTTTTCAATCAGATTGAAGATGGAAATAACCCTAGTCTATTCTGCTTTGGTTGCCCAAAACAGTGCCTCTTTCTGGGGATCTTAACCAGAGAAGGACAACCAAGGCGATCAACATTCTGGAAACTATTAATCTCTATGAGGAGTTGCTTGGACAGCTGTGTTTGGTTAGTTTGGAGGAGAGCAGATGGAAAGGTGACAAATGGCAAGAAAAGAGTTTAAAACTGAACATCTTTACTGATGGAATTGTTCAAGAATGGAATAAACTTTAAACAAATTCCTTTAAGGCAGGAGCAAACTCTTCTCTTTCTCATTGAAGTGCACCATAGAATTGTGCTGGAGGAACTAAAATACTTAGAGAGAACATACTAATCACATCCATCAGATCTGCAAATGCTACACCAATGTGCATATGTAAAGCTGTGCAATGCAAATCATGATAAAGGATTGGGCCAATGTCTGAAATATACATCTATGCATAACTAAACTAGCAATTTCTGTTCTGTGAACAAAAACTGGTAAATACTTTCCAAAACTAGAGTCTTATAGCCATGCTAAAAGCATACAGGATCCAACCTCCGCAAACACTGGTTAAATTCCAAGTTAGATTATTGTAATGTAATTTAACATGTGCGCCTGAAGATACCCAGTTTTTTTCAATGTAAAATTAATACTCCATCATATCTCCAAATGGAAAGAAATAAACATTTTTACAGGAATGTCTACGCAGTAGAGTTAGTTCAGCTTGGCACCCTTTCAGCTTCATGGCACAATGTTTGGGGATCCTGGTGTTTGTAGTTTGGCAAGTCCTCAGCAAGTCTAAAGACCTTGCAAAATTACAACTCCCAGTGTTCCATAGCATAGAGCCAGGGCAGTTAAAGTGGTGCTGAAGTGCATTCATTCCTTGGTGTAGGTAAAAAAGGTAAAGGTTTTCCCCTGACGTTAAGTCCAGTCGTGACTGACTCTGGGGGTTGGTGCTCATCTCCATTTCTAAGCCAAAGAGCCGGCGTTGTCTGTAGACACCTCCAAGGTCATGTGGCCGGCATGACTGCATGGAGCACCGTTGCCTTCCCGCCGGAGCGGTACGTATTGATCTACTCACATTGGCATGTTTTCGAACTGCTAGGTTGGCAGGAGCTGGGGCTAACAGTGGGCGCAAATGCACCCTAAGTCATACACTAAGGCAGGGGTCCCCAAACTAAGGCCCGAGGGCCGGATGCGGCCCATCGAAGCCATTTATCCAGCCCCCACGGCACAAGGGCAGAAGGGGGTTGGACTAGATGGCCCAAGGGGTCTCTTCCAAACATCATCATCATTATTATTATTATTATTATTATTATTATTATCATTATCATTATCATTATTATTATTATTAACATTGAGGGTGGATGGCCATCAGTCAGGGGTGCTTTGCTTGTGCTTTCGGTGCACAAAGGAGGAAGGGGATTGGACTCAATGGCCCAAGGGGTCTCTTCCAACCTTCTATTATTATTATTATTATTATTATTATTATTATTATTATTATTATTATTAACATTGAGACCGGGAGGCCATCTGTCAGGGGTGCTTTGCTTGTTCTTTTTGTGCACAAAGGCAGAAGGGGGTTGGACTCAATGGCTCAAGGGTCTATTATTATTATTATTATTATTATTATTATTATTATTATTATTATTATTGACATTGAGGCTGGGAGGCCATCTGTCAGGGGTGCTTTGCTTGTGCTTTTGGTGCACAAAGGCAGAAGGGGATTGGACTCAATGGCCCAAAGGGTCTCTTCCAACCCTCATTATTATTATTATTATTATTATTATTATTATTATTATTATTATTATTATTATTATTATTATTGCTTGGTGGCCAACTATAGTCCAGCCCTCCAATGGTCCAAAGGATCGTGAACTGGCCCCCTGTTTAAAAAGTTTGGGGACCCCTGCACTAAGGTATAGGTTTTGATATAGCTTTATATTTTCCATGCCTCTGATCTCTGTCCAATGTGTTCTTCTAATAGACCAACTTAGCTGTCTTATACAGGCCGTCCCCAAGTTATGAATAAGATATGTTCTACAGGTTTGTTCTTATGTTGAATGTGTATGTTAGTTGGAACAGGGACATTTTTGAAATGTAACTCCAGCCATATATATGTTTTGTCACAGACCAGCTGACCTTGTCGACCTCTCAGATTTCCTCCTGTGGCCTCAGTCCCGAGACCAAGGCCACATCGTGGACACTGCCACTGGCCAAAGAAGGAGAGCCCGCCTCGGCTGCGTTTGAGACCCTTCCCTGGCAGGTCAGCATCCAGACCCAGGGCAAGCACTTCTGCGGAGGCGCCATCCTCAGCAACTGGTGGATCTTGTCTGCGGCTCACTGCTTCCAGAGAGACCTGTGAGTATCCAAAGTGGCAATGTGGAGTCCCCTTTGCCACAAAAGCAAAGGGTTGCTTTTAATCAGTGGTTCCCAACCTGTGGTCCGTGGATCCCCAGTGGCCCCCAAGAACTAAAATATGGTCAGCGGCCTCAGGGTTACTACACTGTTGCAACGAGAGCAGCTGGACTTGCGAAACCCTCTTATAGTACTGAGGCAACAGGGATCTTGGGAGAGGAGAGGCTGATTATCCACGTAAGGTACGGCAACAAGCCTCCTGACTGCTGCTTCTCCTCCTCTCCCCGAGCGGAGCTGTTCCGTGTGGCACTTGGAAGTAGGAGTGCCTTGGTGTCTTCATTTTGGGGTGCTGATTCAGAAAATTGCATTGGATAGACCACATCAGCTCTAGATTATTCAATATGGTTTTCTGTGGGCAAGCAGATGGCAACTACTGGATGACATATGTTCTATATCAGAATCTAGAGCTGTTGTGATCTATCCAATGCAATTTCCTGAATCAGCACCCCAAAGAACCAAGCTGAATCTAAAGTTGTTCTAATGTTGGAGAGTTGTCCCTGTCAAAGTGGTCCCTGGTCAAAAAAAAAAAACATTGGGAACCACTGCTTTAAGTGCTATGGAAGTTGGGAATGTGTAACCTAGGTGCATCTACACTAAAGAATTTATAGCCTCCTCTGCCACAAAGTGCTGGTGCTTTACCAAACTATAACACCCATGATTTCATAGCACTGAGCCGTGGTGTAAAACTGTATTAATCCCTAAAGTTATGTACACTTTTGATTGTTATAGACCAGGCATAAGCAAACTTCAACCCTCTAGGTGTTTTGGATTTCAACTCCCACAATTCCTAACAGCCTACCGACTCTTAGGAATTGTAGGAGTTGAAGTCCAAAACACCTGGAGGGCTGAAGTTTGCCCATGCCTGGACTAGACAGTAAGAATATGGATGATATATCTTTAATTTCACTTACCTGAATCTTGGGAAAATATTTCTCTGTAATAATTTGTTAGGTCCTCCAGTCAGATTCTACCCTGTTTCCCCTAAAATAAGACATCCCCAGAAAATAAGACCTAATAAAGGTTTTGCTGAATTGCTAAATATAAGGCCTCCCCTGAAAGTAAGACCTAGCAAAGTTTTTGTTTGGAAGCATGCTTGCCAAACAACACCAGAGCATGCAGGATTGGTAAATGTACTTACCATTGAGTGTTGTGCATGGAAATATTGGTAGTAACAAGAAATTCTTGATGGGATTCACAATTTATCTGGTTATGCCGGTTTGTGATGGCAACTACTTTACAGTATATAATAAATGTTCATGTTTTTGTTCAACAATAAATGTGAGTTCTTCTTCATGGAAAAATAAGACATCCCCTGAAAATAAGACCTAGAGCATCTTTGGGAGCAAAAATTAATATAAGACACTGTCTTATTTTTGGGGAAACACGGTATGGTAGACTTTTATCAGAAGTAACTATAGACATGCATTGGAGGACCTAGCAAACTATTATTATTATTATTATTATTATTATTATTATTATTATTAATAATAATAATAATAATGTGGAAAAACAAACTAAGAGAAGCCACAGCAGTTTGTTTTTGCCTGAGCCTATTGGAAAGGGCAAGATTCTGGCTGGATTGACACTACCCTATAACCCAGGATCCGATCCCAGATTATGTTTATCCCAGATTATCTCATATAATCTAGTTCAAAGAAGATAATCTAGGATCAGATCTTGGGATATAGAGTATTGTAGATCCAGCCTTTGCTACTTTTGCATTTTGAACACAATTTGTCATAACCGAAGTTGGCTGAGGACAAAGGAGGAAAATAGCAAGAGGAGAGAGAAACTGGGACATTTTAAAAGCATCTGAAAATAGTGGGATGGCAGAGAATTAATCAAATTGGGTCCGTCAGGCAATATGAACAGCCACCAAATTCCCCAGCCAACATTTATATTTTGCCACCCTTTTCTAATGTGCTGTTGCCACATTGAGAAGCGTGCAGGCTTATTTACTGCTGCTCTGAAGACTAGGACATGGAAGAATGGATTCAAATTGCATTAAAACAGATCTAAACATTAGGAAGAACTTCCTGATGGTAAGACTTGTTTGACAGTAGAATATCATACCTAGGAGTTTGGGAGTCTGCTTCCCTGGAGGTTTTCCAGATTGGATTGTGTCTTCCTGGATGGCAGAATGAGGTTAGGATAGATGGTCCTTGGGGTCTCTTCCATGTCTTTGATTCTATAAGTTGAAATGCAAAACAGTAGAGCAGAGTGAAGGTCTACATCAGAAGGTTTGTTTTGAAAAGCGTGACCAGTAGAAGTTTCAAAGCCTCCTTGTTCTTTGTTCCCAAGGACCTCCGGGCTGTTTGTGGTGGTCAACATCGAGGGTGGCACCTCGGAGGAGAGGGAGCTGGACCGGGTGCTCATCCACCACGACTTCAACGGCAAGACCCTCTACAGCGACCTGGCCTTGCTCCTCTTGGACACCCCCATTGACTTCAGCCGAGAGACGACCCCCATCTGCCTGCCTTTGCTGCACGACCTCAGCATGTGGCAAGACTGCTGGGTGGCCACCTGGGAGCCCAAGATCATCCCAGGTACGGCCTTTCCTAGTCGAAGGCACGAGTGGAGAATCATGGAACAAGAGTTGGAAGGGACCCCCAGGGGCTATCCAGTCCACCCCCTTTCCCCCAAGCGGGAAGATATGTGTCTCTGGACACCTTCCAGCTTCTCCTTTCATACCCTGTTTCCCCGAAAATAAGACATTCCCAGAAAATAAGACCTAGTAGAGGTTTTGCTGAATTGCTAAATATAAGGCCTCCCTCAAAAGTAAGACCTAGTAACGTTTTTGTTTGGAAGCATGCAGGATTGGTAAATGTACATACCATAGATTGTTGTACATGGAAATAAAGGTAGTAACAAGAAATAATAATAATAATAATAATAATAATAATAATAATAATAATAATAATAATAATAAGGCCTGATCCTTGCAGCCCAGGAGCAAGCCATCAGGACAAATGCAATTAAGGCCAAGATCGAAAAATCAGCTGATGACCCAAAATGCAGACTCTGCAAGGAAACCGACAAAACCATTGATCATATCCTCAGCTGCTGTAAGAAAATTGCACAGACAGACTACAAACAGAGGCACAACTATGTGGCCCAAATGATTCATTGGAACTTATGCCTCAAGTACCACCTGCCAGCAGCAAAGAACTGGTGGGATCACAAACCTGCAAAAGTATTGGAAAATGAGCACGCAAAGATACTATGGGACTTCCGAATCCAGACTGACAAAGTTCTGGAACACAACACACCAGACATCATAGTTGTGGAAAAGAACAAGGTTTGGATCATTGACGTTGCCATCCCAGGTGACAGTCGCATTGATGAAAAACAACAGGAAAAATTCAGCCGCTATCAGGACCTCAAGATCGAACTGCAAAGACTCTGGCAGAAACCAGTGCAGGTGGTCCCGGTGGTGATGGGCACATTGGGTGCCGTGCCGAAAGATCTCAGCCGGCATTTGGAAACAATAGACATTGACAAAATCACGATCTGCCAACTGCAAAAGGCCACCCTGCTGGGATCTGCACGCATCATCCGAAAATACATCACACAGTCCTAGACGCTTGGGAAGTGTTCGACTTGTGATTTTGTGAAACGAAACCCAGCATATCTATCTTGTTTGCTGTGTCATACAACGTCGTTGTGTCAATAATAATAATAATAATAATAATAATAATAATAATAATAATATAACTTTATTCTTGTATCCCACCTCCATCTCCCAGAAGGGACTCAGGGCAGCTTACACAGGGATAAGCCCAACAACAACATAAATTTACATACGAACAGAAATTTTAAAAAGTAATTTTAAAACAGTATAGCAATAAAGTATAATATAGAAATTCTTGAAAGGATTCACAGTTTGGTTATGCTGTTTTGTGATGACAACCACTGTACACTAGATAATAAATTTTCATTTTTAAAAATTCAACCATAAATGTGAATTCGTCTTTGTGGAAAAATAAGACATCCCCTGAAAATAAGACCTAGCGCATCTTTGGGAGCAAAAATTAATATAAGACACTGTCTTATTTTCGGGGAAACAGGGTCGTCGAGAATATGGGTGGGGAATCATGCAGCAACAAAGTTGAAAGAGACACCCAAGGGTCATCCGGTCCACCCCTTTTCCCCAGGCACAAAGACACAATCCAAACTCTCCTGACAGATGGCCACCCAGCCTCTGAGACTGAAAAGGAAAGAGTTGCTCAGGTCCACCTAGGGGATTTCTGTGGCTGAGATTTTCTGGGGTTTCCGTTATTACTTGATACACAACAAGTTTAGTACACAGCCAACAAGATCACTCTGCTGGCTGTTGTATTGGATCACATGTCAAACACTTCCCAAGCATCTAGGGCAGGGGCCCCCAAATTTTTTAAACAGGGGGCCAGTTCACGGTCTCTCACACAGTTTGGAGGGCCGGACTATAGTAGAAAAAAAACTATAAACAAATTCCTATGCACACTGCACATCTCTTATTTTGAAGTAAAAAACAAAACAAATGGGATCAAATACAGCCTCAATGTTAATCATAATCATAATCATAATCATAATAATAAGAGACCCCTTGGGCCATTTGGTCCAACCCCATTCTACGTTTGTGCACCAAAAGCACAAGCAAAGCACCCCTGACAGATGGCCACCCAACCTCAATGTTGTTAATAATAATAATCATCATCATCATCATCATACATCACACAGTCCTAAATGCTTGGGAAGTGTTAAACTTGTGATTTTGTGATACGAAATCCAGCATATATATCTTGTTTGCTGTGTTATACTGTGTCTTTGTGTCAATGATGATGATGATGATGATGATGATGATGATGATTGGAACAGACCTTGGGCCATTTAGTCCAACCCCCTTCCACCTTTGTGCACCAAAAGTACTAGCAAAGCACCCCTTAATAATTAATTGTTAATTAAATAATAATTAAAATATCATTATAAACAAGCAAAGCTTTGGAAGACACACACCGGGCGAGGGAGGAGGCTGGAAAGGCACGCACCTTTCCCTCCTCCCTTGCACCGCACGCTGCCACGGGGGCCAGATAAATGGCTTTGATGGGCCACATGTGGCCCCCGGGCCTTAGTTTGGGGACCCCTGATCTAGGGCTATGTGGTAAAGGTAAAGGTTTCCCCTGACGTTAAGTCCAGTCATGTCTGACTCTGGGGGTTGGTGCTCATCTCCATTTCTAAGCCGAAGAGCTGGCGTTGTCCATAGACATCTCCAAGGTCATGTGGCCGGCATGACTGCATGGAGCGCCATTACCTTCCCGCTGGAGCAGCACCTATTGATCTACTCACATTCGCATGTTTTTGAACTGCTAGGTTGGCAGGAGCTGGAGCTAACAGTGGGCGCTCCCGCCGCTCCCGGGGTTTGAACCTGGGATCTTTCGGTGCTTTAACGCACTTCACCACCGGGGCTCCTTAGGGCTATGTGATGTATCGGTAAATAATGCATGCAGATCCTAGTAGGGTGGCCTTTTGCAGCTGACAGATGGTAATTTTGTCAGTGCCAATTGTGTTTAAGTGCAGGCCAAGGTCTTTAGGCATTGCACCCAGCGTGCCGATCACCACAGGGACCACCTTTACTGGCTTGTGCCATCTATTATTATTATTATTATTATTATTATTATTATTATTATTATTATTATTATTCCTTGATACACAACAAGATTAATACACATCAGACACTTCCCAAGCGTCTAGGACTATGTGATGTATTGATGCATGCAGACCTGATTAGGGTGGCCTTTTGCAGCTGACAGATGTCAGTGCCGATTGTGTTCAAGTGCCAAGTCTTTAGGTACTGCACTCAGTGTGCCAATCACCACTGGGACCACCTTTACTGGCTTGTGCCATCTATTATTATTATTATTATTATTATTATTATTATTATTATTATTTATTTGATACACAACAAAATTAATACACAGCTTTTGTACTGGATCACACGTCAGACACTTCCCAAGTGTCTAGGACTATGTGATGTATCAGTGGATAATGCATGCAGATCCTAGTAGGGTGGCCTTTTGCAGCTGACAGATGGTAATTTTGTCAGCGCCAATTGTGTTTAAGTGCAGGCCAAGGTCTTTAGGCACTGCACCCAGTGTGCCGATCACCACTGGGACCACCTTTCCTGGCTTGTGCCAGAGTCTTTGCAGTTCAATCTTTAAATCCTCATATCGTGTCAGCTTTTCCAGTTGCTTCTCTTGAATTCTGTTGTCAACTGGGATTGCAACATCAAAGATTCATACTATTCCCCTCATGATGTCAGGTCAGGAGTATTGTGCTCCAAAACTCTGTCAGTCTGAAGTCCTAGAGTAGTTTGTCGTGTTCATTTTTTGTAACTTTTTTTTGGCTTATGATACCACCAGTTCTTTGTCACAGGGAGATGGTATTTGTGGCATAAGTTTCAGTGGATCATCTGAGCAACTTTTCAATTTTGGCTTTGGTGGCATTTGGTCTAATTGTTGTTGTTGTTGTTGTTGTTGTTGTTGTTGTTGTTGTTACCAAAACTGGATGGCCATCTGTTGGGAGTGCTGTTAAGTTTATGGTGGTAAAAATTGTTCATTCTTTTCTTTTCTTTTGCACTGTGTGAATTAGTTTACACAAACACTCTCCATCCACCTACTAATGGCCCATGGCCCTTGGGGTCTCTTCCAACGCCATGACTCTGTGATGGTGGCGTTCCTATTACACATCATTTCTGAGATGCTCATCCTTTGTGTTGTCGAAGGATTTCATGGCCAGAATCACAGAGTTGGTTGTTGTGTGTTTTTCGGGCTGTATGGCCATGTTCCAGAAGTATTCTCTCCTGACGTTTTGCCTACATCTCTGGCAGGCATCCTCAGAGCAACCTCTGAGGGTGCCTGCCATAGATGTGGGCGAAACATCAGGAGACAATACTTCTGGAACTTGGCTATATAGCCCGAAAAACACACAACAACCCGGCTCATCCTTTCTTTCTCTTTCCTTGGGACCCCCCAGATAGCAATGAGAAACAACCTGCAATGATGATGGAGAAAATAGACGTGACTCTGATTGGGTCGGAAACATGTGCGCAGAAAATCCCGGACTTGACAGAGAACGTGTTGTGCACCTCCTCTGAAAAGGACATCGACGGGGAGTGCAAGGTACACTCAAGCTAGGCTTGGGGAAGTCGAGGGATCTTGCTCATGGAACTACAGCTTTCATATGGCATCCCAGGGACTCCAGCATTTTGGAATCCTGTTGGATACTTACATGTCACATGCAAACAGACTCAGTCCCAGAAACAAAGTCCTCACAGTGTAGAAGCTGTATTGAAGACTAGCTTAGGTACACAGCGATGCCCGGGTTAAGGATTTTGTAAGGATGAACATAAGAATCAGTCACTGTCAAGTTTTCTAATGGACCCATTAGAAAATGTATTGAGATGTGGGCAAACTACAACTCCCAACATTTTGGGTCAGTCTTCCCCTCCAAAAAATGTCTCTAGTTTTTAAAAGTTGGGTATGTGTGCCAAGTTTGGTCCAGATCCATCTTTGGTAGAGTTCATGGCCCGTTGGATGTCTGTGACTGCAACTCCCATCATCCTCTGTCATTGCCTTTCCAAACCCAGCCAGTATTTAACCTTGGCCATGATGGGTCTGTGTGCCAAAGTTTGCTCCAGATCTATCTTTGGTAGGGTTCACGGATCTTTGGATGTCTGTGACTGCAACTCCCATCATCCTCTGTCATTGTCTTTCCAAACCCAGCCAGTATTTAAACTTGGCCATGATGAGTCTGTGTGCCAAAGTTTGCTCCAGATCCATCTTTGGTAGGGTTCACGGATCTTTGGATGTCTGTGACTGCAACTCCCATAATCCTCTGTCATTGCCTTTCCAAACCCAGCCAGTATTTACACTTGGCCATGATGGGTCTGTGTGCCAAAGTTTGCTCCAGATCCATCTTTGGTAGGGTTCACGGATCTTTGGATGTCTGTGAGTGCAACTCCCATCATCCTCTGTCATTGCCTTTCCAAACCCAGCCAGTATTTAAACATGGCCATGATGGGTCTGTGTGCCAAATTTGATCCAGATCTGTCATTGGTGGGATTCACAGGACTCTCTTGACGTGGGTGGATTCATCCCTATGAAACTCCACAGTATTTTCCACTGGCCAGTGGGGATCTGTGTGCCAAGTTTGGTCCAGATCCATCATTGGTAGGGATCACAACTGTCTTTGGAAGTGGTAGGGTGCAACTCCAATAATCTTGGGTCCATCCTCATGAAACCCTTCCAGTGTTTTCTGCTGGTCTTGGGGAGTCTTTGTGCCAAGTTTGGTCCAGATCCATCGTCGGTGGGAGTCACAATGGTCTCTGGAATTGGGTGCCATCTTGGAAATCGCCCACAAACATACAAAACCAAAAACATACCTACAAACCTTGACTTTTTTTAGATAGATAGTTGTTGTTGTTATCCAGGCTTTGACCTCTTTCTCCCCACATCCACCTCTTTCTAGGATGAGAGCGGGAATCCTTTGGTTTGCACTTACGGAAGCAACTTCAAATGGTTCGTGGTTGGCATTGCCAGCAGAGGAGAGGGCTGCGAAGAAAACGGGAGCCCCTCCGTCTACACCAACATCTTCAAATACCTGGACTGGATCGAAAAAGCTACAGCGACTGAAGGAAAACCCTTTATACCCGAAGGGGTGGACGACCTTGCAATCCGAACAGAAATCGCAGTTCGTAATTCGGCTCCTGCTCCTCGCTTCATTACTGCTCTCTCCATAATCACTCCTGTTTTAATACTGATAGTTTTCAATTTATAATAAAATTCATGCTGTGGCTGGAATCTGGTCTGTGTCTTCCACATGCGTAAGTTCCCTTGTTGAAATGATAGGATATCAAGAAATCCAACTGTAAATTATAAATTGTCATCTGTGGCTCCTTTAGAAAACATTTCCTAGACCTGTGTATTGTCTCCCTTATTGTGTGTTAAGATTCACCCCATTGTGTCCACCAGAGCCAGACCATTGAGCCCATCATTAACCCATTAGAAATTGCCACACTGCATCTCTTTCTGATCACAACCCTCTCAGAAGCTGTTAGGGATCCCTTTTCTTCAGAAGAGGAAGGGAAGCAGGAAAGTGTTCATGAATCTGAGGGTGAGTTGGAATCTGAGGAGATTTTGCAAGTACCCACATTTCAGGAGAGGCGAAAGGAAACAGAGCAGAGACCTCGTTCAGCTAGAATAGCTGCCAGAAATGCAGCTGAGTAATTGGGAACTGCCCTAGCAGCTATGAGGGGAATCGGCTATAAAGCAGAAGCAGGTGCAGCCAGATCTTGCTGTTAACAAACTGACTCTTTGCTCCCCTTGTGCTTGCTTCAAGTCTGCATCAGGGAAACTGCTCTTAAGGTTTTATTGCTGTTTCTTTGTCTGATGTAAGACTGCTATTTGATTTGGGAATTTTGTTAATGTGGGATTTGTGTATTTGTAGTGTTTAAATGAAATTTGTGTCTTGTCTGTATTGCATACTGATTGCATCATCCAGAGTGTAACATAGTCTGGAAAGAGTTAATTACTGAGAAGCTGTGATGTCCTTGATGTGTGGCTGGAACTGGGGAGTGTCCAGACACAAGTGTTTGTGCATTGCTGATTGCATCAGATCTGTTCAGTTCAGTTCTCAGTTCTGAGTCGAGTGCTGTCTGCCTGGAGTGAAAGTCAAGTCCTGTGTTCGTCTATTGTCTACAAGCGTGTTTGTCTTGATTATTGCTGAAGTCAGTAAAACTTGTATATAGATTTACCATAGTCTCTGATGTCATTTCGTTCTGCGTTTCAATGATTCCATCCAACTGCTGCTGCGCTGCAATTACTCTGACAAATTTAACAGAGACTAAGAACTGTGTTTACCCTAAGACTTCCTTCCTTCCTTTTGCATTATTCCACTGAGTGTGCTGTACTATACATTTTGTTGAAGTAAAGCAGTTTTCATTTACTCACCACAGTGTTTTAAGGCTGTTCTTGAAAGACAAAACAGGACAGAGGCAGATCAATAAATGACTATTTGTCTGTATATGATTTGGCTTTCTGGGGAGTTAGACACACTGGGTGTTGCACCCCTAGGCTGCAGAGACACCTCAAAACCATGCTGGAGCCCCAGACTATAAGCAATGCAAGTTGTTTATTGATGAATATATGTAAGCAATAGCAAATCAAATTTCAAAGTCAATGAAACAAGATTTTAGTCCACCAGGTGCAAGATACTTTAGAGTCTTGAAGCAAGGGTCCATGAAAATCAAACACAAGAATAAACTCCAACAAGGTATTAGTCCAAGGAACAGGAACAGAACTGGAACAAATAACAAGATCTTTGACTGGAACAAGGAATCCAAACTGCAAAACTTTCAGGAACAATGACTGAATAATCCAAAATTCCCCAAGAGCAAAACAAGGGCTGGAACAAGACTCAAGATACAAGGCTACATGAACTTGGCATGAAAATCCACAGGAACAAGGAACAGGATTCTATGAGTCCATGAACAGGAACCATGCTCGATGAGCAAAGTTACCACTTCTGAAAATCTCTCTCAGAAGTAGCTCCTCTTAAAGCTAAAATCAAGGCCTCTTTCCGTGGGAAGTTTGTTCAAAACCTTTTCTCATTAATATCCTTTTGCTGTGCCTCAGAAACTCCCTTTCTCATCTCTGTTGATATATTGCTTTCTATCAATCTCCTTAGCCTTTTCGCCACTGACATGCCCATCTGGCAGAAGAAAGTTTGACCTTGACTCTCCCAAGGAATGCGGTTCAAGCTATCTTCTTGAAACCATTGTGTGCCTGTTCCCAGAATCCACAGCCACCTCATCTAACTCTGGCTGTCCAGAACCAGCAGACCCATCTGGCTGCATGGGAATGCTAGGCTCCAACCCAGAGTCTACTGGCAAGTCAGGCGGAGGTATGATCACAGGATGAACAGGCCCAACCCAAGGCTCACAAGGCTCACCTGATAGCTCAGGAGCAGGCTAGGCTACAACACCGGGCTCCTGAACCTGTGATTTTTATGGAACTGAAATCACCCAACAGAAACACTTGGATATTTGGGACTTTTATCTGGATTCAGTTAAGTGTTGCAGAAGCAGTGTATTTGGCCCCTTCTACACTGCCATATAAAATCTAGATTATCAGCTTTGAACTGGATTATATGGCCATATAGACTCATATATCAAGTTCAAAGCACATAATCTGGATTATATGGCAGTGGAGAAGGGGCCTTACTTGCACTGCCATTACACCTATGGAAGCACATAGAATCTTAAAATCTTAAGGCATCTGGTCCAACCCCATGGTGGTCAGGAAGACACAATCAAAGCACTCCCAAAAAAGATTCATCCAACCTCTGTTTGACCTAAAAATCAGACTCATCTTCCAGTATTTCTTGGCTTTCTCTGCCATATATAATAACACGTATAAAAGAGGTGCATGTGTGCCTTATAGACAAATGCACTTTGCATTCATATACTACAGCCTCAAATTAAGATAGTAAACACACATTTCCCAAGGCGATTTCTTCCTTGTTGCTGAAGGCGCATTTGCAAGAAATGGGATTTTTATGCAATGCAGGGAGACACCTAGTGGCCATGCTTTATATTGCAGCCAGATAGGAAAGCACCACCAAGGACAGACACCATATGGATGCATGCCAAAGCCTTTGCCCATTCTGTTGCTTCCCTCCATCCTCCCAGAGTCTCCTTCTGGCCTTCAACTTGCAACAAGTGGCCATCGTACCCAAGATCAGGGGGGGGCGTCTATCCTGTTTTTCAAGAACAGCCTTAAAACACTGTGGTAAGTAAATGAAAACTGCTTTACTTCAGCAAAACATAAAGAACAGCACACTCAGTGGAATAATGCAAAAGGAGCAAGGAAGTCTTAGGGCAAGCACAGTTCTTAGTCTCTGATAAATTCCCAAATCAAATAGCAGTCTTACTTCAGACAAAGAAACAGCAATAAATCCTTAGGAGCTGTTTCCCAGATGCAGACTCAAAGCAGGCACAAGGGGAGCAAAGGCTTAGGCCTTAGAGTCAGTTTGTTACCAGCAAGAGCTGGCTGCACCTGCTTCTGCTTTATAGCCCTGAGTCCCCTCACAGCTGCTAGGGCAGTTCCTAATTACTCAGCTGCATTTCTGGCAGCTATTTTAGTTGAACGACGTCTCTGTTCTGTTTCCTTTCATCTTTCCTGAAATGAGGGTACTTGCAAAATCTCCTCAGATTCCACCTGCCCTTCTGATTCATGAACACTTTCCTGCTCCCCTTCCTCTTCTGAAGAAGAGGAATCCCTAACAGTGTCCCAAGATATTTTGCTGCCTGAAGCAAAAAAGCAGATGTCAATTCCTCTGTTCCACATCCAGCAGTCCATAACTCATAGCTAAATTTTACCTTTTTGTTGGCAATAGGATAACATCCCTAGAAGGTAACATGAAGGTGAGTTGCAGCCGAAAGCCCTTGGAGGACTAATGTTTGGGAATCACTGCTCCAAGGTAATCTATTCCATTATCAAGCAGGAAATATGCTCTTCCTTACATTTAGGTGGAATCTCTTCTTGCCATTTCAATTCATGGGTTTCTGTTCTAATTTTGCAAACAGCCAAAATCAAACATGCTCTGTCATTGACATGATGTCCTTACATGGCTTTGTTGGGTTTTGTTTCCAGGCAGATGCCGGCCTTTCGGCAAGAACGTAACAAAATGGGAGCACAAAAGACAGGTGCATAGGAGCTCTGGAAAGTTTATTTATTTATTTATTTACAGTATTTATATTCCACCCTTCTCACCCCGAAGGGGACACAGGGCGGATCACATTGCACATAAAAGGCAAACATTCAATGGCATATCATTGAACAGAGACAGAGACACACGCAGGCACGGGCTGGCCTCATGACCTCTTGGTCAGAGTGATTTGTTGCAGCTGGCTGCTAACCAGCCTGCGCCACAGCCCAGAAAATTTGGACAAAGAAAAAGCAAGGAAAGGCATATAATTTATAAGGAGGTTGATAAGGTTTCTCAGGTTGGATCTCCATTGCCATATAATGCAGTAATAATGCATTGAGCTGGATTATATGGCAATGTAGATGGGGCCCTAGCTGAATATTTTGGCTGCAAATGTCACAATCTTTGTATGTTGATGTAGTTACTCAATTGACCTCTGGGTGGCAGTGTTGCCATCTTTTCCAACATGCAACTTTCAAGAAGTTTGCATAGAATGAATGCAGTTTGGCACCACTTTAACTTCCATGGCTCCAGCCTATGGAATCCTGGGAGACATAGTTTGGTAAAGCACCAACACGCCTTGCAAAACTACAACTCCCAGGATCCCATAGCATTGAACCATGATAGTTAAATGGATGCCAAATTGCATTCATTCTGCAATCTGTGTACACAAAGTCTCCTGTTGATTTTTTTGGTGGGATCCCATACATTTCATAGAGCTTTCTTAGGCAAGGGATACTTTGTGGCCAGTATTGTGCTCTGTAATGGAGCCTATAGTGTTTGATATTGCTTGGCAATATTTCTGAGTTTTTTTTTTAACGTTCTGCACATCAATTATGACACATGGCAACCCTATCCTTGTCCCTCTTGGCTGGTTAAACTGGCCAAAGATGGGTTGTTGGAGTGGTTTGTGGCTATAATAAATGCCTCCTTGGGTCAAGGGTCATTTCCATCCTGTTTTAAGCAAGCGGTGGTAAAACCGTTACTAAAAAAGACCTCGCTAGACCCATCGGTTTGTGACAATTACAGACCAATCTCCAACCTCCCATTTTTGGGCAAGGTTCTGGAGCGGGTGGTTGCCACGCAGCTCCAGGAGTTCCTCGATGACACTGATTTTCTGGACCGCTCGCAGTCTGGCTTCAGGCCTGGGCACAGCACCGAGACGGCTTTGGTCGCCTTGGTGGATGACCTCCGCAGGGAGCTGGACAGGAGGAGTGTGACCCTGCTGGTTCTCCTGGATATCTCTGCGGCTTTTGATACCATCGACCATGGTATCCTTCTGGGGAGGCTCTCCGGGATGGGGCTCGGGGGCACGGTTCTGCTGTGGCTCCGGTCCTTCCTGGAGGGTCGTTCCCAGTTGGTGAAGCTGGGGGACATCTGCTCGGACCCCTGGCCATTGACCTGTGGGGTTCCACAGGGGTCTATTTTATCCCCCATGCTATTTAACATCTACATGAAACCGCTGGGAGAGGTCATCCGGAGTTTTGGAGGGTGTTGCCATCTCTACGCAGATGACACGCAAATCCACTATTCCTTTCCACCTGACTCCAAGGAAGCCCCTCGGGTGCTGAACCAGTGCCTGGCCGCTGTGGCGGACTGGATGAGGAGGAACAAGCTGAGGATCAATCCTGACAAGACAGAGGCCCTCCTGGTCAGTCGCACGTCGGATCGGGGTATTGGGTGGCAACCTGTGCTGGACGGGGTTGCACTCCCCCTGAAACCACAGGTCCGCAGTTTGGGGGTCCTCCTGGATTCAGCGTTGACGCTTGAAGCACAGGTGTCGGCAGTGGCCGGGAGGGCCTTTGCACAACTCAAGCTTGTGCGCCAACTGCGACCATACCTCGTGAAGTCTGACTTGACCACGGTGGTCCATGCCTTAGTTACCTCTAGACTGGACTACTGTAATGCGCTCTACGTGGGGCTTCCCTTGAAGACGGCCCGGAAATTACAATTGGTCCAACGCTCGGCAGCCAGATTAATAACGGGGGCAAGTTACAGGGAGAGATCCACTCCCCTGTTTAAGGAGCTCCACTGGCTGCCGTTCATTTTCCAGTCCCAATTCAAGGTGCAGACTATAATCTATAAAGCCCTAAACGGTTTGGGACCCACCTACCTCCGTGACCGTATCTCCTTCCATAAACCTGCCCAATCTTTACGATCATCCGGGGAGGCCCTTTTATCACCACTGTCTTTATCCCAGGCCCGCCTTGTGAGTACAAGGGAGAGGGCCTTTTCTGCTGTGGCCCCCTGATTGTGGAACTCACTACCTACTGAAATTAGGCAAGCTCCCACGCTGTTAGCTTTTAGGAAAGACTTGAAAACATGGCTCTTCCGCTGTGCCTTTGGTGAGTAATTTCTGTTATTTCTGTGTTACTCCCACCCCGAACATCTATCCTCTAGATTACCCCACTTCCATATGTCCCTGCCCGCAGTGGAGTACCCCTATGTCCCTCTCACTCCAGGTTTTATCTTTGTGTTCACGTGGCCTGCCCTTGTTTTACTGTTGTTTTTTTTTGATTTCTTGATGTGATGCATTTATTGTATTTTTAATGGTGCTATGTTATGTTGTTTTATATTTTGTTATATTGTATTGCTCTGGGCATGGCCCCATGTTAGCCGCCCCGAGTCCCCGTTGAGGAGATGGTGGCGGGGTATAAATAAAGTTTTATTATTATTATTATTATTATTATTATTATTATTATTATTATTATTATTATTATCAGAGGGTTTTCCTAGCAAAACTGAGGTTTGCTTTGACACTGAGATAGTGTCCAAGGTCCCCCAGTTGGTTTCCCTTGTTAAATAGCAGAGCGCAAACAGGACCTTGGGGGTTATTGTTGAGCATGAGCCAGCAGTGTGATGCTGCAGCAAAAAAGATAAATGTGATCTTAGTCTGCATCCATAGAAATTTAGTTTACAAGTTGGGGGAAGTCATTGTCTCAGTGTATCCTGCACTAGACAGGCCTCATATGGAGTACCGGATTCAATTCTTGGCACCTCGTTTTAAGAAAGATATAATTAATTGGAGCAAGTTCAGGGAAGAGCAACAAGGATGATAAGAGGGACATGATCACACATTATAAGTACCTCAAATACAAAGAAGAGGAGGAGGAGGCAAGCCTGTTCTTTCATCCCCAAACCAAGTTAGCGGGGGATAGATTTTGACTGAACGTTAGAAGGACCTTTTTGACAGTGAGAATGGTTCGCCAATGAAACCAATTTCATGTAAGATCTCCTTCTCTGGTGTGTTTATGTCACCTGGCAGCTTCCCCCACATATTCCATAGGGTTTTCTTGGATATGGAAGACCAAGGCTGGACCTACACAGCCATATCATCCAGATTATTTATTTTATTTTATCTATTTATTTACAGTATTTCTATTCTGCCCTTCTCATCCCGAAGAAGACTCAGGGTGGATTACAATGAACATATACATGGCAAACATTCAATGCCATTAGGCAAACAACACAAAGACAGACAGACACAGAGGCTATTTAACGTCCCAGCTTCTGGCTTTGTGAGGGTATGCTCGATTCCGACCACAGGAGGAGCTGCTGCTTCATCATCATCCACTGTGACGACGAGTTCTTTTTGATGGAGTATTTCCTTATCCAGTGTTGTAAATCAGTTAAATTAGCCTCCCCGCATACGCAGTCCCTAAATTTTCCTACTTGACAGATGCAACTGTCTTTCGGGTTGCTTAGGTCAACAACGAGCAGGGCTATTTTTTTATTTTAATAGTCGGGTGCTCACTCCGACACGGGCTGCCTCGAACTCATGATCTCTTGGTCATAGTAATTTATTGCAGCTGGCTAGTAACCAGCCTGTGCCACAGCCTGGCCTTTGTCCCCAATGCACACCTATCATATTATTGCCTCTCCTACCTGGTATGCAATAGTGGACCTTTATAGAATACTAGCTGTGCCCGGCCACGCGTTGCTGTGGCTTAGTCTGGTGGTGTTGGTCAGTCTACATTAGGTTGTATTGATGCTGTGACCTCCACCCTTCTTTATGCTCACATTAGTAGTAGTATTTGAAGTCTGTTACCTTCTTCAATTTTCGTGTTGATTGATAATTGCTTGAGATCCCTGTTGTCTTTGGTTTGTTGTTAATTGTAATGTCTGATTCTGCTGAGTGTGGTTTATATTTTTATTGTGGTACAATAGTCTTTTTTTGTTTTGCCTGTGTAGGTGTTTATTATTATTGTTGTTGTAGTGGTCATGAAGGTTGGATAAGTTAGATGCTACTGTATTGTTTTTTGGAGGCCCAGTGTAGCACTAACTGGCCCCTCAGCCTCAGTGCCTGGCTGTTTCTTGCCTGTGATGGTGTTGATTCTTATTGTTGTTGTTGTCATTGTTATTATTGTAATTGTTTTTTTGGAGGCCAAGTCTGAATGTAGGGACTGGGGAGGTGGATAAGTTGTGTTGTCAAATTTTGTATTTGTTATAGTCACAATGCGTTGTTGTGAGTTTTGTGGGTCCGGATTGTGGTTTTGTGGTGTGGTTATGTTGTTACAACTGAGAGGCAAGGCTTTTGTGTTGTGTTGCCAAGTTTTGTATTTCTGCGGCATTTAGTTGTGTGCCAAGTTTCGTATTTCTGGGGCGTTTAGTTGTGTTGTTATAGTCATGATGCGTTGCTGTGAGTTTTGTGGGTCTGGTGTGGTTTTGTGGTGTGGTTGTGTTGTTACAACCGGGAGGCAAGGCTTTTGCATTGTTTTGGCAAGTTTTGTATTTCTGGGGCGTTTAGTTGTGTTGTTATAATCATGATGCGTTGTTGTGAGTTTTGTGGGTCTGGATTGTGGTTTTGTGTTGTGGTTGTGTTCTTACAACTGGGAGGCAAGGCTTTTGCGTTGTGTTGTCAAATTTTGTATTTCTGGGGCGTTTAGTTGTGTTATAGTCACGATGCGTTGTTGTGAGTTTTGTGGGTCCGGATTGTGGTTTTGTGGTGTAGTTGTGTTGTTACAACTGGGAGAAAAGGCTTTTATGTTGTGTTGTCAAGTTTTGTATTTCTGGGGCATTTAGTTGTGTGCTAAGTTTCGTATTTCTGGGGCATTTAGTTGTGTTGTTATAGTAACAATGCATTGTTGTGAGTTTTGTGGGTCCGGATTGTGGTTTTGTGATGTGGTTGTGTTGTTACAACTGGGAGGCAAGGTTTTTGCATTGTGTTGTCAAGTTTTATGTTTCTGGAGTGTTTAGTTGTGTGCCAAGTTTCGTATTTCTGGGACGTTTAGTTGTGTTGTTATAGTCACGATGCATTGTTGTGAGTTTTGTGGGTCCGGATTGTGGTTTTGTGCTGTGGTTGTGTTGTTACAACCGGGAGGCAAGGCTTTTGCGTTGTGTTGTTATGTTTTATATTTCTGGGGCGTTTAGTTGTGTGCCAAGTTTTGTATTTCTGGGGCGTTTAGTTGTGTTGTTATAGTCACGATGCGTTGTTGTGAGTTTTATGGGTCCGGATTGTGGTTTTGTGGTGTGGCTGTGTTGTTACAACCTGGAGGGAAGGCTTTTGCGTTGTGTTGCCAAGTTTCGTATATCTGGGGTGTTTAGTTGTGTTGTTATAGTCACGATGCGTTGTTGTGAGTTTTGTGGGTCCTGTGTGGTTTTGTGGTGTGGTTGTGTTGTTACAACTGGGAGGCAAGGCTTTTGCATTGTGTTGCCAAGTTTTGTATTTCTGGGGCGTTTAGTTGTGTTGTTATTGCATGATGCGTTGTTGTGAGTTTTGTGGGTCTGGATTGTGGTTTTGTGGTGTGGTTGTGTTGTAACCTGGAGGCAAGGCTTTTGCATTGTGTTGCCAAATTTCGTATTTCTGGGATGTTTAGTTTTGTTGTTATAGTCACTGCGCAAACAACTTTATCATTTTATATATATAGATGCACATTACGGAACATCCCAATTCCAATGGCTATAGATCTACTTATAGTCTACTTATGTGTTGGATAAGGTTGAAATATCAGTGGGAAATTAGGCTTGGATTAATCTTGAAATTGATCTGGAAGACAAACAAGCAATAAACATCACCTTTGGCCAAAGGAAGTGGATGGACTGGATGGCTCTTGGGGTCTTTCCCAACTCTAGGATTCTGTGATTCTACATTAATTGCAGCACGTTCTTGTTGCTGTTATGTCCCTTTAAGACAGGCTTGGGCCAACTTTGGCCCTCCAGGTGTTTTGGACTTCAACTCTCACAATTCCTAACAGCCTACTGGCTGTTAGGAATTGTGGGAGTTGAAGTCCAAAACACCTGGAGGGCCCAAGTTGGCCCAAGCCTGCTTTTAAGACATTTCCAACCTATGGAAATGCTAAGGCAAGCTAATCACAGGGTTTTCTTGACAAGGTTTGTTCAGAAGAGTCTTGCCTTCCACTGAAGCTGAGAGAGCGTGACTTGCTGAGCTCACCCCGTGGGTTTCTATGACTGATCTCTAGAGTCGGAGCCAAACACATAAACCACGATGCTACTTTCAGCTCCTATCTATCACTCTGTTATTACTGATCTTGGTTTTGTTTTGCAGCAGGGGAAAAAAGACAAGTGTGTGTTTGTATGAATATATCTATCTATATATATATATATATATATATATATATATATATATATATAAAAGAGTGATGGCATCAGGGCAGCGGACAAAACAACAAAACTAAAGGCCCCCCAACCTCGAAATTTGATAACACAACCCATCATTCACGGCTCTAGGTTGATACAACAAAAAGAAAAGAAAAATAAAGTCCTAATTACAGGGAGAGGAATAATAGTTTTTATCCAATTGCTGCCAGTTTGAAGGCTAAGCTCCGCCCACTTGGTCTCCTAGCAATCTCCTCAGCCCAGGGGACAGGCACAGTTAGGCCTCACTTTGGCCTCTTCCACAGATTATCAGATTTTAACTGGATTATATGCCAGTGTAGACTCAAGGCCCTTCCACATCTATATAACCCATTCAGAATCTTATATTTTCTGCTTTGAACTGGATTATCTTGACTCCACACTGCCATATAATCCACTTCAGTGTGCATACTAAACATAAAGACAGCCATACAACAGACATTCAATACCACCACTACCTCAACAATTTCTCACCAACACCACCAGACAACGCCACAGCAACGCGTGGCCGGGCACAGCTAGTATATATATATATATATATGAATATGGGAAAAAGACAGAGAAGAAAGGCCGGGGTGTCTGGGCAGATGTTACTTGGGGAAGGTGAGGTTCCCACACTTGGTAGGAAATGCGTCCTATTGATGAGACCTTGGAGGAAGGAGCCGAAGGTAAGGGGGAGTTGGGAAGGGATCTATTCTGGGAGAAAAGAGGGGGGCAGGCAGCACAAAAGGGGGGCAGGAAAGGGGGGAGGCATTGTTGTGAGGCTTTGTTTACTCCCAGAAATGGATGAATCAAATGACCTTGTTTATTGTCAAAAAGTCCTGAATGGAGAGCAAGGTGTAAGACCGGGGAGGTGGTGGAGGAGGTGGGGAGCCCTTTTTGTTGTTATTCCGTTATCATTGTTAATTCATAACTTTTTTCTTTCCTGCCATGGAAAAGAAAAGTTGAGGAAAGCTGTCCTTTCCTCCCTCCAGGCTGCAAATCCCAAAGTGGGGTGTTTATTATGGGGCTTAGGTCGCTTTCCATGGCAGCCACAGAAAGACAAAGATCTGACCCTGCAAAAAAAACAAAGTCATGTCAGAATCCTGTTGATGTCTTTTGCCTTTGGAGCGCATCTGCATTGTAGAATGAATGCGGTTTGACAGCAACTTGATCTGCCATGGCTCCATACTATCGTGTTTCCCCGAAAAATTTTGCCCGGATTGTTTTTTGTTTTTTTGGGGGGTTTTTGGTAGTGAAGCAAATGGAGTGTATATTATACTTTGCAAACTTCATGGCTACTCAAATGCTAATTCAAGCTTGCTCATTGCAACATTCACACTTGATTCAAACTGAAAATGGTTCTTTCTTCCACCCTGGATATTATTCCACAGATACACACACACACACACACACGCACGCACACATACACATACACACACTCCACTTGCTTGAATGCCAAAAGAACCTCTGAAGACACCAGCCACAGATGCAGGTGAAATATTAGGAGAGAATGCTACTAAAACATGGCCACACAACCCAAAAAACTCACAGCAACCTGTTGATTCAAGCCTTCAACAATACAATGTACAATAGGATCTATGTGCTCCAATCCAGTTGTGCATCAGTGTCATTGTGCATCAGAATCACCAAAGCCACAGTATTTCCAGCTCCCAAGTCTGAGTGTGAAAGATGGATAGTGAAGAGATGTGGCAAGAAGAAAATCAAATCACAGGAAATGTAAATAACTAAACAGAAGCTGTTGTACTTTGGCCATATCATGCGATGACATGACTCATTGGGAAAGACAACAATGCTCAGTTGGGTAAAAAGCGCTAGGCAAGGAGGACGGCCACATGTAGTGTTTGTGAAAGGGATCTAGGTGTCTTAGGAGAACATAAGCAAAGTATGTGATGCTACGGCTTAAAAAGCCAATGTGATTCTAGGCTGCATCCACAGGAGCAGAGTGTCAAGGTCAAGGGAAGTCATAGTCCCGCTCTCTTCTGCTTTGGCCAGACTTCACCTCCAATAGGACTGTGTCCAGTTCTGTTACTACAAATCAAGAAGAAGATGGACAAGATGGAACATGTCTAGAGATTTTGGAAAGGCATGACCTTTTAGAGACCATAACCTTTTGGAAAACCAGAATCTCCATAATCTTTTGGAGAAGTATGGCATTCACAACCATTTGAAAATCATAACCTTTTGTAAAAGTATGATTTTCCAGAGAAGAGCCAAAAACTCATTTGAGTAAAATCTTCTCTTCAGTGATATATAACCACATCTACTTATGCAAGGCAATTTGATTTCCAATTGTTAGACTGATAACCTGGTTGTTTCTAATCTGTTAGGAACAGAGATTATGCCAATGCACAAAAACAGCAGAGTTTCAGAAATGTTCTTTTCAGTTCCCAGAAACATCTACTCTCCCATAAAATATCTTATTTCTATTTCATGCTCTCAAGAGACAAAAATAAAGTAGACTTCGTTAAAAGTAACATCTCTGGTTTACTCACAACCTTCATGTATTCTGCATACAGGTACATAGATTTGATAGATTTGAAGTACTTTGTGCAGATAACACAGGGGCATCTTTCTTATAATCAACAGCAACAACTGATATTGAAAGTAAAGAAGCACTTTTAAAAAAAATTGCCTACAATTTAATTTAAGACTATCCCTATTTGAAAGGGGAAGATTAGCCAGTTTGCTTGAGATATGAAACCGGAATAATTTGGATTTTTGAAAAAGGTTAAGAAATTATTATTGATGCTGCACAGAGAAAATGTTGACAAAAAGTGCATGCACTAAGAACAAAAATACAGAAAAGATACACATGATGAAAGTTTTAAATATATAGTTTATTGCATATAACGTGATGTAAACTGTTTTGATGTAATATGCTCATATTGTAAGCCGCCCTGAGTCCCCTGATGGGTGAGAAGGGCGGGGTAGAAATGATGTAATAAATAAATAAACAAACATGATTTTGCTCTTAACAGTCCATAATCTCATGGTGTCTATCTGGAGTCTGAGCTCTAATGGAGTCTGAGCTCAGAGCAATCCCAGATCTGATCATGTGGTCTGCAGCCCCTCCCAGAACATCAAGAAACATAGAGTAAAAGGGAAAGCTGCATATCAAAATAAAATATACAGTATAGTAAGCAAATAGAATCGTATACAAAACAAGTTCATAGTGGAAGCTTGAAGAAACTTGCCATTTCCAAGAAGAGAAGGGTAACTCAAATGGTCAAGGGTCTGAAAACTATGAATCCCTCTGAGGAGAAGCTTAGAGAGTTGGGTATGTTTAGCTTTGAGAAGAGAAGGTTAAGAGGTAACATGAGAACTATATTAGGAAGAACTTCCTGATGGTAAAAGCTGTTTCAAACATGAATTTTTGCTTCCTGGAAGCATGGTGGAGTCTCCTCTGGAAGTTTTGAAACAGAAGCTGGATGGCTATCTGTTGAGAGTGCTTTGATGGTGTTTTCCTGCATGATATAAGGGAGCTGAACTGGTGTATCTTCCAATGAAATGAACAAATGTGACTAAGATCACACATATTTTAATAATAAATAAATAAATAAATAAATAAATAAAAATAAATAAGAAGGAGACAGAAGGCCTGATCCTTGCAGCCCAGGAGCAAGCCGTCAGAACAAATGCAATTAAGGCCAAGATCGAAAAATCAGCTGATGACCCAAAATGCAGACTGTGCAAGGAAACCGACGAAACCATTGACCATATCCTCAGCTGCTGTAAGAAAATCGCACAGACGGACTACAAACAGAGACACAACTATGTGGCCCAAATGATTCATTGGAACTTATGCCTCAAGTACCACCTCCCAGCAGCAAAGAACTGGTGGGATCACAAACCTGCAAAAGTATTGGAAAATGAGCACGCAAAGATACTGTGGGACTTCCGAATCCAGACTGACAAAGTTCTGGAACACAACACACCAGACCTCACAATTGTGGAAAAGAAAAAGGTTTGGATCATTGATGTCGCCATCCCAGGTGACAGTCGCATTGACGAAAAACAACAGGAAAAACTAATCCACTATCAGGACCTCAAGATTGAACTGCAAAGACTCTGGCAGAAACCAGTGCAGGTGGTCCCGGTGGTGATGGGCACACTGGGTGCCGTGCCAAAAGATCTCAGCCGGCATTTGGAAACAATAGACATTGACAAAATCACAATCTGCCAACTGCAAAAGGCCACCCTACTGGGATCTGCACACATCATCAGAAAATACATCACACAGTCCTAGACACTTGGGAAGGGTTCGACTTGTGATTTTGTGATATGAAATCCTGCATGACTATCTTGTTTGTTGTGTCGTAAAATAAAATAATAATAAAAATAATAATAATAACTTTATTTTTATACCCCACCTCTATTTCCCCAAAGGGGACTCAGGGCGGCTTACATGGGGCCAAGCCCGAATAAAAACAATAGCAATATAAAACACAACAATAGACAAAAGACATGCACAATTATAAAAATTTAAATATTTTTGCCTCTCTGCTCACAGTAGAGACTAGATGGACATCTGTCAGGAGGGCTTTGACTGTGTGATGCTTCATGGCAAAATAGGGATGGACTGGATGGCCATAGAATTCTAGGATTCTATGGTTCATTGGGAAAGATGATAATGTTTAGCAAGTGGGAGGCAGCAGGAAAAGAAGAAGACCACATTAGTGGTGGATTGACTCCATCGAAGGAGCCATGGACCTGAATTTGCAAAATCTGAGCGGGTTCATGACCTCGGCTCTTGCAGGTTCCTCATTCATAAACCAAAGTCGTCTTGTTGATACAACAACTTCTTGAATCCGATCTTAGAGCTGGCCTTCCGAAGCAAACAATCTTGGCAACGTGGGGCTACCTAAAGTCTGAATGAACAGAAGGACCAAAGGAAGCACCTGCCGCGAGAGGAAATCCAGAACGAGTTTTATTATCCCTTTTCACAGGTCTATTCAGAACTCCATTAGGGGTTTCCTTTTCCCTCCTCGCCTTGCTTCTGTGCTCGTTCGCGGCGAAAAACACAGGTTGCCTCTGCTTCACTTCAATGCCAGCGAATGCTGCCAAGACTTCCATATTTAT
Organism: Anolis carolinensis; assembly: GCF_035594765.1. Classification (NCBI taxonomy): domain Eukaryota; kingdom Metazoa; phylum Chordata; class Lepidosauria; order Squamata; family Anolidae; genus Anolis; species Anolis carolinensis. The sequence continues at coordinate 5,876,436 of NC_085841.1, forward strand.
ATTTTTTATATTTAAAACCCACCCGCTTCCCTGGGGAATCATTATTGCGATTATTATTTTCAAGTGAAAGATGCCGCGATTGTCTCAGGACCGAACTTTCTTCCCCTTGGACCGTTTTCCTCACTTTGCGCCTGGCGAATGTTGCTTCCCTTCTTTAAAAAACACACATGCCAGGTCAGTGAATTCACGGATGCCCTCCAACACTTTACGTGACAATTTGGGTTTGCTGGTGCTTCCTGTGGTGATGTGTTTTTATTTTATTTTATGCACAGATTTATTACATTCTTAAATTGCAAAATAAGGCAGTTGCTTTTATTGCTGGACCACTCTAAACCCGCAAGCAGTTCCTTCCAATGTTCAGTTGAAATCTATCATCCTGTAACTTCAAACCATTAGATCTGGTCCGACCATCATGCGGATCCGGAGGACAAGTTGTACCCAATTCCTTGGGACAACCACTGAACTATTGAAATACATTAGTCTTGCTTATCCAACCTTCACTTATCCAACATTCTGTATTATCCAATGTTCAGTTGAAATCTATCATCCTGTATCTTCAAACCATTAGATCTGGTCCTACCATCCTGCGGTTCTGGAGGACAAGTTGTACCCAATTCCTTGGGACAACCACTGAACTATTGAAATACATTAGTCTCGCTTATCCAACCTTCGCTTATCCAACCTTCACTTATCCAACATTCTGTATTATCCAATGTTCAGTTGAAATCTATCATCCTGTATCTTCAAACCATTAGATCTGGTCCTACCATCATGCGTTTCCGGAGGACAAGTTGTACCCAATTCCTTGGGACAACCACTGAACTATTGAAATACAGTCGTCTTGCTTATCCAACCTTCGTTTATCCAACCTTCACTTATCCAACATTCTGTATTATCCGATGTTCAGTTGAAATCTATCATCCCGTAACTTCAAACCATTGGATCTGGTCCTATCATCATGCAGTTCCGGAGGACAAGTTGTACCCAATTCATTGGGACAACCACTGAACTATTGAAATACAGTAGAGTCTTGCTTATCCAACCTTCACTTAGCCAACATTCTGTATTATCTGATGTTCAGTTGAAATCTGTCATCCCGTAACTTCAAACCATTGGATCTGGTCCTATCATCATGCAGTTCCGGAGGACAAGTTGTACCCAATTCCTTGGGACAACCACGGAACTATTGAAATACAGTAGAGTCTCGCTTATCCAACCTTCGCTTATCCAACCTTCGCTTATCCAACATTCTGTATTATCCAACGCAGTCTGCCTTTTAGTAGTCAATGTTTTTGTAGTCAATACATTGCGATGTTTGGGTGCTAAATTCATAAATACAGTAATTACTACACAACGTTACTGTGTATTGGACAGTTTTTTCTATCAATTTGTTATAAAACATGATGTTTTGGTGCTTAAAAAGTAAAATCATAATGTAATTTGAGGTTTAATAGGCTTTTCTTTAATCCCTCCTTATTTTTTTCTTTTCGTGTCAGGAGCAACCGGAGTTGCTTCTGGAGTGAGAGAATTGGCCGTCTGCAAGGACGTTGCCCAGGGGACGCCCGGATGTTTTTTGATGTTTTACCATCCTTGTGGGAGGCTATTCTCATGTCCCTGCATGGAGCTGGAGCTGACAGAGGGAGCTCATCCACGCTCTCCCCGGGTGGGATTCGAACCTGGCAGCTTTCAGGTCAGCAGCTCAACCTTCAAGTCATGAGGCTTTTATCCCCTAGGCCACCAGAGGCTCATCTCTCCTTATTATCCAACATTTTTGCTTATCCACCGTTCTGCCGGCCCGTTTATGTTGGATAAGCAAGACTCTACTGTATATTGAAATGCCTTCTCTTCACCAAGTTGAACTTCACCAGCACCTTCAACCTTTCCTCACATGAATTTTCCATAGTATCTTCTCCATCTTCTTGGCAGGGGCACTATTGGATGTCTAGCATGGAGAGGAAAAGGTCAAGAAGGAATGTAAGATCCGTGTTTACACATGTGAAAGCATGTCACATTGAGAAGGGGGCAGGTTGGGTGTCTACTCCTCTAGAGACCAGGAAAAGGGATTTCACCTGAATATTAGGGGGGAAAAACATCCTGAGTATAATTGCTGTTCAACAGCATAATATGCTGCTGCCTAGGAGTCCAGTGGAACCTCCTTTTCTGGAAGTTTTTAATCAGAGGCTGGTTGGTCATCTGTTGGGAGGGCTTGGACTGTGTCTTCCAGTGTGGCAAAATATAGTTGAACTGAATAGTTTTTGGGATATCTTCCAGCAATATGATTACACTATGTAACATAATTTGATTTTTTTTCTAGTCCTTTTTTGAAAGAGGAACTCCCAGTAGAGCGGATTAAACTGCTAAGCTGCTGAACTTGCTGACTGAAAGGTCGGCAGTTCGAATCCGGGGAGTGGGGTGAGCTCCCTCTGTTAGCCACAGCTTCTCCCAACCTAGCAGTTTGAAAAAAAAATGTAAATTATGAAATAATTATAAAATACTGTAAGAAACTACCCTAGGGCTCAAATGTACCCAGGGTCACCGCAGAACAGGATTCTAAACCAAAGCAAAAATGTATTGTTATGCAAACGATCTGGAAGGGAAACTAGGGTGTTGGGGAGTACTATATGTATACTTGTTTTAGTCTATGTTGTTCTATGGTCATTGTTGTTGTTCTTTTTCTTTTTCTTTTTATGTATCTCAGAACTCATAAATAAAAAGTTTAAAAAAATGCAAATGTGAGTCAATGAATAGATACCACTACAGTTGGAAAGTGACAGCACTCTATGCAGTCATGCCGGCCACATGTCCTTGGAGGTGTCTACGGACAACGCCAGCTACTCTGCTTAGAAATGGAAATGAGCACCAATCCCCAGAGTCGGACATGACTAGACTTAGCATCAGGGGGAAACCTTTACCTTTACCTAGTTTGAAAGTGTTATTTCCTGCTTAATTGTGTGGTACTTACTTTGTTCTCCTTCAAAGGATTCCCCCAGGCAGGAAGCAGCCAGGCTTTGAAGCTCCAAGGCTATTAAATGCTAATCAAGGTGGCCAACTGCAATATTCATACTTGCCTCAAACAGACATGAGTTCTTTCTCCCATCACAGGACATCATTACACAGAGATATAAACCCCACTTGCCCCGTTTCCAACAAACCTCACAACCTCTGAGGATGCCTGCCATAGATGTGAGTGAAACATCAGGAGAAAATGCTTCTGGAACATGGCCATACAGCCTGGAAAAGTCACAACAACCCATGTTATATAGTGTTACATGTAGCTAAGGTCACTCACTTATCTCTCTGCTTGCATATTTATCCCTACACAAACTTTAAAGGAACTATTCAAGGTGCTGAATCTATTGCATGTGTGCGTGGCAGGGTTAGGTTTCAGCACATGGGTAGGTTATATTTCGACATAAACTATATTTATGTGGCCAGAACTCCACATTCACAGGGGTTAGGGGGGTGAAAGTGAGGGAAAGCATGAATTTATAAACTACTGGGGACTTTTGATCTGCCCACTCCGCTTCTGAGTCTGTTTAGGGACTTTCAAGTTGCCCATTTTTGTGTTCTCGAAGGCTTTCATGGCCGGGATCACAGGGTTCTTGTATGTTTTCTGGGCTGTATGGCCATGTTCCAGAAGTATTCTTTCCTGACGTTCCACCCACATCTATGGCAGGCATCCTCAGAGGTTGTGAGGTATACCTCTGCAGCTACTTTATGCTTGATGTTCATGCAGTGTTTCCTATATGTTAGTGTTCGATCTAAGGTGACACCAAGGTATTTAGGATGGAAACAGTGTTCTTGGCCTTCCCAAGTAACTTTCAGTTTCCTGTTTGTTGGCTTCACAGTTGCGTAGGTGGAAAGCACACACTTGTGTTTTGGCACGGTTAGGTTTCAGGTGGTCATTGTAGTTGCTGGAGGGATCTTTCAAGGCATTAGTGAGTTGGCTTTCAACTGTTTCAAAATCTTTGCCTCCTCAAAGACTGAGTAAATCTAGTCGGGCATCCTGTGGGCAACTTTCTTGTAAACGGCTAATCTTTCCAACCCAAAAGCATTGCTTTTAAACATTTTTAACAGAAAAAAATGAAACTCACAGACATAGGATGGATGAGTGATGCCTGGCTTGAATCATAGAATCATAGAGTTGGAAGAGACCTCATGGGCCATCCAGTCCAACCCCCTGCCAAGAAGCAGGAAAATCTCATTCAGAGCACCCCCGACAGATGGCCATCCAGCCTCTGCTTAATCATAGAATCATAGAATCATAGAATAGTAGAGTTGGAAGAGACCACATGGGCCATCCAGTCCAACCCCCTGCCAAGAAGCAGGAAAATCTCATTCAGAGCACCCCCGACAGATGGCCATCCAGCCTCTGCTTAAAAGCCTCCAAGGAAGGAGCCTCCACCACAGTCCGGGGAAGAGAGTTCCACTGTCGAACAGCCCTTCTCACAGTGAGGAAGTTCTTCCTGATGTTCAGGTGGAATCTCCTTTCCTGTAGTTTGAAGCCCTTGTTCCGTGTCCTAGTCTCCAGGGCAGCAGAAAACAAGCTCCCTCCCTCCTACCTATGACTTCCCTTCACGTATTTGTACATGGCTATCATGTCTCCTCTCAGCCTTCTCTTTTGCAGGCTAAACATGCCCAGTTCTTTAAGCCGCTCCTCATAGGGCTTGTTCTCCAGACCCTTAATCATTTTAGTCGCC